>NC_142196.1:7991250-8685000 GCF_026936395.1 Plectropomus leopardus
TTTAAGTACTTTATTTACTTTCATTATCTTTATACAATGAATATTCACATACACAGTCGATTTTCCTTGATTACAGGTTTCTGTTCAAAAGGAAGCACAGAGTTATTTTGACTTCTCTTAAGTCGGCTCCTTTTGCTACAGTAAATGTTTTTCTTCATATTGTCGTCCCTCCTCTCAGCTCTTCCACAGGGACAGCTGAATACATGTTATATACATGACTGATAATTTGAGTAATCGCAAGCTCCTCCTGGTAAAAGTCTAAAGCAGCTCGCTGCAGTTTGCAGTGGTCTGAAAAACACAATGCCAGAGAAAACAAGGAGGATGGCCTGACACTGCTGCGTTCAGACCACCGACTCAAAGAATAAGCACCAGAGTTTAGAAACGATGTTAGACAGACGTTTTTGAAAAAAACAAAACAAAACAAAACAAAGGACGTGTCCCCTGAAGAGCTGAAGGAAAGAAAGGACAAGTGGGGGGTGCAAAAACAAAAACACACAACATATAGCACTGCAATGCTGCATCAGCCTGTGGAAGCTTTCCACACATTATTTGGTCTGTGGCACTTTAGTGTCTCATTAACTTATAAAATCATAAAGTTGAATAATCATTATCTGTATGAGAAAGGCTTGTTTTTTTCCTGCAACTTCACTGATGCACTTACACAGCTTTACTAAACTAAGGCTATCTGAGCTCAGAACAGAAGCTGTGAATGAGACTGGACATGAGTTGGATGAATTTAAATGGTATGATGTTTGACAGAGGGCTCAGCTCTGTGGCTGGAAGGTCAATTCATGTAGCTTAACTGCAGTCACACTGTCGACTGCACAGCCACATAACAGATCCACACTGCATGAGACAGAAATGTTACTTTTTAATAATACCATGCAGGTTTATGACACTGCCAATACCTTGTATTTGACCGATCAGCCCCTCAAAACATGTTTAACTCTTATGTTATTTTACTTGGTTGGTTTCCACAGCCTGCGTGTAATATTTTTATATGCTTCTAAGTCAGTCAAAACATGTAATTTGATACCTTTTTTTGTCCATGAACACTGATCAAAATTTGTGGAGCTCTCAAGAACATTTGTTGCCATGATCATGACTTTGTTCTTTTTGTTTAAAACAATGCCACAATTTTTTCCAGCATTTGCTTCAGTTGCTTAAAATAATGGTTGGTAATAAGTGAGAGGCTGAAAAAAAAGTTTCTTTCAGTACATGTACTCATGTACAGTTATATGAATGAGGTGTCATTTGGACTTAGTTACAACACAAAATGGCCACAGATTTTTTTTCTGATTAAAATGTGAGCTTTTGTAATGTGTGTTGTTACAGTGATAACGTTTATGGCTTTATGCGCAGAAGAGGCAGTCGTCTATTGTGATACCTATAACTGAGGGATAATGTGCTCGTTGTGATATCAAAAGAGCTTTTTGAAGTGTGTTGCTCTGTGGCTTCACAGATGCTTTACAGCCCCAGATCAAAATTCAAAAGAGGAGAATCAGCAAGCACACATGACCCAGCCAGGGTCCGTCATTTGTCTCTTCTGTTGTGACATTTTTTCCCGAACAACTCCATTTTTAAATGAAAACGGTAAATGTGTCATCTTGGTGTGTATTATATTTTGCCAGCTGAAGCAGTGAGTTGCAGTCTTGTTGGTCTGGAACATTTCCAGTGTCCATGGCTTCAACTTCACCACTATGACCCACAGCTCCACCTCCACTCACAACTCGCTCTTTTACTCCGATTTGGAATATTTTCCTCGTGTCCCAGCATTCCTTTTGATATCGTCGCCTTTCTCCATGATGGTCTTTTTTTGTCCCAACACGTATTTTTATCCAAACTGGACGATCTGATGATGTTTCTTTTTCTGGTGTCCAGAATCTCTTTGAGGGAAAAACTATGCGTTATTTTCTGCTTCATCTGCTGAACACCTTTTTGATGATAATGGTAAAAAAAGCTCATTGAGAGACGGAGCGTCCATGCTAAAATGTCTGCGTGTGTACAGGTGGCGGTAGAGGGTGGTCACAGCAGTCTTCTCATCCTCAGAGGCAGCCATGCAAGCACGCAAAATTTGCAACAATTACTAGGAGTCCAACAATGGGGGAAAAATATATCAGGCACCAGACCCCAATACTACTCTTGCCATTTAGAAGCTCTATAGAACTAGAGCTTTAAAAGAAGATTGCGCTTCAACTATAAAATCCTCTCGAAAAACACTTTCAGTCTCTTTTAAAAAGCCGGTCAGCAGTGGGGAGGAAAATTAAAAAAATATCCATGATTTCTGTTTTTAAACAGAGGAGCAGAGATGCTGAAATGCTTGCATATTTCATGATGGGGTATCATATAATATTTAAGGGCTGGGGAACGGGATTGCGGCAAAAAATGATGCTGCAAATTAAGATTTGGTTTAAAATGACAAAATAGCTTATATACATTGGTGGTTATCTTGTGCAATTCTTTTTTTTTTTTTTTTAAGTTTGTTTTACTTGGCTGAATAAACAGCGACGGGGGAGGGAGAGAAAAACAAGAGGACTCCTCCCTTTATTCTTGGCCAAACCCTTCTGTTTCCTCGATGGCAAAGAGCAGCTTCTCTTTCAGCTGTTCGTAGCTCTTGTAAGGAGGCAAATCCAGACGGTTGAAACTGAAAAAAACAAAGATGAAAGTTGAGTATTACGGCTCAGATGCTTCATTGGCTATAACATACACAGAGTAAACATAAGCCTCAGGATAGTCACAACTTTCTTAGTAAACTGCAGCAGCTGTGATTCACTTTTCAGGCAAACTCTCTGAACCAGTGGCTGGAATATCTTCGCAAAACTGAATCCAGTGTATAACATAATGCAAGACACATTTAATCACAGTGAATAATAATATAATAAGAATAAAATCTAGGCAAAACTCTATGTGAGGGAGGAATGAATCGCATCATTCAGAGGTAGAGCGCTCCACTCACCATGTGTGGCTCCGAGGAAGCCATGTGTCCTTCCCCACCTTCTCAATGCAGAATTTTTGGGGCCCGTTACTTCCTGAAGTGCAAATGATAATAAGGGGTGAGAGGAACATTGTAAAACTATTACCGCCCCTCGGTTTTAAGCCTCCTCTTTTTGGCAAAACCACAGGAGATACAGAAATCTACACGATAAAAAAATAGCTGCTTTAAAGACATTAGGCCTTTCATTACACTACCTTTGAAATAGCAAGTTCAATTATACAAATTTATGAAACAACCTTTAAATTATCCTTTATTTTCCACATTAAAAACATTTCTTTATAATATTATATAAGATAACTGCTTCAAAAGCCTTTTCACTGTATATGCCATATCTCCCTCTCTAATATATATCTTATAACTGTGAAAACAATGCATTTCTGCTTCAAACTGCTGTATTTATTTAAATTTCTTGTAGAAACAAAAATGATTAAATTACATTTTAACACATCATGAGAACGTTATTTTTTACATTTGTGCAACACTCATTTTTACTTAATAGAAGTGTGAACACATCATCATGTAACTAGATACCACCTCTGTTAGCTAACAGCTAACATTAACTAGCTCTCTTCCTGCCGCTGTCAACGTGGATACGTTGTTCGCAATGTGGCATTATCAGTGAAATAACAGGGTGCGTCCTCTGATCGTCAGTTTACTGTGTCCTTTCATTCAGACGGTCTCCTCGAGGTAAATTTCTGTTTGTCCCAAACATGTTTTTTCATTGTCCGCAGGATGCCGGGACACCGTTTGTCTCGAGCCCTGCTTTTAAGGCTGCGCAAAATTTGTTTGACACAACAGTTAAACATGGCCTCTCATCTTATTTGCTGATAGGCCAATGGCAGAGAAGGCCATATCAGCTGACACTGATGTTTAAATGATAAATCTGCGCATTCTTGGTTATCACAATGTTGACATGTATGATTCCAGTTAAAAAACTCCAGTAAGAAGCATGCCGTCTTCACACAGAGACAAAAGAGTACAGAGGACTGACAGAGAGCTTCTTCACAAGTGGCAACAGCATCCGAAGCCCAATATCAGCATAAGCAACAAGCTTGTGGCGGAGTACCGGAGGAACAGGACAAAACAGAAATTTGTTGCCATGACAGCATGAAACGCTTCAAATATGGATGTTGCAACAAAAAAGCTACACTTTTTAAAAGGTGGATTCCTTAAACACATCTTCAGCATAGCTTTAGGGTGGATTCCCAAAATTAGTGTGACTTATTCAGTATGTGACTAAATGCCTCCTTTTCTGTTCCTGCGTTATAATGCTGAGAAATGGCCAGAAAAGGGTTTTTGCTTATATTTGATCTTTGACCTTTTGGATATAAAATGCCATCACTTTGAAATTTTAATTTATTGGACATTTTGATCTATATAGCTCCACTCAGGAACATAAACCGCTTCTCAAAGTCCTTTAGTCCCTCTGCTATCAGGCTGTTAAACCTTGACAGTAGTCTCGGGGAAGGAATATTTTTATTTTACTATCCTGGGAATTCTCCACTTGTGTATCCTTTGCCTTTGTAACCTCATTTATTTACTTATTTACTTTTTCATAGTTTTTCAGACTCGGAACTGTTTTCATTACTTAGGGGGCCATACAATATCAATATATAGATTTATTTATCGTCTCTGACATACTCCTTACTCTCTTGCTGTTGATTCATAAATGTATGGTCTGTATAAATAAAGTTGTTGAGTGAAATTGTGTCATAATTATTGTATGAATTATTGAGTTATGGCAAAAAAATGTGTTTCATGAGGTCACAGCGATCTTTAACCTTCAGTCAACATATTTGAATCAGGTTATTTAAGTGGACGTTTGTCCTGAATTTGAAGAAAGTGTTCCTGAGATATCACGTTGATGAGAATGGGACGGAAAACCAAAAAACAAAATGGAAAAATGACATGTTAATAGCATGTAACCATAGCTCTCTGTGTTCGACTGATGATGTAGTAAATGTGTCTCTCTTTGTGTGTCTGTTTGTCACTGACCCATGAGTTCAGCGAAGCCGCCCAGAGGAAGCCTGCATGTTCCGGTGACAAACTGCATGAGCCGCAGTCGCACTTCGTTGTCCACTTCTTTCACCAGCTGCAGGAGGGAGGAAGCGACATCACACACTCATCAGTGACCTCGCACTACCAACTAAACAGGCTTTCAATCATCAGATGATACGACACAATTCAAATAAACATTTAAAAGGAGCAACACCGGTTGTTTCACAGGTGTTACAATCACTGATCATGAGCACGCATGTGATTTAAAACCACCAGCTGGGGATTAAAACACTACATGACAATGAAAGGTGGTTTTGTGCTCTTTAGTGAGGTTTTTTTATTTTGCTGTGGTAGCATGTCATCATCCAGTCTGTTAGTGACAGATCGTCATGTTTATATGGGGCTGGCCACTTTGCTGATTACAATAGCGCCACCACATCTGAATAGTGCAGAAATTGCAGTCACAAATGACAGAAATCCAGCGAATGCAGTACGCTTATTCGAAAAAAAAAGACAACCATCAGTGTTTTGTGATGAGCTGGAGGCGGAAATAATCGGCTCCTTTCCTTTGTAAACAATAACAGGTAAGACACATGGACACAATGTCTGTTTTTGGGACTGTACCTGCCAGAACCAGATGATCTGTTTGCTGTTCCTTGTATAGTGGCGGTACACTGCGTTCCTCTGCCAATCTTGAAGGTCTACCTCCTGCATGCCACACAGCATCACCTGGGCCAAACACACATATGCAAGTGCATGAATGACATGTCGAACATAAAGCAAATACCTAAAGAGTAGAGAGAATTCTTACACCAAAAGAGTACAGAGAAAATATGATTTTCGATTAAAATCCAAATTCTTTCATCTTTAAGTGATGCTCAAAGGGTTCAAAGCTCTGTGGAGTGGGGGCAGGCTAATGGGACTACAAAAAATAAAAAAAATAAAAAAAACCCACACACACACTGGAGTATTGATAAGCTCCGACGTTAAAGGTTCTGCTGGTGGTATTGGAGAAATGACGAAAACATTTTTCTTGTTTATTTAGGTTACAAATACATAAAAACAATCTTTTAAAGTTTTTATCCCACCAACTGCATTTCTAATTTGCAATAAGATTAAGACATTTGTCTATGATGCATTTTCCAGAGGAGAGCTCTGTGTGTGTTGGAGTCCGGCAGGCTGGGGCATGTGGGGGTAAAAAATCATTTGCACGTAAGGGCGAAAACACGGGAATCTTTCAAAATATCTGGCAAAGTGCCTCACATACAGGCAGAGTAATGCACAATTTACGTCCGCCGAGCTAATTGTTAATCTCCTGTTGCCCCACCTACCTCATGCATGTTAGTCTGTGATGGGGATCTGTTTAAAACAATGCTATGCAGAATGTTAATTGATACAATGTACTTAGATACACTGAATATAAAGCTATATCAACTTGTGGTATAGCTTAGCTTATCAGCTAATATCAGCTTTGGTATTGTGTTATTTGGCTTAGTCAGCTACGCTAGCTGTCTGTGTCACACATTGGCACATATCAAAACAATGTTACTTCAACAGCTACAGATATTAAATGAACCGCAATGCCTGTTAGGTGAAAGGTTATCCACAGAAGATTATCTTTCCATGACTGTGGGAACGCTAAAGCATCAAATGGGACAGAGCTTGTTACTGCGCTACCAGCACCATGCCACACTGCTCACCTCAAGCTCCTTTTCATCAAAGTACTGGAGCCACTGAAGTGGAACGACCTCATTGAAGCCGTCCAGGAAAGCTTTGGTCTGACCTTCTACCCCGCGAGAGAACCTCCACTCTGCCATCAGACTGTAACCCAGACAGCAAAGATGGACTTTGTAAGTTACTCAAAATGATAATCAGAGGTCAGACATAGACCATAACAATAGAACAGCAGCTTTATTGAACCTGATGTACTCCTCCTTGTTCTCCTCGGTGACTAGAACATTGGCACCATCAGCTTTGAGGTCGTGAGAGGTGATCTTCCCCAGGATCTCCATGTCCACTGAGAAGTACATCTCCAGACCACACTCTTCAATGTTGTTGTCCCTGAGGAGAGACGAGATTGTGTTACTGCCAAAGCAAAATCAAGAGCTCGTAGTTGCAAAAACAAACAAATAAGTCTAAGATATTCAAGTTTCTATTCATAAGCATAAAATAAGACAGCCTCTTAAAGGTAAGCAAACACTGGCTGAGTCTCTGGTGTTTGTGCCATCTTTTTGATAACTAATCATACATCCTGTCATGTCTGCAATAAATGCCTCACCCCCTCTTACCCCCTCTCCCTCTGTCATTAGCACTCTTGTACGTGTGGATTCTGTCCACTTTCCACATCTCTTTTTGTGGTTGAGTTCCCATGTTTTCTTGATCCACAGTCCTTACTCTAACACATTAACACTTTGCCTAAAAACTTACAGGCTCAATCACTGATTCTAAACCAATACATATTTTTGTCAAATATCTCCTTGCAGTCGACTAGCTGTCTGCTCTGTGTGCCCTGCTGTAAAATGCATATCAAACAGGCCACACACCAGCCACAGTGCCAGATAGACAAAAAAAGTTCATTTCCAACCCCGCTGCTCGTGCACAGGACTGGGGAAAGGCCATGGTATGGGAGGGGAAGAAGTTAAATCTAGCACATGACAGGAGGGGTGTATTTGTTTGGGTGTTAAGTTCAAATATCAACAAACTTTCTGCCTTGAATATTCATATTTGATGTTATGTACTTATTTAACTTACAGTAACTCTGACTCTCCTAAAAGCTTAAGGCAAAACAAACAGAATGACAGGGAGCAAAGGCTGAAAACATTCATGTGGAACAACAGATGTGTCATTCACTTGATACTTTGAGATTGTTCTTGTGCCTCATTGGTGCTAAAGAACAGAAAAATCAAAAAGTTAATTCCTGTGACTGTTATACTGGGCTTCAATCTGCCCTTTTATCTTCTCTAGTGATCCCATATAGCTCAGGAAGAAAATACTGCAGTTGGTGCTGCAACTGCAAGTGGAATGTGCTAAGCCCAGCCTTCTGTGATACTACAGCTCCCTCCAGAGTTTAATATAGGGCACTTTCAGTATATCTGGCAAAATAAACTGAGCCAACAGTGTGCACATAAGAGAGCGGGGTCAAGGGACCCTGGAAGATTAGCCTCTAGACAATGACTAAGTACTCTATTTAAGAAAGCACAAAGTGACTCTTTAATCAAAGGCTCCACTTACAGTAAACTGCTGTGATATTAAGAGCTGTCAAATCAACAATCAATAACTATTTCAATCTTAAATGCTTTACAGTAAAGTGATTATAAAAATTAATATATGCACGTGTTAATTTCCCTACCACAATAACACTCATATACATTCTGAAGGTCGTGTGAACCAAAGACACAAATTACCTGATCCATATAAGAGAGTTGTAGAACTCTGGGTCGATGGACTCCAGGTCTTTGAGTATTAGCTTCTTGTTCAGCATGCGTTTGTAGAAAGGGAGAGAGAAGCCTGTGTCGATGAACTTGCCGTGGAAAAGTGCCTGCAGCAAGAGATAAATAAAAAGACAGATTATTATAGATTTGGTGGTTATTCTGAAAATATGGTATCTCTGGGGATATAGTTAATCACATAACAGATCAATTTATCATATACAAGGAAACAGCCCCTAACACCATCCTAATGATGATATGGCAGATAATGGCAAGATAGCTGAAAGCGAGCTTTGACAATCTGAAAATAAATACATACAGACTGCACACAGTCTCAAAGTGCATGTGTTGAAACCCTTAAAAGGGACAAATTACATTATATATATATACACACACACATATACATATACATATATAATGTTGCATATTCATATTAAACATGGCCAAAGTTTCAAATGATGAGGTACACATACATAAAAATAATCCCTGTGAGCCAATACCTCAGGCTTCAAGCCATTCTGAATACTTCGTTTCCAACTGTTCTATTTTCAAGACAAGCTGACATCAGATCATGACAGATTTCTTCTTATGGACATCTGTTACTGACACACTACTGCATGCATTTACATGACAAAGCCTACTCTGCTACATGGTACTGTCAGGGAAACATGGAAACTTGGTTGCATATATTATAAATTTCTCCTCGGTTTCGGATCATATTCCTGTTGGAACATGTCTGGCTGTGTCTGAAAGCTTTTAGTGGTGATTTTTCACAGTAGAAAGTTCAGATATCCTCAGTTAGTCATTCATCAGATGCAAAAGACCCTTAAACACTGACCGATTAGAGCACACTGGGCTTTTTCATGAAGGGGGCTTAAATGCAAAGGAGCTAAAAAGCGGTGTCAGGTGTCAGGTGTTCCAGCACTGACAGTATGAGGAAAATTAAGTGTTTTTTAACACTGAAGCATGTAAACACATTCCAGTAGAAACCTTAAATACAAGTATGAACCTGAAAATGAGCATAATGGGTCCTCTTTAACTTTATGTTTGGACATGGTTTTTTTATTTAATGTTTGGTTATTTTAGTCAACACATTTAATGTAACACTTCTTATGCTTGCACAGGTGTTATCAGGATTGTTTGCATTTGTGTGGGCAGCTTGTGAACTTGCCATTGCGATAAAGCGGCCTATGAAGCAGAAGTAGGAGAGGTGGTCCGGGTTGATAGCGGAGGCCGGGTTGATCTGCAGACAGTAGTTGCTCTTGCCAGCGTACTCAAATAGGCAGTACATGGGGTTCAGCACTTCATGTGACAACAAGAAGAACCACTCTCTGCAAAGTGAGGTGTGGGACAAAATGATAAAGACAGTGACAAAGAGGGAGGACAAAGATAAGAGAGTGTGTAAGGGGAATAATTTGAATAGAAATTGGGAAGGAAATGAAAGGAGGAAAAGAGAAAAGAAAAAGAGAGACACAAGAGACGCACATGATCAATTACTGCTTACATTTACAGTTTTTTTTTTAATTCACACTATAATATTTATATTGTCCATATTACCGGGCTAAGCCACCATAGTCTAGACCCTCCTCGCCTCTGAAGATAACGTAGAGTCTCCTCCTCAAGTCGTAAGGCTTCAGGGCCATAATCTAACAGAGAAACAACACAACATCAGCAAATGAAAAGGGCACAGTGGCATGTCTTTATTGAATGTATAACAGAGGAAAAATAAAATGAGCATGCACGCAGGCTGTTGTACATCACTACACTTGCACTTCATAACTGTATGTGCTGCACAACACTAGATGGTGGTAGAAGGACCCTCTTACTTGCTGGAAAGAGTCTTCAAACAATGTCTGTCTGGAGACGGTGATCTTCACATGGCTTGGGAGAGCATTGGACTGAGCAAAGACAGGACAAAACGTTAATGCATTTGGGAGGGGAAATGAGATTAACACGTGACTGGGAGCAAGAAATAGAGTGATGGAGAGAGAAAGCGCCTACCTGGCACAAGTAGCGAAAATGGGCAAGCTTCCACCGAAAGCTGCGCTCATAAGCAATCTGAGGGCCTTTGGTGCTGAGAAGCATAAATACATATATATCAACGTCAGAATGTACCAAGAACAAGCTGACGGATGCAATTCAATAGATTCCAAAGGGGTTAACAGTTGAATCTACTTCATATAATGAAAAACAAATGCTGTACATGTGATATATGCTCTGGTATGGTCCCATGAAGTTAAGCAATGTTTAGAAATATTTTCTAGCAAATTTATCAAATTCCCTGTGCCTGTATGTAATAGAACCAACCAACCAACCATTTTTTTCTAAATGAATATATGTTTTTTTAAACTTACTGAGCTCTATGTAAACTGGCTAAATTAAAGTAAAAAATGACTCCATGTGGTCTGAGTAAAATGTTCTCTTAAACTATGCACAAGGTCCCATAGTGAGGGTTAGAATGGATTTATATATCATGTTATGTAATGTACAACACATGAACATATCAGTTATTTAAAATCGTGGTCTTACACAGAGGACTTTCCAGTGCGAGGGTCGCTGAAAGTGGTCGTTCGGGTGTTGTGATCCACAAAGTAACGAACCCCTTCCCTTGTGTATCGGATCTCCCAACCTTCAGGAAGAGGATCCTCATTCTGTAGCCTGCAAACACACACACAGACACACACAGCCCAATTATATACATGGACTGATACATGTGGGAAATGGAGGCTATGTCAAAAGGTCAAGAAACACATTACAAAAGTTTTTCTTGCAGCTTATGATATTTTTCAGTTTCAAACAAATTTCACAACAGGTTAATGGTGCTATCATGACTGACAGATTATGTTTCTTTTTAGTACCAATAGGACATTGGCAAATTAATAACAGCTGCTTTCATAATAATTAGAGATTCAGTGACTTATCGGCCGAGCATCGGTATCTGGCAATACACCTCGTTGACTGTCATTAGCTTATCTGCAAAAAAAATGGAATTCAACCATTCCGATGTCGTCGTCGTGTCACACCGATTCTGAGAAGGCTTAAAAGCAGGGCTAAAGACTAATCTAAGAGTCTAAGACATCCCCTCGTCCCCAAGTCGAAAACTTGTTTCCTACAAATCCTACAAATTTAAAGACTATATGTGTAAACGAATGGACCAAAATCTCCTCTGAACACTAAGAGAGAGCAGATTCTTCATACATGAAGAATCTTGAAGATGACAAACAAAAGTTTTTCCACAAAGTAATACATACAATTCAGTTAATGTGTTCAATACTTGTTTCCTGTGTCATTCTACAAAATTGCATTCACTTTTTTTATGGACTGAAAATGGATTTTTTATTAACTTTTTTTTTTAATCTGTGTGATTTTTTTGAGTTTATATCAATGTCTGGTCTAAATTTTATGCAAATCTCTGCACTAGAAATATGTTTATTCAAAAAATGAATACTTATTTCCACCACTGTAAATGTGTATGACTGAATTTTAGCTCATTTAAAGACTCTAATTAAAGACCGTATGACTTTAAAACAGTTCCATTATTTTTTTTACAAGGAAGATTTCTATGTTTCCTAGCTCAAAAGGGTGAATAAATACAACGAAAACAAAATAAACGTCAAAAGAAAAACATAGGTATCGAATATCAGCTCAAAATTTCAAAATGGCAGTATGCCTAACAATAATGGGTTGTTGTTGTTGTTTTCCTTCAGATCATAACCTGCTGTAGTACGTTGTGCTACAAAAATACTACACACCTTTGTTCCAAGAATGCATACTGATTAAGGTCAAAGGTCATGTTGTTGCACAGAGGGGTTAACAGTTCAGACCCTGATGTTGTTTTGGATATGCTTCTCATGACTGAATAATATTTTGGGAAATTGAAAAATAAGACATATTGTGAAAGAATCGTGTATTGTGCAAACAATCTGGAGGCCAACCGATTTATCTGCCTAGCTTGTTCTTGTTCCTGTAACTGTTCATTACGATGTGTCACAAGGTCTTCTTGACTTTCTATTCCGAAATGATGATTATAAATACTCATCTTGGCTTTCCCTGAAGCCAGATCAGAAGAGCAGATATTGCCTCGCCTCAAGCACACATTCAATAAACTCACAATAACACAGTTTTCTGCTTCAGAATTTTCGTTGCTGAATATTTAAGAAGTTAAAGGCTAACTTTTATATTTTTCAACCTGGACCATATTTTGCCATGTTTTATGTTCATGTGACAAATGGGAACAAAACTTTTTGAGACTGATCCAGTACTGAGCACAAGTGCTGTAGACCAGCCTGCAGCTGCAAAACAGATTGCAATGTCACAACTTGGGCATGTTGGCACAATCAGTTTAGGTCCATTAAAAGTGCTTGTTTTTTGCCCCTAACATGCTCAGATTATTATTCTAACTGAATGCTTGTCTCCGGGCTGCCCCTGCAAAAAGTATAGAACTGAACCACGGCATGTGCAGACTCTTTGTGGTGATGGGTGCCGGTCATGTATTGGCGTTAGCGGACTCCTTTTTGTAGCTCACCTTAAATACTGTTGCTCACTGTTCGTTTGAAACAGACCAAAGTGAAACCATGAGTGGAAAGCACAGTTTAGATGTTTTGTTGTTGTGGTTTTTCTGGCACTGAGCTCACCCTTGGGTTCGGGGGTCTTCCCACTGCGTTGTCTTGGTATTGTGGTTGACAAAGTACACTCGATCATTGGAGTCCACGCGCCTCTCTAAAGATGATAAAAACACAAACAGGCATTTCTAGGTTAACAGACAGATGTGACACTTGGCCCCAAAATGTGGCAACACTTGTCAGATTATCCTTGGAGCTGACTCATGCTATAAACATAAACATCTTTGATCTCGGTGAAAAACAAGGAGAGACAGCAGAGGTTTAAAAGAGGAAGTTGAGAGATGAGTCAAAATAGTGAAGCAAACAAGCGATTTGGATACATTCAAAATAGTCTTTATACAACTTAAACAGTGTCACAAAGTATTTGTTCTTCATAATAACAATCATTTTGGCATGAAAGTATGTACAATAATTTTTGATGCATTTCTGTGTTTTTCTTATCAGCAAAAATGACAAATGTAGATAAATATCCCACTCAAAGTTCAGCACATACTGACACCAAATAAAAATATGTACAATATTTAGATGAAAGAATGTAAACTCACCCCAACCAGGCGGCAGCGGGCCAAGAGGATCATTCTCAGCAGACATCATGGATGCCTGAAAACGAGGGATGCACACATAGACATCCATTTAAAAAAGAAAAAGAAAACAGGAAGGCACCAATCTGGTCGAAAATATTCCAAATATGTATATTTATTTAAAAAAATAATTAGACTCCACATCAAGGATCAGGGAATTGGGAAAAGTTCCAAAGGAAACAAATGAGAAAGTGAGTTTTGCTATGTTGCTGGCGGGAAGGCCTCTATGGCTAGTGACAGCTAAATACTTCCCAGCTGTCTGTCTTTTGCTTTGTGTTGTAAGTTAATCATCGTCAGTGAAGATGACATCACCGCTGAAATCAAAGACTTAACAGAAGGACCCTCACCAAAATAACCAGATTAGAGCAGAGGCTGAGGCGTGCATATTTTGACTTTGGCCAGGCAAAGTTCTCACCCATGGGCTAAAAGAGTTGAGCTGTGTATTGAGTGAGTGGAGTTGCAAAATAAATGCAGCCAGAGAAAGAGGTGAGATTCATGAGGCAAAGGATGGAAGGGACAAAAGTTTCTAAGTTTCATTGTTTGTAACCGTCATCAGAAACTACGCTTTGATTTATAAGTTTATCATGATGACGAGAGTCAGAAAATAATACTGTTGATTTTCTTTAAATTTACTCTACCATACTTTGCAATATACTCTCTAATAGGCTAATCATTTTTAAAGCACGCTGTAGTGTTTTTACCATATGTAATGTAGTCACTGCTTTTCATTTATTACACTATGGGAAAAAATAAACCTTCAATGACTTAACATTTTCCTGAGTTAGGTATGATTTTCAGTGTTGTCAAAGTTGCATTGCTGTAGTTGCATTATGCACAGTGCTTTTAAGTAGTCTGCACTTCATACTGGAAAGAAAAAAGTAAACTTATAACTGATGTTGGAAAAAAATCAAAGAGCCCAATATAAAAAAATAAGTAATTATATAGATAATATCTGGGATTTGCCATTAAAGTTATGCAACCTTTTAAAAGTTCTTAAAAGATCTAGATAACATCAGAGTGGTTCTGGACGACTATATTTCGTCCAATATCTGAACCAACACAAAGCAATGAGATCACTGACATCACAGATAACCAGAAACTTAATGATCTTTAAAAGGTTTCTTGGTAAGTACTGAGGAATGGTTTTTGCTAAATGCACATTGTAAGGGTGACAAGCTGATAAAAGCTAAAAGCTGGATAGAACCAGTGTGGTCAGGAGACTCAATAATGCATTGGGTTCTTTTGAGATTAAGATCAAAAGACTGTAGTTTTGCAGATTGGCAGCTCACCAAATGTGTACAGTGGGAATTACAAGTAACCTGAGAAGTTGTTTTTGGATGATTACTTGCTGTCTATGAAACAAATCAACGAGAGATTTGTAATTCAAAAAGGGACAAGAGGATGTAGGAAAGGTTGGGGTGGAAGTTGTCTTACAGAGTAGAGGTATCTCTGGTTAAACTGGTGCATAGCTCCCTGCAGCTGGCTGCGCTGGCTCTGCCACTGCTCAAAGTTGCGGACCGATTCCATCGTGGGACGCTGCCATGTGGTCGTGCGTGTGTTGTGGTCCACATAATAGATCCTGCCGCGGTCATCCACTCGGCGCTCCCAACTGGCAGAGTGACGGAGATACAGGACAGTAAACCAATACACAGTCTGCCTGGGGTGTTCAAAATACACTTCACGGTTTCTCAGACTGAGATTTAAACTGTGTACTGTGTTTTATGATCATATCATAGAAACAATACTTCCACTTATTAGTTCGTTTGCAAACAACAGAGAAAACAGCATGCTGCTTCACGGGACTCTTTGGTTTCAGCAATTAGTTGTATTCATACATTAGGACAGTATTAGTGGCTTAGAAATGAAACTGAAATCCACACCATGAAACTGTGTGTTATGGTAACCTCTGTGTGGAAGTCAAAAAGCCAATGTTTATATGGACAGATGAACCTTGTAAAATTACAGATATCATATCTGAGAAGGGCTGAAGACAAAAAAAGTGAGCAAAAGAGAGGCACTCACCCTGGTGGCAATGGCTGTGGTCTTTCCCAGGTCGTAGTTCTGGTGTTGTGGTCTACATAATAAGTTCTGCCATGCGGATCTTTCCTCTGCTCCCACCTGAAAGATGCAACAATTAACAACAATTTAGGCAAAAAAAGCAAGGTGCAAACAAAAATCTATATAAAGTTGCAATATGGTGGATATGGATAGAAATTTGAAAGTAAATGTTCAACAGACTTTGCTACATTATTGTGAAAGATCAGTTTGAATGTGGGTTTTTCGAACTCAAATGATACTGACAGGAGTATCATCTAAAGTTGGAACCATTATCTTTACTGAAGCTTTACAATATTTCTTTTATTAAATTCAATAATAATATACATTCACATTTTTTGTTGTTTTTTTTTCTCATAAAATATTTATATTTATTTTGTGGAGGTTTTTGAAACACAATAATTGAATCTTATTGTAATAATGTTGTTAAAAAACAGTGATGTTAAACACAGTCAGGGAATGCAGAATAGGTGGCGTTTTTTACCCCGGTGGTAGAGGATCAGAGGCTCCAGCATTGGGGACCTGCTGCCTGGGCTTCGCCCCGTCTGTAGTTACAGTTGCACTGCTACTACTGCTGCTACCACCGCCGCCTCCTGAAGCATTCGCTTCTCCAATTGCTGGGGAGGAAGTGGACGATGATGAGGGCGTGGCTCCCTGTGCTGGGGAGGTGAATGTGGAGGAAGCAGCAGCAGTGCCATCAGTAGGCTTTGCAGCAGAGGAGGAGGAGGAGGACGCTGGAGCCTGTGAGGAGCTTGGCAGGGTTTGAGATGTGCTATCTGATGCTGTGTCGGGGTCCGCCGGGGCGGCATCTTGATTGCAGTCCTCGTGGTCATCTGCGGAGGGCAGCACATCTGTTGTAGAAGACGATGGCTGGAGAGCAGCATCACAGGACTCCCCATTGACTGCAGGAAAGTCAGAGAAAGACAATGTTGCTGTTTACATACATGGACTAAACACATCATCCATATATGACTTGATGTCAGTGATGTCTAAAGAAAATAAACGTCTGACTAGTCTGGTAGTCTAAGAATCTACATTCGTACTGTACACATGCATCAACACACAGCAACTGGCTGATCAGCAAGTGTCTGTCCATGTAAACACGTCCACTGACAGAAAGAATTCAAAGTCTGAAAATGGATACTCCATTTCTTTACACGAAACTAGAGTGGATATAAAAAGTCTCCACACCATTGTGAAACTGCAGCTTTTTAAAATGTACAACATTAATGACAGATTTATTTAATCTTTAATAGAATCTTGGTTTGTTTGAAAGTTAGAGATTGCATCCTACTGCAAAGGCAATGGTCTGCAGAGAGTTCCCGAAGAAAATACAAAATCTAATTGCTGAAAAGTACCCATGTGGAAAGAAATTTAAAAAAAACACTTCTACCATGGAGCACAGTCAAAACATCATTACAAGTGGATGAATTGTGGCACTAGAGAGGCATGGCAAAGATCAGAACGACCCTCAAAAGTTGATGAGATGATAAGGAGAGAACTTATCACAGCGACTACCAAGAGGCCTAAAACGACACTGAAAAAACTACAGGAATTTCTCGCATGTGCCGGTCACTCCTTGCATGTGATCACCATCTCTTGCGTTCTGCACATATCTGGGCTATGGGGTAGGGAAGCAAGTGCAAAACCTGTTATATCAAAAACACCCATCCAAGCCCCTCTGAATTTTGCAAAAAAAAAAAGACTAATTCAGTCACTCTAAACTATGTGGGAAAAAGTATTATGGTCTGATGAGACAAAACATTAATAAAGACCTTAATAAAGGATATGTTTGCTGCAATAGCCAATACAGCGCATCACCCAAGAACACCATACCCACCTCGAAGCATGGCGGTGGCAGCATCATGCTTTGGGGCTGCTTCTCTTAAGCTGGGTCAGGGGCTCTTATTACGACAGATGGGGTAGTGAATAGCTCCAACTATCAAGATGACACAAAACCTGCTAGCCTCTGTTAGAAAGCTAATGATAAAGCCAACTTCAGATATAAACATGGCAATGAACCAAAGCACACATCCAAGTCAACCGAGGCATGGCTTCAGAAAAGGTCAATCCAAGTCTTTGAATGGAGAAAATGGAGCAAATAAGAGCTGGATAAAGTGAGAGTTCAAAGAGACTTAGTGACAAGGACTTTCTGAAATAAGAAAGAAGAAAAAAAAGGAAAACACTGCTTCCACAAAGAATTGATAGGCAGGGTTTGTAGACTTAGGCAATCAGGGTGTTTTTTTTCTGGATTTTTGTTTGCTGGAGGATCACATTAAATATGGAACAAGTCTGACATTTAAATCGTTATTTCTGTCTTTACATTTCACAAACTTGCAATTTCATATTGGTGTGTAGACTTTTTATATCCAATGTTGCATCTAAAAAAAACAACTGCAAACTATGGCTGGGACTCCCTGTAACAATACTTATCCAACAGAGCACTATACATATTTGCTCTATGCAGTTCAGGGGTAAATAATTAAATAAAACAAGTTTTTTTTTTACCTTTTTTTTTTGCTTTATAAGGTTGTTGCTTTTCAACTGAACTTTGAACTGTGTATTCAAACATGGGAAAGAAAATAATATTCTCTAATAGATTATGACACCAAACCTTTTAAAATATTCAGTGGTAATTACCATAACAACAATTTCTGAAGTCACCTGTTAGCTTGTCACTCAGACGAGGCAGTGGAGGCTACACGGATGAGGGCTATCATGTTAATTCTTTAATTAGAGCAAATGAGTGGCATTTTAATAATTTCAAACCAATTATACCAGTTATCAAATGTGCGACTTGATTTTTATTTATACAATAAATATTATTTAAGTAAATTACAGGTTAGGACCATATAAAAAGGTCTGCATGTAAAGAATTTATATTCTCCCATCAACCTTTGCTCAGTGTAGACAATGTGCCTTTGGTGCTCTGCCTGCCCTCCACAGTATATTGCACTCTGCTTTCCTTTTCTATGCGTTTATCTTTTCAGGGAGTTTTCGACAGAGGTGCTAACAGAGCAGAGATTACAGGCCTAACTTAATGAAAATGAATGTACTGTTCTACTCCACTGTTACTAGGACCAAGTGAACCATGAAGAGGCCTGATCTCAGCCCAGGCCACATAATGAATACCTGCAGGAAATATGCACATGGATAACTGAGGTGGTCTGATAATGAGGTTCCATTATCCAATTTTATACACAAGCATACAGTTTAGCAAATTTAATCAGGAAATACTCCAATTCTCATGTTAATCATATTTAACGACATAAACCACTCACAGGGCATAAAGGCCGTGAATGAGAAAAACACATCAAAACATTGAAAAGGCTACAAACACACCATACTAATCTGGAACTCAGGGCTTACATTTTAAACGATCCAAGGTACTGCAATCTGTAATTCACACATGAATTGCAAACAAAAGATCAAGCTCACCAGTCCTACTCTCTGTGTCACTGTCCGACGGCTGGTGGACCGGGGTGGAGTTGGGCGTGGCATCTCCATTGACGATGTGACCAAGGGCAGGGCTGCAGGAGCTGGAAGGCACCTGATCATCCACACCATTGGAGGCTGAACAGGAACTTGACCTTGGGCCTAAGTCTGTACCATTCACTGTGCTTTAAGAAAAAAAGACACACCAAGAGTTCAAAATCATTAAATCAAATCTGGATCCGAAGATACACAAAACAAATCCTTAGTTTTTAAAATTACGAAACTAATTCTATATTCACAACTTCTATTAACTGTAACTTCCTGCGTCATGTGCATAAAATCAAACAGCACTGAGCAATCGCTGTCTCAACTGGTTAGTTGTTGTAGTCCACTAAAAAGGCCTGGCTAGACAAAAAAATCATTACTTGTTTAAATGTGCACTAAATTTATAACATTTCCCCTACTTTACCCTGCCATCAGACAACCTTTTCTGACGGGGAATTGAAAGCAGTCTATCAAAGCTACCAGACTTCGGTGACAAAAACAGTATATTAACGTGGCAGACCACTGGTGTTACTGGTCTACTGCGCCCTTGAATGGTTTGGTTTGTGCAAGGTAAAGCAGAGCGAATATTCAAATATAGCATTCACTTTCACTAATATTGATTTTTTTTTTAGGTGGGTGAAATTAATTTTGCTGTGACCCCATCCAAAGCAGTACATTGCTTAGCTTCTGTGCCAATAGATTTGGTTTCTCAGAGATGACGGCAGAGCAACACAATACATAAAATAAGCACAGAAGAAATGTCAGATGGGTCGAGCCATAGTGTTTAACTGCATATCTCTAAATGTTACAGTTATGGCTGAAAATGACAACAGAAATCAGAAGTTTGCAGAGTTCACATATTCCTGCATTTGTAATCTGTTGTCAGTTGTTTACCCGGAAGCTGTTGTTAGCATGACATCAAGGGGATTCAGTCTATACCCCTATATGATGAAATTCATATGCATACAGACAAATTTGTTGGTACGCTTCCATGAAAATAGAAGAAGCCCCAATTTTCTCTGAAATAACTTGACACTGATCAAAGTAATTGGCATCCATTATTGTTAATTCCATATTTAATGAAAACAGACATTTACTTACATACTTTACTCTATGACATACTAAAGGAACACAGGTATACATGAGACAATTGCTTTTAACTCGATCAGTTTTCAGGAGGAATGAAACATTGTTTCAATGAGCTGTAAGAGTACCAACACATTTTTCCACATTTGTATATTTATAAAACTAAATGATGTTAACTTGAGGAACCAAACACTTGAGTTTTGTTTCTCCTATTGGCCAAAAACAGCCTTGTGATGAATCTGGTTTACAGGCTTAGTGAAGGTTAGTCTGTGCTTCCTTTGTGTGTGTGTGGGTGCCAGATAAAAGAGTCTTATGACATTGAGACTATTGTCTTGTAGGGGTAAAAACAGGACATAATAGGATGACGTAGTGATGTAATGGGCACAGCTGAAGAGGCCCTTTTGTGAGCCAGCAGGGTTCAGACGGTGCCACAGACGTGCCCACACTATGACCAATACAAAATCTGCCATATGACTCAAGTCCAGGCTTTGTCTTGGCGAGGGGTGGGTGGACAGCCGGCAATAAGGAAAACGTCAGACCAGCCAGTCAGCAACTGACAAGAAAAACTCAGACGGGGTTATAAGAGCTGACAACAATGGATGTTGATTGTATTAGTCAGCATATCCGCAAATCACAAAAGCTTTTACTATACTTAAACAACAATGTCCAATAAGACACACTGACTGCACAAAAATAATGCCAACAAATTTTCCACCGTTTCTGCACCACTTAAAATTTCAGAGTCAAGCACAGCAAAGGCTGGCAGTCCTTCAAGAAATACATATTTGTTCATTTGTGTCTAGAATAATCTATTGTTAGTATTATACTTATGTTTCAATATTAATAGGCTAACTACAAATACTGAGTCAAAAGGAACCAGAATTCCTGTTTTATAACTGCAATCTGATTCAGAGGGAAAATAAGGTACAGTGCAGAGACAAAACAGGCAAACAATTACTTAAATCACATAAGTAGGAACACAAACAGTTTGAACCAAACACAACATTTGACTTCTGTCGCCATAATGGAGGCCAATATCTAATGTTTTGACAAGCTGTGAAACCTGGCGCCTCTGGCTCTACAGGAAGGGTTTCCCTACTTGACCGTCTGAGGAAAAGTCGCAACACAAGCTGACTGACAGGGAGGGAAAGAAGCAAGGAAAAGCAGCAAAGCAAAGCAGAATAAAAAAGGAAAGCATGACAAAGCTGAATAAAAAGAGGCAGAATACAAAAGAAAGCAGGAGAGAGATGCACAGACAAGGTGAGTAAGGCTCAAGAAATAAAAAGATTTCTACCAGATTTCTACCATTAAAGAAAGAATAAAGGGAAGTAGGTGGAACAGGAAGAGAAGAGAGGCAATGGAGCGTAGACTGCCAGTTAATCTGCAGGCATAACAGAGATGTAAGACCATGAAGGACAAGTTAAGAGACAAAGAGAAACACAACTGGAAAGAAGCAGAGCAGAAAGTTCCCCTTGAATCTGCTACCAAAAAAATAGTCGATAATTCACCTCTAATTTTATAAGCTGCAAGTGAAGTCACATTTTGGGAACGATGCAGAAAAGCTAAAACTGAGCTCAGACTGAAACCAGCATGATTTTTTGAAGAAAAAAAAAAGCAACACTAAATAAATACATCCACAATTCTATCTAACATTTTCCGGCTAATCAGAAGCAGACACTGCATAGTAGTTTAAACTCTTGCAAACCATGTTGCTTTTCTTTTTATTTTCTTTTTTAAATGTTTACAGCTTCATTAATAATCTTCTGCTTTATGTTTGAATTAATTGAAATGTGTGTGTATATATGTTTTATATATATCTTGCTTTCATAAACACATGTTTACGATTTCATTATTTAGGTAACAATGACAAGGCAAAAGTTTGTCTTGCAAACACAAATACCCATCTGCTCGGCTACTTTTTCTATCTGACTGAGTACTCCAACATTTCGGGAACTCCCAGGGAAGGGAAACACTACCAAGTTTTAAATATGCCCCTGTTTGTGTCTTGCAGTCTTCTCGGTAACTGCAATGCAGAGAGGAGCCAGGCAGCCACAACCCACTCAACCCCCCCACCAACCTCCCGTCTGTTGAGATGAGCAGACGTGCTTCCTTTGTGGCTTTCCCATAAAAGCCCAGGAAGCCTCACCGAAGGGCACTTTTGCCGTGTGACAAACAATAGAGACTGGCATCACTGGGGCAGCACTACAACTTAAAGCAGGAGAAGCGGATAGCCACGGCTGAGAAAAAGCAAGACAGACGGACAAAACACAGACCTCTCTGAGGAGTATATATACACATATCCAAACCTTTTTTACTTGAGCTAGTGCAAGTCAATAGAATGAGTATAAATGGTCATGTAAATTAGCCTGCATGTGTTCTTACAGAGTGCACTGTGGAGAAACCATGCAAACACATAATTCTTTGCAGTATGTTAGCATTCCTTTACTTGAGGATTAGCACACTCCTTATTTTCCATGAGTTGATCTAACCAGGTCAAAGACCATTTTAGGAAAAGTGAAGTGAATAGAATCTTCTTCCTTATAAAATATGTGATGTGATGTAAACTGATTACAAATAGCTGATTTGTTGAGTAAGTTTACCTGTTGGCAGCCCTTGAGGAAGAAGAAGAGTCGTCTCCATTTTCATGGATGGCATCACCATTCTGTTGGACTTCTGGAGTGAAATGGAAAAAACAATGTTAGCCTACAGATGTTATGCATAACAAGATTCCCCATGCATTCATTTATTTGTGGTGGCCCACCACAATCAAAACATCTGCTGCAAACAATAGATTTTCTATTTTTAGGGCTGGACTGTTCATTAGGAACACTATTGTAATATATTTCCCTTTCAGTTATGAATTGCACCACACTCTTCGAGCGCAGAGCGTACTCTGAGCACAGACGGCGCAGCAGAAGCCAAGCTCAGTAAAAGTGAACCTTAACTGTTCATTGTGTGAGTCAGTCACACGTCTAAAAATAAATACAACCTCTCGTCATATCATTTACGGTTTAAGTTTTCTCAATAGTTTTGATTTTCTGCATTTTCAGCATTCAATAGCCTGAAGAGAGTTGTTTCACAATGAATCAGCAAAGAAAATGTGGCTGTGGGACACATCTGTGACATGAGAGAGGAACAGTTTGCACAATATTTTTTAATTACTCAAACTGCTTAATTTCAAACGGTCAGGTATTAATATTCAGGTTGTAGATGACGTGGTGGTGGAGGATGTGGACTGCAGTTGAGAGACGTGTGGAGACAGAGAGGAGAACAGCTCAGCCTCTTCATGCAGTCATGGTGTCAAATGCAAGACACGGGGAGGAAGTGGTCACAGCTGAGGAGGTACCTCCAGTGGAGAGACGCAGGGGAGCAAATGGGTCTTTTTATGTTGTCTCATATTGCATATTTGTGCAATGAATATAACAATAAAAAGTTGCACAGGACTTTCTGTGGGAAACTGCATAATTGTATCGTTACTGCATAAGTGTCTCCAGTACGTGTATTTGTGATCGTCACTCACCAGTAAACTTGGCAACCCGACTATCACCCACCCCTAATGTATAAATACTCAGCTCACTTGTGCCGTTTGCCGCACTGCCGTTGGTGAGCGGTGCCAGTTCCTCCTGGTCAGTGACAGTCAAGCCATCTAGGTAGACCGTCAGCTCCCCTGCGGGAACCTGAACTCCCTTCTGCTCCACGCTCAGTTTCAGCACCTCCTTCACATTCTCCACTGCAGAGCCAAAACAGGGATGGTGTGGGAGGAGTTACAAAGGAGTTCCATCAAAGAAAACAAAAAGCAAACCACTTTTATAGACATGCTGAATTCATAATGCAAACATTAGAGAAAAGACACATTGATCTGCAATGTGGGAAATCAGTATACCTCAACAACAAACGGTGATCACAAAGTGGTGATGCTGATTAGCACAAACTTTAACAATCCCCTTTATAAATCGAGAGATGACCAGAGATGATAAGGCTTTATATTTAACAAAAAAAAGAAAAGGTTCAGAATACATGACACTGATGTCGGACTAAATAAAGTCACAAGTCTGCTGTTATGTGTTGCAGTAACTGTGTTCCAACTGCATTTGATAAATAACAAACACATCCCACCCTCGACCTTGTATTATTGTTCTGTATGTTTGATGTGGCTTAATCATACATTTCCTGTCATGCTGCTCCAGGGCTTGAATTAGGTCCAATGTGGCTTTGCCCAGCAGACCGTCTGCCTTCAGGGTGTGGTGACTCCATACTTTGAAATCCACCTGTGCGTGCGGTGTTACATTCCTAAAAAAATCAGGAGCACACAAACACACAAAACACATATCAGTTTTAAAACATTTAACTCAAATCTCACAAATGCACAATGTTATAAGGACAGGAGAAAATAGCTCTGCTAAAGCACAGACTTGTTAATCACGCTATAAATATTTTTAAAATATTTCTTTAGTAGCTGTGTACTCAATCAGTTGTACATTTGTTGTTTTTTTTTAATTCTGGGTGGATTGACTAAATGTTTCCTAATCACGGGAAGCTTAATCTCTGTGAGAATTCTACAAACGTTTGGGACTAGTGAATACATTTGAGTAGGGCTTGGTACTGTGATACTTAACTGCTTCTATACTATTGTGTATTGAAGAATGCCTCATTATTTGCAGGGTTTCCCTCACGTTCATTTATTTGTGGCAGGCTGCCACAACCAAATTATCCTCCGCCACAAATAGATTTTTGGAGCTGGGCAGTTCATTAAGAGCACAATTGGGATATACAAACCGCTGGGTTATTAAAAGCACACTTGTGGGAGAGACGGAGCAGCAGAACATCAGGTGCATTGAAAATTAAACTTAACTGTTTATTTTGCTGTGTCTAAAAGTTACCTTTGTGATCTGATCAACTGTGACGGATCAAGAGATCAATTATTCACTCCACGGGTGAGCATGGAGCATACTTAAACCATGATAAAATGATGCTGGCGATTTGTTGTCCAGGGTTACACATGGTAGAGGCATGCAGGAAAAACACAACATTACACCAAGAGATGGGGTTCATGGATGTGTTGTATTTTGAGAGGCTTGACTTAAATGTGCATAGCTGTAAAAATGTGATTGAAATTTGGATCCATTTTATCACGCTCAATGCCAATAGCATGCAACGAAATATATGCAAAAGGGAAATTGTTGCCAGGACCGTCAACATGACGAATTGGATGAGACACTTGAACGTGCATGGAATAAATTGAAGAGCAGAAGGTTGCTAAGTGTTGGATTGCAAAAAGAAGAATGGACTGCAGTCATCTTCCTCTCAACATTTAAGTCCAAACTGTTACAGAGTTTCTTTAAAAATATCAACCAAGGGATTGGATTCCTAATCCAAGACCACTGAAGACGGCGTTTTGAATGTGGATTTTAGCAGATAACATTTAGCATTCAACAAAAAAATGTAGCCAACTTGTACATGGTTGTTTACTTAAGTTGTTCACTGAAATCAAAATTTCTGTAATGGATACAGTGACATAAACTGAGACCCATATAATATTAGATAACCTCAAGTTATGGCAAACTTGTTAATTTTTATGTTGTAAAACTGCTTTGAGTGTATAAAAATGCCAGAGAGCTGGAAAAAAAAAACCTTGAGATTTGTACTGTATGTGTAATGTGTAATGTGTAATTTTCTCTTTGATAAAATGGATTTTATAAAATTGATATCAAAAAAGTATTTAAAGTCAAGGTAACCGTATGGAAAAGTTTTGAACGATACCCAGCCCTACACTGGAATGTGGAGGACAAAGATATGTGGTGAAGTATGCACATTAAAAAAAAAAAAAAAATCACCAATCACAACCTCCTCAGCAAACAAAACAATTGTTATTTAGATGCTTCTTTTCTGCTCCACCTAAAACAATCTGGTCCTCGCTGCAGGCTGACTGACTAATGTACTCAGCTCAAATAGTGCTGCTTCCTTGTGTTTTCCCTGCTTACACAAAAGGAACTCTACACAGCACAGTCATTGTATTCACGGTTGAGCACATCAGCCTAAAGAGAAATATGCAGGATTACAGCCTTAACGCCATGTGTAGGAGTCATAACAGCTTGCAGAACATCTATGGTGCAAACCAACGATCACAAAGGCAGCACCAATCTATCTTGTTTGCAATAATTAACTATTCAACACATTTAGTATTTGCAATGACATGTCTCCGGCATTTAGCTGGGCGATTTGAAGGCCAGAGAGCTGAAAAAACATTAAATGATTCAAAGAGCTCTGTGTGTTGTCATATAGCATTTTTCCTTATTCAAAGAATTATCAGATGATCCATCAACCTTATGCTTGTTATAAATGTTATATACTGTGAGACAGACATAGGTCCCAAATTCCTGCACCAAAGTCAGCTTACTAAAAAGACCTAGAAAAAAGGACAGCTCCATCTTTGTCCCATATCAGCTTTTTATATGAGCATGGGCCACTTGGAGATAAGCATAGGCGCTTTCTAGGAACATTTTGTTGAGGGGGAACTCAAAAATCTTCGAAGTCTGCCTCTCTTTTTATCTTCTCCAAATAATAAAGTGACTGGGGATTCATGAGTAGTCCCCTGGCACTCATTTATGAAGCGCGCTGTGAACATGAACTTGTTTATATAACATGCTATCTCACTCTCTCTCTCACACACACACACACACACACAAGCTGTCAGATACACAGAGGAGGAAAATTGTTGCTTCTTACAGAGTGAGCCTCTCATCCCATTTAGGACTGGAGGAGCTGTGAGACTTCGCTGTGCGGCGCGACTCCCCCTCCGCTGTCACCTCCACATAAATGGCAGTCCCAAAAAGGCTCTTCTTCCTCTTGATTTTGGCACAGGAAACTAGCGGTGGGTATATAAAGGCAGTGATGAGACCAATGATTTTTTTTCCTTCAACATTTTACATTTTTAGCATAAAGTTGACATAATGATTCAGATATTCAGGCATACATACATAGACAAAATAGTTCTTTTATCACAGAAATGTAGCAATAGAGCTGCGATGAAGAACCTTCATTATGCCAGCTTTGCTTTTTCAAACATGAAACGGGTAATGCAAGTATAGTGCCACTCCAGTGGGTTATTTTAATTAGTATGCAGGCGTTACAGAAGAAAAAGAGGCGTGACGTGTAACACAAAAGCGTCAGCCTCTAGTGTGACATGTAATATATGTGTCAGCACTGCTTTCTACACAATAACAACAGTATAACGTAATAACAATCCTTTACCATCCCTGTTACATGGTGGTTGATTTCGCCCTCTGCTCTGAGGATAAGGAGCTGCTGGATTTTATTGTCTCCCCAATTTGCAGACATTTTCTGCTGCTGTACTTCTTTCAATTCGCTGCAAACTGTTTGCTGCTTTTTATCCTGTCAGCAGGTTGCACACATTACATGTTGTCAAAACGTCACACCCGTCCTGTCCTGCCAGCTATCACTTTCACAGATGTTGATTCAGCGCTGTTACTACTTCCACTCCTGTACTGAAGGCAAGACAATTCTAGCCTCATTCCAACTGCATGATAAAAACACTTACACCTGCTAACATCTGGCTTTGTGATGCAATGGAGAAGCGTACAATAGGCAATCACACCTGGGTCAAATGACTCTGCAGTGGTTGTGGGTATTTGTCACCGGCTTCGATCGCCATTGATGAAGACACAACACCCACTTGAACACGCTAATTTCAGCTCCTTAACCAGCAAGATGCAATGACGTGCTGCCACTAATTATTGTCCATCTCCTCCTAAGCAGCGCTAAAACATCGATCCAAATTAGTCTGCTGTGAGTTTGACAGAGAGACCAAATAAGTAAGAGATATATAAATGTACACATGCTATTTTTTGGGTGAAAAAGGGGTATTTGTCACCCCATTCCACGATCAGACCTTTTACACAGAACAGCGATGCAGAATAACAGCGCAGCATTACCACTTTGAACAGGCGGTGTAAAAGGGGCTTATGTGAGCTCTGTGAGTTAGTGACAGGATCTAGACCCTGAGGCCACCCTACCACTCCCATACTTTATAGCCTACAGTGTTTGAACTCACCAATGGCATGGAGCTCTGACGTTCCTCTGTGGTTATGGCTAGACTCTGCTCTAGATGAGGCCGTGGCCATGTCATACACCACAGTGGGAAACCTTCAAAACCACACACACAGACAAATGAAGTAATCAAACCCCAAAGCACCCTGTAAAGTCACAAATGAGACACAGGTGAACTTGGCAGGCTTCCAATAAAATAGAGCTGAAAAGTTGTTAAAGCTGCTTCCATGTATTCTGAACATTTTGTTGTGGTTTGAGGTCATGGTATCAGCTCTTATGTTTACCTATGTTAAGTGTAATATTACTTTATTTACCTATTGTTGTAATTGTTTCTACAGAAAAATAATGCTGAAAACACGATCTGTACTCACAATTGGTGTGTGCTGCTAGAACGTCTGGTTCAGCCCACTCCGTGTCCCATGGTTCCTCTGAAACAGAAAAGAGCTCATTTTTAGAACAAGGTTAAACACAGCTGGTGCAAACTGAAGCACTTTAAAGTCTGACCTCTGATTAAACACAAATTAAGCAATTTTTTTTTGTCTATACATCTCAAAGAAGCAATTGTTTCACACATACTGACATGGAAAAATAAATGAGACATTCTGTGAAAAGCTCCTGTTACTTTGCATTTTCACTGTTACACAATAACATTGGAAAGAGTGGTACAATCTATAGTTCCACAACTTCAACTTGCACTCACTTCAACTGATCACCAATCACAACATAAACTGTGTGATTCTTCTTTTAGCCATGGTCAACCACAAACCTGTGTTCTTCGGAGCTGACTTCTCCGCTCACAGCAAAAATCTGACTTCTAGGGCACTTCAAACTGCAGTGTTTACATTCTACTGTGTCACTGCTGTCTGTTGTAAAAGTCAACTTCAGTTGTGAGCACTCTGCTGTGCTGTAAACACAATCCAACAAATCGTGATACCTATCCCCATTCCTGCAATTTCCCCTTCAGTATTCATAAAGCAATCCCATAACATGCGAGTTTCCATTTCCGGGTTCTTCTTTGACCTATTAAATACACACAGAGTTTTTGCAATGTGTAGCACAATTCCACGTAATGAACAGTTGAAGGGGGGTCAGCTTTGTTTTTACTCTTCAGCCAATGAGTTTGATAGCTGGGTTAAACTGAACCCGTTTAAAACCTGCCTGATCACTCAAACTGCAATGTACCATTTTCTGCTGTAGGTCTGTAAAGCTCTTAAGACATTTAACATTGCTCCACATATTTCAGGAGGAAGAACATTCTTTCTTCTCCACCTTTCCTAATATTAATACCATAGTTCTGTAACAATAGTGTATAATATAATATAATATAATATAATATAATATAATACGGTGCAATATGTATTTTTGCGGGGAAATGTGTGCAGAGACAAATGTTTGGTTCCCCCCTGTGCTAGCAGCGTCAGGAAATCCCCATCCATTGCATGAGCAAAAATCTGATGACAGGAAACGCATCATACGCACCACCTGAAAGACTTTGGCTAGCTGACGGGCAGGAGGCTCTGGGAGCCAGCAGCACAGTAGGTGCCTTAACACTGTTCATCTGCACACACACTGCAGTGACACAGACCTGGTTGAATATCAATAAAGTTTACTTTTAAATTGTAACATCAAATGGGCAAATACAAATGTGCTGGTGAGAGGGAAACAAACACTGGAAAAAAACAAATAATTTATCACCAGACCATCAAAGTCCCCCTAAATCATTACTTTCATTTATGTTACAGTACAAATATCATGATACTACATTATACTATATTTTACAGTAATGTTAATATCTGCAAAATCTGTGTCAAACTGCAAAATAAGCTGCATGTGTTGAAAAAAAGGTTCTTTAAGATGTATAAAATTTGTAGTTAGTAAAATTAAGCTTTCTGTGTTCAACTGTTCTTAGGACTACTTTCAATCAAAACCAAATATGGCTTTCTTTGGAAACTGTCTTACGTCATTTGTCAGCAGTGACAATAAAACCACCCTAATTCCCAACGTTCAGGCATGCTTTCCTCCTCCACAGCAACCAGAAGAACAAAACAAGACAACAAGCCCATTAATTGTCTCAGCTACAGAAGTCACTACACCCACTGTTTCCTGATCTAGTACCAAGCTTCTAATTAGCACCAAGCTTTTTTGATATGATTAAATGATTACAGCACCAGGTTGACACATTGGCTAGTTGATCGAACAACATGGACCGCAAGTTGGAGCAGGGAGCCTTTAAGCAGCTTAGGAGGAACCCTATTAAGAAGATAGGGTCAGAATTAGCTGATCAGTGTGCAGGCTACAGGGCAGATAGCGACAAAAATTATCCAAGTTAGCAGCGCAGTGCCAAGCAAAGTTAATTCTGCTATCTTACTAATGAAAGGTTCAGAGCAATTGAGTTCACTTGAGATCTGCTAGGTTAATAAGCCTTTTAAAAGTTTAAACTTTACTTTATATAGCTTTATGAGAGGGGGCAATGAGGGACTCACAAAGAATTGAAATCAGTCACTGAGCAACACAACCAATCCTGACGATGAGGTACAGCTTGACATCATACAGAGCAGGTTGGTGAAAGCTGTAAAATAAAAAAAGGGGGATAAATAATGGGTATGGGACAAAGTCCAGCAGTCATCTGCTATCATTCTCAAGGATCCTCATGACAAATGAAAAATGAAAACAGTCAGTAGTCAGGCAATAGACTGACCCCAGATTCCCCTGGTATTGCTTACATGGAAGAACTGACACTGGGGTCAACAGGTGCAAACATGGTTGACAGCTTGCAGAATATAAACTACTACTAATACTTCTCAACTGAGAAAATGTCAGAAAACCAGACTGCATTAGAGCCCATTCTTAATGGTTTTCTAAATATTAATTAAGCAGATAAGCCTGGGGCTTCTCAACGGAAGTCATTAAATTTGCCTATAGCATGAGTATGGACAAGCGGTCTCTGAGGCATAATTTCACGAGGAGCCTTATGAATTAAAATACATGTTTTGAAAAAAGACAACAAAAACAGAATCAACATTTACCAGAGGCAGACACATTAATTAGAGTGCCATTATGAAGACACAATGTCCCTAAACAGGGATTTGATCAGTGTTATATTAGATGCAATACTGATTAATAGAATTACCAAATCAGAAATCCAGACATGTTAATTCCTGTATTCTGCGCATTTGTCTGATAATGCATGACAGATGGCTAAGCAAGTTGACACTCAGTCCGCTCTCCTCCTCTCAAATGCCTTGTACAGCCAAGTACAGAGATGGGATGTGACAAATTGATGTATGAAAGACCTCTGGACACTTAACCACTGTCAGCACATTAGTCATACACAACAAGTCCTTGCAAGACAGTATCCATTAAGTAATTTAGAGGATACACTTTCAAATGCACTGCATTATACAGCCTCAGTCAGCTAGAAAAAAAAACAAGAACTATCTGAACATGGTCATCAGAAACTCTACAAGTGTTCTGCTTGCAAATCATCAACTGCTCACCAACTCATGGCTTCATTACGTAATGTATATGGCCTGAAATAGATTTTTTTCAAGTATGCAGTATGACTTACTAGACAGGCCAGCCTTTTTCATTTCCTAGTTAGACTTTATAATACCAGGTTGAAATAAGACTGAAACTATGAGGATCTACCTCGATTCTTCTGAAGGTTTTCCATAAGGAAAAGGCTGCTTAAGCTGACTTACTGCATTGCCTCATGTGGCCAGTGTCTCGGCCAAAAAATTGCACATGAACACACCACAAAGACTGCTACAAATGGCCAGCTAGCACGTATGTTCTGCACATGCGTGAGCAGTAATAACTATACCAGCAGGCAGCAGTAGTTTGTATTCGTCATTCAAAAAGGAAAAACCAGAAGGGTGACAGGACAGATACAAAATGCTAGTTAGCTAGTTCACCCAATTACAACACAACCTGATGTTGAAAACACAAATATTTACCGTGCGCTAGCGAACAGTAAGACAATTACATACCATTTCTGCTTAGAGCTCAGTGGCTAAAAACATAATCTAATCTACTATAACAAGTGTGTTTCAATCTCACGCCCTGTTGGCTTAAGATGTTTGTTTACTTTCTTGATTTCTGTTTCTCTTCTTGTGCAATGAGTTCTACTTCAAATCAGAGTGATCTCTCTTACCAACGGGCTCCACTGTCCCTGCCGGCCGGCTATTCAATATGCTGAACTGGCCGAAAAAACAGCCAAAAGGGCCGATAGTGCCAATGATGTGGGACACAGTGCAAACACTAGGGTGACAGACGATAACCAGCGGTCAACAATTCTAGTCATCGATTAAATGTCTGTTTTTTTTTTTTAACAGAAGTACTAAATTTATATATTTTTTTTTGATATTCCTTTTACTTTGGGTTCTGGTCTTTTCGTGGACAAAAGCATCAATAACTTTCATAAATTTCTAGCATGTTATCTAACATACTAGTATGCACAAAAGTAATGTACAGTTTTATCTAAAAATGAAAGTAACTGTTAGCTGCAGCCTTTGTCTACACTAAAAGGTCCTTGGCTTTCCATCTCGGCTATGATCTCATGTCAAAAATGCCTGTTTGCCCTTGAGGGATCATATCAATTGACTCAAACATAAATATGTAGGATCATCACATGCTCCACTGCAAAAAGCACAACTCTGGCTTAATAAGTGCAATTTGCACAATAATGTTTAATCCTGAAGTGATTCTGTATGCTGTCTAATGTGCTGGTCGGATTTTGGTTGGATTTGCTTGCAAAACAGCTAGCGCCCTACTGTTAGACAATGCACTTAATTTATTGTGGTGCATATGTGCTTGTGTGACTGCATGAATACCAATGCTTCTTTAGGAGAGGCTGTTGACAGACCTTAGAAACTGGGCTCATATGAGGAGAATTAAAGTTCTCTAATTTTACACACGTGATAATTTACATACCAACATGGACCCTCAGGCCCACATACACAGTATTAGAGCAGCCTGCACCAGAGTACATCTGGGTAGACGATGATGTCGGGGGGGGTGTTCGCTTACATGAACAGGACTGAAGCCCCCCTCCAAGCACACAACTGAGCTCCACAAAACTGGGCAAAAAAACAAGTCATAAACCCAGCAACAGAAAACAAGTCTAAACCATAACATACTGTCATCTTGTTTTGTTGTTTTAGTTTTCTATTTAGATCAAAATAAACATAAACCTTGAGCATAAAGTGCATTATAAACTAATTCATAACATCAGATGGCAGGAGAAGCTTCATTTATACCTGTCAAAAGGTTCGACCATACAGGGTTTCACTGCAACAGTCTACTGACCATCAGGCACCCCAAATTTGTGAAAATTGAAGTTTATTCTAGATACCCAGACAGCAATTGTGCTGTTCAACTCGCTGCATACAGTTAAAATGTTAAAATGTCAAGTGAATAGCAATCTTTAACCTCCCTCTTATCTCAACCACAATCAGAAGCTGTTAAAGTAACACAACTTTTCTTTACAGTGGCATGACATACTAGCTTTACACAGTGGTGGCAGGCTACAACTCCTACTTGCCCCACAGCTGTTTTCTTGCTCTCCAAAGGTCAATGTGTGTGAGTGTGTGTGTGACACAGCGAGACAGAGATAGAGAGACGCTGAGAAAGAACACAAACAAATATATTACAGAGCCAGACAGTAAAAGTTCCTGCTCAAGTGACACCTTCTTGTAAGCAATTCCTTCCCAATATGGCACAAAAAAAAATGTAAATGACAGCCTGAGATGTCAAACCATTGTACATATAGCTGAGAGAAAGCAGGACACTCAGTACAGTTCTGAAATACAATATCTAAGACTGTACAGAAAATCCTTATCAGCCACTAATACAAGTCAGTCATGTCTTGCATTTTTTCTTTGAGACTGAGTCTTTCCACAGAAAGGGAAATGGAGGACAACTAAGCCTAACCTTTGTTGATAGGGATTCCCATCAGAACTTGGACTCATTAGCTGAGTCCATATGACACATCGTGGTTAAAATTATCTGTCTTTGCCAGTCAAGGATTGTTACAGCAAGTGTAACATAGTTATTGTTCAGGATTTAGAGATGGGGCGCTACTGATAATTTCAATTAGTGCTTTATAAAACTGCAGTGTGCCTCATGGCAGGCCTGTGTTTACCTGTATTGTGCATGACAAAAGAATCACCTTCTAGACAACAATGTCAATACATTTAAAAGTTGGCTAACCATCGTTCCTTTTGCTGAAGAGATAACAAAGTTCAGTAAACAAAACCATAGATTATTGGGTAATAAATGACCATATTGGGCCCACTTTCAAACTATCTGTAAGCCAAACGATAATAACACCTTGTTGAAACTCAAACACTGATCACCACACACAAACTCTGATAATGTTAACGAACATTGGCTAACTTTTAGTGATCTACTGACATGCTAACGTTAACGCTAGCTCACAAAGTAGAAGCAACATTACAGACAAAAGCTTTCAGACAGCATCCCTCTACATCTGCGTCAGTGTTTGCTAATCTTATATTTGCACCAGACATATCACATATGTACAGTATATGTCAGATAAGGCTAGCTAACGGCATGTAGCCATGTCATAGCCACTAGCACTTGCATCGAAAGCTATGGTCAGCTAGCTAACTAGCCATTAATACGCTAGCCCGCTAGCAAGACAAAATAAATCCCAGTCTAAGCATTATATGTTTGAAATACTATCGTTAGCTTACCGCTAGCTGACTATCCTTCTAACTACGGTTGCGACATCTGACTGACTTGCCAGATGAAACACACAATGTGTTTGTTAAATATTTCACGGTTAGCGGTACGACTTGCAGTGAGGCAGACAGGGCTAGTTTAGCAAGCTAACGTTACAAACTTAACTAGCCAGTTAGCTAGCCGGCTTGCTAACGAATTTGACGTTACTTAGCAGCTTTGCTAGTTGTCCGCCATCATAGAGCTAACGTTAGGCAAACTGTTTGGTTGGATGTGGAGGACAGACTTGTAAGGAATTCGTTTTTGATATTACATCAAAGTCTATCGTAATGGTTGGAGTCGGATAAGCAGCTGAGTTTTACCCTGTCCGTTGTTCCGCTCCTTTCCAACTCTCCGCGTCTCTGCGGTCCTAACGTGACGGTTGTCGGTAAAATGTCCAACCGTGTAGGCCCCGCAGTCTGCTACGGTTCTCTTGCCATCTCTGTGCAGAAGCCTCGGAGCAGCGAAAAACACACGGGCGACAGGCGCGCCACCCCAAATATTGCTGTGTAATAACACGGGACACAAGAGCTAGCCCTCTGAGTCAGTGCCCTGGATGTTCAGTGTAATGTTGTTCTGGCACAACATCGATACCCGGATCACTAGATGGACAGTTAGACCGGACCATTTGATGCACTTTTCCCATGCTCATCATCTACAAGTGTAATTTAAATATTCATGATGTGTGTAGTTGTTGACAGTGCACAGAGTTTTTGTTTACTTGTCAAAGTGAACATTCCTGCATGTCATGCGAAATCTGGTTTTGTTTTCCAATATCAGTGGACTTCTGTTTTATTTTTTTTTATTTTATAATTTCTTTAGTCACTTCTTCAGTAATGTTGCTCGCCTTAGTATTTTGTTGTGGCTATTTCAGTCAATCAATCAATCAATCAATCAATCAATCAATCAATCAGCTCCAACTTCTTGAACAGCCTATTAATTTATTTTTTTTTTCAAAAAGAGCTGTGACAGGTTTAAGGTTTTAACACCATAGTTTACAGTGAAGCTCATACCTACATAAGTCTGGCAAATAATGGACCACATACCACATACACTTACAGATTTATTCATTCATTTTTCTTAAATGTGGTTTATGAAATTAAAGTGGACCCTAAAACCTGCTACATCTTTTGGCATCGAAGGAGGATTTGAGGTGTTTCACAGCCTGGGAAAAGAAGCTGCTCTGTAGTCTGGTGGTTCAGCAGCAGGTACGTCTGTATCTTTTTCCACATGGCAGCAGGGTGAACGGACTGTGGCTGGAGTGGCTGCTGTATTTCAGTATCCTTTGGGCTCTGCGCAGACACCTCACTTCACTAAGGTCACCAATGCTCTGTAGATGGGAACCAGTGATGTTCTGGGCAGTTTTAATCACCTGCTCTAGAGCCTTCTTGTCCTGGGCCGTGTACGAACCATGCCAGTTTGTAATGTTTCCAGTCAGTATGCTTTCTATTGCTCCTCTGTAGAAGTTAACCGGGACCTTGCTCTGAAATTTAGCCTTCCTAAGTTTCTGTAGGATGTAGAGCCTTTTCTTTCCAGGCCAAGTTCTTATTATATGTGAGTTAATTTCTGAGATTTGTGTTGTTGAGAGCAAACCTACTGTAGAGAGCAATGAATGAAACTATAGACTGGAAGGAATAGAAGAGAAGCCGTACACTATAGAGCATACTCCATTTCCTTTCATTCTCCCCCACAGGCTGTGTGACAAACACATTTGTGTGACAGCTTAGACAAAGTCTGGACTCATTCTGACAGTCTGTTTATGATTTAAACCATTGAAACCTAAGCAAACTGACCTGAGATCTTTCAAAAACATGGAAGAAATTCCCACAAATTAGCACGAATTATTAAAAATGTACAAGAAAATGACCTGAAATTTTTATTATTATTCTTTAAATTTTTTCCCTGGACATTTATATACCTGCTCTTTATAAATAGTTTTCTAAATCTACTAATTTCTTGTTATTTGTCAAATATGTCTTACTAAGTTGCTCATTGCCATACTTTTCACTACTTCTCTATGCAATTTTCCACAACTTCTAAGATACAAACACCATTCCAACTAAAACACCTTTTATTTAACATGACATGAGTTTTTGGACTGTAAAAAGTGGAGGTGTACGATGAAAAAGTGTAGGGGACAAAGCCCCTGTGTTGTCCACGCCCCTGATAGCCATAACTTAATTGTGGAGGCAAATGGTCAGTGACTAATATGTTGAAGAGAGGCTTGAAAGATGCTAGACAGGGTAGTAAAGGCCATTTTTATTTGTCATTTTCATTTTTTTCCCAACACAAAACACAATATATTAAAAATATATTAGTTCAGGTGGCTCAGAGAAAACAATACTATCAACTTATTTAAAATGTTTGTGTATGCTTGTGTGTGCATGCACACCAGCAGAGGATGCCAAAGTACACTTTTGAATACCTGCTCTCCATATCTGCAGTCATTTTTAGATGTAGTTGTCCACGCGGCTCAAGGTTATATGTGTCATAATGTTTTTAAGTTTTTGTAAATGGAAAAACCATTATAATAGATGCATTGCATGAAACAAGAACTCTTTAATTACCTTAAGAGTTTAGGAAGTCAAAATATACTTCAAAGGTACATAAAGTCAGCGAACGCATCTGTTTGAAATCAAAGACCGGATCAGATTAGAATTGCTTTATTGTCCCTGAGAGGCAGATTGGCTTGCATCATTAGTCAATACAACCAAAATTGTACACAACCAACATCATAAAATACAATAAGCAGACATGAATACATATAACATACCATAGATGTCAACATGACATGAAATTTAATGAGATAAAGCTTTCAGAGTCGAATACAACTTGATTAAAAACTCCATGTTGAGTGCAGTTTATGAGCCTGTTGCAGGCCACCTCTAAGAACATTCTCTGGTCAAGCATTTCATATGAAGAAAAGTGAGAAGACAGAAGAGGTTTTCCAGATATGACAAACTTCAACTCAACTTTTGTGTTAAACTTCACCATTCAATTCCATTTTTTCATACTTCATACAACATGGGTTGCTGATCTTGGGCTAACCAGCATTCTGATCTACTCCTCATCCTCCATCTTATGTTTTTCTGTGACCTGCATACTCTAAACACCAATAATAATAATAATGATAATAACTTTATTTATTATATCACTCTTAAAAACAGAGTTTACAAAGTGCTTTGACAAACAAGGCAAAGCAGAAGCAAGTGGGAGTCAACATAACTATAAGAGCCAAACAATAATGCATAATTGATGTCAGACAAAAGAAAGAAATGATTACAAAACAAAAATAACCCTAACAACCCATACCAATAAGAGTAATTACCATTCAAAGAATATAAGTAATAAACATGGAAATAACATTACTAATAACAGAATTTAACAGGATCAAGACAGAATAAAAGAAAAATTAAAAGATAAATTTAAGACCAACTAAAATAGACAAATTAGAATAAATGGCTTTCATCAGTCATCGTCATCAGTGACTTCATCTATGATGACCTTTCCTTGAGTGCTGTTAGGCCAAGTTTTAAATGCGTCCTCTGACGCCTAAACTCTTAAATGTGCATGAATATAAGTTCCCCGGATTCTTAGTATTAAAACTCATTAGACCTGGGTTCCTCAATAATTTGAGTGATTTCTACAAATGTAAGGTAACTTCAGTCTCATTAAACCTCCGTTTACAAGCACTTCATGATAGATCAACACTGCCTTCATCACAGTACATAACATATAAACATAATATAAGGTGGACATAAACCTTATAGTGTCATGTTTACTGTACTTTTAACAAAATCCTTATTAAAATGTTAAAAAAACAAACAAACAATAACTTATACTTACAACCAGCATGTTTTGGATACATAAGAAGAATTTAGGAGCAAGCGCCCACAAATGCAAACACTTAAATTATTTACGATTAATGACTGTGACATGGTTATGATGACATTAAAAGGGCAAATGTATAAAACAAATGAAAAAGACATTTGGAGAAGTTTCACCAGACCAGACTCTTACGAAAGTGTTTCTCAAAGTCCCAGACATGAACATAAAAGTCATCTGTAGCCAATATGTGGTGGACATAAAGACATGAACATATGTACATTATATTCTATCCAGCACTACAACCACGCAGTAAATACTTGATTTTAGTTAGAGCAGCAGACCCTATATTTGTTCTTGAGGCTACACATTGTGCTGCTATAGCCTATTATAGAAGGTATGCATTGACATAATTTTATGACACTAGCCACTTCCAGCACTGAGTGGCAAAACAAAGTCACCAGTTATAATAAGAAAAATAATAATTCTTCTTTTTATGATTATTATTGCTGCTGTTAATAATATTGTTTTTCTTCTTCTTATTATTATTATTGTTGCTGTTGTTGTTTATGTAGCGTTTACAAAAAAACAGTCCTGTACATACATCAAAAAGTTGGTTAAATGTCCAAAGGGCAGGGAAAGGGTTATGCATTGCTGATTATTTTCATGGAAGAAGATTGTCTGCCATTGAATGTCAGTCTGATGGATCTGACCTCAACTTTAAAATGGGTTTAAAACTGGTAGCAGAGTTCAGGAGAAGCATACTTTCTGTTCTGAGGGGCACCAATAACACAGTCAATAGTTGTCAACCAAAAGTTGTCATACAACAACAGTTTGTATAATATCTTAAAAAACTGCACATAATGGCTCATACATCTGACAAAGAGCCCCACAAATGATGTTTTGCACTTAACTCAGAGTTAATTTGGTTTCACACGATTACGAACACCAGTCTCCTGAGGAAAGTGCTGTGTTTATTTGACCCATCCACCACTACAACCTGCCTTCTTACCCAGACTTTTGGTCTTTACTTTCTTCTTTACCCCTGTGCATAAGAACAGCCTGCCTAAACAGGATCCTAGAATTACAGTTATTGCTGGAGATCAGAGCAGAGAAATGCTCCTGCACCATGAGCTGCAGTATTAAAATTCCTGAAGCACACTTAAGTGTGGCGGATCACCTGCAATTTAGTGGATTTCTGATTATTTAGCGTATCAGCAGCGAGTAGATTATTAGTTGAGACAAAGGAGAGAAAGATCTGGTTAAATTTGCAAGCAGTTTAGGGGTTAAATGGAGTGAGACTGCTGTACTTTAAGAAAAACAAGTGTTTTTTTTTGACAAACTAAAGACCACTGGACAATACATTAATCCATATGATTTACTGGGTAGTTTACAGACCTTGAAAGGGATATAACATAAACAAAGCCAAAAGGACTCTAGTGCTATTGTAAAGTAGGATTTAGCAGCGATTAAAATCACAAGGACTTCCAATTATATTTCAGTTGCCTGTGGACGGGTTAGCAAAAGCATTTAGATTTAATTTTATGTTTCATATGAAAAAATGTGTACTTGGTCTGTTATATGTTAGAAGTATTGCTTCGTATTTCCTCTTGAGTCTTTGGCGGCTATTATCCCTGAATTCCAACCAAAACTGTCAGCATACATCAACTACACATATTTCTAAATGTATTTTTCCCATATGAATACAATGAAGGCGTTGTCTGGAGCACATATTTAAACTCCCTGAACCTAAAGGAAGGTTACCTGCAGTGAGTATATGATACAAAAACAACATCTTGCTGCATTTGGTTCCACATTAGCATATTACTACAACAGGTGCTCACCGTGGGGTACCCCAAGGCTTCGTGATGGGACCAGTTCTCTTTTGCATTTACATTAAAAAGAAAATATATCAGTTTCCACTTTAAAGCAGGCAATACTCATATTGATCATACTACAGGTCCTGATAGTGCACCCACATATCAAACAGTGTTGCCACACTGTCCCATTCAAGCATTGCAGAAATACTAGTATTTACTAGTTATTAACAGCTTCCCCTCCTCTTGTTTCTGGGTCATTGATTGCTTCTGGTAGCTTAGTTCAAGACTTACAACAATTTTATTAAAACCATTAACTACATGATCCAGATTATTTATGTTTTTTTTTTCTTTTCTTTTTTTTTAAGATTATTTTTTGGGGCATTTTCCCTTTATTGGTAGGATAGTCTGAGAGTGATAGGAAAGGTGGGACAGAGAAGGGGGAATGACACGCAGCAAAGGGCCACAGGCTGGACTCAAACCCAGGCCGCTGCAGAAGCCTCAGCCATATGTTGCACACACTAGCAGTTGAGCTAGAGGTGGTCGCCCCATGGCTTTATTTTTATCTATCTATCTATCTATCTATCTATCTATCGATTTATCTATCTATCTATCTATCTATCTATCTATCTATATATATACACATACATGCATATTTCTGTTTAAAAAAACCTTCTTTTTGTGTACAAACAGAGGAATAAACGGTTTACATTAGATTTTAACACAAGTCACTTGCCATTAATACTGTTTTTGTTTCCCTCTATTATTTAAGTATTTTATTTCTTTTTACATATTCTCATAATATTAGTCAACTTTTTTTTCAGAATGATTTTTCTGCATCTAAAATTCTATGTCTTATGAATTCTCTACATTTACTTTGTGGAGGCGTTTTTGCAGTCGTTTTGTGATCCATAGATTTTTAGTATAATTTTGTTCTCTGCTGTGATGTTTTATTGGACCCTTTTTTAAATCAATGTTTTTTTCAAAATAATACATTTTATTTGTTGACAACTTCATATTTATTTTCCAGTTGTGTTAATAATTTATTTCTAAATATATTCATGGATTCTTCTGTATTTATAGGTTATAGTCTGTCTTGTAATTACTGCCATGGACTACAAAAATGGAAATAGTCAAGGATGTCATTAATATCCTGCTCATTGTATTGCCCTCAACAAAATTTGAAAATATATTATCTCTTAAAGTGGCACAGAGTGATGTGATTCAACAAGTGCTCACCAGCTATTATACAGGGTATCAATAAACTCCAGTCATTTTATACTGGTTTTAACAGGTATTGAAGTCACCACAAATGAACCTAACTTTTTGATATGTCTTGACAAAAATGTCCTCCACTGTACTGTTCATAAATATTTCTGTATTAGATCCAGGTGCTCTACATACACAGTTAATTACATTTCCTTTTTTTCCTCAATACAAATTTCTGTGGTGATACATTTCAGCACAGCATTAACAGCTAACACACTTTCCACTACTATATAATTGAAGCTTTTATCTACATATGCCCTCACTTTTTGTTCTTCCTCTTCAAATAAGTTAGTAGCATCCATTCAGCTTCAAATTTACAAACTCAAAGGTTGAGCCAAGTCTCAGATATTACACTAAATGTTTTCATCATTTAATACAAATATTCTCTGATGTTTTGGAAGTTTGCATTGAGATTACTACTGTGAAAGTGAATAATTTATATTTTATGATCTGGCTTGATCTTAATGTTGAACTGATCGTCTGTGTAATAAATGTAATTTTTGAGAATGTTGAAGAAAATTGTTTTCAGGGTCAATATCAGGGTCACACATCAGTGTGTAAGGAATGAAAATTGGAAAAGCCATCAGCCTACTCCCTTTGCTTTAGAAAAAACAGAAGCAAATTTCACTTTGTTTGCCAGTCAGCTTAAAACAGAGCATTTTGGAGTTTCTCCCCATTCATTTGAGGGGACAACACCAAGATGCACACACTTTGGCACACTCAACAGATTCAGATGGTTCTCTTCCAAGTCCTTATACTCTGGGTGTTAACTTTTACAGGATGGATTTGATATGTTGACATTGTTCAGCTCATTTTCAGAGTTGGATTACAGCTCCCAAACTTGTAGTTAAGTTACCCTGTCTTGCTTCTCAACTGCTAAAGCCAAACAATGTCTCCTCTAGTCACCTAGCCACTTCATAAAGCACAGTTTATTGTGGATTTGAAATAAAGGAGGAGCTTTGATTGACCACACGGGAAAGGTTTGCCTTTGAGGCTTAATCTATTCATTTTAACACAAGTCACTACCTCTTTCCTAAAACTAACCAAGAAAAGTCTCTCTGGCTGACAAGCCTGACTGCAAACTCCCAACAGCAACCGAGACCTGACCCACAAATGAAAAAGTTGCAGCAACATTTGCATACCTTTTTCTTTCTTAAATTTAGAGCAATATTTTAGGAATTACTAGACAGTTTTTGCAATCCTATATATGATCCATATCTCAGTCTCAAGACACAGTAACTGTCATCACATGACCTTCTTCTATCCCAGCAAATGAAACACGTAATCGTGTAGTTTGTGACACAAGCAGTACTTCTCAGCAAACGCAGTGTGCTGATTCTGGATCTGTCCTTCACTAATTTTTCTCAATAATTTTTCGCCGCAGACCAAATAAGCCAGCAGTGTTTGTGGCGAATACAACAAACCCACCCAAGCACGGTTAAAGTCTCAATTCTCCTCTACACTTTTAAGGGACCAGCCAGTGCTACTGACAGTTTTGCGACGTATGCCTATGACGCACATTTTAGATCTGGCAATATTTTTTTAAAATTGGAAAGCCACAGGGAGCCGCTAGCAATGGGCTAAAGAGCTGCATGCTGGTCTGGAGCCAACACATAATACAAGAAGGCAGACTTCCCTGAAAACAAAAAAGATGTGCAGAATGTGCAAATACATAACTATATGAACCTATAATAAAACTGGAAAAGAAGTGTGAGCATTTTCCCAGCTTTCTGGTGTTTGTACAATTTACGATTTCAAGTCCCACCATTATAATTTATAAAGTCCAAAATCAGGTATTTGTCTCAAGGGGCTTTCAGGTGTTGTCAAACACATAGAACTTGTGCCAAAGACCATCATGGAGTTTGGAAAGAGGGCAGATTATACAAACACACAAGAAGCAAAGCTAAAATACATAATTTACAAAAATAGGCGACAGAAACACACGCACACACACACACACACACACACACACACACAGAGAGAGAGAGAGAGAGAGAGAGCGAGAGAAGATAATCTCCTAGAGAACAGCTATCCACATCAGTTGACAATTTAAAACATTGTAGACCCATAATCCCAGATGTGTGAGAATTTGTATAAGCGAGTTTTCATATAGTTTTGCACTCCCTGGTCCATATAGCCCCATATGTTGTCTGTTTTCCGTGGAGGCATGTGTGAACAAGACGTTTTCTCATAAATTCAGTGTAACACAGCATGACCAATTGATTTACAAAACACCATTTTATGGGTGAAATGTTCCTTTAAGCGTGAGAAAAATGCTGCTTTGGCGGCAGAAAGAGCACACATGAAATTTAATGCATACTCGTGCCATAAAGCTTGAAAAATACCAGATTTAATTTATGCCATTTGCACGCCAATCTCCTGCAAGCCTGCACAACAGCAAGTGTTTCATCGTTATTGAGGAAACTAGTAGCCTCAACTTTAAAAACTTTAATGTCCGGGATGCCTTAAAATTTTAAGTTGACTGAATTTAAGAAGACAAGTTGAGATAAATTTAGAATGATTCAGCAAAAAAGTTTTCTTGTCAAAATTGATGTCAATTCAATTAATATTAAATCCTTTGGTTTAACTCAATGTTTAAGTACAAGTGAGTTAAGATCAAGTCATACAAACTAAATAAATTTAGTACAACTGAAAGGAGATCAAGCGACATAAATTCAAGGACAAAGACTTTGATTTGAACATCTATTATTAACAATCACTTTGACCCCGTGTTTCCCCATTACAGTTTAAATTTTGACTCCATCCAGCAGACAATAAGCACCAACACCTCAATATGATGACTGCCTCCTGTCGCCACAATGATTATAAATGCATCAAATCAAAGTTAATAACAAAGAGAGAACTGAGGAGAGGAGGACAGAGCGGCTGTCACCATGACAGCAAAAACATTTGCTCCCAAACAAAACACAAAACAAGATGACATTTAATGTGTATTACAGAGATTTGTTATTTTAGCAGTTACTGAGAAATGATCGACCTTGGTTTAAGAATGTATTTACTTGTGAGGTCATTGTTTGTCAGCACAAGACATCTACGTAATTGGAAATTAAACTGTTTTACTGATGTGAGGCCATTGTGTACAGGAGAAAACACAAACAAAAACACTGGGTATTGGTCTGAAGACGATAAGCCTATGGGGGCCAGTATTTTGAGGGTTCTGGTGTAGTCAACAGGTAGCCAGGCCAAGCCATCCCTTTTTCATGTCTTGTTTAGTTTGCCGTATCTCTATAAACAGATATCTGCATATTAAAGCAAATAAATACATTTCAAAAAGTTAATAAAAAGTTAAATGGTCGTCAGAGGCTAGTTTATGGGTTCCAACATTGCATTTCGGCCAATGCATTCTGTTTCTTTTGCTTTTCACAAGGACTGTTTACCTACTACTCTAACTACAAATGGACTACGTATGGGAACAGGAATGCTTCTGGAAAGAAAAACAAATGAAAAAAACCCCAAAACAAACATGTCCGCACACTAGAGTTTGCTCCTATGAATATTTCATTCAATTGCTTCCTTGGTTTCAACTAAATTGTTTTAAAAATATCTATACTCTTGGGAGCTTATTGTGATCCTTGGTATTTATATGAAAGTATTTTATGTGAAGCTAGAATCGGCCCTGCATGTGAGGAAAGATGAAACATTTGAATTCTATCATTTCAATCAATATTATGATGACTGTTAACAAGTAGAACACATATAATTAGTATAGTTTGTTAGTATAGTTACCTACATAAAAAACACCCATTAATTTAGGGTTTTTGAGTTATGACATCAAAAGCAAAAATTGTTACAATTGCCCCCTCTCTCCCCTATTAGCAATTTTCTCATCTCACTCTTGGCAAGAGGGCAAATTCCCCATTACCTTACTGTAATGTACTGTTGTCCTTTGTTTTTACCTTACGTGGGGGTTTGCACCTGTGCTCATAACTTAGGACTTGTTGAGGTGAACCCAAAGATGACATGGTAAAGATGGCAGCTAGAGACAATCAGTTGAAGAGGTCATGTGGTATGAATTTATTTGCAGGGGAGCAATAACATGAAAAAGCACAACTGCAATTAATAAATTCAATATCTGATTGCTATCAAATGTCTGTAACTTTGGCTTAATACAGAATTACTTTAATCAGATAAAGCTCACTTATGCAGTTTAAAAAGGTAAAGTCATAATACTGTAAACAAAACAAAAAAATTCAAAACATATACAGTAAATATATGTAGTCAGTGCTAAAACACTGCTGAAATGCTACTTCAGCAACATCAAAAATAAGCATAGCAATAATGATAATACTGATAATATAACGTAAGTATAGTTCAGAGCCTTTCACAAGAGGTATAAAAGTTTTTTAAACTCCTTCAAATGTACATTTACTGTCTCGAGAGGATGACTCGGTGAGATGATGCCTTCTGTCCCATCCATGTGATGCGTCAGTTTGTGTTTTGACGTGATGTGGCAGCATGGGTGATGGTATCTCTGTTTCTGGTGTATTTTGTGTCCTTTATGTTCTCTCCTTGTATTACGACTTTATCCTCCGGCAGAAGCAGATTGTATTGAAGAAACGGCAGTGGCAACTGACACGTGGGTCACAGCAGCCAGACTGGGGCACACAGCTCTGTGAAAGTTGGGAACATTTGAGTTTTGCAGGTTTGGGTGCAACTTTAGAAGGAGGGGGGCCGACTTTTGGAGGAACAGGGACAACTTTGGGCTTCTGGAAAGTTGAGAAAACACACGGAGGGAGGCAAATTGGTGAATGTGGGTGCACAGAATCAAGTGTTACAGTATTATATTCAACCTTTTTTTGATGTTTAAAAAGTTTTGGTTTTATTTATTAAAAGCTAAAAACTCTATTTTTTCTCTGTTTTATGTTCAGATGCATGGATGGATTAATGAATGGGCCTACCAGGCACAGACTCAGGGGCCCAAAGTCTTTTGGGCACCCATGGCCTTCATCTGCAAGATGTCACTAAAATTAACATGGATCAACCAGCAAAAGACAAAAACGACCACAAAGAGATACAAAGCAACTACAAAGAGGTTCAAAATGACCACAAAGAAACATAAAACTACCAAGAGACACAAAAAGTCCACAAAGAGACTCACAACAACCACAAAAAGGGGCAGAACAACAACAAAAGACATAAAATGACTACAAAGAGATGCAAAACAGAGAAACAGAGTCTCAAAATAAAGACTAAAAGGGGTAAAGCAACCATTTAGAGACACAAAATGACCTCAAAGAGACACAAAACAACAAAAAAAGGATGCAAATAAGATATACAGAGACTCACAATGACAAAGAGGGGCAAAACAAACAAGACACAAAATTACCAGAGAAAAGACACATGACCATGACAGAAGAAAAAAAACAAAACAAAAAGGGGCAAAATAAAAAAAGATGCAGAAAACTACAAAGAGACATAAAATTATCAAAAAGAGAGAAAAAAACAAACCTGCACAGACAAGTGCAACAACTGTAAGTAGCCCATTGTCATGTAATTTGTCAAATGTGTGGCATTGGACTTTTTTCAATTATGTCTCAATTGAGATCATAAAAACCAATGTGCAGTGTATATAAATCACAAAAATAACCCTTACAGATAATTAAATAAAGTATTGCATGGCACAAATACTTCCTGTTAACCGTATATGTCTAAACTCTATGTGACTGTAATATAACCACACAGGTCTTACCTGTGCATGGATCCTTTGTCGTTCGTACTGTCCTCTCCTCGCAAACAGCGATCTCTGTCTGCCTAGGTTCAAAGATTCTGCTGAAACAACATCAAGACTGATTTTAGGAGATAAAAATGCAGAACATCTCTGCCAGAGATTGCTTTGTGTCCAGTCTGAGGTTACCATTTGTCCCAGATGGTGCTTTTCATGTATTACAATTACTGGACTTTAGAATCTTATAGCTAATATTATTTAAATAAACAGCAACCTTTGAAACATCCATATGTTTTTTTTTGTGTTATCAAAAGAATACTTATTGTATCAAAAGTAAAAGTATTCAAGGGTGGTTTTGTGTCAACATTGGGTGACACTTATGAAACAGGGGACTGGAGTCCACACTCAATAAACACTTTAATTTTGTGCAGTCTGGTGAATTTTTCTGCTAATTTTTTTGGTGGAAATATCTTTCATGTCATCAAAATAAAAGTCCTCTTCCACATTTATGTTTTTATTTGAGGGACGAATGTACACCTGCATCCAAGAACTTATTATGCAGACTGGACCCTGTCAGTTTTAAATGTATATTTTATAAATATCACATTAATCACATAATTACCACCCTATTTACACAACACTTATGTGGGTATTCAGAGCCTAAAATTTGAAAAATTAGCTATAGCTGTCAAATGGAGTAAAAACTACAGTATTTATAAGAAAGTAGTAGAGTACAAGAATAACGTAGCACAAAATGGAAACACCCAAATAAAACACGAGACTGTACAGTAGTTGAGTACATTTACTTAGTTATCACTGCTGCTTGAATGTAATAGCAATACATGAAAAACGCAAACTAAGGCTCGGTCACCACATCCACCTGTTGCATCTGAGACACAGTAGCCCTAATATTCTAATACAGTGATACTCACATTATGGCCTGAGGACTAAATCCTCCCCCACCCATTTACTAATTTACAATAAAAATAAATTGATCACACTTGTTTATGTACTTTTAGAATACATAAGGTGCCAAAGAGCGTAAAACAGCATCAAAACAGAGCCTGTTTATCAATAAAAGCACTGGTGGAGGACCGCAATCCCCGACTTAGCTATGTCCCTATTGTCTTGAAATCCTAGAAAGGCCCTAGAATCCTATAAATGGCCTATGATCCTAGAAATGCCCTAGAATCCTAGAAACATCCTAGAATCCTAGAGATGTCCTAAAATCCTAGAAGTGTCCTAAAATCTGAGAAATGCCCTAATCTGAGAAAGTTCCTAAAATACCTCGAAACATCCCAAAATCCTAGAAACTAAAATTAGAATCCTAAAATTCTAAAAACATCCTAACATCCTAGAAATGACCAAAAAAAAACTGAGAAAGTTCTTTCTACCTAGAAATGTCCCAATATCCTAGAAATGTTCTAGAATCCTTGAAATGTCCTAGAATCATAGAAACACATATGGGGCTGCTGTGACTGGCCCCTCGTCTCCTATCATTTTGGAAGTGGCCCCAAAGCTAAGCAAGTTGAGTATCCCTGCTCATCATCATGTATTGTAAATGTTTTCAGTACACTGGGAAATAAAACCTGTTATGTCAAGATTTTATTATAATTATTCTGTAATCACAAGACAAACCATACAAGTTTATTCAAGGTGGTTCTCTGCAGCTTTCTGTCATTTCCTTCTCTGTCCACCAGAGGTCGTCTCCCAGATCCCCTGGGGAGCTGGTAGTGTCTGATTCCTGTTACCAGCTGCATCTCAGCTTATGATTATCTGTATTCTTTATATAGGCAACTCTAATGCACATATGGTTTATATTAAATAGTAAAAATAAAAAAATACTAATACTAATACTAATACTATACTAATAAAAGTATAAAAGTGCATGAAGGCACTGGATTTGAAACTCAGAGAATTTGCACCTACAGTATAAATTTATTAGTGAAATAAATTACGTGATCAGACACAGGTGCTGTAACAACCTATGGGACTTTTTTTGAAGAGATTAATCTAAACACTTGAACATCTTTGTAGCAGCCCCGCTGGGACTGACAAGACTTAATGTACTCAATACTAGAAAGCTGAGGGATCTTGCCGCTTGTTGTCAGGCCATTAAATTTACTGCAAATTCAGTGATGATGATGGAATAACAGCAATTAAACAATTTAATCATCCAATTAAGACATTAAAACCAGATGTAAAAGTGGTACAGCTAGCACCAAATGTAAAAAATAATTAACATTATACATTCAAAAAACAGTTTTGCTTTTGAAGATTGGCCCAGTGTGTTCCCATGTTGACATACTGTATGCATGCTTTGCGCTATGTTGAGCCTCCTGCCTCCAAATCTTGCTGTGTCAAGAGCTGCCTGACATTTTAGGCTTTAGAATTTGAACCTGTTATTGGTGCTTCTGTTACTCTTTCTGTAATCCTATATGTGCACAATCCTGCAGTCAACAGTAAGAGTTAGAACTCTTCTGAATTTATGCTGTCATACCGTCTTGTTAGGAAAAAAATCCATCAAATACCGTTACCATAAGCATGTTTTCCATATGATATCACATTATGTATATGGATTATGTCATAGCTTCAGAGATCAGTCTCATGTATTTATCATATCTGTCACACTGCACAGCAAAAAGTGGAGTGTTGATTCAACTCCCACAGAGTTAATTTTAACACTTTTTCAGGGTTTATATAGCTCCACACTCTACAGAGTTAAATTAACACTTTCAAAATAGTTAATTATTTAACACTGTGTCAGTGTTAGTTCTTTAACTCAAGAGGAGTCTAAAGCAATGCCCTGAAGCCCCACCCCAGAGTACATTATGTACATGGTTTGAGGTTATGTTTTAGCAAGACCAAAAGATCACTTTAACTTCATTTATGAGGACAAAGTACCACAGATTGATTGACAGCCTTCACATTAGGGCTGAGCAATTTCTTGAATGCCATTTTAATTAAAATTTTGGCCTCCAACAATAATTAAAACAAGATAATTGAGATAAAATTATTATTGTCATTGTGTTGTAAAATCAGCTCTTTCTTTTAGAGCAGTGTGTTCAGTGTTGCCAACTTGGCTTATTAATTCCTTAAATCATGGAATGACAGACTGTATGCACTTTAAAGCTCAACTGAAAAAGAAGGCTTTTTAGGGACTGTTCATTACTCACAAGAGGGAATGGGTCTTCTTTTTTTAAGCATGTGGAGGGAGTTTTTGAATTAAGTAAATTCAACTTTAAATGGTTGAATTAGGATTTTATTCGAAATAACCCCAGAACCCCCAAACCTGTAAATGGGTTTTTAAGGAGCATTTTTCTGAAAAATCTCCAAAATCAGATCATTCATCATAGCCACAAACTGTGAAAGATTGTTATTTATGGTAAAGTTAGGTTATGCCACTCAGGGAGGCTCAAGGAAAAAAGTATGTAGCTCCGGGAAAGGGTCAGGATAAAACACAAACACCACAGCCACCCCGCTATGTAAAGTACAGTCCCTTAGTGATATAAATTAGGCTAAAAATAAATTTACATCCTCAAAATAACCATTAAAAAAACATAATTTTGGCACAAAAAAGTTTATTGCTAAATAATTTTTAATCGATAATGATATTCAGAACTTTTTTTCCCTTCATATGAATATGTCTGAATTTATTATATATGTATGTTAATTGTGGGAATGTCTTACTCTTGTCTTAATAACTGTGCGTGGCTAGTTTGTTGTGATTTTCATTATTTTCTTAATCTAACCTATTATTAGTTTAGTGTTAATTATTGTTTGAATTAATCTCTTCTTTTATTACCAGTTTTATCCGACTATAAACCCTGCAGCAGTGGAAAAAAATGAACTGTAGAAATGAGCACAACATGAACTCACCTGTACTCTGAGAGGCTTTCCTCCAGCTGACTGTCACATTGTTGTGGGCAGTTTGCAGATCGTTGCGTACAGAGAGTCCTGCGCTGGCCAAGGACAAATGCACAATGCACAAGCACATGATAACCAGCTTCATCCTGACTGCAAGCAGCTGCCTCTCCTCCGATGCCTTGATGGAGACCGCAGAGGAAAACCCGCGTGTTGCGTTGTCAGCTGCAGGCTTATACATCTAACTCGTTATTTGGACGTCTTGTTCTTTGTCTCACCCCCTCTGGTACTAAACCTTATTAGAGAGGCAGGTTTACCCATGCACGGTACCCGCCCCCCTCTTCACGCCACTGAGCAACAGAAAGGGAGACCTGCAGGGTTTTCCTTTAGAATTTACTGTAATTAAAACTGACATCTTTTTTTAAACTTTACATTTAGTTTCAGAGAGATTGTGCCTGTGGCTTTGAAACAAGCAGGTTATCCAGAGATGACACCAAAGTGCTTATTACAAACTTTAAATTGCAACTACATTATTAAAAAACAATACTTTATTCTCTCCTGTATTTATTATTATGATGCATTCATGGCCAGGGCCGTAGCACCAAATTCTGGGTCCTCTGCATAAGTAGTCGCTTTTGGCCCTCTGCACTTCTTCTCTTGATCCATGTCTCTCTTGGGTTTCCTGCATATTCATTTGTTTGTGGTGGACTGCCATGATCAAATTATCTACCACCACAACATGTTTTCATCCCAAGTTGTCAGATTTCACCACTTTACGCTTTGTTGGTGGACTTCCCCTTGGGCCACAACCAGTGGTTTTGTCAAAAGCATGCGGTTAGGATTAGGGAAAAAAAAAAAATTGGTGGAGTAGTTCTATATTCTGGAAGAAAACACTGGCGCCCGGGTTAAAGAATGAAGTTTATAACACTCATCCACCACCCCTCCTGCCTGTCTTTAAGGTACCTTCCAGGTCCTTAAATTACCATGTTATCAGTGTTTCAACCCGACGCGGTCCAGCGGCAAATCATTTGGCTGTGACAGGTTCTGTTTGGCCTCGGTCTCTACTGACACCTCCCATCCACATATCATACTGTCATGCCAAGTGCTGTGCGGCCAACCAGTAGCATATCTTTACAACACGAGAGGCAGCTTTTGGCATCAGTGTCTGATGCAGGTATCACTAACAAGTGGCTGTATTTGACGATTTTAGAATGAAAACGTTCTGGTTGTCACAAATGAATTTTCTGTTTTTGGAGATGGACCAGTCATTGGGAGCACTATTTAAATATATATACAATGGATTATTTTTAAACTGTCAGAGTGCAGAGTAAGCTGTTGTCACAGATGGTGCAGTAAAACATCAGGTGCACTAATAATGAAAATGAACCGTTCATTGTGCTGGGTCTAAGAGTTTACATTCACTCACCCTGCAGCAGCTGGCCAGCTCCTCCATCCGATCTGGTTTAGCTTTGACCAGATCAACTGATCAATTATCCACGCCACGACTCAAACCACTGCCGAAAGATAGAAATGACAAGTGATTAATTCAATACCTAAAAGCTATACTTGAGTAAAAGTACAGATATTTTACCAGAACATTTCTTAGGCAGAGGTTGAATCCACCTACCTAGTATCTGATATTTACTGTACTTAAGTATTAAAAGTAATTTCATAATATAAAATGTACTGTCGAAGGTAGAATTACAACAAAATGCTCATAATAAAAAGGGAGATATTCAAAATTTTGAGAATTATTAAGTTTATTTTTTAATAACATAAACCACCTTCGTTTCCCCATTTCCTTCATTTGTCCATCTGTCTGTCCCCTCCACCCTTCCTCAGTTCTTTTCTGATTTTGTAGTAACTAACTAAAATGCTCAGGGGAAACGTAGCTGAGAAAAAATGAAAGTTGACAGAAATATCCAAACTCATGTAAAGACAGATACTCCCCCCAAAAAGTACTGTAACAAAATATTATTTCCTTGTTACATTAAACCACTAAGAATAACTCATGGTGAGTTTCGCCTGTGCTGTGATTACAGACTTAAAAATAAAAAAAATAAAAAAATAAAAAAGGAAAGTTGTTGGCTACTGCCACACATAGATTCTAATTCTGTGGGAAACACTACTTTCTCATGTACCTTCTGAAATTGTTTTTTTCTTCTATTTTTTTTTTTGTTTTACAGTCTGTTTGCTTTCTTTCCCTTTCCATTCTTTTTGGAATCCTGATTTGGAACCTTTATTTGCTTTCTCTGTAAAAGACATGACAGTGTAAATTTTTCAAAAAAGATATTTCTATACAAAGGTCAGCCTTTCAGCTAATTTTAATTTATTTATTCCTTGGAAATTGCAACAAACTAAACTTTTCTTCCCAGGCTTTTCAAGGGCCCTCCTCCCACTGGGGACCTGCTTAATCAGTCCCACTCACCCCCCTATGACAACACCCCTATTCCTGGCCTCTTAATAATTTGAATTAGTTACATAAATATACATTTTAACCAAAATGTTTCAATAATAATATAAAAGTGACCCCATGCATAGAATGAAATATGATTTAAAAGCTGTTCCAGTGACAATACCTTGAATATTATGAAAATGAATGTGGTTTATGTGCGTTTCTCTGGCCTCTCTCATGCTCTTGGTCCAGACCTATACACACAGGTGATATTAATATTAAGTATTATTGTTTTATCATTTTTTTCTAATTGTATTCAGCGTGCCCTGCCTCTATGTTTTGCTTTGTTCCCTTAAGACTTGAGAAGAGGCCAGGACTCTGTCAGTTTCTCTCGTGCTTAACATGCTTTAGACATGTAATTATATCCACTTCTCATGCTGAGAAATCTTATCAGATTTCCGCAGCAGTGGCTTGGCTTTAATGTGAGCTCTTATGTAATTGATGGTGGGAGGTATCCTGAGCCAATTCTTTATCAAAACATATACACTGCTGTGCTTCAGGGCTTTCTCACTTTATTCCCTGTGTTCCCTCTGTTAATTCGAAGAGAAAATAAACTAGTTGTACTCGGTCACACAGAGCCAAAGAAATTACGTGATTTGAATAATATCAGGAGCCTTTTTAGGATTTTGCAGAAACTGGGGGAGGTTCAGTGGGAAATAATTTCCAGGGAATTAAAAAAAAAGATGATAATAATAATTACAATTTAAATGACAAATAAGCTCTATTTTGATTTTGATTTTCGATTTTTCAATGCACTCTGGCACCTTATTTACCCCTAAACTTTTTCCTAATCACTAATTTGTTATGTTGGAAGTATTAGTAATTTTTAGAAATAAATATCGAGTAGAAACTGAATTTTTTACAAGTGTAAACCCGCTAACATCTGGCTTTTTAATGCAATGAAACACCCTGTGTCAAATCACTCAACAGTAGTCACGGGTATTCATTGCTTTGTAGCTCATTAAACGGCGAGAAACAATTAGGCACCACATCTAATTACTGTCCATCTCCACCTAAGCAGTGCTAAACCATTGCTCCAAATTAGTCTGCATTGAGTTTGCAACAGAAACTGAGTACGAAAGAAAGATATAAAGAGAAGTAACCACTGTAATGTTTTCACTGGCCTCTGTCCATGCTGCTTTCTACTACTTCTAACCTGTTCTCCAGCCTCACCAAAACAACCCCCCCACACACACACATACTCATCTGCTGCAGAGCCATGTACACAGCTCTGCTCTGTTGGCAATGGGAAAGCAGTCTTTAGCCAAGTTAAATGGAAGTTTATTGAGAGAAAAAAAGGTGGTCGTGTAATTGATGTTTTCCATCAGTCAATAGGGGTTGAGGGGGCTGTGTCAAATCTATTGAAGAGGTTTAGCTTGAGGTGTATTATGCTTTGTTTATATGGGTCTTATCTTGAGGTCAGAGGTTGACGGATGGTTAGGCCTTGGAGTCGGATGTCCGGATTACTGGCACCAGGCTTAAATGACATGAAATGTGGCCCCTTGGGGGTTTTTGTGATTGATCACAGTAGGTGAGGAATGTTTACTGATGAATGTGTAGATACTTGTACCTATATAAGAGACATGCATGAGCTGTAAGAGAGAGAGATTCGCATTGGTCCTGAATCCTCTCCCAGGCAGACCATGGTGCCTGGTGGATGCTGAACTTTGTTGTAATAAATTGATTCTTATGCAACCAAGTCAGTGTCAGCGGAGGTTCCTTCATCGTCTACACATCATTGCTACTTAAGAAACAACCACAAGCTCATTAAGAAATCCTTGGTCCCCCTGAATTTTGGACATGGGCCTGCTGCAGCCTGTCATTTCAGGCTGTCATCAGCGCAGGTTTTACAATGCAGGACCCAGGTATACTAAATTAACGCCAAAACAGCACAGAAATATTTTCACCTGCATCTCAACAGGATTTACAGCAAAGGAACACTCAAAGCTAACAAAAACGTCTGTAAGCTTTTTTAACAGATCATAGAATTTACATGTATTTAAAACAGAATTTACAGCACGGATACACTTACAAAAATGGCGCTGGCCTCAGCAGTGGCCTCTACTCGACCCTGTTCCCCGCTCATCTGTCCTCAACTCCCCCCTCAGTGCCACTGGCAGATTTTTGTCATAACCACTGCCAATAAAGATTTTCAACGCTAATGTTTTCTTTAAATAAGTATGGAATTTTTAAAAATCAGGCAGCATCAGCCTCAAGTATTTTTTTATTTTTTCTTGGAACTTTCTCTGCTCCACCGTTTCATTTTTGGGCTCCTTTTTCCATCTAATATATGTTATAATTCCAATTATGCCACTCTGTCCGCCTACATTTTATTAATTTCGCACACAGGAACGACACTCCTGTGTGCTCCTATTTTTATCACCAAGAGAGGTTTAGAATATTTGCAGTTCACATAATCTGGTCGCAATTTATATACTTACTAAACGTGTATGTTATCCCAGAGAGATATAAACAGATGCTGTGGTTGAAGTTGTCATATTAAAATGTACAGTGCGGATTAATGTTGTGATCTCATGCATTGAGTAACATTACTAGTAACTGTTCCACTTTAAAAGTTAACGGCAGTTGGCCCTGTGTATTAATTTTTTTTTCTCAGTCTATAGATGCTGCTAAAGGTCATTTTATACTTATAGCTTACTAATGTATGAAAAACTTCTCACGGTATGAACAATCAAATTTAAGCGGCCACAGCTCAGCCGTGAGCACAGTGTCAATTCTCTACTGACCAATCAACAGACTGCAACGTTTCTAGCTCCAGCTTTTAGCACTGGATCACTGTGCTGGGTACCCCAAACAGAAAAATTTAGAAAAATGGGGTCGATAAGGAACAGTTCCATTTGTGTCATGCACAACAAGAGCAGACGTACATGACAAACACAGCTTATGTTTACAGTCCTTCTGTAGCAGAAGAGCTGTCACTGCCTGATCCATACCAGAAACCTGATCTGTTTATGGCCTATTGCCCCTGACTGACAGGCTGTCCTGACCCTAACCATTCGAGGTCAATATGCCCAAACATCTTCGTATGAACAAATTTTGAATCAGGCAGCAGTCGTTGGCTGAGGAGTTCTGTCCAAGTTTCAGCATTTGTGCATTGCACTGAACAGTATAAAATGTATTATGTAACATGTGAACACACTAGTTTAACAGCATGTAAAATAAAGATTATTTGAAATAGTTTTCACATGATATTTAATGTAGTCATGGTTTTCTTAGATAGCTCACATATTTCTGTAAAATGTAAGAAATAAGAAATAATCTTGCCTAAAGATGAATACAAACATTTTATAAAACACAAAATCTTGATGAGGTACATAATTCATGCGTGAAAGGGCTAGAGCAGAATTTGGTTGATATATGCTCCCCACAACCACACCTTGGTCTTGCTAATTTAATTCATCCCAATGTTCTTCAGGACTTACAGAAAACATGGGAAATCATTTTTTTTTCCCTCTCAGAAAACCTTGTTTTTCCACAAGCAGAAAAATACTGCCATACATTTTCACACTAAATAATTACCCTGTCTTTTTTTTTAATCTATTTTCAGAAAAAAATATTGATTTTTATTTATCAGTTGTGGCTCTGCTCCAGTTACAGAGCTGTGCCAGCACCCCATGGCTGTGAGTCAGCATGTAGGCCGACAATTCAGGGGCCTTGTTTTCAGAGCTACTTACTTTTTCATTTACATTTTTAATCCTGTCAATTAAACCTGTGTTTTACTAGACAAAACATATGCTTGAGAGGAGTGTGTATACTATGAGAAAGGCCATACAACAGACGTTCTAACAGGTCATGGTCTAAAAGTGATGACTAAAATTTGTTATAAATTTTATAGGGAACTAAACAGGCACTCGGATAGCGCAGACTTCCGCCAGGGCCAGATGCCCAATGCTCAATGCCAAAAGTGTAAAACATGTTGATTGCCTGTCCTATCAATTTGATCCGCTCTAAAATGTCTTCTGTGGCACATGCTGCACCCTTCCATCATGTTTCATGAGAATCAGGCCAGCAGTTTTTCCGTAATGCTGCAGGCAAACAGGCAAACCAACCCAAAATCATAAACTCCTTGGTGGAGGTAAAAGAAATGTGATACTCAGAAAATTGTTTCAAACAGACATGATATGTCTGATATGACTGTTACATAACTTTTTAAGTTGGAACAACATGGCAACATAGCAAGTAATCAAAAACAGCACCACTCTTGCTTTTATGTCCCAATTCAATTAATTCAATTCAGTTTTATTTAATTTACAACTGTGGTGAAGTTAATTTATTGTCTAACATTAGCTTTCTACTTTTGGAAATTACATCTAGGCTTCAAAAATCCTGAAAGTGGTGTTCATTTGTGAAAATTATCTTGCTGAACAAAATGTGTAAGTGTGTAAGTATCAAACATTTGTTTGCCTCAGAGCTTCTTTTCTGCAGTGATCCAAAATCCAAAGGAAAAATCCCATAGACTTTTTGCCGAGTGAACCAGGGCGATGTTAGCTTTCAGGTTGGTCTACAGGAAAATATCATCCCTAGGGCACTCTATTTAGTAGCTTGATGGCCTGTAAAATGAAACTGTAAGTGTGATGCTTCTGACCTCCAGCCAGCTGGCAGAGGAACCAAGAATTTGAAGAGGGTATGAAGTGTGTCTGGAATTGGCGAGTGCCTTGTGAAAGCAGCGGCTCCTGTGAAAATCCTAAATATAGGGCAAAGAGACTCCAAACATTGTCTCAGCTCCCAGATTACCCTCTGCAGAGCTTTAGCATCACTGTTATTAAAGCTGGAGTAACAGGTGGTGATGTAAGTAAGTAAACAGAGTCAACTGATATTTTTCTGTAAATGTTATCGATCTACACTGGGATAATCATGACATGAAAATAAAAAAAGCACAAAAATAATAACCTCTTCTACAGATTAATGTTCCTGTTTGACTGGTAATATGCTTGAGGAACATTTTGCCTGCATGATCATAGATAGACATAGACATATATGTATGTCTATCTATGATAGTACAACCCTTTGTCTCTCATTGTCCTTAACAGCAAGCCAGTAAAACAAAGCAAGGTCGTTTCTAGGCAAGGCCTGCTGCTAGGTAGATTAATCTATAGTAATTGATCATCATGTATTAGTTGATTTACATTTTGTGTCAGTAATCTGAATATGTAACTAAAGCTGTCACATAAACGTAGTACAGTAAAAGTACAATATTTGCCTCAGAAATTAAGAGGAGTAGGAGCAAACTTGCATAAAATGGAAATACTCAAGTACAAAAACCTTAAAATTGTACTTAGTTACATTCCATACTTAGTTGCATTCCAGCACTGTTAACATCTTTACAACTCTAGTCACTAAATGTTTAATGACAGCGGTTATACTAATTACAAGACACTTTATGAAGTACACATTTTTATTTGTTAAAAATTAAGATGTGTACTTTTAATGTAAGGAGGGTGCCAACGTTCATAAACAAGGACCAAAATAGAGCTTTAAAAAATAAATAAATAAATTTAAATCTGGGGGAGGATCCCTTGGTCCCTAAAAAATGTGCTCAGTTATAAAAACGAAAAAGAAGAAACAGCTTGCCTTGTAGCATACAGCCCTAACAAACAACTCATTACCCACCAACATTTCTTACTACCCCCGAAGCAATCTAGAAACGGGACAGTTAGAAAGTTATGTGAGACTGAAGATCCCAAGGGGATTTGCAGCAGGAGCATAATTCAAATATAAAGGAGGGGCCTTACACACACACCCACACACATATACACACAAAACATGTACATGTTACAGCCACCCTGAACACCAGACACCAAAATTTCAATTGGGCTAATGGGTAAAAATGTAATTTCTTCATTGAGCATTCCACCACTGACTGCTGGAAGCCAAACACCCCATGGGGACATTAAAATGTTTCTCTGCTCTGTACTTACCAGGCATGGGAGGCTTGCAAAGCTTTGGATTCCATCAAATGCAAAAGCACAGTGCATGGGGCAGTAGTAAGAGTGATACTTTGCATTTAAAGAGTTTGGAAAGACTAGAGCTAAATGGTAAGGAATGGACTGAACAGTGTGTTTATGTGCTCTAACCTGTGCTGCATGTCTGGCTGACTTTCTTTAGGCTACAGTACACAAGCGTTTCTTACAAGGCCAAACAGCCTATCAGTGATCATAAGTCTGTAGGACTGACCTTTTGAACCCTGGGAGTGCTGGCTTGATTTCAAAAACTCAGGATGGCGATGAGCAACTTAAAAAGAAATGGTCCAAAAAATGGCAAGAAATTATTATTATTTTTTTTAATTACAAGAAAAATAAAATAAGCAAAACAACAACAACAAACAAATAAGGAAATTACCTCATTACTTCTGTTTTCACTTACATAATTTAACCATTTGAAATCTGAGCAAATGGGCTTGATTTCTTTCAAAACTGAGGAAAAAACGCAATGAGAAAGTTAAGAGGAAATTACCCCCCAAAAAGCAAGAACAAAAAAAAAAAAAACAAACAAAAAACAAACCAAAGAAAAAGGAAAAAGTACAAGACAACTGCATGAAAATTAGGAAAACAACAAAGAAACATGAACAAGAACACTTAACATGCCAAGACTCGTTATCTTCATTTATGTGATTTATAATAATAATAATAATAATAATAATAATAATAATTATTATTATTATTATTATTAGTAGTAGTATTAGTAGTAGTAGTAGTATTCACATATCAAATGATTATATTTTGAAAACATAAAGTTCCAAAAAAAACCCCCTACAAACAAACAAACAAGAAAATTACCTGAAAAAAAGGTGCTCAAAAATGATAATTCAATAAAATACTTTTTACTATATAATTGTAATAATGATACAAATTGTTTTTTTCCCCCAGATCTACTAATTTCTTGCACTCTGCTCATTTTTTTTTTCTTTTTTACCATGTTTTCAAAAGAAAGCTAACTAATGTGCTCAGGGCACAAAGTTTAAATACTTGTAAAAGGCATTTAAACACAATAAAAGTGATAGCAGGTTCCAAAGGGTTTAAGAGGAACTGCACAACCGCATGCGTAACTAATATCACTGATTTTTCTAACAAAATTCATGTTGTGTTTAAAAACAATTGGATTTTCCCAGTGCGCTTGGATCAGATTAGAGAGATTTATTTCTAACTATATTTCTTCAAGTGCTTCTTTAAGTGCATTTTTTAAAGTGTGCATTGCAATTTTTACAGTGTTGTTGAAGGGCTGTTCGCCTTGCACATATTGTGGAATGTGATTGTCATTTAGCGTGCAGCTGCAGACTCTATATGTCAGACTTGCAGTAAATCAGTGTCCTGCTTGACACATAGGCCCATCTTTTGAGTAGAGAAGGAGTAACTAAAGCAACTTACAAGTGCATTGACCCAGTGCATTGATCCAGTGCAGTCAACCACGAGGATGCACCTAAAAAATGGCAAGAAATCACTCAAGTACGTACATAATTTCCAACAAATACAAAGCTGCTACATTTAGAAAATGTAATCACTTTTTAATGGGCTGAACAGATGGGGATTCAGTCTCTGTGTAGAGGTTCTACTGTCCTGCAGTCAGTGTGGAGTTCATTTGTCTGCTTTTTTTCTGGAATCAAAAACCCATTAAAAAAAACAAAAGCTAAGGCTTATAAGGGGTATATTAGCCACTGTTGTCACTGTAAACCCTCCCAGTATGTGCCCTGTGACAATGTAACCTCCAGCCTGACAGGTGTAGAAACAGAGGAGCTGGATGTGGTGCAGTTTACACCTTTAGACTGAAGAATCTCATAAGAAGCTAAGCTAAGCTATGAAATTAAAATCACTAAGATATAAATGAACTTCTGATCATTATAGTTAATGATACATTTAATGCAATTCAGTGTATATATGGTAAAATAATTATTTAAGGTTTTTTTACTGTCTAAAAATTATGCTTTACCAAATGGTTGAATTGGCCTTTCAGGGTAAAAGTAAGATGAAGTAAAAAACTTACACTTTTTACTCACTAAAAAAGGGAGTAGTCACTGTTGTTAATATCATATATTTAATATTATTTCATCATTTATTTGATAAAAGGAATTATATCAGTGTGATTTCTTTCACCATTTCTGAGATGTCTTCAAAGCAGTGTAATAGAATACACACCTGGAAATAATATTATTATTGGTAATATTACTAATGCCATGGTTACAAATTGATATATGTGGGCATACTAACATATAACATGCATTAAAACAGTGAATAATTTGTAATATTAATTATTTCATTTCCTTTCTGTTATACCATTAACACCAACAGCTACCAACAGCAACTATTTGATAGAGGCCAATATATAAAAAACTATAGGGGCCCTGTTTAAAAAAACAAAAAAAGATTTTTGTTACTGAAAATAAAAAATAAAAAATCCATTGTTTCTGTTTTAGTGAGGACTAAGGGCTCTTTTTGGCTGACCGAAGCAGCACAGGCAGGGAGGACCCAAATTCAGGACAAATGGATAGCAGATATGGGTTAATTGATGAAAACAAGCTTACCGGCAGGTGAGAAGTAGAAAGGCAAAACAGGAAGGAAAAAGGAACCACGAACAGGAACATCCAGAAACGCAGGGAAACCACTGGGAAACGTAGACAGATGATCTGACAAAGAACAAAGAAAGTGAGCAGGTGTAAGTGGGGGAGCACTAATTGGGGACTTGTGAACAGGTGAGTAGACTGCAGGACCTGTGAGGGACAGGTGAAACTAATCAGGGCGGGGCAGAACAATTAATAGCGCAGGAAAACACAAAGACAGGAGGTAAAATGAGAGATGACACATGAGCAGTGAACCTACAGTATAAAACAGGAAACAGACTAAACATGAATGACTACATGGAACAAAGAAACACAAATAGAAAACCCCCAAAACAAAATCCACAAGACAACAAAAAAACAAACAAACACAAACCAAGGGGTATGACACTTTGTTTGTGTTTGGATCTTATTTTCTGAACAGAACCCGCCCGGAGCTGTGTATCCTAAACTACCAGAGACATAAACCACTATCATAAGACCAAAAATTAAAGTTATCTTGCTAATGCATTCATCTCGCTCTGCGTGACAGGCGTCAGGAATCCCTGCTGACCAGGGTCGAAGTCAGTGCCGATCAGCTTTTTAGCATTTTTGGACAAAATTCTGTGCCAAGGGCTTGTCTTATGATTAGCCCTGTCGAACATCTGTGCTCTGACAATATAACGCCTGTCTTATCACTTTTGAACACAATTCCATGCCAAAGGCTTGTCTTATGATTGTCAAATACTTTATGCTCTGTCAATTTAAAATTTCTCTTTTAACTGTGCACAACTGAGTTGGACTGGCAACTTCTTCAAAGTTCAAGAGGGCAGGTGAAACTATCAGAAGTGTTGAGTGATAATGTTTTTGGATTCTTCGTGATAATAAAACTCATATCTGATGTCTGGTCAAATGAATAAGATAAGTTCCAAGCTGGTAAATAACTTAATATCAAGTGATTAGTTAGTAAAATAACTTATGAACTTTAAGGTGATACAATACAGCTGCTGCACAGAAGTGAGTCAGAGCTGGGCATTGTGAGTAGAAAGAATAGGAAGGAAGAAGAGAAGGAAAATGAAAAGAGGAAGAATTTGGAAGACAAATGAGAAATACAGATGGATTCATCAGCAGAAGTCCAAATTAGTCGGCACTGAGTTTGAAAGAGATATGGGGAGGTCAATAGGCCTTTCCCTTTGTCCTACCCCTGGCCTGTGGAATCTTTGCTTGGACCACACCCATCTTCAAACTCAGCCTTCATTGTTATCTCAACTACACATTGATCACTAAGGCTTAGATTTTGGTTGATTTGTTAGGAATTTTCAAAATTTTAGACCGGTTGCTATGGTGCCGCCATTGAGCCTATTAGCTCACAACTGAGGAAGTTTAGTATGGGACTGGACCCCTGTGGACCCATGTGCGTGCACAGGGCTGCCCGGGTCCTGAAATGTGCTTCATAAAGATTTAATGTGAGCACCTGGTTTCAATGTTTCAAGGCTGATAAAGCTCAGCTATTCCAGTCCACTTAGTGCTGTCTCCCCCCAGAGACTCCTTAGTTGTATTCAGTGTTATTTTGTTTCACCCTAAAATGCACACAAACATTAGCAGCCATCACATATACCCCTGCTACAAGACCAGAGGATTGGGAAACTCTTACTGCCCCCAATGCCCTCTCTTGTATGTTCTTTGATTTTAGTGTTACCCTTGATATTTACGAGAATATCTAGTACATCAGGAACATCTACAAGGTCTTCATCACATCTTGACCTCCAGACAACCAGAGCCTCCTCACATAAAGAAGGACTCTGAAATCTGTCAAAATACCAAACCAAAAATGAACATGAAAACAAATCCTACATTCTTTCATGTCACATAAATTCTACCATAGGAGGTAAAGGTATATTTGCTGCATTATTATATTATACATATATATTTCCTACTTTCAACAACTGCTGAATTAAAAAGAATCACACAACTAGAAGAATTAAAGTGATTACTTATTGTGTCTTTTGAATGTTAGTCAGCAGGGTGAAGGCTGCAGAAGAGCAAAGAAGGGTCTATGTGTTAGCTGCTGGAGAAAGCTCTTTAAATCACAGCCTATACAAGCAAAAACCCTGTCTGTTAGGCATTAACATCACTTTCAGCAAAGATGAAGCATCTAGATTGACAGATTAACAATTGTTGAACCACATTTAACTAGGCTACATCAAACACTGGATTTGCAAAAGACATTATTACACTGCAAACCCCTCTTTCTGGGGTTTGCAGCCCTGTTAAGTGTGGTTCACCATTTTTGAGATTGTATAATTTTACTTTCAAGTAGCGAGCTGGCTTCCATTCTACTTAATGGCACTGACTATTTACTGGCAGTGTTGTTGACACGGGTAACTATGTAATTTCACTTTACAAACATCTATATGCAAATCTATGCAAGTTCACACCAAACATTTACCATAAGTTTCCACTTCTTCAGTAAAATCACAATAAAGTTATTTCTGTGCAAGTTTTTTTTTCCATCTTTTTTCAGATTTGTGTGATTTAGGTGGGTTGGATTTTCAGGTAAAATATATAACCCCAGAAGGTTTTTTTTTTATTTGAGCACATACTTCCAATAGGAACTCTGATGTGACGGAAGTCGACTATTGAAGATAGTTATAATTTGCAAGAACTTTAAGTGCATAGTACATGAAACAGGGATCCGACTGCAAAGTTTAGTTCTTTAGAATCATTGTTGAGTGAACTATAAACTACTTGGAAAGCTTGCTTAGGGCACTGAATGTGCTTGGCCAAGCACCACTCACAACTGCTGAGTTATAACCTATATTTATCATAATTCTTTAACACCTATAAGCATAGCATCCTTACATTTTACAGCATTGTTAAAACTGAATGTGTGTTCCTATTATCTAAATTTGGTTGCAGTTCAAGAGTTGAGTAGTCTGTCAACTGGGTAGAATTCGGCAACCAATTCTAGGGAAACAGCATGGCGTGTCAAAAAGACTAAAGGATATATATATTAAGGTACTGTGCAGCTAACCATATCTTAACAATAACTTTGAGAATGTAACTTTTTCCTGTACTCTTCAAAATGTTGGATGTACAAAATGAATGAAACAATTTTGCCAAACATTCAATTAACTTCTTTCTGAAACATTAATCCATTAAAATATGAACTCTGCATTTACAAGGTTATCCAAAAAAACAAAGTGTCATACTAATGACAGCAGTGGTGCTATTGCTGTGATTCTGCATACATTGTCCCATCACCTAATTTTAAACCAAATTCCCTAAAAAGAAACGCACGGGGCCACAAATATCTTTATTAGTGATACGATAAATTAGGTAACTGCTTTCCTGATCATCCATTATACCACTGTAAGGCCATAAAAAAACATAACCTCTGAATGGAAAACCCCATGAAAAGCAAGATGAGTTTTAAAATCAAATATGTGAAAAGTTAAACTCTGCTTGTAAGGCAAGGGGTACCCTGGGGTACTGTGAGTTTTTACTGCTCCTAACAGTGTGCATGGAGTCCAATCTCTCTAGGGAAACCGCTCCTCTATTTATGTTGTGCTTGGGGGGTTACAGCTGAAAAGATACTACGCTGGTAAAGAAAGAGAATTTTTCCGTGATAAGAATTTATTACATTTTTGAAAGCATCCAGCCAACCATCTGATTTCATGACAGCAAAGCCTTAAAATGTGAGGAAACATATACGTGTGTTCAATAGATCATTCCATGTTTTATTGTGTGTGACATAAAAACTTCTTTCTGATAAACATCTCATAGCCTGTGTTATTGTATCTACAGTATTCATTTCAGACCAGGTCTCTCTGTGAATTATCCCTTTAAATCCAGGTTATTAATAGTGATACCAAATGTTAATCATACGAGTCTTTTATAGTGCAACTACAGGTGTATATGTGAGCTCCATATTAATTCATGTCATGTTACAAAACCACGTCGGTTCAGTCTATTCCAAGCAACAACATACACATATCACACATTTAAAAGATTATTTCCATCAGAGGAACAAAGTGAAATTGTTCTATATTCAACACAAATCTATAAAGCTATAAACACATCAAAAGAAAAGGAAGGTGAAAGATGTTTAAGGCACTTAGAGTTATGCGTGAAGAAACTTTACAGTAGAACAAAACATTAGCAAACTCCATATATATATATATATATATATATATATATATATATATATATATATATATATATATATATATATATATAAAAACACATATTAACACATTAGTTCCAGTTGGGAATCAAGACAGATTCAGTGGTATAAAAGGCACGTTTCTGTCTCCAACATATGTAGTAAAAACCATATCCTAGCAAACATTATGGGTTGCCATTCATCCATAAAGTGCATCACATGACCTTTCACAGGCCTAATTTGAGAGAATTCAGCGTTTGATGTTATGAAACCTTTCACTAACCCTTCGTTAAAGAGTGAAAACAACACACGTAAAACCTCTGCTGCTCAAGTGTTATTGAGGTTTAAAAATATGGCTTTTGGGGATGATGTGTAGGCCTGGTAACAGTCTGGAGAGTGTCTATCAGTCACTTACGTCACCCAGTTTTTCCTAAAGTGCGCAGATGGTGTTCTTGTTCCTTGATCTCTTAAAAGTGAACTTAAGTGTTGTTAAAATGAAGCTTTCAGATTTGTGGCTCATTAGTCTCTCAGAGATTTATTAAAGGAAAATTAGCACCACTGTGATATAGGACGGGGCTTCTTTCTGCTCTCCTTGACTAAAGCTGAGGTCCATCTTAAAATAAATGAATGATCATAACAGGTCAGTTCACCCAAACAACAAAAGAACATTCTTGCCTTCTCTTGCTGACATCTAGCACTGCAGATTATTTAGGTTTTATTTGCCTTTTTTGAGATATCAGGCTTTTTAATGTCTGCTTCAAACCTGTCTGTCTTGTCTGTGGATTATCCGCGGATTACCGGTGAGTTTTTCATGCTATTTTCCAGAAACAAAATTCCATCCTCCTACAATGTATCAAGACAGTGTGAGTTGATATCAACGACTGCAGAGAAGGATGGATGACATAAAAGCTTCTAAAAGGCCAACATCTTGAGTGCCCCCTGGTGGCTGGCTGTAGTATAGGTCATAAACCCCTCCCCCTCCATGTTAGCAAACAGGACATGGGCCAAATTAAAAACTCAAAGTACACATCAAATTAATTTTTTGCAAAGATGGTTTATGTCATTTTGAGTATTTCTCATCACCCTGATGTTTGCTCAAGTGTACATTTTTCTCATAAGTTTGTTTTTAATTGATTATTTGATGCTATGAAGAGGGGACTGATGTCATGATTGACAGCCATGTGAGCCAATGGAAGTTCTCTGATCCAATGGCGATTGGTCGGACGCGTATATGACCATCATCCATCTTTTCATATAATCTGAACTATTTACATGTCCACTCACTACTAGGTCTAGGTTGAAAAATATATTATATATTATATATATTTTTTGTTAAATGGGTGAACTGATCCTTTAATTATACCCACATCAAGTTACACTATATTGACAGACCTTGAGGAAACTGATACAAGTCCAGGCCCAGTCTACACTCCCATATAAACAGGCAAGGTGCCAGAAGAGGTTAAGTGTTGTAAATATTTATGGACTGGCATAGTCAATGTCTAAAAGCAAGCTGATGCATGTCTCAGGGAAATGATTACATTCCTAAAAAAGTAACAATTAGGGCACCTTTTCTTGGCTCTCTCACACATTACAGATTTAGTTGTCTCTTGCAGGACTTCACCACTTATGGCACTAAAGCATTAGGGAATCTAGACTTCAAGATGCAAACGGAATTTGACTAAAAGTGCAAAGACAATGAAGTTTCTCAGGTTCTGCCGCTATGAGAGTCAATGGCAGTTCTAAGCAACGACATGGAAGTACCTGCAAACACAAAGTTAGCATTCCTCTGTGATACCCACCTGGTTACCAATGTAAGTTCTGAGGCATTTAATTCATCCACATTTTTTTCCCTTTTTTTTCTATAACTACATGGGGGTGTTGTTTCTCTGGTTAGAGACGATGGCCTGTTGTCAAAAGTAAAGAGCCATATGGCGATGCACGTCTGCCGTAACTGATGAGATGATGGTTAGCTGTAGATTGTCACAGTTGTAAAAGTCTTTCTTTTTTTTTTTTTGGTCAAGAAGCCAAACTTTGGCTTGGTGTCCACAGGATCAAACTGATCCAAATTTGCGGCCGCGGTGTGAAGTTCAAAAGTGAACGAGTAGGACTGAGAATCCCCACACAGTTTAAGACAACTTCAACTTTGAGGTTTTAAGGAGTGTAGCCATGTAATTCCAGAAACAGTTGCAGAAGGTCAGAGAGAAGTCCTTAAATATCCGATGACCCGTTTGTAAAGGGGGAATATAAGTGAAACAGGCTGTTGCAGTATCAACTATTCCCTTTTAACTTATGTACAGATCTTGAGATAAAGGCTGCCTCACATCCAACTCCAACACTGGAAGGTGAAACAGCGGCTACAATCTGGAAGGTGTAAAAGGGGAATTGTGGTCGGGAGGAGGGAATGGTAAAAGAGAAGTCAGAAAAAACAAACAAATAGTGCTGGAATAAACACAACAGAAGGGGGAGGGGGTGGTCTAGAAGAGCAGGAGACTGAGGACATGGGGGATGGAAGAAGAGGAGGACTAGAGGACCACTGTTATTGTTCCAGCTTCTGGTGGTAAAGCTGAGTGACCTGTATGACCGGAGGCGAGGAGCTGAGCGACGGCCCACACCAACAAGCAGAGGATCGCACCGGTTGGACTTCACACCTGCCACTGGAGAGAGGGAGGTCACAGCAGAGGAAACAAATTCAGCATTTGGACTCATTCAACTCAGATTAAATGCAAAGTGAAAGCTGAACATCAGACAACACAAAGTCAAACAGACTGAGAGGATCCAAGAGGAAACGTACAGCAGAAAAGAGATATAGGCCAACTTGTGAGCCGTCCTTGTAAGAGGAGAGATACTGTTTGTTATTAATACGCCAACACCAAAAAAGTTACACTAACAGATTCACTGGAAACACAGCAGGAAGACAGATTTGACCTCTGACTCTCTCCCATCTCACACTGCATGACAGATCATGGAGAAATGTTTGCGAGGAATCGACGCTACTTATGACTAGTTCAGATCCAAATCTTTATTACTACAAGCTAGAGGAGAAGAAACTGCTGTAACACATCGGGAAATTAAATGATCATTTGTCAGATAAATTACATTTTTTTTGTCATTTACTGCTTTAGATTATATTTTCAGGCTAGTTTTCTGTTTTACACAGGCTGATTTAATAAAGGGATTCTACTTGTGTGTCAAGGTGCAACATGGGGAGAGAAAAGAGGAAGACCTGAAATCCAACAAACCTACAAAGCCCACGTCGTGAGCACACATCACCACGTGAAAGAGCGACGCTAACAGCACGTTAGTCACATATGATGCAGGGGAGCAGTGTGACACAGCCAACAGGTTTACAGAGCACAGAACTACGGAGTACAATGAATACACATCATGGTTGGGGACAAATCATTTTCAGGACCATGATTTTGAAAAGAGTAAAAATTATTTTATACTTAACCTACTTACGTTTGTGGGAAAAAACAAAGTGGTGGCCACTGGAGTCCCCGCATTGTAAAAGTCAGATTTCCCTATCTTTACTTATAATTAAGCAAGTATATGTGTTATATAAACACTATGAAAGTATCAAAACGCTCATTCCACAGAGGAGTGCACACAGTCCATCTTTAGAAACTGTGCTCCTAAACACGCCGTCAGGACATCTGTGAAGTTGTGATGTCACAACTATACTGTGCAAAGGAAGAAGCTGCCACTACAGTGCTGTTACAGTCATTGCTGGCTGCAATGATGCAGCAAAGAAGCAGAGAGCGCAGATGTGCAGGACCCAGAAACACTGACCAATGAGGTGAATTAGGTGCACCGAAAATGAACTGACCCCAACCTTGATAAACATCCCGACTGCAGGCACATAAAAGGTTTGGATTTTATGGAAGCCCACAGGTACCTTATTTAAATGATAATGTAAACTTGAAAATCAAAATGCAATTCCACAATAGCAGTATAATTTTCCACATGTGTATGTATTATTTGAGTAAAAATAAAAATAAAATGCAGTAATCTAATTTTCACATAATTGTATGGCAGTCTATGACCGTAAAAAAATGAAAATTAAGTTTTACCCCACCGTACAGTGGACAAAATTCATATGTTGTCCATTGATGCAAGTGATATTTAAGACAAATAAAAATGCATACCTCTCACAATTTAAAAAAGAAAACAACATTCAATATTTCATTTTTTAAGATTTAACATAGTGTACAGTGGACAATATCAAAATGGTAAAGGTTGTATTGATAACATTTTTATATAGACAAATAACTTCAAGAAATATTATTACATCCACAGCTTTCACAAAGGTGCAGATGCAGAATAAAAATAATCTATTTCCTAATGAGGCATTAAGATTGCGTATTTATAATTTAAAAAAAAAAGATGGTTCCTAAATGAATGCATTGGGTCCTAAATAAATGCTTCTAACAAGGATTGTGAGCCAAAAAACAACAACACTGATATCATGCAGTATGTCTGTGTTGTCAGTGATCAAGAACCTTAGTAGCTGCCAATTGAAAAAAATAAAAGAACACAATTTATGAAAACAATTTCAAATTTTTCTTAAATAACATGTATGTGAAAAATTACACTTATTGTGGATCTACATTGTCAGGTTTACATAATCATTTTAATTAAGTCCCCGATGGGCTTCCATAGATTTTCAAGTAAATCTAAATACAATCCTCACTTGTCATATGTACAGCCAGTATGGCAGGAGGAACAAATACAGCAGCAAATTAACTGCACATATAACACGTGAGCATTGTATTAAGACTTGAAAATAAACGGAAGCTATGCTTTAACTTCCCGATACCCAAAAAAAAAGAGGACACCTCCATCAGAGTACAGTAGTTAACAGAGGGGTGCATGTTACTGAGAGCAAGAACATGAAAAGACAGTTTGCCATAGTGTTAGCCTGCTGAGCTGGTTTATAAAGTACCTCACATGTTATGGGGCTCTTTTTTTTCAGATTGGAGCAGCGCTGCTGTGAAATGTGAGGGCAAAGAAACACAAGAAAGGAAAGAAAAACATTTTATAACAAAAAGCACACTAACAAATGTGCCTATGATCAAAATATTAGTAATGGTAATCACCTCTTCACTTTTAAGTCACTGATATCTTTACATGTGTGCATGCCAATACATAATTACTTTAAAGGACAAATCACAGACTGATGTATTTATACAGAAATCTGATTAAGTTCCTACGCATTGTCCAGTCCAGATTGATGTGTTTTCATCTTGTGTTAAGGACTACAAAATATCAGGTTGTAAGACCGCAAAGTTATTAGATTACTTTTAAAAATCTTTTAAATTTAATGTCGTCTGCATGAAAAAAAGACAAAGGAAAGATGAGGTAACTCACATTACATCTCTGTACTGTATGTTGTAATGTTGTAATTTTCTAGTGAGTCAATCAATGCAGTGCAAAAAAAGAGGCTGTCAGCAGATGAGGACTGATCAATCAACAGATAAGTGATTAGTTTAGGGTTTTATTTCTAGAATGAGAGGTGGAACTGGTAGCCTAACGTGTGAGGCATCAGTCTGAATTCTTCATCAGTTCGTGATACACAGTTGGGAGATGAAAAATTAAGACTCAGAACAGGACCTGTCTTTCTGAACATAACCTGGTATAATGCTTAGTGAAAGATTTTTTTTTCTTTTTTAAATGAAGAACTTTTAAAGAAGAACTTTTATAAAGGAGTATTTCGCCATTGTGGTATTGATACTCTTGTTAGAGGAATCACAACACCTTTTCCAACTATAGGCAGAAATAGAGCACAGGGTTTAAATTAATTAGTCTTGTGCCAATTTCCTCCCATGTAATTTGATTAGGAAGTAGAGACTGATGCACGAAAAGCCCACATTGTGGTAGATAATCAATTAGCCTCAGTCTTATCTACAACTGAAGGAAGATCCAGGTTTTGTAGTTGAGATCTGCCTTCATTTCCCCATGCTTTACATTTGTATAAAACATATTTGGTGAGAAACCTTCAGGTTTTTAAGTCTTTCACATTAAGTGCTTCCATTGGCAAACAATCCCTTTAATTCCTGGAGGGCTTCATTGGGACACATTTTAAGGAATAGCAGGGTTTCATTTACAGGGTAAGAACAAGTAAAACAAGTGGAATTCATTAGGTTTACACGTAAAACACAAGGGAAATGTGAACCATCACCGGCTATATTTGTGTAACCAATACAATTCATAAATGTGCCTTGTAGTGACTGATGAGGCATTTGACGTTCACCACTTAGCCTTTGACCCCACAACCATTAGAAGTAGCATTGGAAAATTCACTTTTGGTTTATGTGGCAGCAAAAAAAAAGAAAAAATCACTTAGTATCATTTGCGGTGTTCAAAATGGCCACAGCCAAGCTCAACCTGCATTCGGAAGGTGCTAATGTCGAGCCCCGCTTATTTGATAGTGCACATAGCTGCGTGTGCTGTGTTTGGTCTCTGCATTTGTGGCATTTGCACTGGTGCATCTTAGTCACTATCGTGTGTGGTGTGTGCTTATTACCCAGTGTCATTCTGCACATCCTGATCAGCCTCTGCAGCAGACGACTCCACATCTGCATCTGCGCTGCTCTCACTGCCCTGAGCTGACAGACCACACAGAGACTCCGGGCTCAGACACTCACCACTGGCATGGACGGACGGACAGACAGACAGACACAGACACACACAGACAGACAGACAGACACACACACACACACACACACACACACACACACACACACACACACACACACACACACACAAACAACCAGGTGGTTCTCATTTACTGAGTTACAACGTTTCATGCTGTTTTAGAACTTGTATGTAGATCGCAGCTACTACAGTCCTCTGCCTAAGACCAAGCACATGGTGTGAACCAGATGTGTCTTGCATGTAACTGTATTTTGTAGTTTGTAATTAGTGACACCAGTGTGCAATCCTTCTTCCAACATCTTGCATTTTTGTGTGTGTTTGTGGTTTTCCACTGACTTGATATGTTTCTCCAGTAGCAGGATAGCTTGCTCCTTCTCCTGCAGCCTTCTCTTCAGGGAGGCAATCTCCTTCTGCTTCTCTACCAGCTCCTTTTGGAGACGATAGTTGCTCTCCTCCAGAGTCTCACAGAACGCCTGGAGGGAGGCAGGGACAAAGAGAAGATCAGAAAACATATGCTGACAGTGGAAATAAAGGTGTGTGTGTCATTAGAGGAGAAGACAGGGATTAAATTTAAAGGTGCTGGAAACTTTAGCAATAAACCTAAATGCAGACCTTTTAAAAATCTCTGTCCATGTCTTTCATCTTTAATTAAATGTTATTTAACATTGAGGTTTGAAGTGTCTGTCTGAAATCATTCCCAAGTCAGGTCAGGCAGGCTATTTTACTGGGCAGCTGTAGGGAAAGTAAGACATGTTAATTGCCTGCAGCAATGAGATTGATGGGTTCACAAGGGATGTGGAAAAGCCGCAAAGTGCACAGATTTTCCATGGAGCACCGGCAATTTGATTTTGGCATCTGTGTTGAGCAATCAGACCGTTCACACTTGAGGCGCTGCAGCCCCAAGCTCCATGGCAGGCAAGCACGTTCAGCACACATTTTTGGCCTGAACCCAGCCCGACCCGTCGGGATGAAAACTCTTGTCACAATCAACAATGATTTCGTGGATGAGTCAGTAAGTTAAATTAAGTTAACAAATCATTGTATTCAAATAGCTGTATTAGCAATTTTATTGTCTTGCCTTCGTGTTAATCTAAGCCACACAGCAGTGCTCTTGTGTTTGGCTTTGCAGCTCGGCCTGAATCCATGTTGTTAATTTTGATGGCAAATTTCAGTGTGGAGAGTTCACTACTTATAACAAACAAATAAGCTTTTTCAGTCTAAGAAAAAAGAAAATATACTCAAAAAATGTCCAGGAAGGAGATAATCTTACACCTATTTTAAAACATTATTTAAGAAGAAGACAAACTGTGGCGCCTGGGTCTCGTGAGGTTATGATTAACCACATGTGCATGACGTCTGAGCAAGTCAGGATAAAGTCAGACACAAATCTGCCTGGCATGCATCGTGCAGGGTTCAACTGGGCACAGCCTTGGCTCAATCAAACAAACCTAGCGTTCAATATCCAGCCATACTGAAATAACAAGATCTTCTTGAAAAGTGAATTGGGTAGCAGCACAAACACACATAGTACATGAACGCATATACTTTAACATGCTATGCATACTTACTCGGCTCTCCTCCAGACTATCAAAAGGCCCAGGTGGGTCATCCAGACACAGAAACTCTCTCACTGCCAGGCTGTTAAGAAGAATAAACAGAGGTTGCTGTTTTTGGACAGACGAATGAACAGTACCTCAACATAAAGTAGGAATGATTAATTGTCAGGTGGACACTTTGCAAAGCACATAGTTGACACAAAACGGCTAACTAATTCCAACATTTAAACAGTAAAACAAAGCTGCATAAGCATGTCTCATACCAGTTGGCAATGTCCTTGTGTGCAACCAGGTTTTGCAAAAATGCCTGCAGCCCCAACTGTCTGTCTTCCAGGAAGTCGCTGTCATAGTTATCTTTGAACCACCGCTTGGGAGGCAGAGAGAGGCGGAAGCCTGGGAACATCTCCTTCAACTACACACACACACACACACACACACACACACACACACACACACACACACACACACACAGCGTAGGGAATGAGTATCACATGATCTTTCTCATACAGTTACAGTGATAGAACAATATTCAGTGTTTAAGAGAAATATTAGGTTACTGATATGCAGGGATGTAACTAGGCCAAGAGAAGGAGTACTTGTATCAGCCCCAGCCTTGTTTTAGAAATGACTCCTCAGTGGATAGGGGGAATGCTTGACAGGAAAACTAAAAGAACCAGGGATATCCCTTTATTTTCCACTATAGGTAGTGCTTTAAGTTAAAATCATGGTATGTGCATTTTAAGAGGAATAACTAAATATTGCCAGATGCTTTTGTGTCATACATTTCCTGCCTTAATTCTTCTGTCCATTAGCGTACTGACTGCCTCTATGGGAGCCTCTGAAGTTACTTATGCCAACCTTCCTATCTGCCTTTACTCCTAACGTAAACATTGCTTGGTGATTTAATAAACCCTCAAAACAGATGTATGCAGGTTACGACAAAGCAAGGTTTGTCAGCATGTAGTCAGCTTTGGGGAAATGCTGCATTGATAATAGACCCTGATGGCAGTTTTATCAGCAGGCGGTGGGCTGATTTGTGTTTGCACACTTGCTGGTCTGAGGTATGTACATTAAAGTACAATACAGCAATGTTGGATGAGGTCTAAACTACTACACAAGCTATGTTTGGTGCCAGCCATGCAGTGTAGAGGCAGTGCTGCATGTTGGAAACCTGATCGTGTGTTGACTATGCCGGATATCTATGCTGCCGTTAAACTCAACAACATGTGCATATTTGGCCATAAACAACTTAAATGACTGTAACTGCTAAAATATTACCATACATTTAAATGAATGGCCTCTACAATTACAGTATGTAAAGCAAAAAAACATCAAGCATAGTGAGTGTGAACACTGCAGCACCCACTGGAAAAGCCACAGGAATGGAGGAAAGGATGTCCACACCCCCCTTTCTGTCCTTTTTCCTTGTTGAATATGTAGACTGCATAAATGGTTGAATGTAGGGTGTTCCCACCTCTTGTGTTTCTGTTTTTCTTGTCTGGGGCAAATATGTCTGAATTTGTATATTGTGCATTTTAGTTATAGGTGTAATCAATATTTTGCGGGCTTACAAAGATAAACTTTGCGGTTTTGTTGCAGCTTTCTATCCATTATCCTTAAAATTAATTGTTTCCTTTTGTAATATGTGACCAAGCTGTCCTTCCCGAAACCACGAGAGACCTGTTCCCCTAGTTGGCTCGGCCCTGTTGAATATTTGGGAACAGAAGCCTTCTTTGTGTAGCTCTAATCACTTCCACAGTGCAATCAAAAACAAAAGAAAGCGTGCTGAATGCATGATGGTCAAACACAGTGTCTGCAAACAAATGATCATAAAATAGAGTTTCAGATAGGATTTGGGACAGCCCATACTTTTGATGAGAGCATGCATATGCAGACATTTGTACATAACACACCCAAACACACCTTGTCGTTGAGTCTGGAGAAGTCTGTGTACCTTCTAAAAACAACCCAGCTCTCATCTGGAGTCTTCCTAACCAGGACTTTAAATACCTGCAGCAGAAATAAGACAAAACATAGAGCCTTAAAACCTCTTTTACAACCACAAAAGTACAGAAATAAATGTGTGTGTACTGAGAAAATGTTTGCATTCAACTTCAGGTATACATCATGCTGTGTGCTTGGGTTAATGATCATGTCTATCCCCTTTGCTGAAGTGTTGTTCTGTTACTCTAACTAGGCAAACTAAATAGGCTGACACCCTGCCAAACTACATGTCAATATAGGCTAAATAACATAGCATTTAGGCTTAAATCAGCACACTTAGCTGGAGAGTTGCACCACAGGTTCACAAGTTCAAAACTATTGGTATAGTAAGCCTTTTATTCTGGTTTCATACCGTGAATTTGGCCCTCTCCTCCATGACCTCATACCCCAGCACAGTCGGGGTAATAGGCCTCTCCTCCCCTTGCTGGCTCCCAGCAGGATCAGATATAGAGCGGGGACAGCTGGAGTACTCCATTGAGGTCTCCAAAGTCCCATTCACCCTGGCCCGCACCACAGGGCTCTGAAGGGGTGGCGGTGTCCTGCTCCGGCTGCCTCTGTCTATGCAGCGGGATTGGCGCCGGGAGCCTAATCCTCCACATCCTCTTCCGTGGTCCTCACCGGCTGAAGTGCTGGAAACGCTTCCCAGTGATGAAGCTCGTTGTGGCCGCCTGAGCTTGCCGCTACCTCCCGCTCTGTCCAAGGGCACTGGAACAGGCACAAACGGTGATGCCATCTTCCTGAGCTGGGTGCTTCTGCCCTGCCACAGCAGTAGTCACCAAGGTTCTTCACACTGACACCGCCTCGCTGCAATGGTGCTGTGTGATGACGAAGTGAAGCAGTAACGCTCAACCTGAGGCGCTGATGAAGACTCTGTCAAAAAAAGGAAATAATAATCAGGCATTGTATTTATCATGATCAAAACTGACCATAAGCGTCACCAACTACAGGCAGCACAAATGAGATCCTCAGATTTCCCTTAAAGGTCACATGTTGTTAAAAGTCAGATTTCCATTTCATTTGTAACATAAAGCAGGTAAAGGGGCTACATAAAAAGTATGAAAGTATCAAAACACTCAGTCCACAGAAAAATGCAAATAGTCATCAGGATTTCTTTGAAATATAAATTTACTATTCAAAGTATTTGAAACTAGAAAACAAAAAAAACTAAGGGCCTATTCATGATAATTGTTACATATCCCTCCTATTTGTGATCATTTTCTGACGAACATGGACAAAATGAAGCAGTACCACCAGAGATTCTGGGAGTGAGATTTGACCATACAAGAACACAAAAAAATTAAATAACAGCAGAATGCAATGAATCTGTAAGATATAATAATATATAGTGGTGAGATTAGTGAAAAGACTCTCCCATTTATATGTAAATAATAGCCACACAGACCTCCCCTGTAGACAACGCTGCTTTCGTTAAGAGGTACAATATTATGACCCCCTCCACCGTCTCCGTGTTTAGTGTTGTGTGAAAATTCTGACTCTGCCCTATAGAGCCATATATATATCGTGCCATCTGTATTTATGCCAATATAAAGGCTGCATGGAAGTAATAGGGTAGTGACGTTTACAACGTTTGAAATGTATGTATCTATTTTTATCGTACATAAAGGAAGTATAAATGAGCCATAAATGTGTCCCTTTGAAATTCCTGCTGGAATGTTTTTGTATGCGAATAACATCAGCTGACAGGAAGTAAACATGGACTCAAGCTGCTGCCTAACAATGCATTTCCATCAGAACTAACTTTAAAGATAAAAAAAGGGCAGCTACTATTTTATTACAGTCATTTCCCTGGCTGCAGCAATGGTGCAGTTGTGGAAGATCCAAATACACCGACCAGTCAGAGCAGCCTGGGCTTTTCAGGAGAGGGACTTTAAGAGACAGATGCTCAAACTGCATTTTAGACAGAGGGTATATTCAGGCATATTCCAGCAGACAGTGAAAGAAAAAGGAATGTGTTTTTTTGAATATTAACACACGTAAACAGGTTATAGTAGAAACACAAAATATAAGCATGAACCTGAAAATGAGCAGGATATTGGGCCTTTAAACTTACACCAATGACGCAGAATCTGTCAGCAGTCATTATCCTGATATAAGGGTACCAGACTGTGAGGGCAGATGAATTATTGACATGAGCCACATGTCATTCATAATTTATGGATTTGAACATGATGTGTAAAATTCATGATGGAAAAAGCCCGAAAATAATAAGTGCCAGATCATCTCATCAATTACGTAGCTTTAGAGCTATGGTACTCTGATTTCATATAAAGGTAGATGACCATGCATGTTGGTTTCCATTGAAGAACAGGGCCTAAAATAGATTTATGCTGAGACTGAGAGGCCGGCTGCTACCTGTCAGACATGTAGGCCTACATATAAATTCAGCATCAGTGGACCTTATAGAAGCCAGCCCTGTACCTCTGTATGTCTACAAACAAAAACCATAATCACAAGCTAATAATACACTCATTGTATGTATAAGATGTTAAAATATGACATCCAGGGTTATATCAAGGTCAGTAAATAAAACAAAAAGAAAACACATGGAAACAATACAGAAGCCCAAAGACAGGAGTTAACAGGATGACAGTAATGACATGCATTGCTCACGCTGCTCACTCACTGTTGACTGACTATTTTAGTGAGCTTCAGAAACACAACGCAGGAGCTGGGACACGAACCAGCATGACAACAAAATGCTGGCTGCTTAGTATCCTGCTTTTTCTACAATTTTAAGTCACTTTTTTTAAGTCGAGCACATTAACAATGGAGGGAGAAGATAGCAAGCGATCTCACCTATTTTCGATACATCACGTCCTTCCTTTAATAATTTAGCATTAGTTGGTGAAACGTTGCCCTGCTTTCCGGTTCAAGCACAACAATGGCTTTAATTCACAATTAACTTGTGTAATATAGTTATTACTATATAGGAAGTAACCGCAAGGTAAACCAGTCATCAAAACACATAACTTCAGTCACTGTTTTAGCTAACGTTAGCTTGGCTGGCTACAGCTGCTTACTATTTACTCCAGCCCAAACAATGTAGGCTAACTAACATTTTGTTAAAATTAAGGCTGATTATGATATTACATTTATGCCGAATCAAGTAGAAATCCCCAGTAATTTTGACAGAGGTTTTGTTTTGCTTTCTTTCAAGTATCTTTTCATCAATACATAAAGCAAACACTAAATCGACAGTTTTTTGGACGGTGATTGGCGTGTGCTCCACAACATATGGCTATCACGTTACCGTCACCGTAGCTAGCATGCTAGGACGGGCAGCCTATATGGACAAAGCTAAAATGACGCATGATGACAAAGACTTTCGTGAACTTACCGCAGGAGGCCAGTACCCGTCTCCTTCATAAAACAGTGTTATTATACACATAAAGCTCGATGTCTGATTGTCCTGTTGCCGTTAATCCACTGCATTATCTCCTCCCCGGTACTGCTCATGTTAGCTCAGCTGAATGCAGACCAAGACGCAGTGCCTCACCGTAGCCAGGCGAGGGCGCTGTAACATGCATAATATTGAAAAGCATTGCATTGAACTGTATTCAACAGATAGTCGTAAAGTCATGAAAAACCGCATTGGTGGTGATTGTCAGTGCTTCACATGCTTAACCAGGGCATGCTTACACTGCACACATGCAGTGTTAGTTTCTTTTACCGAAACTTTGAATAAATAATTCAGCTATCTTTAGGTGCAGTAAGGATAACATAAGTAAGTTAAGTACATATTACCGAGGATCTGGCAGTATGAAAAGTCAAGCTTGAACCATTATGCAACAAATCCCACATGTTCATCCCTACAACTCATTCTATTTCAACAAAACCAAATTCTTTTCTCTACTACCTAGATCATATGATATTTCAAAAAGAGGTGAAAGTATAGCGTAAATGACTGAAGTTAATACAATCTGTTAGAATATTGGCAGTAGAGGAAGCAGTGAATCTCAAAGTAAATCATCTAGCCATTGACAATTATACAGACTATTCTAACTAAATGTATGGTATGAATTCACTGGTTGGCATCTATAACCTTAGTACGTTGTCATTCATTTTATTATTATTTTCTTGTGCTTTTATAACAGCCACTTAACCTGAAAAGACCCATACCTTTAAAAAAATCATCAAGTAAGATTAAAAAACAATCAGAATTCTAATCTGACAAGGAGGACTATCTCTCTATTATAAATATAATTTCGATGATAAGAATCCATAAGACTGTTTGAGTGCACAAATTCCTGCTACAACATTAGCATCTGCACTGATAACATAATTTACGTCTGCCATACTGATTGTGTTTTCAAAAAATCTTCACCCCACCCCAATTATCATTTGTATATCAATAACTCGCCCTGTGTTACATTGAATTTGTGAAGAAAACGTAGTTTTTCTTGAATGCACCCCAGGTGAACAAAGTATCTAGAAATGGAAAACATTTTTGATGAGTTGAACTTGTAGGGTTCTGTTATGAACAACAGCAAAACATTAGCAAACCATCAATTTACAAACTCTCACAGAACTTGTGCAGCAAAATCCAATTCTCATTTTCCAGTCATATCCTTAATACCCTCCAATCAGACAGCCCTTTCTGATAGGAAACTGAACTAAAAATGAACTTCTGTCTATCAATTCAAGAATAATTCTATGTAACAGAACGCAAGAGCTGCTGGTCCACCACTGCCTCAGTCTGCAGTTTTATTGTTGGGCTTTTGTAAATACGAATACAAACTACATTATGTTGGGTTTCTGTAGTGAGCAGATTTTTACAACCACAACCTTTGGCACACGACAAAGCAACATATGGGTGAGTGAGCCTTTCACTGATGGGTGTGTTTTCTAGAGAATTTCTAGATACATTACCCTGACTCAAACTTGGGAGTGTCTGAGTGTCTCTGACAGATCAGATGTCCTGGTAGCTCAATCGTTCTGGATCACTTGTTCCTTTGAGGCAGAGTCTCCGTTTGTAAGTACAGACCAATCCTTTTTTCTATGTAGTTATGAACAATACTTGTGTTATTTTTTTTTTGTTTCATGACATTTTACTCTCATTGATTCAGATTTATTAGTAGGAAAAAAGATTATGGGAAAGAAAGTATTGGGGTTTGTCTAGACATGTCAAGACAAGGGACAGAAGTCTTTGAAGGAGGACACTGACAAGTTGTCAAAAAAAACAACTCCAACGAATATCTGAAGGTTTGCACAAGCTGGGTAAATTTTAAAACATAATAGTTGGACACCAGAAACCAAGACAGTGCAACATGGTGATTTTCCTGGTTTCAAAGGCTGCATTACAGGAAAGGAAAGTAATTTTGTAAACTTATCAGACTGTTGTAGCTGTTCTATAATTGGCCTTTACCTACTTAGTTATTTTATCCACATTACTAACGATTATGTATCAAAAATTTAACTGTGTAAATATTTTGTGAAAGCACCAACAGTCACTCCTACAGTTTAGGAACTTCACTGAAACTCACATAGTCCATGAGCATCCTCATAAAAAGTGCAAGAAAGCAGAGGAAAAAATATGCTCACCTTTACCTGTGGCTGTAAAAGACACAGATTCCTACCAATCCTAACTATTTTAGAAATGTTTGTGTTTCACTCAGTCAGTCTTTTCCAAACAGGGGAATTATCAGATAAAGATATGCTAGAGTTTATGATAAGAGGAATAATGCTGTGCTCTTTATCAGACACCATGGACACATTAAGCCCATCCAAGGTCTCTAAGGCCAACACCTCCTTCCTTCTGGCCTTGTTCAAAAAGCTGAGTGAAGATGACCAGACCGGGAATATCTTCTTCTCCCCCTTCAGCATCACTTCAGCCCTGGCTATGGTGATGCTTGGGACTGCAGGCAACACAGCCAAACAGATTTCAGAGGTATTGTACACACACTCATACTGTGGAAAGTTACAGCTTTCATGGTAACACAAATGGGGCATTCAAATGTGATCAAGCACATGTTTGAATGCCAAGGAAAATAGTTGATCTGGTTTATCAAGGTGTTGGAACTGTTATTGTCTCAACAGAAAAGGGCGTGGATTTGGGTGTCGAGTGCGGTCATGTCTTGAACTTATGTATTTTCTATGACAGAAGAGTCATTCCATACATCCATCCATTTTCATCTGTATATCTGGTGCTGGGTCAGGCTGAGTAAGGTACTCTAGATGTCCCTCTCCTCAGTAATAATTTCCAGCTCCTCTTGGGGGATCCTGAGGTGTTTCCAGGACAGATGAGAAACATAATCCCTCCAGCATGTTCTGAGTCTGCCTCAGGGCTTCCTACCAGTTGGACGTACCCTGAAAAAGCGGATCAGCAGTTACTATCTAACAGAATCTAACAATTTGCCAAAGCTTTCTTGAAGCCAACTCCAAACTCTTACCACACCCGCATTTTTGCTTTGGCAACTGCCACAGCCTTGCAAGCTAGCTGATCAACAATTAAGTCAAATGTGAGGCTGGTGAATGGGGCCATGAACAGGAGCGGAGCCAAATCAATGGGCAGCTTCACTGTTTATTTTTAATAGCAGTAATACATTGTGGTGGTAAATGTTAACCGTTGAGAGTTTATCATTAACAAGGGGCAGAGGGCATTAGCCAGGTTTTTTTTATAGCTGTCTGTCTTGGTCTTAATGATGAGAGAAAATATTATTTGCACCACCAGGTCCTCTGCTTCACCGATGCAGAGCAACCAAAGCTGGAGGAAGCACAGCTGTCACAAATGCAGACACAGATGCAGACATGTCAGCAGATGACAGTGCAGGTAAGGCATACCTGCAGACTGCCAGACTGTCTGCGCCAGGTGGGAACAAAAACATAAGAAGGGAAAGATTAAAGATTAGGCTTGGTGGTGTCATCTGGGTAAAACATTTGAGGTTTAGGTCACTATATTACATATAGTGTTATTTTACACTTAATTTTCCACTGTTTTGCTGGCTAAACTTTCAAATAAACCAATATCATGGTAAACATAAATGCTAAAACAAAAATGTCTACGATCTATTTGATATGAATGTTAATGGTGTTCAGGCTTTTGAGTGGTCGTTTTTGCCATATTCTTTCCAAAATGTGCTGAGGGTCTCATAAAGACAGATTGTGAGAGGTTTTTGCTGAAAGTCATTCTAGCTACAGTAAATGATTAGAACAATGACTCCAAGATTAATCAGCAGCACATATTGCTAGAGCGCAGACAAACTGAAAAACATTTGCCAATACAATAGCATTATCCAGAAAGAAAAGGCTACTGCTGTAAAAGAAATGTGCTGTTTGGCCTATAGTATGGATTAATTTATAAAATACATTAAAAGTGCAAAAAGTTTAATTTTCTCCCTTTATAATGGTTGCTTTCACACTCAGTACAGTCAATGCAAAGCTGTAGTATGGAGCACCAGGGTTAATGATGATTTTGGTGTCTATTCTCATTATTTAACTGCTAAACTGGCCACAATCCCAATGATCCATGATGAAATTATGTAAAGCTGTTTTTCCTTTGTCACTGGCTCAGTGTGTCCTTGTAACACTGAGGTCTTCTCTGTCTGTTTTCAGCAACAGATACCCAAAGATGGTGAAGATGATGTCAACAGCGGCTATAAAAAACTGCTAACTGCAATCAACAAAGAAAATAAGAGCTATGATCTCAGCACTGCCAACAGGCTGTATGGGGAGCAGACGTTCGAGTTTAAAGAGGTGTGTGTATGTGTGTCAATCCAACTGTGGGAGATAAAAGTGGGAGATAAAAATTTTCACTGGCCTCCATGCTGCTTTCTACTTTTTACTAACCTCTTTTAGGGTACGTCCATGCCATTGACCATGACGCATTTTTCCAGTCTTATCCTTAATACCCTCCAATCAGACAGCCCTTTCTGATAGGAAACTGAACTAAAAATGAACTTCTGTCTATCAATTCAAGAATAATTCTATGTAACAGAACGCAAGAGCTGCTGGTCCACCACTGCCTCAGTCTGCAGTTTTATTGTTGGGCTTTTGTAAATACGAATACAAACTACATTATGTTGGGTTTCTGTAGTGAGCAGATTTTTACAACCACAACCTTTGGCACACGACAAAGCAACATATGGGTGGGTGAGACTTTCACTGATGGGTATGTTTTCTAGAGAATTTCTAGATACAAACTTGGGAGTGTCTGAGTGTCTCTGACAGATCAGATGTTCTGATAGCTAAATTGTTCCAGATCACTTGTTCCCTTCAGGCAGAGTCTCTGTCTGTCAGTACAGACCAATCCTTTTTTCTATGTAGTTCTGAACAATACTTGTGTTATTTTTTTTTGTTTCATGACATTTTACTCTCATTGATTCAGATTTATTAGTAGGAAAAAAGATTATCTGAAAGAAAGTATTGGGGTTTGTCTAGACATGTCAAGACAAGGGACAGAATTATTTGAAGGAGGACACTGACAAGTTGTCAAAAAAAAACAAAACAATTCCAACGAATATCTGAAGGTTTGCACAAGCTGGGTAAATTTTAAAACATAATAGTTGGACACCAGAAACCAAGACAGTGCAACATGGTGATTTTCCTGGTTTCAAAGGCTGCATTACAGGAAAGTAATTTTGTAAATTTATCAGACTGTTGTAGCTGTTCTATAATTGGCCTTTACCTACTTAGTTATTTTATCCACATTACTACGATTATGTATCAAAAATTTAACTGTGTAAATATTTTGTGAAAGCACCAATAGTCACTCCTACAGTTTAGGAACTTCAGGCTGGTGAAGCGGCAGCCTGCAATGTAGGCAGAGGTAAAAAAGGGCTAAATTGAAATGCACACGTTGGAGGAGCTGATGGGAATCATCCTCCATTCAAAGAACTGAAAAGTTTCAACATTCAAATGAAACTCCTGTCAATGAATTAGAAGCCTTTTCCTTTTATTATTGATTTATTATAAATTAATGTGTTTTTTATGGTTCCAGAAGTACTTGGCAGATTCCAAAAATTACTACAAAGCTGAGCTGGAGCCTGTGGACTTCATCAACGCTTTTGATGCAGCCAGGATCCAAATCAATAGCTGGGTGGAGGAGCAGACGAAAGGTAGATCTCACAGTAACACACTCATCAACTAGAATGTGAACCAAAGTTTTGGCCCCTAACCAAGAACTGCTTCATCTCATTAAAGAAACTGTATGAGACAGCAGCTCTATTTCAATCTTATTATCTAACTTTTAATGACATTTTGAAGCTTGTTTAAATTATTTCTCAACCACGTAATAAATGGTTAATTTAATGTGTAGCATTCCCACACTGGTTTTGAATTGGTGTTTACATTTAACCCTTTCAACCCTGAGCCAATTGGGGCAATTTCTTCCATAAAGCGGGAGGAAAGGCCACGAACAACTTGGTAAGAAATGTTACACAAATTAGTAGATTTAAAAAATGTTTTATTAAAAGCTAGCGAAAAACTATTACTACAATTACATATGTAAAATAATGTTACAGAATTATAATAACTTTTAGCACTTTTTTAAGGTCATGTCCTTGTCTATACATGTGTCTATACACATACACACACACACACACACACACACACACACACACATATATATATATATAAATATCCCATATATACTTTCTCTTTTGCTGGTGAGCGTGTTTGCAAACAGTAACCGACCTGCAGTGTACTTTAGTGATGACGTCTTTGCTCATTACTCTTCAACAGATAAAATCAAGGACTTGCTGGCTGAGGGTTCACTGAGCAGCATGACCAGGCTAGTACTGGTCAATGCCATCTACTTCAAGGGCCTCTGGAACAACAAGTTTAAAAAGGAATTGACTGTTGATGCTGAGTTTAAAATTAACAAGGTAACATTGCACAAAAGCAGCTCTGGATAGAGAAACTCTGAGGGACAAAAGCAGTATTCTGGGTTTATCATGATGGTTTTCCCCAGATAAAAAATAGTTTTAGGACAGGTCAGTTTTCTCATTTGGCATGGAGAATCGGGAATATCCTGGAATTACATCCTGTGGTTGTACTGATGAGACACTCTGTCCCTCTCTGGGATTACAGTCTTTATCCCAGATCATTCTTATGGTATTCGTCTGAAGATGCGACTTTAGCCCCTTTCCTACTGGACCAAAAACTAACACTAACAACCGTTGACATCTGGCTTTTGTATTTAGTTAAAAGGTTATAATCAGAAGTCACTCCTAGGGAAAATGTCTCTGATGTAAACAAGCTGTTTTCAGGCACTGTTCATACATACGATAAGTAATGCAATTCCATTTTTTATCCCATGTAATCAGTAGTTTCGGTATGACCAATGTATTTGTGAGGGCTGCAATCTGGTGACCAATTAGCTGACACATTTCAATAAAGAGATGATGGATTTGTCACAAAACACGCATCAATTTCCAGGAACTCGGTGTTCAGAATCGTGTGAACTTTTACGGTAGGTCGTCACCATGTTTTTTTTTTCTGAACCTAACCTAACTGCTCTGTTTTCTGCTGTCTTTAGACTGACACCAAGACGGTGAAGATGATGAGCCAGAAAGCTGAATTCAACTTCACCTTCAATGTTGAGTCCAACCTTCAGGTAAAAGCCAAATGTTACATCAGTATGGTTTTGTTTAATTGTCTGCCCTGCAATCTGATACTTCTTTAATCTGAATACAGATGTCAATAATAAGAGTGACAATAATGATAATAATAAAGTGGACAGTTTTACCAGGATCCAAAGAATGATTGGTTTCATTTTAATTATTCAAAAAACCATCAGACTTATGCTTTTATGGTGTTTTCCTTATGTAACTAATAGGGCCAGGGCTTTTTTATTTTCTGCAAATACCAACTTGTTTCTCAGGATTTTGAAAAAGTTATGAAATGAATTAAAATGAAATGACTTCTGACAGATCCTAGAGATGCCCTATAAAGGAGAGGAGCTCAGCATGCTCATCTTCCTGCCCAAGGGGATAGAGGACGAGACAACAGGCCTGGAAAAGGTAGGACACATGCATACATACAGTGAAAGAATGCACCATTAAAACAAATGGACTAATAATTAAAAACTGTTTCCCCATTAGCTGGAGTCAGAGCTGACCTATGAGAAATTTACTGAGTGGTCTAATTCAGGCAAGATGCGTAAAATGGAGGTTGCAGTGAGTCTGCCTCAATTCAAGCTGGAGGAGACGTATGACTTGAAGACTATCCTGATCAGCATGGGCATGGTGGACGCTTTTACTGTTGGAATGAGTGACTTTTCTGGTGAGACATGTGCTATAAATGTATACACTGCAACACTATTGTAAGAGCACCGCATACATAAACAGCAAAACAAAAAAAATAAAAATAAAAAGAAGAACCCAACAAAAAACTATAGAACAAGTAAAAACATCATCTATCACCAGTACTGCAAGGAAACTAAAAAGGAACTTAGACAAATGTAATTTACTGATCAGTCTTTCAAAACCCAAAATTTACACATTCGAAATCTAGCCTAAAGAAGAAGCACAAAAAAAACCAAAAACAATATTTAATATTTAATATAATAATTGTCATGCAAAACGCGAGGCAGCACTACTGTGGTGTACATGTTAAAGCAATGACTCTACTCTGCTCACAGGTATGTCCACAGCCAACAACCTGGTTCTGTCAAAGGTCGTCCACAAGAGTTTTGTGGAAGTCAACGAGGAGGGAACTGAAGCTGCTGCTGCCACTGCTGGAGAAATAACGAATACGGCTGTTACCATGACGCCCATGTTCATTGCAGACCAGCCCTTCCTCTTCTTCATCCGACATAACCCCACCAACACTGTTCTCTTTGCCGGCCGATACTCCTCTCCTGAGTGAGCGCTGCTGCTCATCCTGTAAGAACAGGAGACACAGTTTCTTTTTGTAGATGTATTACAACTCTTTGGGGTAATTTTGGTCATCTTTGTGGCTGTCTTGTGTCTCTTTACAGTTGTTTTGCATCTGTAGACAAATGTGCTTTTGTGTGTCCTTATAGTTGTTTTGAGTCACTTTGTGGTTGTTTTGTTTTCTCTTTTTGGTCATTTTGCGTCTCTTTGTGGTCATTTGTGTCTCTTTGTAGACATTTAATGTCTCTTTTGGGTTGTTTTGTGAATTTTTCTGTGTCTTTGCATGACGTGTCTTCCTTTGGTTATTTTTGCATGACTGTGGTAGCTTTATAAATCTGATTATTTTGAGTTTCTTTGTGACTTTCCATAATGAAATGTCGGCAGTAACGTCAAACAGAGGTTCTGTGCCCAGTAGGCCTGTTCAGTAATCCTTTCATGCCTGTAGACTGTTGTGATTCAGCCAGGGGTGAGATATATGTTTATAAAGTCAATGTTCCTATTTTTTATTATGAAAGCCTTCAAATGGAAACTACAGAATGATTTTTTTTAAATGCATATGGGGGCTCAGTGGGGTTAAATATTTGTCTTCTTCTGTATTATTCATTGCCTTCTCTTGGACCTCCTGCCCAAATTCCCTTTGTTTGTGACCCATGTCTGTAACAGCAACCTCACATTACATTTGTCATCTCATCCATGCATCTGTCACAAAATGAAAGGTGTTGCAGTTGTTTTGGACAGACTCAAATTGAATGATTTCCCATCTGGTCATAAATAAACAAATGAATGTATTAAATTTGAGATACATTGGCATTTCCTGTAGTTGAACTACGAGTCACCATGAAACTTCCCCAGTTCATTACTTACAGTAAGACATCTATTTTCGAAATACATTTTCTGAATAAATAAATGATGCATTATCTCACTAAAATCAGGCAGCAAAAATAAACACTGTAATGTGTGTTTTAGGATTTTTTCTTTTCACTAGTATAGAAGACATGTTATGGAGTCAAGATAGCCAAAGTCTCAAAAATGACCAGTGCATTAAAAAAAGTTTTTTTATCTTAAAATTAACATTCACAATGAAATGAGCACTTTGAGTAGGAATCACCTCATCTGTGTATGTTTAGCCTCCACATTCCAAAATATGCGATGATGTGCAGTTCAGCCGCGAGAGAATGAATGGAAATACAAACTATTTACAAACTCAGTGTATAGTTGTACTGTACAATGTATTTTAACATTGTACAGTACTAATTCTGTGAATAGTAATATTTCCTGTTTGTGTGAGCTAAGCCTAGTTTAAAAAAAAATACTAAAAATTCAACATTTTCAATAATAAGGCAAGTCAAGTATATGGGCATGAACCGAAAAAAAGGATTCCTCAGCTAATATAAATAGGCTAAAAGAAATAAAAATAAAATACGAACAGAAAAGAAATAAAGATAAAAATTATGAATTATACAACATAAATAGCAGCCCAAAAAAACAAAGTTTTATGGTCTTCCTTTAAGAGTGGACCATATTATTTTCTAGGGGTGTTAACTGGTACATTTCTTCACAGTTGAGCAGTTAAATTGCACCTGGTTTTGCATGATTTTATGAAGCTTATAATTAGGAGTATTATTGCAAATTTCACTCTATAAAATGCACTACCACCACAGACTGTAATTTCGGTAACCCAGCACCTCTCTGAGACTACAAATTCTTTTAAAAAAAGTCACAAAATAGCACAAACAAACCAACTGGTTTATGCAGCTGTAGACTGTTAATCCGTCCCTCCGTCAAGCCATCCATCCGTCAAGCCATCCATCCATCCATCCATCCATCATGTTGGGTGATTGTAGTGAGCAGACTCTTACAAAGCACACCCATTGGCACAAGGCGAAGCAAGATATGGGTGTGCCCTCTATTGCAAGGTGTGATTTCTAGAGAATTTCTCTAACTGTACCCTTACTTAAACCTGGGAGTGTTACAGTGTCACAAACAGTCCAGATCTTCTTGTAACTGAACTGTTCCCTCGAAGACGAGTCTCTATCAGTAAGTAGAGAATGTTCCTTATTATCATGGTGGTTGAGTAGTAATGAGCAATACTGGTGTGTTTATACTGAGTTTGGTGACATTTCAATCCCATATTGATTCAGATTTATTAGTAGGAAAAAACATTATGGGAAAGAAAGTATGGGGGTTAGTCAAGACAAGGGGCAGAATGCTTTGAAGGACACTGACAGGTTACATAAAAAAAAATTAAAAATGCAAGAGTGTTTACAGGTTTGCACAAACTATTTCAATTTTAAAACTATTTAAAACTAAAATTATTAAATAGTCAGAGATGGGGCCAGGCAGCATGTCATTATGGTGGTATGATATGATTGTTATATCATTGGTGTTGTCTTTTCCTGGTTTTAAAGACTGCATTACAGTAAAGTAAAGCAATTTTCTGAACTTATCAAACTGTTGTAGCTGTTATCTCATTGGCTTTTAACCACTTGATGGTATATTCACATCACTAATGCATATTTCTCAAAAATGTCATTGCGTACATATTTTGTGAAAGCACCAATAGTCAATCCTCCAGTACTCTTTAGTAACTTTTCTGAAACACTTGTATGGTCCGTGAGCGTCCTCATAAAAAATACAAGAATGCAGAAGAAACAAGCTCACCTTCACCTGTGGCTGTGAAAGACACTGATTCCTTCCAATTTTAACTTTTTTCTCAGTACTTTTTGTGTTTCACTCAGTCAGGAAAACATATCTTATCCAAACAGGGTAATGCAGCTTTTTTGATAAAGATATGCTAGAGTTTATGATAAGAGGAATAATGCTGTGCTCTTTATCAGACACCATGGACACATCAAGCACATCCAAGGTCTCTAAGGCCAACACCTCCTTCCTTCTGGCCTTGTTCAAAAAGCTGAGTGAAGATGACCAGACCGGGAATATCTTCTTCTCCCCCTTCAGCATCAGTTCAGCCCTGGCTATGGTGATGCTTGGGACTGCAGGCAACACAGCCAAACAGATTTCAGAGGTACTGTGCACACACCCATACTGTGAAAAGTTACAGTTTTCATGGTAACACACCCATTTGGAAGTGAATTTGAATGCCAAGGAAAATAGATGATTTGGTTTATCGAGGTGTTTGAACTGTTATTGCCTCAAAAGAAAAGGGCGTGGATTTGGGTGTCGAGTGTGGTCATGTCTTGTACTTATGTATTCTCACATTCATCCATTTTCATCTGCTTATCTGGTGCTGGATCAGGCTGAGTAAGGTACTCTAGATGTCCCTCTCCCCAGTAATAATTTCCAGCTCCTCATGGGGGATCCTGAGGTGTTTCCAGGACAGATGAGAAACATAATCCCTCCAGCATGTTCTGAGTCTGCCTCAGGGCTTCCTACCAGTTGGATTTGTACTAAAAAACCTCTAGGCACCCAGGAAGCATACCGATTAGATGCTCAAACCACCTCAACTGGCTCCTACTGCCATGGAGGAGCTTCCTCCAGTTGTCCCAGCCAACTTTTGGGGGAAACCCTTTTTCCTCCATAACACCTCCAACAATGATTGTCCACAAAGCACATGTAGACTGGATGGGCAAACTCCCAGCAGGTTTGTTTTCATAACCCCGCCACCTAAGAGTGCAGATGCAATCCTGTGCATATGTGTGAGCGCGCGCACACACACACACACACACACACACACACACACAATGTTGAACTTAACATTGATTTTTATGATAAGAGAAAACATTATTTGCACCACCAGGTCCTCTGCTTCACTGATGCGAAGCAACCAAAGCCAGAGGAAGCACAACTGTCACAAATGCAGACACAGATGCAGACACGTCAGCAGATGACAGTGCAGGTAAGGCATACCTGCAGACTGCCAGACTGTCTGCGCCAGGTGGGAAGAAAGACATAATGAAGGAAATGATTAATGATTAGGCTTGGTGGTGTCTTCTGGTGAGAAAATTTCAGATTTTTGGTTACAGAGTATTTCATACTTCATTTCTCACTGCTTTGCTGGCTAGGGTTTTAAATCTTGCTGCAGCTGTTAATTTTGTGATATGAAGTTTAATTTAAAGTTTGAAACAGCAAAACAAGCAGATTTATGCAGCTGATGGGAAAATGAGTTTCTTAAAAGACTAACAAAAGCACTCCCTCCAAAACTTTCAAGTAAACCAAGATCGTGGTGAACGTAAACGCTGAATAAATTAACTCTCCATGAGTTATTTGATATGAATGTTAATGGTGTTCAGGCTTTTGAGTGGTCGTTTTTGCCATATTCTTTCCAAAATGTGCTGAGGGTCTCATAAAGACAGATTGTGAGAGGTTTTTGCTGTAAGTCATTCTAGCTACAGTAAATGATTAGAACAATGACTCCAAGATTAATCAGCAGCACATATTGCTAGAACCTGGACAAAATGAAAAACATTTGCCAATACAATAGCATTATCCAAAAAGGCTATAGTAGTATAGCTTGGCCTATAGTATGGATTCATGAAATATAAATTGCATTAAAAGTGCAGAAAGTTTAATTTTCTCCCTTCGTTACACTCAGTGTAGTCTATGCCAAGCTGTAGTATGGAGCAGCAGAGTTATTGATGATTTTGGTGTCTATTCTCATCATATAACAACTTTGTCACTGTCTCAGTGTGTCCTTGTAACACTCAGGTCTTCTCTGTCTGTTTTCAGCAACAGATACCCAAAGATGGTGAAGATGATGTCAACAGCGGCTATAAAAAACTGCTGACTGCAATCAACAAAGAAAATGAGAGCTATGATCTCAGCACTGCCAACAGGCTGTATGGGGAGCAGACGTTCCAGTTTAAAGAGGTGTGTGTGTATGTTAGCCTGTTGTGTTCAGCATTGGTGAAATTGTGGAAAAGTAAATGTTATAATGTAGCAGTCATTATAAGGACCCTTAATGCAGACATGGGAGAGGAGAGCCAGGCTTGTATCAGGTTGCTTGTAGTCAGAGTAGATGATCAGCAGGTGTGTAATGAGCCGCAAGTGTGTGAGGTGTTCAGCTGGAGAGCAGAGTGTAGGTCAGCCACGCCCAGCCTAAGACACACACCAACAAGGGAAACAAACTGGGGACAAACATTCAGCCAAAAGTAAGGGGAAATCACTGGAGAAACAAGGGGAAAATACAAAATGCTGCAGATCCCAACAGTAAACCGCAGCCATAATGCATTCATTTCTTTCTTGGTTATGGTGATAAATGTGTTGAATTTGTTCAAGACTTTGGAGTTAAATTTTAGTCTTAAGGATTGCACAGTAAAGACCCTCTCCCAACTCACAGAAAAACACACCAACATATGGCTTTTGTATTCCTTGGACTAGTTTACAATCTGCATTCACTCCTGCATCAATTATGGAGCCAAGTAGCCAAGATTAACTGTGATTGCTGGTGATGAAAATACAACACATGCAAATTTTAGTCCCTCTACCGGCAAGATGCAGTGAAGCACAGCCACAAAATACCATCCAACTTTGCAAAAGCACTCAGATATCAATCCAACTTTAGTTTGCACTGAGTTTGAAAGAGAGACTGAATGAGCAAGTGATAACATTTTCACTGCTCTCCATGCTGCTTTCTGCTGTTTACTAACCTCATTTTGGTCCATGGCCCTGACCACAACACATTAGTATAAAAAAACAACAGAAAGGCATACTCATACATACTTGGAGGAGCTGATGGAAATCACCTTTCACTGGAGTTGTAATCTGTATTATTCCATGTGACGAATACATGTCTGATTTTTCAGTGCTCTCTACAGGATTAACAAAGCCATCCTCCATTCAACAAAGTGAACACTATCAACATACAAATGAAACTCCTACCAATAAATTAGCCGCCTTTTCCTTGATTATTGATTTAATGTATGTGTGAATGTGCCATTTATGGTTCCAGAAGTACTTGGCAGATTCCAAAAATTACTACAAAGCTGAGCTGGAGCCTGTGGACTTCATCAAAGCTTTTGATGCAGCCAGGATCCAAATCAATAGCTGGGTGGAGGAGCAGACGAAAGGTAGATCTCACAGTCACACACTCATCAACTAGAATGTGAACCAAAGTTTTGGCCCCTAACCAAGAACTGCTTCATCTCATTGTTTCAGAGTTTGTTGCAGGCTTAGTGCTACTGATCAATGTTTGGTTTTGATTTAATGAAGTTTCTTAGACATTTAGTAGACATTTGGGTTTATATTTATAGTACATACACATACCAGTCTCTAGCCTGTACATATGTGTGTGTGTGTGTGTGTGTGTGTGTGTGTGTGTGTGTGTGTGTGTGTGTGTGTGTGTGTTTTGGGGGTGGAGTGGTGGGGGTGGGGGTGGGGGTGTGTTAAATTTGACTTCCACTTTCGTGGGCAAGCATGTTTGCAAACAGTAACCGACAGTCCTGCAAAGTACCTTTAGTGAGACGTCTTTGCTCATTGCTCTTCAACAGGTAACATCAAGGATTTGCTGGCCGAGGGTTCGCTGAATGACAGGACCAGGCTAGTACTGGTCAATGCCATCTACTTCAAGGGCCTCTGGAACAATAAGTTTGAAAAGGAATCGACTGTTGATGCTGAGTTTAGAATTAACAAGGTAACATTGCACAAAAGCAGCTCAGGATAGAGAAACTCTGAGGGACAAAAGCAGTATTCTGGGTTTAGGAAATGATTTATGATGCTGGTGCTGGTTGGAAAAAATGGCATTGGGATGTCTCGCAAATGTAAATGTTTTATCAGAATGAAAAATGGCAACAGAACTGAAGAAAAAGAAAAAAAGAGCAATCAGCCCTTCATCCTCATAACAACTTGTCTCAAGTCTGTGTAATAATAGCAAACTACAGATGTGCTGATTATTCAGTTTTTTGATTTAAGCATCGCAAATTGGATCTATGATGGGACAATAAATCATTAAACAACAGTTCTTGCTCTGTTTGTCACTTTCTTTAGACTGAAACTAAGACGGTGAAGATGATGCATCAGTCAGGTGAATTCCGTTTGGCCTACATTGATGAGCCCAGCTTCCAGGTAAAGGCTATGTTTTACATCAGTAAGGTATTGTATTTGTCTGCCTTGCAATATGATACTTCTATAATCTGAATACAGATTTCAATAATAATAATAATAATAATAATAATAATAATAATAATAATAATAATATTGTGAACAGGATTATCAGGATTCAAAGAACAATTGGTTCGATTTTATAATTACTGAAACAGTCAGACTTCTGTCTTTCACAATAATTTCCCTGTGTAACTAGCAGGGCCAAAAAATGTGTATTTTATACAGATACCAACTTGTTTCTCAGAATTTTAAAATGAAATGAATTAAATACATAACGTCTTCTGACAGATCCTAGAGATGCCCTATAAAGGAGAGGAGCTCAGCATGCTCATCTTCCTGCCCAAGGAGATAGAAGACGACACAACAGGCTTGGAGAAGGTAGGACACATACATACATACAGTGAAAGAATGCACCGTTTTAAACAGATGGATTAATAACTGCTACTGTTTCCCCATTAGCTGGAGTCAGAGCTGACCTATGAGAAATTTACTGAGTGGACTAATTCAGACAAGATGCCTAAAATGGAGGTTGCAGTGAGTCTGCCTCGATTCAAGCTGGAGGAGACGTATGACTTGAAGACTATCCTGATCAGCATGGGCATGGTGGACGCTTTTGGTGTTGGAAGCGACTTTTCTGGTGAGATGTGTTATATGTTAGCTGTAATACTATGTCAAGAGCACAACATAACATATTGATTATATATAAATCAAAACATTATCTAGCACCAGTACTGCTGGGAAAAAAGAAAGAAAATAGAGAAATGTCATTTAATGATCAGTCTTTCAAAACCACAAAGGTTGCACTTTAATAACAAAAAACAACAACAACAACAACAAAGCAATAAATAGTAATGCAAAACATGAGGCAGGCTGCAAGCAATGACTCTCTCTGTTCTACTGACAGGTATGTCCACAGCCAACAACCTGGTACTGTCAAAAGTTGTCCACAAGAGTTTCGTGGAAGTCGACGAGAAGGGAACTAAGGCCACTGGCAGCACTTCTGCAAACGTGGAGATTAGAGGTGGCACCCCCCGTTTTACTGCAGCCCAGCCCTTCCTCTTCTTCATCCGACATAACCCCACCAACACTGTTCTCTTTGCCGGCCGATACTCCTCTCCTGAGTAAGCTCTGCTGCTCGTCCTGTAGACATGGACGGATTATGAGTCAAAGGCATCTTGAGCACAGACATGTAGAGGGTCCCTAATCAGAACAAGAGACAGATTTTCTTTGGAGGTGTTTTAGATCTCTTTTTGGTAACTTTGATGATCTTTTGTGGTTGGTTTGTGGCTTCATTTTGTGTCTCCTAGTAGTTGGTTTGGGTCTGTCAAAAATACTTGACATAAAATAAATAAAGATGCAAATTAAAAATGAAACAACATAAATAGTTGCCTGCAAAACATTTTTCTTGTCTAATTTGGCAGACCACATTATTTTCAATTTGCATACATTTTGCATAATTTTAGAGTTTATACATTTAAAGGGATTTGCAGTACAACAGAAAATCATTTTAGAAAGCTTCAAAGATTGGCTGAGTTTTAATAATTTTAGGTTTGTGCATATAATAAAGGATCATAATGATAACTGTGTTAGTCAAAGGATTTTGTGGTGGGTTTGTGGCTCTGTGTGTTCATTGTTTTTTTTTTGTTTGTTTGTTTGTTTTTGTTTTTCTGGTAATTAAACTATGACTCACAATGAAACTCCCCCAGTTCTTTACTTACAGGAAGATACTTAAGATGGTTTTTTTTTATATTACAAGTTTTGGGAAATTTATGTTTGAATACACAAATGATGCAATATCTAACTGAAAATTGGCAACAAAAACAAACACCTTGATGTGTGTTTTGGATTTTCCTTTTCACTATAGTCCACAGGAAGCCATGTTATGGAGGCAAAATAGCCAAAAATCTCAAAATTTACCCTGTGCATAAGAAAAATAGTTTTTACCTTAAAAGTAACAATTTCAACAAAATAAGCACTTCTGGTAAGAATCAGCTTCTTCTGTTGTGTTTAACCTACACAGCTTAAAATATGAGACAGTGTGCAATCGGGCCGCTGTGAGAGAGAATGAATGGGAGTACGCAGCATTTACAAACTCAGTGTGTCATCATTTTAACATTGTACAGTAATAACTATGCGTATTGTCATGATTTTGCTTGTGTAACCTCAGAATAAAAGCATGTAAAATCTTTTTAAAAAAACTTTATTGAAAAATGTTATGCTTAAAATAATAAACAAAGTCAACTTTATGGGCATGACTCTAAAAGAAAGAAAGGAAAAAGGATTCTCCAGCTAAAATAAATAGGCTAGAGAAAAAAACCCCACAAAAAATAAAAATAAAACACTAAACATAAGATAAATATATATACAAATGATAAATTACACAACATAGATAGTAGCCTACAAGACAAAGTCATATTGTCTTCATTCAAGAGTTGACCATGCAATTTTCCAGGGTCTGTTAACTTTCTTCACAGTTGATCAGTTTATTTACACCTGGTTCTGCATGATTATATTAAGCTTATAATTAGAGGAAATATTGCTTTGTCATTTTGTGGACAAAATGATGCAAATTTCACTCTGTAAAATGCACTACCACCACAGACTGCAATTCTGGTAACCCAGCACCTCTCTGAGACTACAAATTCTTTAAAAAAAAGTCACAAAATAGCACAAACAAACCAACTGGTTTATGCAGCTGTAGACTGTTAATCCATCCCTCCATCAATCCATCCATCCATCATGTTGGGTGATTGTAGTGAGCAGACTCTTACAAAGCACACCCATTGGCACAAGGCAAAGCAAGATATGGGTGTGCCCTCTATTGCAAGGTGTGATTTCTAGAGAATTTCTCTAACTGTATCCTTACTTAAACCTGGGAGTGTTACAGTGTCACAAACAGTCCAGATCTTCCTGTAACTGAACTGTTCCCTCGAAGACGAGTCTCTATCAGTAAGTAGAGAATGTTCCTTATTATCATGGTGGTGGAGTAGTAATGAGCAATACTGGTACTGCAATACTGAGTTATACTCAGTTTGATGATCTATCGCTCTCATATTGATTCAGATTTATTAGTAAGAAAAAAGATTATGAAAAAGAAAGTATGAGGGGTTCATCTTGACATGTCAAAACAAGGGACAGAATTCTTTGAAAGAGGATGCTGACAAGTTATAAAAAAAAAAAATGCAAAAGAATATTTACAGGTTTGCACAAGCTGTTTCAATTTTAAAACGTAATGTTTTGAAATAAATGTAGTTGGAAATGGAGCCAGGTAACGTATCATCATAGTGACATGATATTGCCTCAGATTTTGGATATTGTTATGTCATCTGTGTTGTCTTTTCCTGGTTTTAAAGGCTGCATTACAGTAAAGTAAAGCAATTTTCTGAACTTATCAGACTGTTGTAGCTGTTATCTTATTGGCCTTTACCCACTTGGTTATTTATTCACATCACGAATGAAAATTTCTCAAAAATGTCATTGCGTACATGTTTTGTGAAAGCACCAATAGTCAGTCCTCCAGTACTGTTTAGTAACTTCTCTGAAACACTCATATGGTCCGTGAAAGACACTGATTCCTTCCAATTTTAACTTTTTTCTCAGTACTTTTTGTGTTTCACTCAGTCAGGGAAACATATCTTTTCCAAACAGGCTATTGCAGCTTATATGATAAAGATATGCTAGAGTTTATGAAAAGATGAATAATGCTGTGCTCTGTATCAGACACCATGGACACATCAAGCACATCCAAGGTCTCTAAGGCCAACACCTCCTTCCTTCTGGCCTTGTTCAAAAAGCTGAGTGAAGATGACCAGACCGGGAATATCTTCTTCTCCCCCTTCAGCATCACTTCAGCCCTGGCTATGGTGATGCTTGGGACTGCGGGCAACACAGCCAAACAGATTTCAGAGGTACCGTACACACACCCATACTGTGAAAAGTTACAGTTTTCATGGTAACACACCCATTTGGAAGTGATCAAGCATACATTTTTGAGCGCCAAGGAAAATAGTTGATCTGGTTTATCAAGGTGTTTGAACTGTTATTGCCTCAAAAGAAAAGGGTGTGGATTTGGGTGTCGAGTGTGGTCATGTCTTGTACTTGTGTATTCTCACATCCATCCATTTTCATCTGCTTATCTGATGCTGGATCAGGCTGAGTAAGGTACTCTAGATGTCCCTCTCCCCAGTAATAATTTCCAGCTCCTCATGGGGGATCCTGAGGTGTTTCCAGGACAGATGAGAAATATAATCCCTCCAGCATGTTCTGAGTCTGCCTCAGGGCTTGCTACCAGTTGGACTTGTACTAAAAAACCTCTAGGCACCCAGGAAGCATACCGATTAGATGCTCAAACCACCTCAACTGGCTCCTTCTGCCATGGAGGAGCTTCCTCCAGTTGTCCCAGCCAACTTTTGGAGAAAACCCTTTTTCCTCCATAACACCTCCAACAATGATTGTCCACAAAGCACATGTAGACTGGATGGGCAAACTCCCAGCAGGTTGGTTTTGATGCAATCCCGTGCATGTGCGCGCGCGCACACACACACACACACATAGACACACACACACACAATGTTGAACTTAACATTGATTTTTATGATAAGAGAAAACATTACTTGCACCACCAGGTCCTCTGCTTCACCGATGCGAAGCAACCAAAGCCAGAGGAAGCACAACTGTCACAAATGCAGACACAGATGCAGACACGTCAGCAGATGACAGTGCAGGTAAGGCATACCTGCAGACTGCCAGACTGTCTGCGCCAGGTGGGAAGAAAGACATAATGAAGGAAATGATTAATGATTAGGTTTGGTGGTGTCATCTGGTGAGAAAATTTCAGATTTTTGGTTACAGAGTATTTCATACTTCATTTCTCACTGCTTTGCTGGCTAGGGTTTTAAATCTTGCTGCAGCTGTTAATTTTGTAATATGAAGTTTAATTTTTAAGTTTAGTTTTAAGTTTTTTGAAGTTTAAGTTTGAAACAGCAAAACAAGCAGATTTATGCAGCTGATGGGAAAATGAGTTTCTTAAAAGACTAACAAAAGCACTCCCTCCAAAACTTTCAAGTAAACCAAGATCGTGGTGAACGTAAACGCTGAATAAATTAACTCTCTGAGTTATTTGATATGAATGTTAATGGTGTTCAGGCTTTTGAGTGGTCGTTTTTGCCATATTCTTTCCAAAATGTGCTGAGGGTCTCATAAAGACAGATTGTGAGAGGTTTTTGCTGTAAGTCATTCTAGCTACAGTAAATGATTAGAACAATGACTCAATGATGAAGATTAATCAGCAGCACATATTGCTAGAGCACAGACAAACTGAAAAACATTTGCCAATACAATAGCATTATCCAAAAAGGCTATAGTAGTATAGCTTGGCCTATAGTATGGATTCATGAAATATAAATTGCATTAAAAGTGCAGAAAGTTTAATTTTCTCCCTTCGTTACACTCAGTGTAGTCTATGCCAAGCTGTAGTATGGAGCAGCAGAGTTATTGATGATTTTGGTGTCTATTCTCATCATATAACAACTTTGTCACTGTCTCAGTGTGTCCTTGTAACACTCAGGTCTTCTCTTTCTGTTTTCAGCAACAGATACCCAAAGATGGTGAAGATGATGTCAACAGCGGCTATAAAAAACTGCTGACTGCAATCAACAAAGAAAATAAGAGCTATGATCTCAGCACTGCCAACAGGCTGTATGGGGAGCAGACGTTCCAGTTTAAAGAGGTGTGTGTGTATGTTAGCCTGTTGTGTTCAGCATTGGTGAAATTGTGGAAAAGTAAATGTTATAATGTAGCAGTCATTATAAGGACCCTTAATGCAGACATGGGAGAGGAGAGCCAGGCTTGTATCAGGTTGCTGGTAGTTAAAGTAGATGATCAGCAGGTGTGTAATGAGCCGCAAGTGTGTGAGGTGTTCAGCTGGAGAGCAGAGTGTAGGTCAGCCACGCCCAGCCTAAGACACACACCAACAAGGGAAACAAACTGGGGACAAACATTCAACCAAAAGTAAGGGGAAATCACTGGAGAAACAAGGGGAAAATACAAAATGCTGCAGATCCCAACAGTAAACTGCAGCCATAATGCATTCATTTCTTTCTTGGTTATGGTGGTAAATGTGTTGAATTTGTTCAAGACTTTGGAGTTAAATTTTAGTCTTAAGACCCTCTCCCAACTTGCAGAAAAACACACCAACATGTGGCTTTTGTATTCCTTGGACTAGTTTACAATCTGCATTCACTCCTGCATCAATTATGGAGCCAAGTAGCCAAGATTAACTGCGATTGCTGGTGATGAAAATACAACACATGCAAATTTTAGCCCCTCTACCGGCAAGATGCAGTGAAGCACAGCCACAAAATACCATCCAACTTTGCAAAAGCACTCAGATATCAATCCAACTTTAGTTTGCACTGAGTTTGAAAGAGAGACTGAATGAGCAAGTGATAACATTTTCACTGCTCTCCATGCTGCTTTCTGCTGTTTACTAACCTCAGTTTGGTCCATGGCCCTGACCACAACACATTAGTATAAAAAAACAACAGAAAGGCATACTCATACATACTTGGAGGAGCTGATGGGAATCACCTTTCACTGGAGTTGTAATCTGTATGATTCCATGTGACGAATACATGACTGATTTTTCAGCGCTCTCTACAGGATTAACAAAGCCATCCTCCATTCAACAAAGTGAACACTGTCAACATACAAATGAAACTCCTACCAATAAATTAGCCGCCTTTTCCTTGATTATTGATTTAATGTATGTGTGAATGTGCCATTTATGGTTCCAGAAGTACTTGGCAGATTCCAAAAGCACAGTCACAAAATACCATCCAAATTTGCAAAAGCACTCAGATGTTAGTCCAACTTTAGTTTGCACTGAGTTTGAAAGAGAGACTGAATGAGCAAGTGATAACATTTTCACTGCTCTCCATGCTGCTTTCTGCTGTTTACTAACCTCATTTGGGCGCATCCATGGCCCTGACCACAACATATTAGTATAAAAAAACAAACAACAGAAAGGCATACTCATCTGCTGAGCCGTATCTACTGGCAATGGGTAATGAGTCAATTGCTTATTTGTAGTGTGTGATCATGCCTCTAAAAAAATCCTTCATACATGCACTGATTTTGCTGGAAATGTATCAGATCTTTTACTTGTGTAAACTCCTGCCATGCAGTTGCATCAAAAAGTGTTAGCTGTATTGTTCAACCAGCAAACTGTATTAGGCAACTGCATTATCATTCCACAATTAAAAACGATAGATTACCAGAACCGTCTGAAAACATGGACAAATATAAAACAGCAACCTACAATGTAAATAGAGGTAAAAAAAAAAAAATTAGTGCTAAATTAAAATGTAGTAGTTGGAGGAGCTGATGGGAATCACCTTTCACTGGAGTTGTAATCTGTATGATTCCATGTGACGAATACATGACTGATTTTTCAGTGCTCTCTACAGGATTAACAAAGCCATCCTCCATACAACAAAGTGAACACTGTCAACATACAAATGAAACTCCTGCCAATGAATTAATAGGCTTTGCCTTTATTATTGATTTAATGTATGTGTGAATGTGCCATTTATGGTTCCAGAAGTACTTGGCAGATTCCAAAAAGTACTACAAAGCTGAGCTGGAGCCTGTGGACTTCATCAAAGCTTTTGATGCAGCCAGGATCCAAATCAATAGCTGGGTGGAGGAGCAGACGAAAGGTAGATCTCACAGTAACACACTCATCAACTAAAATGTGAACCAAAGTTTTGGCCCCTAACCAAGAACTGCTTCATCTCATTGTTTCAGAGTTTGTTGCAGGCTCAGTGCTACTGATCAATGTTTGGTTTTGATTTAATGAAGTTTCTTAGACATTTAGTAGACATTTGGGTTTATATTTGTAGTACATATTACCAGTCTCTACCAGTCGTACTTATATACATATATATCTATACATATATAAATGTGTGTGTTGTGTGTGTGTGTGGGGGGGGGGGACTTCCACTTCCACTTTGGTGGCAAGTATGTTTGCAAACAGTAACCAACAGTCCTGCAGTGTACATTTAGTGATGACGTCTTTGCTCATTACTCTTCAACAGATAAAATCAAGGACTTGCTGGCCGAGGGTTCACTGGACAGCACGACCAGGCTAGTACTGGTCAATGCCATCTACTTCAAGGGCCTCTGGGACCAAAAGTTCAAGAAGAAATTCACTGTTGATGCTGAATTTAAAATTAACAAGGTAACATTGCACAAAAGCAGCTCTGGATAGAGAAACTCTGAGGGACAAAAGCAATCATAAATTGAATCTATGATGGGACAATAAATCATTAAACAACAGTTCTCGCTCTGTTTGTCACTTTCTTTAGACTGAAACTAAGACGGTGAAGATGATGTATCAGTCAGGTGAATTCCGTTTGGCCTACATTGATGAGCCCAGCTTCCAGGTAAAGGCTATGTTTTACATCAGTAAGGTATTGTATTTGTCTGCCTTGCAATAGGATACTTCTATAATCTGAATACAGATTTCAATAATAATAATAATAATAATAATACTGTGAACAGGATTATCAGGATCCAAAGAACAATTGGTTCGATTTTATAATTACTGAAACAATCAGACGTATGTTTTTCACAATAATTTCACTGTGTAACTAGCAGGGCCAAAAAATGTGTATTTTATACAAATACCAACTTGTTTCTCAGAATTTTAAAATGAAATGAATTAAATACATAACGTCTTCTGACAGATCCTAGAGATGCCCTATAAAGGAGAGGAGCTCAGCATGCTTATCTTCCTGCCCTGGGGGATAGAAGACGAGACAACAGGCTTGGAGAAGGTAGGACACATACATACATACAGTGAAAGAATGCACCATTTTAAACAGATGGATTAATAACTGCTACTGTTTCCCCATTAGCTGGAGTCAGAGCTGACCTATGAGAAGTTTAGTGAGTGGACTAATTCAGACAAGATGGATAAAATGGAGGTTGCAGTGAGTCTGCCTCGATTCAAGCTGGAGGAGACTTATGACTTGAAGACTATCCTGATCAGCATGGGCATGGTGGACGCTTTTGGTGTTGGAAGCGACTTTTCTGGTGAGACATGTGCTATATGTATTTGCTATAATAATATTTCAAGAGCACAACAGAACGTATTAATTATATATAGATAAAATCATTATTAATCACCAGTACTACTAGGAAACTAGAAAGAAAATACAGAAATGTCATTTAATGATCAGTCTTTCAAAACCACAAAGGTTGCACTTTAATAACAAAAAACAACAGCATCAAAAACAATAAATAGTAATGCAAAACATGAGGCAGGCTGCAAGCAATGACTCTCTCTGTTCTACTGACAGGTATGTCCACAGCCAACAACCTGGTACTGTCAAAAGTCGTCCACAAGAGTTTCGTGGAAGTCAACGAGAAGGGAACTAAGGCTGCTGCTGCCACTCATGGAGGCATAATGGCACTCTCTCGTCCCCCAAGTTTCACTGCAGACCAGCCCTTCCTCTTCTTCATCCGACATAACCCCACCAACACTGTTCTCTTTGCTGGCCGATACTCCTCTCCTGAGTGAGCTCTGCTGCTCGTCCTGTAGACATGGACGGATTATGAGTCAAAGACATCTTGAGCACAGGACCCTGACCCCTCCTTCATAAGAACAAGAGACACAGATTCTCTTTGGAGGTGTTTTGGATCACTTTTTGGTAACTTTGGTGATCTTTGTCGTTGTTTTGCATCTGTGGTTGGTTTGTGGCTTCATTTTGTGTCTTCTAGTAGTTGGTTTGGGTCTCTGTGGTCATTTTTGTGTCTCTTTTGGGGTTTTTATGTTTATGTTTTTAGTAATTGAATTATGAGTCAACATGAAATTTCCCCAGTTCATTATTTACAGGAAGATATTTATTTTCCATATTTTAAGTTATGTGAAATTTTATGTTTGAATACACAAATGATGCAATATCTAACTGAAACTTGGGCAACAACAACAAACACCTTGATGTGTGTTTTGGATTCTCCTTTTCACTATAGTCCACAGGAAGCCATGTTCTGGAGGCAAAATAGCCAAAAATCACAAAATTGACCCTATGCATGAGAAAAAATAGTTTTTACCTTAAAAGTAACAATTTCAATGAAATGAGCACTTCTGGTAAGAATCAGCTTTCGCACACAGTATAAAATATGAGACGATGTGCAATCGGGCCGCTGTGAGAGAGAATGAATGGGAATACGCAACATTTACAAACTCAGTGTGTCATCATTTTAACATTGTACAGTAATAACTCTGCGTATTGTCATGATTTTGCTTGTGTAACCTTAGAATAAAAGTGCATAAAATCTTTTTTTTAAAACTTTGTCAAAAAATGTAATCCTTACAGCAATAAGGCAATTCAACTATATGGGCATGAGTCTAAGTAGAGGAAGAAAGGAAAAGGATTCTTCAGCTAAAATAAATAGGCTTAAGGAAAAACAATAACACAAGAAATAAAAATAAAATACTAAACAGAAGATAAATATATAAACAAATAAATTACACAACGTAAATAGCAGCCTATAAGACAATTTTTGGTCTACTATGGTTGACCATATTATTTTCCAGGGTCTCTTTAATTGTACATTTCTACACAGTAGAGTGGTTCATTTGCATATTTCAATTTTACACATTTTAGGGATTTGCAGTACAACAACAACAACAGAAACAAAAAGATTGGTGGTGTTTTCACAAATTTAACTTTGTGCATAGAATATTTTGCCATTATGATAGTTCTGTTAGTCAATAGATTTTTCATCTTTTTGTTATAACTAATCCATATGTAACATCCACATGTGAACTGAGTGTTGTGTAAAAGCTATTTTATCTGTTCAGTATCCGTACAGTGACGTGAGAATTGCGGAAGCACATTTGGCAGCTGGGCGTGCCAGCTTGTTAGTAAGTAAGTGGAAAATTAGTCTCATGCAGTTTGTGACTTAACAAGGCTGTTCAGTTTATAGATATTTGGTGAAGTAGCAGTGAGTTGATTCAGGATATATACAAATGACTTTTAGTTAACAGGGACAGCTGGACGATGATAAGAACACTAGCAATCTCCGTCTGTCCATCTATCCATCTTTACATCCATCCATCTATCCATCCATCCATCCATTATGTTGGATGTCTGTGGTGAGCAGACTGTTACGCAGCACACCCATTGGCACAACACAAAGCAAAATATGGGTGGGTGTGCCTTTCACTGCTGGGTGTGATTTCGAAAAACTTTCTCAAGCTGCAGCCTGACTTGAACTTGGGAGTGTCAGAGTCTCACACAGTACAGATCGTCTTGTAACTGAACTGTTCCCTCAAAGACGAGTCTCTATCAGTAAGTACAGAATGTTCCTTATTGTCATGGTGGTGGAGTAGTAAAGAGCAATATGTGTGTGATTATATTGAGTTCGGTGACATATCACTCATTAATTGATGCATATTTATTTGTGATTAAAAAGATTATGTGAAACAAAGTAAGGGAAATGTCTAGACAAGGCACAGCATTGCTGGGAGGAGGACACTGACAATGCAAAAGAGTATTTAAAACAAACAAAAAAAAACAACTCTTAAAACAATTTATTAATTGGCAACAGGGCTGGGCAACATATCAAAGTGGTGTTATGATATCATGTCAGATTTTAGATATTATTATATCATCGGTGTTGTCTTTTCCTGGTTTTAAAGGCTGCATTACAGTAAAGTGAAACAATTTTCTGAACAATTTTCTGTTGTAGCTGTTCTCTTAATGGCCTTAATCCACTTAGTTATTTTATTAACATTACTAATGATTTTTTCTCAAAAATGTCATTGCGTACATGTTTTGTGAAAGCACCAATAGTAAGTCCTCCAGTACTCTTTAGTAACTTTTCTGAAACACTCGTATGGTCTGTGAGCAATTTTAACTTTTTGTGTTTCACTCAGTCAGGGAAATATATCTTTTCCAAACAGGCTATTGCAGCTTATATGATAAAGATATGCTAGAGTTTATGATAAGATGAATAATGCTGTGCTCTTTATCAGACACCATGGACACATCAAGCACATCCAAGGTCTCTAAGGCCAACACCTCCTTCCTTCTGGCCTTGTTCAAAAAGCTGAGTGAAGATGACCAGACCGGGAACATCTTCTTCTCCCCCTTCAGCATCAGTTCAGCCCTGGCTATGGTGATGCTTGGGACTGCAGGCAACACAGCCAAACAGATTTCAGAGGTACCGTACACACACCCATACTGTGAAAAGTTACAGTGTTCATGGTAACACACCCATTTAGAAGTGTTGAAGCACGCAGTTGAATGTCAAGGCAAATAGCTGATCTGGTTTATCAAGGTGTGGGAACTCCTTGAAAAGGGCGTGGATTTGGGTGTCGAGTGCGGTCATGTCTTGTACTTGTAAAGAAAAGTCATTCCATACATCAATCCATTTTCATCTGCTCATCTCGTGCTCGGTCAGGCTGAGTAAGTTACCCTAGATGTCCCTCTACCCAGCAACGCTTTCCAGCTCCTCCTGGGGGATCCCGATGTGTTCCCACGCCAGATGAGATATATAATCCTTCCACAGTACCTCCAACAATGATCATCCACAAAGCACATAGACTGGATGGGCAAACTAGCATGACCCCTCCAGCAGCCCAGCAGCGATAAGGAGCTGTCCGCTGTCCACTGTTCCACAGCCAGGACAGAATCTGCATGGTTCCTCCTGAATCTGAAGTTCAGTAATAGTGAGAAGCCTCCTTTCCAGCATCCTGGATTAAATTTTGCCAGGAAGGCTGAGCAGCAGGCACTGTACCCACTTTAGCCTTCAGTTTCATTGGGCAAATCTCATCCACACCTGGCACCTTGCTGCCGAGGAGCTTACTGACTACCTCAGTGACCTCTGCCAGGTATAGACATAGGTAAAGTTTAACCTGATTCTTCAGACTCTGGCTCCTCCACAGAGTATATGTTGATCAGGTTTCGGAGCTCCTTAAACTTTCCTTTCCACTGCTTGACATTGTCCCCAATCTGGATCACCACTTCACCTCCCCTGCTGAACACAGCTTGAGAAAAACCCTGTTGTTCCTTTAAAAAGCATCTGACAGTCTGCCAAAACTTTCTTGCTTCAAACTCCAACCACACCCAGGTTTTTTTGGTATCCACCAGCGGGTTCTTAGGTTGCCACTATGACAACATTGCATGAAAAGTTTAAGAGGTCTGAGTTGAAGATTGCGCAGACAGGGGCCTGATCCAGACGCTCCCAGTTCACCCTCACTACATGTTTAGGTTTCTGATTCAACTCACCATCAGGTGGTGATAAGTTAACAGAAAAGGCACCTTCCTAGTAATTTTAAAAACAGGAGTACATTAGTTGCTGGCTGACACAAACTGGTATTAGAGATTACAGAAGTGCTTTGAACCAAATTTCCACTGGGGAACCTTAATCAAACTGTTTGGCAGTGTGGGGTTTGGCAGGGGAATGTGCCTGTGCATGCATAATATCCCATTCTTTCTGCCAGCGTCAGCGGAAATGGCCAAGATCTGTTCAGTTCTGCCTGGGATAATAGGTAGAGGAACGGTTACATTTCTATGTGAGTTGTAGAGCACAACAATTATCGGCACATTAAAGCAAAAAAGCCAAATTCTAAGCAATGTGGTCCTGACTTAAGTGAAATTTGGTGGTGGAAAGTAACTCAGCATATTTACTCAAGTACTGTGATTTTGAGGTACTTGTACTTTACTTGAGTATTACAATTTTCTGCCATGTTATCTTCTGCTCCACTTTATCCACCCCATTTTAGAGCTGTACTTGCCAGTCAATCTTTCTTACTTACAATTTGCTATTAATAATTCAAATAATACATGCATTTAACTTTAACAGAATTGTATTGCTAGTTTTACTAAAAGCACTACTTTTAATATCGATAATACATTGTGGTGGTAAATTTTAATAATAGCTGACAGTTTTAAAATTACAAGAAGGAGTTAGCCAGCCTGAGAGATATCAGATGTGGTGAGGAAAACCTGTCTGTACTTGGCTTGATGAGTGCCTATGATTCAACAAGAAACTGCAGAGAGGTTTGTTTTCCCCTGTCGCCTGAGAGTGCAGGTTCAATGACACACACACACACACACACAGACACACACACACACACACACACACACACACACACACACACACACACACACACACACAATGTTGAACTTAACATTGTTCCTTATGATAAGAGACAATATCATTTGCACCACCAGGTCCTGTGCTTCACTGATGTAGAGCAACCAAAGCCAGAGGAAGCACAACTGTCACAAAAGCAGTCTCCAATACAGTCGCAGTTGCAGACGCAGCAGAAGATGACGAAGCAGTTAAAGTGTATCAGCAGACTGCCAAACTATCTGCGCGAGGTGGGAACAAAGACATAATGAAGGGAATGATTAATGATTTGGCTTGGTGGTGTCATCTTGTAAAAATTATAATAAGATTTTGAGTTACAGAGCATTTGACACTTAATTTCCCACTGCTTTGCGGGCTGAGTTTTAAAATCTTGCTGCAGCTTTTTATGTTATAAGTTGATGTGTAATTGCAGATTAAAACAGCAAAACAAGCAGATTTATGCAACTAATGGGAAATTGAGTGTCTTGACAGAGTAACAAAAGCACTCCATCCTAAATTTTCAAGTAAACCTGAAGGCCTCATACAGAGAAATTAAAGTGGTTTGTGAAAGGTTATTGCTGAAAGTCATTCTAGCTACAGTAAATGATGAGAACAATGACTCCAAGATTAATCAGCAGCATATATTGCTAGCACAGAGACAAAATGAAAAACAATGGCCAATAAAGTAGCATTATCCAAAAAGAAAAGACTACAGCTGTAAAAGAAATGTGACTTTTGGCCTATAGTATGGATTCATGAAATATAAATTGCATTAAAAGTGTGAAAAGTTTAATTTTCTCCCTTTCTAACAGTTGCATCTACACTCAGTACAGTCAATGCAAAACTGTAGTATGGAGCACCAGGGTTAATGGTGATTTTGGTGTCTATTCTCATCATTTAACAGCTAAACTGACCACAATCCCAATGATCCATGATGAAATTATATAAAGCTGTCTTTCCTTTGTCACTGTCTCAGTGTGTCCTTGTAACACTGAGGTCTTCTCTGTCTGTTTTCAGCAACTGAAATGCATAGATGGTGAAAATGATGTCAACAGCAGCTTTGAAAAACTTCTGAATGAACTCAACAAAGACAATAAGAGCTATGACCTCAGCACTGCCAACAGGCTGTATGGGGAGCAGACGTTCGAGTTTAAAGAGGTGTGTGTTTGTATGTGAGCCTGTTGTGTTCAGTATTGGTGAATTGGCGAGAAAGTGATGTGCAGCCATATCAGTCCAACTTCAGTTTGCACCAAGTTTGAAAGAGAGACTGAATAAGTAAGAAATAACACTTTCACTGGACTCCATGCTGCTTTCTACTGTTTCCTACTTTTTTTGGGCCCTTCCATGGCACTGACCATGACACACCACATAAAGGCTTACTCATCTGCTGAGCCATGTACATGGCTCTAGTGTACTGACATTTGGAAATGAGTCAATTGCTTATCTGTAGTGGGTGATCATGCCTCTAAAAAAAATCCTTCATATTCATATGCATTAATATTGTGTGAAAACAAGTAAACGTTATACATGTGTACACTCCTGCCATGGAGTTGCATTAAAAAAGTGCTGCCTGTATTGTTCAACCAGCAAACTCTTTAAGGCAAATACATGATCATTTCACAACCAGAAACCATGGATTACCAGGACCATCCAGATACATGGACAAATATAAAACAGCAGCCTACAATGTAAGTAGAAACCAAAAAGGCAAAATTGAAATGCACAAGCTGGAGGAGCTGATGAGAATCACAATACACTGGAGTTGTACTTTGTATAATTCCATGTGACCAATAAAAAGTTGAAGGTTTATCTGCGCTCTTTTCCAGGATTAACAAATCCATCCTCCATACAACGAACTGAAAAGTTTCAACATTCAAATGAAACTCCTGCCAATGAATTAGTAGCCTTTTCCTTTTATTATTGATTTATTATAAATTAATGTGTTGTTTATGATTCCAGAAGTACTTGGCAGATTCCAAAAATTACTACAAAGCTGAGCTGGAGCCTGTGGACTTCATCAAAGCTTTTGATGCAGCCAGGATCCAAATCAATGGCTGGGTGGAGGAGCAGACGAAAGGTAGATCTCACAGTAACACACTCATCAACTAAAATGTGAACCAAAGTTTTGGCCCCTAACCAAGAACTGCTTCATCTCATTAAAGAATATTGTATGAGCTGAGCACTCACATCCACATTCTCTTTACCAGGTAAAATCAAGGATTTGCTGGCCGAGGGTTCGCTGGACGACACGACCGTGCTAGTACTGGTCAATGCCATCTACTTCAAGGGCCTCTGGAACAATAAGTTTGAAAAGGAATCGACTGTTGATGCTGAGTTTAGAATTAACAAGGTAACATTGCACAAAAGCAGCTCTGCATAGAGAAACTCTGAGGGACAAAACCAGTATTCTGGGTTTATCATGATGGTGCACAGTAAAGCTGAGCTTTGTAATGCTGTAGCTGGTGTGGTGATTTTGCTGGATGGTAATTGACAGCTTGTATCATGTTTGCAGTTTGATATGCTGCAGCTCTTTGAACTCACTGGAGTGCAGCGGACTAGAAAAAAACATTTTAGTCCAATTGGATAAAAAATAGCTTAACGAAAATGCCAGTTTTCTCATCTGTCATGGAGAATCAGGAATATCCTGGAATTACATCTTGCTCTCTTTGCTGCTTCCTTTAGACTGACACTAAGCCAGTGAAGATGATGCGCCATAGCGCTGAATTCAATTTGACCTTCATTCCTGAGTTAGGCTTCCAGGTAAAGGCTATGTTGTACTTTACTTACTTACTTTACTTATATTTTTGTTTTTGTGCCCTGCAGTCTGATACTTCTATAATCTGAATACAGATTTCAGTAATAAGAGTTATAATTATAATAAGAATAATGATAATAATAATATCAAATGCATGTTTTTTTTTACAATAATTTCCCTCTGTAACTAACAGGGCCAGGGTTTTTTATTTTCTCCAAATACCAACCTGTTTCTCAGGATATTAAAATGAAATGAAATAAACACATAACGTGTTCTGACAGATCCTAGAGATGCCCTATAAAGGAGAGGAGCTCAGCATGCTCATCTTCCTGCCCAAGGAGATAGAAGACGAGACAACAGGCTTGGAGAAGGTAGGACACATACATACATGCAGTGAAAGAATGCACCATTTTAAACAGATGGATTAATAACTGCTACTGTTTCCCCATTAGCTGGAGTCAGAGCTGACCTATGAGAAATTTACTGAGTGGACTAATTCAGACAAGATGCGTAAAATGGAGGTTGCAGTGAGTCTGCCTCGATTTAAGCTGGAGGAGACGTATGACTTGAAGACTATCCTGATCAGCATGGGCCTGGCGGACGCTTTTAATGTTGGAATGAGTGACTTTTCTGGTGAGATGTGCTATATGTTAGCTATAATACTATCTTAAGAGCACAACATGAATGAACAGCCAAAAAATAATAAAATTGATGAATAAAGATAAAAAACATTATCTATGACCAGTACTGATAGAAAGTTAGAGAAATATCATTAATTTATCAGTCTTTTAAAACCAAAAACAATTGCAATTTGAATTACAAGCACATAAAAAAATGAGAGATAGTCATGCAAAACACAATCACTGCTTTGGTGTGCATGGTAAAGCAATGATTCTCTCTGCTCTGCTCACAGGTATGTCCACAGCCAACAACCTGGTTCTGTCAAAGGTCGTCCACAAGAGTTTCGTGGAAGTCAACGAGGAGGGAACTGAAGCTGCTGCTGCCACTGCTGCAGTCATAACGAACCGCTCCCTTCCCCCCCGTTTCACTGCAGACCAGCCCTTCCTCTTCTTCATCCAACATAAGCCCACCAACACTGTTCTCTTTGCTGGCCGATACTCCTCTCCTGAGTGAGCGCTGCTGCTCGTCCTGTAGACATGGACGGATTATGAGTCAAAGGCATCTTGAGCACAGACATGTAGAGGGACCCAACCCCTCCCTAATAAGAACAAGAGACACACATTTTCTTTGCAGATGTTTTGCATCCCTTTTGTGTAATTATGGCCATCTTTGTTGTTGTCTTATTTGTACTTGTAGTTGTTTTGTGTCTCTGTGGTCATTTCGTTTTTCTTTTTTTTCCCCCATTCTCTCTTTATGGTCATTGGAGAGTTTGTGTCTCTTAAGGATTGTTTTCTGTGTCTTTTCCTTTGGTTATTTTTGCATGACTGTGGTAGCTTTACAACTCTGATTATTTTGAGTTTCTTTGTGACTTTCCATAATGAAATGTCAGCAGTAACTTCAAACAGAGTGTCTGTGCCCAGTAGGCCTGTTCAGAAATCCTTTCATGCCTGTAGACCTGCCTGCCATGCCTGGAAAGTGTTGCAATTGTTTTAAACAGGTGTGTTTGTGCTTAATCCAAAATTTAATCTCAAATTGAATGAATTTCCAGCTGATCATAAATACAAAAATAAATGTATATAAATTGTTATATTTATATTGTTATATTGTTATTATTATATTAAACATTAAATATATATATATTATTATTATAATCAAGATTGATAAAATGTTATGTTTCCATATGCAAATGATGCATTATTTAACTAAATTCTGGCAACTAAAATAAACACCTTTGGATTGACCACTTAATGAAAAACACAAAAAACTGTTTTACCTTAAAATCAATAATTGCATTGAAGTAAGCACTTTCGAAAGACATCAGTAGCTAGTTTGGGTAAGCTTCGCCCACACAACTCAAAACTTGCGATGATGTGCAATCAGGCTGCTGTGAGAGAGAATGAATGGGAAAACAATGTATTTAAAAACTTAACGTTAAAACTGTTTTGTTTCAAGCCAAAAAACCAAACTCTGTGTATCTTATTATTCTCACTTGTGTGCACTAACCTTAGAACAAAACCTTAGAATAAAAGTGCTTTTTTTTTACTTTATTGAAAATTCAGCATTTAAAACAATAAGACATATCAACCATATTAACAAAATATATGAATCCTTTTTTCTTTTAAAGAAATTTTAAAAAAGATTCATTAGACAAAATAAAAGAAACTGAAAAACTAAAATGAATTTAGAAAATATATATTTCTGAGTAGAACATAGTTTATTTCTACACATTTCTACACAGCTGAGAAGTTCATTTGCATATTTAGAGTTTATACATTTTTGGGATTTGCAGTAAAACAAATATCATTACAGAAACTTCAAAGATTGGTGGTGTTTTCGTGAATTTAGCTTCGTGCACACAATATAAAATTGACAACAGTTTTCCTCGTCTCTTTCTTTCATAACTATCCAAATTTTATAGCCACACGTGAACTGAGTGTAGCGTAAAAATGGTTTTACCCGTTCGGCTTCCGTACAGTGACGTGTAAGATATCCGGAAACTGAGTTTAACAGCTGGGCGTGCCAGTTTGTAAACTGATGCCTCCAACAGAAGCCTTTTTCCTGTGTCCGGAAGACTCCTGATCACTCAGAGATCACCAGAAAAGTAAGTAAGTGGAATATGAGCCTCATTCAGTGTGTGACGGTGGGATTTAATAAGGTTGTTTAGCTTGTAGACAGTTGGTGAAGCAGCAGGGAGCTAACTCAGGATATATACACGTGAGTGTTACACCAGTTTTACCTGACAGGTTAACAGGGACAGCTAGCTTTGTGTCCCAGGTGAAAAGTTCCTTTTTAAAAGTCGTTGAAGCTGTTTCATTGTCTGTCATTATGATCAAAGTGTAGGCGTGTGGATGTTGGCGTATGTAATTGTAATTACAACGTAATTGGCTATATCTATATAACGAAGCATAAGAAGTACGTTAGTTTTGTTGTGCTATCTTGTGCCAGAAACCATTTCAGCAACTTTGATTAGGCTTTTGAAACCTTACCACAATGGCCTGATTACTTTCAAAATCAAAAGATTCAAAGTGAAGCAAAATTTAACAAAATATAGGTGAGAGGGGAAAAAAACAGCTACAAGAAAATTACTTGGAAATTATATTAAAGAAAGAAAGCCAAAAATCTAAGGAAATTACTTGAGAAAATGTTTTTAAAAAATCATAATAATTTTGTGATGTCATTTTAAATCTGTAGGTATGATCATTAAAAATAGAGATTTTTTTCTGAGACATTTTCCCTAGTGCTTTTCAAAAATGATTTTCTAAATCTACTTATATCTGACAATTTGTGGATCATTTCTTACTAAGTTACTCACTGGCTTTGTCCCATGTTTAAAAATCACACCAATTTCTCATGGTTAACAGGTTCAAACATTTGTCAAAGGTGTCTGAGAGCAGAACAAAAAAAGTGATGTCACTCTAAGTTTCAAAGGGTTAACTAACTCTTTGGGCGACAGAATAAAATCCTGAGTGTTTTAATCAGACTTGCCAGATAATTCCCCCATATTTATCAAGGTTAACAGACCAGAAACTAAGAAAAGAATCCTGAACAAAATTTGATGAAAAGTCATTAATTTCAGTGAACGTTTTCCAGTTGGAAACCCTACCAAAAAATACAGTCAAAACTTGAATAAGCTTTGGTTTACAGTGGATTTATTGCATTTATATAAAGAAATGTATTCCATGAGGTCTGCAAAAATTAATATTTCTGTGAAAAAGAGGTGTTAAAAAGATATTGAGAATACAATCTGATACAAAAACCCTACTTCAGAGCTACCTTTTGTCTTTTTTGGAAGTTATAAATTAATTTGATGTAGCTCAAAATGTTACAGAATGTTTTTTTCTATTCAACGTTTACAGAGCTAAGGACTGAGTCTGATTGGTTCACAAGTTGTCTTAATATATCATCTATCACACATTCATGTACAGAGAATATCAGTGTCATTGTAAATTAACTTTTTGTTGTGAATTTTGGCCAAATGAGAGAAAGAGATAACGATAGACATGAAATCATTCATTTAAGTTTGTTAGGTAATGGCTAATGCTCTGTCCTCCTTACTTTGCAGACACAATGGCATCAGCAACCCCTCTATCTAAAGCCAACACCAGCTTCTCCCTGGCTTTGCTCAAAAAGCTGAGTGATGACGACAACACCAAGAATATCTTCTTCTCCCCCTTCAGCATCTCCTCAGCCCTCGCTATGGTGATTATGGGGGCTCGGGGCAACACAGCTGCACAGATGTCAGAGGTACAGTACACACACACACACACACACACACACACACACACACGCACACACACAAATGTCTTTGTGAAAAGTAACAGATTGACGATAATGCCATTGCAGGTTGTTGGACATTGTTCTAACCATTGCTTTGTGAATTTGTTGACTAAATGATGCTAATTTCACACTGTAAAATGCACTAACACCACAAACTGTGTCTTCTTATATTACTGTAATATTAACCCAGCAACTCTCTGAGGCAATTCCAAGCAACACTGAAGAAAGTTGGATAAATCTGATACGAATACAGGGCAGAGTTGAAGGCATGTAAGCTTGTTTGCAGCATGAATCACCAGTTTTTTCTTTCAGCATCAGCAAGAAGAGACGACAAAGATCTGTTCTGTTCAGACTCTGGGTTTTATGAGGGGTGGCTCTCTGTTGTGTTACTATAGAAACGTGAAACATAATATGGAAGTGTAAAGGCAATAAAGATACAGGTAAAGTAGTCTGTACACCTTATCAGTTCCCTTTATGTTGCTTCCTTTGTGTCATAAAATGCAGTACTCAAACTTGGATTTCTGCCAGCTGGAAGAATAATTGCAGTAATTAAACTCAAGTATTCCAGCTTATACTATAAATAGTATTGACTAATATAAACATTACAATCACAGCTCTCACTGTGCTACCTGGTACAGTGTAGATGCAGCAAGTGTAGAATGACTGGAAAAAAGAATGAAAAGCATTGTCACGTATTGTTTAATTTATCTCTGTTCTGCAATTTCGGGACATGGAACTAATCATGCAATGATATATAATGTTTCATAGAATAATAACTGATTTGTCCTTTTAATCTTTAGGAAGATAAAACCACTCTCACAGTGGTGACCTGTACACCAGAAGAAACAACAAAAGGACCTAGGCAATGAGCAATACAGTGAGATATTTAGTAGAGGTCATAAGTTCAGTTGAAAATTCACATGACATAAAACTAGAACATTTTGCAATATTTCTCTGAAGGATTTCTAAAGCAAAGCCTCACCCAGATAAGTCTGGGCTGGTGAAAGCATGAGTGGGAGAGGCAGAATGCACTGTGACTGATGAATATTACAGCAGTAAGTGATTACATCACACCTGAGCTGCACCAAGACGCAAAGCAGGGGAGGTGGGGTGCTCTCTGTGTGTGTGCGTGTGTGTCATAAGATGCAGTGATAAAACTGTGTGTGCATTGTGAGACTTGGTGAGTGACAGAGAGTGGGTGTGTGAATGCACATGCATGAAAGGGAGCAAAGTTGACAGTAACAAGTGGCTGCTTGAAATTTCTGGCAGCCAGTTTCCAGAAAGTCCAGTTGTGTGAAGTGATTACTTGTTCATTAGGCAACATTTTGCCGTCTGTTGAGGGGAATAAGGAATGAGTAGGTCAGTAATAACATCACACAAATTTGCACAAACTTGTAATTTATCCTCTTGCTAACTATTATGATTAGATCCAGTGTGAAAACAAGCATACTGCACACTGGCTAGGGGTCAACTGATATAGGTTTTTCAGGGCCGATACTGATTATTTGTAGTTAATGAGACCAATAATCGGTATTTGGAACCCATATGCATTTAAATTAAAAATGAAAATATTTTTCAGTATTTCTTCTAAACTTCTTTTCATGAAGTTTTGTGAAAATTTAAATAAAAAAAGAATAAACAGAAAAGTTTTACAAGGTAAAAATTCCTCCCATGCTGACACTTTAATTGCACTTTTGCAACTGTTGCTTTATCAAATCAGTGGAACATGAGTCAGATGAGTGAGAAAAATCCTCCTCCTGCTTCTAACGACAAGAATCCAGCACAGCTGAAAAAAAAAACAATCACAGCGCAGAGGAGTTGCTAACGCAGCTGTCAGTCATGTCAATCAGTGAGCATGAACTGCGGTCAAACCAGGCACACTGATCAAACATGAATCACGATTCAGAAACAGATTTTAGTGGACTTTTTAGCTGTAATGTGAGAATGTTTTGGTAGTAATAGTAACCAGTAACGCAACTGGTGGAGTGCAGAATGGTGGACCTGAAAATGCACAGCTCACACAGTGGCAGATACAAATAGGCAGTAGAGGTTTTATAACAGCCCAAGTCAGAACACACGTAATCAATAAGTTCAGGCAAACAAGGAGCAGGCTTGAGACAAAGATCAAAAACGCAGGCTAAGGACATACACGAGGAGATTTACTAGACAACGACTACAAGGACAAGGCCACAAAATGACCTGGTAACATGAAGGAGAACACACACACAGGTTATATACACAGACAAAGGAGGGTTAACAAGACGCAGGTGAGACACAAGGAGCAGGATCTAGAAGACAGAGACAAGGTACTACAAAATAAAACAGGAAATGATGATGACAAAATAAACTGAACATGCGCTATTTGACTTTGTGCACTGTGTCACACAGCTGAACTGTGCACTAAAAAAACATTTATGGTGAGACATATGCAATGCAGTTACAGATTTTTTTTTGCAAATGCCATTAGAAACATTATAAATAATTCTAGAAAAATCATTTCAGCTTCACAACCAAGATGTTTCTGTTAAATTGGTCCAGACAGGTGGGTCCTTACTCCGTCATCAACTGTCATGTTCCAAATGCGTTGATTTGAACTGATTTTAAACTGTTGTTATTTAATAGATATTCATTCGACCTTTTTTTTGCATTTGAGCGGTCAATGTTTAGGTCAGTTTGCAAAGTTTGCATTTATTCTGCTACCACTTAAAGTCAATATAACTCAGCAAAAGTTACGAGCATTCACATGTTTAAAGATGGTCTTTGGGCTTTCTAAAATATGTTTTTCAGTATAATGTGAAAACTTCATTTATAGCAGCTTTATAAAAAAGGAAAATAACATAAATCATGTTTAGAACAAGAACACAAGGATTTCAATATAATGTGTAACTACAATCATCATCTTCCCATTTGTTTGTGCTGGAGAGGGGTTTATAAAGTTGCATAGTGGAACGAAAAATATTTTTTTTATTATCTTGTGATCAGCTATGAGACTTGACGTCATTTCTGATCCATCTTCCCATTCTAAGGCTACAAGGCCTGCGGAATAAGACTCGACAGGGCACATTACTGCTGGGATGATATTCCTGTACTCGACCGGAGACGTACGGTGTCTGATTTAACAGTGAACACTGCCGATTGCACCTTTAGGTCCTCCGCTTCACTGAGGCAGAGAGGCCGCAGCATGCAAGAGCACAGCAGATGCAAATGATGCAGCAGCAGCAGGTCCAGTCCCATCTGCCAGAATATCTCCTGAAGGTGGTAACAAAGTCAACAGTAGAGGAATGATGAACTAACTGAGGGGCATTTTACTAACGCTGGTGTCATCTGGTGAAGGGATCCTTGGAGACAAAGAGGCAGTCGTTCCAAACAGAATCTCACGTTCTCTGCTGTGCTTGCTGATCTTAAAATTGCTGTTGTCTTTTAGTGAATTCGGAAAGAAGAAACAGAAATGTCAGGGAGCGGCCTGAGTTGTATGCTGTTTACTGAAGGTTTAGTGTGTGTGTGTGTGTGTGTCCGACAGCTTGAAACCCCAGTATGATATAATACACAGGAATGTAGCTTTTCTATTTATGCTTTCTTCTTGGTGTGCTTTTATCTCTCAGAAGCAGCTGCTGGGAACCACAGCGTGATTAGACTTAGAGCTCGCTTACAAATTTCAAATTATAACAGCAAAATGCATTTTTAAAAAAAACAGCACACACAGATCAAGCTGTTTCCTTTTGTTTATATGCTGAATTTCAGTGTATTACTCTGATAACACTCTTTATATCAACTTATTTAGTCATCATGACGTTCTAGGGAAATGACAGTTTATGTCTTGCTGATTTGGACGCACACCAGCCAAAACACAGCATCCTGAACTCAGCTCAATAATAAAAAAAAGGATGTGTTTTTGAAGACAAGCATGTAAATGACGACATGGTGGTGGGAATATGTGTGTCCAGTGTTTCTGGACGGACATTTTTCTATGGGTTCTTTAAAGGCGGCGTTTGAGGATAATTTGGGTATTTTTCAATCTGAGCCCTATTTTCAATGTTTTGTGTCTAAGTGGCAATGTAATAACTCCTGTCCACTAAAAGTGACATGATCAGAAGTGTTTGACAACATTATGGAAAGGATCCCTACAGAAATACAAACTGAAATTGCTATCACAAAAAACACCAGACTCCATCTAAATAAACTGTGATTTTAGCGTGTATAGAGGCAGCATATTTTCACATCTGACTGGGTGAATTAAGGGTTTAATGCAATCAAACTGGAGTCTGTAATTGTTTGAACAGAGAAAACACGAACCAGGATAGTGTTTGTGAGTTTTATTTTGTTTCAGACGACTTTGAATGAAATGTGCATTACAAGTATTAAAATACTGCTCATTTGAATTTATTTCAGTAGAGATTTCTTGGCTGTTTCTGGTTAAACAAAAATGATAACACTCTTCAACAAAAAGGTCTATCTGTGTACGGACACTAAGAATATTAATCTCAGCCTGCCTGTGGCAAGAACAACCACTTTTAGTTAATTGAAGGTGCAAAAATGCATCGATGGTTACATTGCACTCTGTTTTGCAGCTGGACCAAGTTAATAAATTGTTGTTCCCGTAAGACACATAAACACAAAAACATGGGAAAAAAGGGCCAAGGGTTGAAAAATATTAAGTTATCCTTTAAAGGTGTTTGAGTGCTCCCTATACTTTTTCCATATCAGATTTTTATGTATTTTATTTTGCCTTTTGCCATATTTCTTAGTTTGTGTCGGGACAGTGTGCATTTGACATTGACATGCCAATGATTTGGGTTTTCTCAGATATAATATGCTGTTTATGGTATGTAAAGTATAAATTACTGAAAACCATTTCAAATATCTAAACACTAACTCACCCATTAAGTGAGAAATTCCTTTTTTTTTACCAATATGTCATTATGAATCAATCTATTTTACGGATTTCATTTGCATATGCAAATTTTTACTCAGCTGACCATTTTGAGTTTTTTTTTTTTTTTTAAATGAGGAATGGATTTACAAGAGAGAGCTTTACAACCAAATACATGCAGTAAGCTACTGCGTACTCAGTCAATACAAAACACGAAGCCCCATAGTCAAACAACACAAGGCAACCTTGCTTTTTTTTCTCATCACTTGAGAGGCGAGATGACCACTCTCACACACTGTCTATGATAGACTGGTCTTTCACTGCATCTCTGTAACACTTATCTACTTTGTCCACAGTGCCTTAAAACCAAGGACTGTCAGGATGATGTCCATGTTGGCTTTGCAGATCTGCTGAGAGCAATCAACAAGGCTGACGCTCCATATGTACTCAGCGTTGCCAACAGGCTGTACGGGGAGCAGTCCTACCAGTTTGTTGAGGTGTGTGTTTCAGCATGCGTGTGTATGCATCTTAGTGAATAGGCGCGGTTTTGTTTGTATTTTGTTAGGGTGCAGTGAATGAGAGGCACACATAAGTTGTGTGAGAAGGAATGAAAAATGAGGTGTCACTGTGAGAATACTTTTCTGACTTTTTCATTCCACTAACTAAAGTTAAGCAAAGGGATTATTGTATTTGGGTGATCAGATTTTGTAAATTTGTTATCGATGGTTGCAGGATTTCTTGGGAAAAACCAAGAAGCACTATGACGCAGAGCTGGAGTCTGTGGACTTCATTACCAGCTCAGAGGCCGCCAGGGTCAAAATCAACAACTGGGTGCAAGAGAAGACACAAGGTCGATCAAACACACCAACATAAACACAACAGACACTGAAAAATGGTATCTGACACATGCTTTAGGTTATGTGACATTGCTTCACATATGTGTCAATTGTTTTTTTTTTTTTTTACCAGATAAAATTAAGGACCTGCTGGCCCAGGGTGTGGTGGATAACATGACCCGGCTGGTTCTGGTCAACGCCATCTACTTCAAAGGTCACTGGAACAAACAGTTTAGGGAGAACGTCACACGTGATGCTCAGTTTAAACTCAACAAGGTAACACGGCTCGAACAAGACACTCAGTTGATTAGCACTAATCAACAAAAGTCAGCTAAAGTCAGTAAATATTGTTTTTTTAAAACTGTCTTGCACGGTAACATTTATCATTTAGGCCATATACGCTCATTCTGGCTTCTTCATTGAAAGTAGGGAGAAAGGGTGAATGAATAGAGTTCAACATCAAAATGAAATGTTGGAAATCAGGGTCAGAGAGAGTGCAATCTGATTACTCAATAAAAGGTCATTTATTGGAAATTTCTGTATTGCGTTTCCTATCTGCTTTTTTTATACATCTGAGTGTTAATCACAGGTTGCAACACTTCAGTCAAAAGGGAAATCATGATTACCTCACTCGTTAAAAAAAAAAGACATAAAAAAGAGAAAGGAATGGCTTTATGAAGACCACATGGTGTTTGGAAGAAAATGTTTTTTTGCTTAAGTAAGCACAGAGTTTGAGTCCACAGAAACACCTATGCTGTAGTACAGCCTATCTGATCAGATATTGCTTTCTAAAGTGACAAATTGTTTACCAAATTAAAAAAACTAAACGTGATTTAGCATTGTACTGGTGGACAAATGCTGGAGCTTAATGGATGAAAGTAACGAAAGTATATTTTTCACCAGCAATTTTGACCAGCAATCCTTTTATATCAATGAAGTAATTTCAATTCACTCTAATATCCACAATATACTGTATCTTAATGCAGCTTTAATACTGTATATAGGAGAGTCAAGGCCATTGCACACCAAATTTGCATTTTTGGTCTGAAATTCAAGTTCAAAAAATAAATTTGACAGAATTAACCCATTAAAAATGACTGCTTCTATCTGACAATAGTGAAAAACTGCACTAATGTATAACTGCACAGTACTCAGGTGTTCACTGTGGCAGTCTCCTCCTGACTACATGGACCACATGGCCACCATTGTGTCCACTGTTCACACTCACTTTTGATTGTCACTTTTTGACTGTTATGAGTGCACTACCTGAGCACTCAGTGCATTTTGCCATAATTCTCCATTTAAAAGCATTTATGTGCTCAAATCAGCATTTATAAGTACAGAAGAATTCGGTTTGAGACTGTTTTGCAACTCTGACCCCAACACAGCACCCAACAGTGATGTCACTGCGTGTTTTTCTGTCTGCTGTTTTCAGAATGACACCAAGCCAGTGAGGATGATGTACCAAAAATCCAAGTTCCCTTTGACCTTCATCCCAGAAGCCAGCTGTCAGGTAATGTAGCAAATTATTTAAATTATACAGTAAATTATTACTGTATGTCAGTGAACTTGATTTACTTTGCAAACACTTTGAAAGAACAAGGTAATTTGGCATGTCATTTTTAAGTTGCAACAACTTCACAAAGTGAAGTAAATGCAACAAAATTTTGAGTGAACTTAACTTTCCTTTTCTTAAAGCAATTGGTCTCCAATATTATTTAAGTAAGATCGACTTGGCAGATTTTACAGTGTAGGTGAACTACGTAAAAACAGCCCTATCTACAGCCAGTGTTTGATTTGTCCATTCTGGGCTACTGTAAAGACAATATTGTGAGCACAATAAACAGCTCATTCTAGGGCAAAGAAAACAAAGTATTCTTATTTTCAGGTGATTATACACTGATGGATATTATAAACCATTCTGCAGATACATGCTCCTAAATCTTACACACTGGACCTTTAAAGAGATGGAATGTGAACAATTCAGAGAGAACTGATTTCACCAAACTAACTGTCTGACAAAGTTTTAACCCAGCGGTTTACAGGCCAGTATTTCTTTTTCCAGTAATGTTTGAAACCTTCTGTTGGACAGATCCTAGAGATGCCTTACAAAGGAAAGGAGCTCAGCATGCTCATCTTTTTACCCAAGGAGATTGAGGACAGCTCCACAGGTCTGGAGAAGGTATGACACACACACACACACACACACACACACACACTTGCACTTGCATATGTATGGAAATCCACACAACTGATAACTGTGGGGGTTTTTTTTGCGTCCACGCCCAGCTGGAGAAGCAGCTGACCTATGAGACCTTTGCGGAGTGGACTCGCGCAGACATGATGGATAACACTGAGGTCGAGGTGGGGCTGCCTCGGTTCAAGATGGAGGAGAGCTACGACATGAAGGATGTCCTGATCAGCATGGGCATGGTGGATGCCTTCGATATGTCAAGGAGTGATTTCTCTGGTAAGAATTGAATCCTATATTTATAATCACTGTAAGAACACGCACCTTTTCATTTTGATTTGATTAATTTATTTCAAACATGTAAAAAAAAAAAAAAAAAAAGGAAAATAGAGAAATCATTATACGAAAGCAGACAGCCCAAAAAGTCATATTTACGGACAATGAAAAGTAAGTCAAACACATGACGACTTGGTTCACATATTGGAAAGGGAGTGAGAAGAAGTAAAAATCTTACCTGTTTCAAGTCATTGAATATTAATTAACCAGCTTCCTTATTCATTTAAACCCATTCTATAATTGTTGAAATATACACATACACCCACATACTCAAAGTCAAATATTTATGATTTTTCATTATTATTTACAGAAAAAAGAGGAAGATAAACTAGGAAAAGATTAATAATAATAAACCAAATAAATAAACAGTAACCCCTGTAAACACATGGTGACTGTCACACTCCCTCTTCATCCCTGTACCATGTGAAAATCTATTTTTATACATTATTTTAAACTGGTTTATGTCTGGACTCATTCAAAATGTTCCATAGTTGTTCCACAGATCGATAAACAACAACATTTTCTTGTGTTGTGAACACTACAATTTGAAATTAAATTTTCCCCCTAAACTGTAATCACCTTCTCCATCACTGAACAATTTTTTAAATTATTTTCTGGTAGTAGATTATTTTTAGCCTTAAACATTATTTTCGCTGTTTAAAATTCCACAAGAGCTGAACATTTTAATAAACTATAAGAATAATGAAGAATAATGCGCTAGTGTGAGCCACATAGATCCATATAGTGATTGGTTTGTATTGCTTCTTAAAAAAAACAAAAATTCAATTTAACTTTATTTATAAAGCCTATTATCATAAAACACAGTTTCCCTCAGAGGGCTTTACAGCATACGACATCCCTCTGTCCTTAAAACCTCACATCGCCTAAGGAAAAACTCCCCCAAAAAAACCTGTAACAGGGGGAAAAAAGGAGAAACCTCAGGAAGAGCGGCTGAGGAGGGATCCCTCTTTTGTAGTTGTTGCCCCTTAACCCTGAACTGGCTCGTTAGTGAGATTGAGCACTATATATATATGTATTGAAATAATCTTTTTCTTCTGTGACAGGCATGTCTCCCGCCAACGACCTGGTTCTGTCCAAAGTCGTCCACAAGGCTTTCGTGGAGGTCAACGAGGAGGGGACCGAGGCAGCTGCTGCCACTGCTGCTGCCATGATGATGCGCTGTGCCAGGATCCCAGACAGGTTCATCGCTGACCACCCCTTCCTCTTCTTCATCCGACATAACCCCTCCACGAGCATCCTCTTTGCTGGCCGATACTGCTCCCCCGAGTGAGCGCAGAGTGGTGTTTCTCAACTGGAAGTGGGGGTGTCACGATACATCTGCTATTGCAACAGTTTATCATTTACTGGAAAAATGTTGAGAATTACAACTCTGGAGTTTCCTTTAGCTTATCACACCCTGAGTTCACATCCTTAACTTTCAACACCAGAATGATGAGTAAGATCTGTGGTGTTGTTTTTGTCTGCCTTACTTTTTATTACCAGAGTGATCCTGTGTTTTTATCCTAATTTTGTGTTCTTGCACTGTTTATCTTTTGCACCTAATCTAATTTTTAGAATCTGGTTCACTTTATATCTGTCATACATGTACGGCCCTATTTGCTGCACCCTCACACCCTAACCCTAGTTAATCTCTACAATTAAAGTTAAGTTTATCTTATCGTAAACTACACCCTTATCCCTTTAAAGGATTTGCCTTAATCACCATTTCTATTATGCTTATTTTTTTCCTACTACCAGCAGAGCTGAACTTTTATACCATATGAATTTAACAGTTAGATTCTCTGCACTTTATCTACAGAACATGCAATTTCAACTTTTTATATATTCGGTTAACCAAAGAGAATAAAGTGTTGTTATTTGTAATTGTACCATCATGCATAAATGAATGTAGACTGTAAAGAACAAGAGTTTGCTTAAAGGACTGGCATTGAGTCCATGTCATTTTTATCCTTATCCTTATGCTTTTACATGTGGAATAAAAGTGTGTGGTTAAAAAGTATTGTTCGTCACTTTTTTTTTCGAATCCATCAATGACATTTTACTCATCTGTTTAATCCATTAATAAATAGTCTGCATTTTGATCAGTCATTGTGGAAGTGGTAATACTACACTGATTGTCCACGAGAAGTCTTAAACACATAACTATTAATGTTTAACCCTGAAGTAACAGTAGCGTAATACTTTGATCAATTCTACGTGAGGAAGAGAACACAATTTGAACTCCGAAGACTGGGGCTGGTAGGGACTTAACTTTATTTATTGGAATGCGAAAGAAAAGGTGTCTCTCAGACCCATTTTGGGTTGTGAGGATATTTAAAATAAATCAAAAATATGAACATTTAAATTTCATTGCCCAAAAACATTATTTGAAGTGCTCCACATTTTGCACCATCGCCTCCACTCACATAAATAAGGAACCGTCCCTTACACTACTCAAACATTTAATGTCTTATAATATTTTAAATTTTAAAAAATAATAATAAAATGGTGATTAAATTCACCTGCAAGTTTCTCATCTGATCAGAGAAGAATCAGCATGCCAACATTTTTCATGAAGAAACTCGGGAAGAGGTATACATACATGCTTGGTCTGAGCACACAGTTTCAATGCATTGCAAATAATCAGACAAAATATGATGCATAACAGAGCTTTTAGTAATTTGGGAGAAATATGTCAGTTTACGTGTTGTCTTCAAGCACAGTAGGTGGTGCTATTGCATCTCTATGGTGGTGCTCTGAGTTGAAGAAGTCCACAAAGAAGAAAGTGTTAGGAAAGGCACTTCCGGATAACTTCCTGGTGGTAAATTTTCAAAAACGAATCTCTTATTACTAAAATATGCGGACAATTTTTCCACAAATCTCTTTAACCGCAGGTTAAAATGAGAGAAGCGGACACTTTGGTTAACATATTACAGCGTAAAGACTACAAGCTAACGCTAGCTAGCTTAGCTCCCAGTGCTGCGTGCTAATCTGGTTTCCCTGTGTGGTTTATGATGGAGAGACTCATAACAAAGCTCACAGAGAGACGCGTCCTTTTTACGGCTTCACTCGCTATAAGACTCGCTTTGGTCGCCTATGGAGACTACCAGGACAGGACTATGGTGGTGAAGTACACTGACATCGACTACCATGTGTTCACAGATGCTGCGAGATTCATAACAGAGGTAATAGCAGCCTCATAACTTCTGTAAGAGGAGAAACGCAGCAAAATAAAGCTGTGATATGTCTGCCAGGGGCGTTTCCAGGATTTGAGGACATTGTGGGCTGAGCCCAGACTTCTGAAGGGAATCCGGGGGGGGCATTTCCTTTTTTTTTTTTATTTTTTTTTTTTTTTTTTATATATATATATATTTATTTATTTTTATTTTTTAGGCTTTTTTTTAAATGCACCTTTGCACCTTATAACAATTTTCCATCTCCAGAACATTTATACATTTCAACATTTTTATGTTGAAATGTTAGTTGTTGTTAGTAATTTATATTAAGTAAAAACAAAATACTGTACAACTGCTATCATTAAAAAATTATTGACTACAATTGAAAAAATGGTTAAAATGTATCAATTTCTATTAACAATGGTGCAATGTATATAAGTGCATTTATTCAAGGAGCCTACAAGTAAATTTCTCTTCTATAAGTACACTTTTCAAATACTAATACTTGCCATATAATGCTAATGATAACTAATGCTAATGATGTCATTTTTACTTTTACCCTTAAAATTTTAAAACATTCAAACAACACATCAGATCAGATTTTTTTAAAAAGTCAAATGTCATTGTCAATATCTGTTTGTATTTTATAAGGTCAAGTTTTAAAAAATGTATCTAATGGCCAGAATAGCCAGTCACATTTAATATTTTAGTAGGCTACCGAAACCTAATAACAATATGAAAATGATTGGGGGCATTCTGCAGAATGAGTATTTATACTTTAAGTGTACTTTATGTGCTGTACCACATCATTTCAATGAGGGAAACATTTCCACAGGGGGAGACCCCGTACAACAGATCAACGTACCGCTACACCCCTCTCCTCGCCTGGCTGCTCACCCCTAACATCTATCTCAGCATGGTATTTGGCAAGATCCTCTTCATTGTGTGTGATATGCTGTCTGGACTACTCATCTACAGAATCCTCCGCCTGCGAGGTCTGGGCTCTGAGGTATGTTGTCTGATTGTCCGTTTCTTTGTTAATCAGAAATTGATTATTAGGATTGTTTATTTATAATTGCTGGCTGTTGTTGCAAATACCTCATTTATTTTGCGCTGTAAAACGACAGTTTGGAGACTTCTTGGAAACGCACGGTTCAGATTAAATTGTGTTTCGGGGGATTTGTGTTTAGGCTGCACGTCGTGTTTGTTCCTTGTGGCTCCTCAACCCGCTGCCCATGGGAGTATCCAGCAGAGGGAACGCTGAGTCAATCCTGGCAGCCCTGGTGCTAGGGACATTACTTTGCATGGAAGGTAAGGGTGTGTGTGTGTGTGTGGTGTGTGTGTTTGTGGTGTTGAAGCTTTAGAAAGACATTTTAGCTCTGTAGAATTATATAAATGCTGCTAATTTTGCAAGCTAATTCTGATACATATCTGCTGTGCTACTTTTTAATTTTTCCATCCAGCCCGGCATCTGACGTGGGCAGCCATACTCTATGGTCTGTCAGTCCATATGAAGATCTACCCTGTAACATATGCTCTGCCCATCGCACTGAGCCTGCGCACGCCAGAGACCAAATCAGAGGAGGACAGAAAGCCATGGAGGAGGATCGCTGGGTTTATTGGAAGCTTCCTCAACCGGAACCTGTTCCTCTTTGCAAGTGTGGCCGGAGGAGTTTTCTGTCTTCTTACAGCGCTCTTCTATTACATGTGAGAAGAACAAAGAAATCACACACAAACACACCGTCCAAAGGTTTTCGGTGCTAAAGGGATTAAAAATAAAAGGAAAAACATGGACTCAGTTGCTTGAAATGTCTTAAGTATTTGACATGGTTTAACATTATACCTTTCACATCGTCCCTTAGATGAAGAAATACTCTTTAAAATAAAATAGATGATACTTTAAAATGGTAAAGCTGAAATCAGGTGCTTCCTCTCCTGTATTTTCAGGTATGGATGGGAGTTCCTTCATGAGACGTACTTGTACCATCTGACCAGACGGGACATTAGACACAACTTCTCTCCGTACTTCTACATGCTCTACCTCACATCAGGTATTTTACCACTCCAGCTATTAATAGTCTCCTAGTGCGGCAACTTGCCGCAGACAGAATTACGATCTGCATGAAGTTCAAGCTCATGTGTACTTTGCTTGTTTATTAAATTAGTTACAGCGTTTCGTGGCGTCTCTGTGTTAATAAGGAGGGTAAAATTACATGATGTGATGCAGATTTTTAGCCGGGTCAAATTATTTTGTCTTATGTTGTTGCAGACAGCAGGTGGAGCCAGTGGCTCGGCTTGGCGGCATTCCTGCCACAACTCATCCTGCTGTTGGTGGCATCGTGGGCCTTTCACTCTGACCTGGCCTTTTGCTGTTTCCTTCACACAGCCATCTTTGTCTCTTTCAACAAAGTCTGCACTTCACAGGTACATAAACAACAAGCAGGCCACTAAGTACAGATCAGATGATGGATTTTCTTATAGTTTTTTTCAGATAAAGTTATGCTCAAGAGAATACTAGTCCCGTCCTTCACCCCTCTGTTTTTCCTCTTCTCCCTGTTTCAGTAATTTGAGATTAACTCTCAACAGAAAGTGGATGCTTGCTTAGTTGAATAGAATCCAACTAAGAAGAAATACTATATTTTTGTAGTTTAGTGTTGCACAGCTGTACATACCAATTAGTCAAAGTCCAGGGGGCAAAATGGAAAGATAAATTCCTATAATTATTATGTTTTTTGCAAAGTATCATGGTGACATTTCTTACTCCTGTAACATCTTGTGAAAAAAAGAGATTTTCATTTGAACCATGCCAACTAGTTTGGGTATTAAAATTGGTTCCCAACATCAGAAGTTAATTTCTTTTGTCTTGAATTTTATTATAGCATATAGTATCATGTATATGATACTATTATCTAGCTGCAGCACACGCCCTTTACAGAGCCTTTAACAATGTTTGCTTTTTATGCTTTCATAGTACTTCCTTTGGTACCTGTGTCTGCTCCCTCTGGTCATCCCTCACCTGAGTCTGTCACTAAAACAGGGAGTGGGACTGTTGCTCCTCTGGTTTGCCGGACAGGTATTTCATTTCATTGCATTTTGGGGTTACAGTTAAATATGACATCAAATATGCACTATATGCATATATGCACAATACTTAACCTGCAAAATGATCAATTGTATGGATTTATGAAGAAAACTTCTCACATGCCTCAAAAATGAAGGAGGATTAAAAAAACTGGGGAAAATTAAAAAGTGTCCATGTTTAACAACAGCTAAAGTGTATTAAAACATTTGTTCACAAACTCTCAGACAACTCATGCAGTATAATCCAAGCTTCATTTATACAATTGTATGTCCTCAGAACGAATGCATTTTCATGAAAAACGTTAACAAAAAAAACACCTCCGCATATGAGTAGCGCTTGCCCAGGCGCACTTCTTGCATTGAGTTCAGGTGCATTTTGGTGCATTTTAGGTGGCAGGTGCATTGACGCCTTCCATCACTGTTGCTGTTTGGTTCCTCTCAGTAGTCTCTTGTTTACCTTTACAGATTCTTATATTCGCAACATTAAAACACAAGGCATAACTGAACTTGTTTTGCAGTGTTTTGAATGAATCCACTCAAATTCACTTTTGTATGAAGGAACGTTAATATTTTCTCTCCACTATTAGGGTATCTGGTTGGGCCCAGCTTACTTCCTGGAGTTTGAAGGCCACAACACCTTCCTGTTGATCTGGCTCGCTGGATTGCTCTTCTTGATCATCAACTCCTCAGTCTTGATTCAGATCGTCGCCCATTACAAACCAACTCAAACTGCACAGAGAGTGAAGGCTGAATGACATTTCAGTAACTGAAACAGAAGAGGATGGACTGCTGTGTGGATGCATGTCAAAAATAAAGTTTGTATTTTGTTTATTCTCAGTCTCCCCAGCTCTTAATAACGATCTGTAACTCAAACAAGTTTAGCACGGAGCTGACTCAAACAGTGGCATTTCCTGAGTGACTATGTTTATTTTTCAGTCATCCTGAGTTAAACCAGTGGATTAAATCTTACCACTGTGGGCCAAAACACTTAAATCCTCAGTGACTCACTTAGGGCAGAGAACTGCTGGTGATCTGCTTTCTCTAGGTTGAAGCTTTGAAGTGTGTTCCACCTGTGGCCGAGCCACATAACGAAGCAGATGTTTTCCATTTGCTGTCAAAGGCAAAATACCAGCTGTAGATCAGGGATCACACACACAGCCCCTCCACTGTTTAACAGCCGTGATGTGAAACAGCTCCGGACCAAAATATTTAACACGCCCTTCAGAGCTTTCTGGTTGGCGTTGCTGCATCTTTAGGATGGGAAGCACTTTCTCATTCCAGAGGGAGAAAACTGGTTCAATTTCTGTTTTTTGGGGCAGGGGACCAACTCTACAGGAAATATACAACAAACCTGCCAAAAAGTAGGGAGAAATCTCCAGAAAACTATAATTATCATGATAATATTTTACATTTAAAATTATGTCACAGGAAATATAGAATACATATTATTAAATATTCTATAATATAGCAATTTTTTGGGTTGTTTTCTGATTTGTTTTTGTTTTTTGGCTTATTTTAAAATTTCTACTTTTTTTTTTTTTTTTTTTTTTTATTTATTTCTTGGCAATTTTTTGAGGGGCATGTCTTGTTCCTCCCAAAATAAAATCAACCCAGTTTGCTCTGGTTTCAAGGGGTTAAGATCACAGAACAGGATACTAAATACCATCCAAATGAAGTAGATACGGATGCAAAGTCAAGCTTTTCTAACAGCTGCTTCCATTTTTTTTTTTTTTTGGTAAATTTTAGACGTGGCTTCAAAAACCATGCCGTGAGATGTGCTTTAGAGAGACTCGTGTTCCTCGGCTGCAGTGAGCAGCTGTGACCAGTAGGTAGAAGCATTCACCAGCAGAAGAGACAGTTTGAGCATCTATCCTCGTCTAACCCTCTCAGATTAATCTGTCAACTGGAGCATGAACACAACCCAAAACAGACAGTGCTGGCAGTGGCTCCATAATCTCACTGTACTCTCTCCCTAATCCCACATGGAAATTATTAGAGCATTCACTAGTCGTGTAGGTTCAGATCATGTTTGCTGGCCCTGCCCTGTGGGACTGATTGTGGGAGTGCACAATAATAACAACATGCATTTGTGGGTGCATGTGAGATGCACAGAAAAGGGTTGAATTAGTGGTTTTCCTGTTATACACTTTGTGTATCTGTGTAAGAGGAAAGGCTGACTTGCTTGTGTGTTGTGTATGTGCGTGCGTGTGTGTATGACTCACGGTCAGCTGCGGCCTGCATGTCGAGTTTATGAATCACCAGGCTGCACTCGGTAACCTTTCAACTGGCTAGTCGCCTCCGGGCACATACATAAAGCATGTCATTTTAACACTGCATCCCACTGAATACCATCACATTTAGGAGTTTATTTTTAAATCCCCAAGACTGAAAACATGAATGCTGTTTCTTCTTCAGCTCCTTCCTCCTTTTATCTCATTTTTTAGAGCACTGATAGCTACACGGGAAACCAAGGCTACTTTAGGTGGTAGCGTAGCTATGTCTCCAGTTGCATTGGAGTACTTGAAGAAATTGTAAAGCAGACCTAGCTCAATTTATTTGCCAAAATCAGACTTTTCTTCTGACAATTCTTAGATTTGCTTTGCAAATTTTAATTAATATGCCGATGATAAAGAGGCTACAAATCGAAGTCAGCTGCTGTTTGAAAAGTAGTTAGCGAGCTAGCAGGTCAATAAAAGTAGGATTAGCGGTTCAAATAGTTGGCTAAAAACGAATTAATAAACAGTTGGAATAGTTAACTAAAAGTAATGTATGAAAATTGTAATAGTGTCACTTAAAAATGGGATAAACTGTTGAAATTGTTAGCTAAAAGTAATGGATATTCAGCATAAATTGTTAGCATTAGTTAAAAGTGGGAGAGGTAGTTGAAAAAATTAAAGCAATGGATAACAGTTGGAGTATTTAGCCCTTGTTTTTAAAATGGTACAAATAGCTGAAATAGTTAAGTCATGTAATGGATAAACAATTCAAATAGTTGAAAGTGATAGGCGAATTGTTAAAATTTGTTAGCTTCAAGTAATGGATAACCGAAGGGATAAACAGTTGAAATAATGACTAAAAGTAAAGTAATCAGTTGAGGTACTTAGCATTAGCTACAAGTGAAATAAACAGTTAAAATAATTATCTGCATGTTATGGATATTGTGTACTGGGATCCCTGTTAGAAGCATATAAATGCAGCCCTAGTCTTCTTGGGGTCCTGCTGATGAAATACAGTACAAACATAAAATAAAAGTACAGACAGTACAGACATAAAGTGAAAGTACAGACAACTTAAGATGTAGCATAAACTACTGAAATAGTTGGTGTTAGCTAAAAGGTTGGAAAAAATGTTTAAATAGTGTGCTGGAAGTGTTGTGAAAATAATGAAAAAATGAGAAATAGCTGAAATATCTTCATAAAGTTATGAATTGTCTGGGGAAAAAATGGACAAACTGATTGAAACATCCTGCTTTCATGTGGTAGTTGTTCAAATGAAAACTAACTCAATCAATAGTATTAAATAATAGAATTTCAAATGAATATTTGGACCATGGTGGGTTTTTTGAGGGGCTACTTGAGCTGTGCGGATAGTTAAAAGAGAAAAAAAAACCTTGGAAAAAAGTGCTTTAGAGGCGTAGACAGAGCTACAGAGAGTGAGCAGAAAGGCAAGGTGCTGTTTATTGTTCATTAGCTTGTAGTCAGGAAGCAAGATGCGGCAAGGTTGCATTATGGGCGGGGGATTGCGTGACTGTCTTCCATATGCTTAGTAGGGTGTGTGTATATGTGCATGATAATGTGCATGCATAAGTGTATATACATGCGTGTCTGTGATATACCCTCAAGGATTCTCCTTATTGTCACCGGGGGATATGGGGAGAGGAGATGCGGACATTGTTGTGTCTATGTATGCATTGGTGCATCTGCCCATATGAGTGTGTATTAGTGTGTGTGTGTGTGAGTGGGTGTGACCAATTAGGGCAAATGGTGTGCGGAGCAGCAAAGAGTGGGGTATGAACGGTCACGCAACCTTGCATGGTATAGGATTATAGGTCTTGGTCTGCACACACACACATGCACGCACACATGCACACACACACACACATACACTTTCCCCCCCTCACAGATACAGCTGTCAACAAGCATCAAACACTTTGCTTACACTACAGTTGCCCTAAGCGCTCGCTCCTGTCTTTTGATTGGCTGTGCTCTTTTCATTGTTTTCACCTCTTTCCCAAGCTAACTTCTCTTTTCTCACCTCCAGGTTTTGTCTCCCCACCTCTCTCCCTCTTTCTTTCTCTCTGTCCCTTTCTTTGTCACCCCTTCCCCTCTCTGTACAGATCATGTGTCATATGGCGTGATGGCGTGATGGAAGGTTGCGTGCATGATGATGAATATTAAACATTTAAAGTCAGCCCCCCCCCCCCTCATTGTCACATCATCAGTCATGAAACTACAGTGAGACAAAAACAAAGTGCTCCTTTGGGGGGAAGTGAGAGAGATATACTATACACTGTTTCGCATGAGTTAGTTGTTACTCACTTATGAAGAGAGCTGTGTGTGCATGTAAGAGACACAATTGCATATGTAATTCATATTATAGAGCATGATCCTTGTAAGGCCACTGAAAAGCACTCTTTGTTCAAACTTCTTTCTGTAAATAAATATAGCAGTTGCTTTACAGAAAACTTCTTGCAAAGGGTGCTTTCAAGGCCAGAGGTATTAAACTCTACAATGCTGTCTGTTGATCATTTATTGCTTATTACTGTATGAATCAGAGTGAGTTATGAACATCATTTAGCTTTCACTATTCCTCCTGTACTTTTTTCCCCACTTCTTGCCAACTGCCAAGTAATGAACGTCATTAATTCTCTGGCAGTTACAAGTAAGCTGTAACAACCCTGCAAAACTATATGCAAACTCTCCATGCAAAGGGAAATCCTTAACAACTGTCAAGATACAAGTTAAGTCTCTGTTTAAGTTAAGGCCAAAAAAAAGGATGCATTGTTTCATCTCAGCACTGCAACTGGAGGAGGAAGTAGGATCTTAATTGTATGTTTTAAGCCAAGAGGAAGAGAACAGTTCTTCTGTACTGTACTGTACTATACTGTCTCCGTGTGTACAAAACATCAATGCTGACACGCATGTGGCTGTAATAAAAGTTGTTGCATAGTGAATCAACAAAATACTATTCATCTGAGGCATTAACAAGGGAAGTGCACATTTGTAGAAATGTATAGTGTAGTTTTAAATGGAGAAATACTTACTTTAATGATGATATATTGATTTACACTTCAATACAGTGACACACGCAGTACATTAGGCCAACATGGACATCCATAATTAATAATGTGCACATGAGTGACTTCTGTGGTTTTTGATGCAGGATGATGTGAGCCTTTGACTATTGTATCAACTCTGTGTTTTAGATTTTAACCTCAGAAGTCCCATTCTATATATATGTTTTAGCCTAAATCTTTATTGACAGCACTTTTCAAGTTGAAAACACAATATATTTACATGAGGTTTCCTTTTTGAGGTATCTTTCTCTAAGTTTTAGTTTGTTCTACGCATTCCCTTTGTGTTAGGCTAAAGAGGATCATAATAACCTTAATTAGGAACGCTTATTTATTTATTTAATGCTTTTTCAGTGATTTGCCAAATTGGTGTGATAGGGATGCACTATAATATTGGCACGTTATCTGTATTGGCAGATATTGGCTTTAAAATGAAATATCCGAATCGGCCAACATGATGATTTCTGCCGATACAACAAATCTGATATTGTTTTATTATTATTGACAAAGTAAACATGTACAAAACATCAACCTTAAGTTGAAGTTTTTTTTTTATTTTGTACAATGAATGAATAGTACATATATCAAAAAGCACTGTATTTCATGTCTCCATGTGCTGGTGGGCCATCATGATAAGATTTTGCATAATATGATGTTAATTCCACTACAGAAGAGACTTGATGATCACTAAAATTATGCGGTGAAAAGCGGATATATGACAGCCAAATGATTTGTTATATGTCGGCATATCAGATATTGGCATAAAATCCAATATCCTCTCTCCCTCTATACATGCATGTTTTTCCTGGAACTTATATTCTTCATTACATAGTAGATATATTTTGTATTGTATAATATAATTAAAGATGAGAAGATCATAACAGGATTTCCTGTCATTTCATTTGTATCCTGTTCGTAAACAAGCGTAAGATGTGGCTCCCTGGTACTTACTCGCTATACAAGCATGCACACACTCACAATCATCCTGATAAGTAAAATGCCCACACTGACTGATCCTTGTGTATCCTGTAATTCCCATAAGCTATACTCTGACTGTGGTGGAACAAACACGAGCCTCAGCGGGGGATTAGAGAGAGGAGAAACAATAGCTGTGGAATCAGCGGGAGACGCTCATACGAGACGAGCACAATTAACCAAAATCTGAACTCTGTTTTTTTTACTCAAGAACTGTAGTGAAAGCAAGACTTTGCGTCACTAGCTCCACTGGTTCTATGTTCATCTGATGTCTCTGTAGAGTGCAGAGGTCAGGCTCAGCTAGAGATACATGGCTGTTTTAACATCTCTGGCGTCCAATCATGCATGTCAACATCTCTCTGTGGCTCTACTTGACCAAGTGCTCATGCAATTTAATGACAAAAATAATATTATATTAACACCGGTAGGTATACTGGACCTAATACATTGAATTTTAATAAATCAAAGAGCATTTCTGAATTTGTGTGGGATTTTTATTCTTAGTGTTATAGCTTTATTAGCAAAAAAAATCAAAACAAAAATCTTTCCCAGTGAGTAGTAGGGTGTCATATAACTTGCGGTTTTCAGTATAACCAATGTGACTAATAATTCTGTATACACTATCCCTCCAGTAGGTCCTCCTGTGGTGTGAGTTCAGTTAGTTTTCTTATTTTAACGCATAGTTTCCATGTTCCAGTGTTGTAATTGTTCGTCCCCCAGGATTTGCTCTGTTCCTAAACCTATATTTTGTGTCCTATTATCTGCAACCACATGTCCCTTGAAGTTTCCTCTGACCTAATTTAAATAGTTGTGAGCAAATTAGATGTCTTGGTGATTAGCAGCTGGAGTTTTGAAATGGAAAATATTTGTATTTGACACTGACCTGGCCACTATATTAAACACAGCCACAAAAGGCCAAAGGTCATTTATGAGGTTGTATGGACTTAATATCCATTATTAATTTTTAAAAAACTTTTTATCATTTTTGATATTACTTTGTATTTCTTATTTTTGGTATTACTTTGGCAAAAACAAACACATTTGGTGGATGTACTGAAAGTGCTCATTTACTCTAAAGGATTACATTGCAGGTCAGTCCTCGTGCTCCATACTTAATTAATTTCAAAAATTGTTGTTCCCATTAGTCACTTTGAAGCAAAAATACTTGAAAATAAGTTCCAGGTTGAGAAATACCAAAATGACCTATTATTGATTAAAGACCTGATTTTTTCTGTCACTAAACAACTTTATCATGACTGATTTTTTGGACACAGGTTACAAAAAGCTACTGTAATCCATTGATTAAGGTGATTTTGAAATCACTCCTCTGTTGAGAGGGAGGGACATCAGATGAAGGAGACAGTAACCGCTCAGGGACTATTTTAAATGTGTACCAAGATGTGCCAAGTGAATATAATTAACTACCTAGTAGGATTGAAGTGAGGCTCTACTGGGAATCCTGAGGACCAGGGCTTAACCACAGCTTTTAGGTTACATCGCTCTCTCTCCTTGTTCCCGGCTGCTATTCTTGCCCTGTACCTCTCTGTGGATGCCAACATTCCCCCGACTCTCGCTCTTGTCCTAGACAGTGGTGAGAGACTGGTGTTGAGTTTCCCAGATCGTGTGAAGGAGCTGTCATGCCAACTTTACAGCACATTAATCATACAGGCAATGTGGCTAGAGATACTCTGTATCCTGTTCTGCTGAGTATTTATTATTAATAGAGACACAAATCTGAAGGATGAGACCACATTTGGTGTACGTGAAAAATTCAAAAGCTACTAAAGAGACAAGGACGTTTACTGCACAGTAGAATTTGACAATTTTTCATTCTAGAAAGCGTTTGTGAGAGCAGGAAACCATTTGATTAGCAGACTGATTATGTTGCACATTATTTCAGATTAATTGATTTGAGATCTTTTATATTCATATGACATTACTGGGGGAAAAAAACTTCACTCTGGTGTAAGGGTGTAGGTTTATTTTAACATTAGGGGGAACTGAGAGTTTGGGGTTCACCCCAAGGAAATTTTGAGTCTAAGACACTTGATTTCCTGCATTATGATGATTTTTTTCTGCATTTGTTTTTGCATTTTCTGCACCAGCTTATGGTGAAAATTGTCAAAATAAAAGTCCTCTGCCATTTTGATGTTTGTATTGGGGGGGACAAATGCATAAAACGTGAAATGTTGAAGAGGGACGTGTCCCCTGCATCCCTCTGAAATCTATGCTCTGGTGGATATTTGTACTTTGTCAAAAGTCTTTTGAACATTGTATCAAGCTCTTGAAGATGACTGCAGCAGCTGTTTTAGTTGGGTGGTTTGTGCTGAGTTCCTTTCACAAAGCTACACTCTACATGATGCTGTTTTTGCTGTTACTCATCTGTTGTAAATCTTAAATGATTAACAGAAATTTTTGTCATTTACAGCTGCGTAGAATGTCTGTTATGTGGTCGGTGGATGATTTTTGTTATAGGACACAATGCCATCACATGTGACGTGTTGCTGTTACTTGCTAGAGCTGAGAATCAGTATTTGATACCTTTAAGGCGTCAACTGAAATAACTAAATAGTAGGATTGTTGAGTTCAGCTGAGGATGAAGGGACTTCAGACAGCTCAAATAGATCTTAAGTTCTGGTCAGAGGGGAAACAGCAAACCAAACCTCACCAACAAATCAAGTAGCAAACAGACTAAACTGAAAAGCAGGACTTACATACAAACTACGCTGACGAGGGGATGAAGTGCAGGTGGAGGAAAAAGGGCAGGTGAGGGGAATAAGCTGATGAGGCAGCAGTAACAGGCAGGGAGCTGATTGGCTGAGAGGAACTGAGGAACAGGAAGGACTGACGAGGCTGATGCAGGACAGGTGTGCAAATGGTAAACAAGGGAGAGGCAGCACAGAGGAGGAGAAAACAGTGAAATGATACACAAAAACCAAGAAAACTCAATCTTTTCAAAAAAATAATGTGATAAAGTGAAAAGAAATACAGACTTACTAATAAAAGCAACTTAAATGAATCTTATACAATACACCAGTCCCCCCAAAAGTCTGGAAATCAGGACTGTGACAAGAACTTCTCCAATCAAACTATACCTGTATTTAATTGTTGCTGTACCCAGATCTCCAAAAAATAGAAAAGAAAAAAATGTTTATATAGTTTTGTGAACAGCCAATCACCGCTGTTCACCACAACTAAATGCCTCCATTTACATAATGGGTATCAAGTGCTCCATTGGTATCAGTTCACTTTAAGAGTACTGGTATTATAATTTTTTTAGTGATTACCAGCCCTATTACCAGTGGTGGAGGACTCAAGTCACATGACTTAATTCAGATCTAAGTCATTAATTTGACATCTTAAGACTTGCATGACTAACATAGATAAAAGACTTGAATTGACTTTGACTTTGTATGACAGGTAGATGACTCAAACGGAAAAATTAAATATTTGCATTTTTCTTGAAATATGGAACCTCGTTATGTTTTTGAAGCATAATCAGGTGATTTCTAGTACAATGCGACAAACCTGGTTACCTACAGGACACGGTAGACAAATAATGGCCAATGCGCGAGGCAGCTGTTATAGAGAGGGCTAGTCTATATAATTAAGTTTGTATTTAGATTTATGTTGTTAATGATGCTAGTAAGAAGAAAGGTATGCAACGTCAGCAGCTCAAAAATCAGTGACATGACTACCACAACATCCAACTTCATCCCTTACTACAAAATGCACAAAGAAAGATCAGTGTATGTGTCTTTGTAGCCAATTTATTAGCTTTCTGGCCGGTTAAATATTAGCTAGAAAGCTTACGTTTGACCAGATCACCAGATTTCATAACTTGTCTTGTCTTTCTTGATTAATAGCAGTGACTTGACTTGTCTTGTTTGATTTTTACTACAGTAACTTGGCACTTGCTTGAGATTTGAGGGTTAAAACTTTGAGACTTACTTCGTACCTCTGCCTTTTGCTGGCCCACCAAGCATGCTGTATTTTGTTGCCTTGTTCATTATTTCATTATTTATAAGATGAAAGAACAACACTTCACACAGAGTTTCCATATAAAGAAAAGTCTTTTAATAGATAAGTCCCCTTTGCAAAAACACGTAGAAACATTGGAAGACACTGCATATGTACACTGTGTTCGCTACCTTGCAGCTACCTCCTCCATGAGACAAGTACAATTATCAAAAAGATCGCAAGAAAAAAAAGCCATATTTATTTACCTTAGTCAAACAGAAAAGCCTTCAAAACTGTAGTTTTTTTTAAATTATACACTTTTGCCTTTTACAATAAATACCAATCATCAAACATTTATTGAAATGAACACACAAAGAGAAAAAGACAAATTCAAAACAGTGACACCATGTACACTTGTGCGTGTCGACTCAAAAACTCGTCTGGGTAGGCTGAACTTCGACTGATCTACTCCCAGTAGTGCAATTCAGAAACTACAACAGTAGCTTCACAGAACTGAGACTCTGACATTGAATCAATTTGGTGCTTTCAATTCATTTGTGCAAAAATATTGATTGTGAAGACGACTGATGTTTTCGGACTCCAAAGACAACATGAAAAGTGTATATTCATTTCAAAGGAAATGTGTCACATCTGCAGTGAGACGGGCTGCATCGAGTTGAAATGCTAATCCAAAACTGTACAACATTAGCTTTGACATAAAATCACATAAATCATTTTTATGTTTGACAGATGTTGCATGACTGAAAATGATAAAAAAAAATATTGTGTGCACTGAAAGAGGAATCAACATCGAACCTTTTAACAGACCGCCTTCCTTTCCTTCAATTCAAACACTTCTACCTTTTCCAAACAAACCTTCAACTGATAATTAATGTCCTATCATTCAACAGACCATCTTTCTTAGGTCCATGTTCATCTTAGGTCCTTCGATTTAAAGGGCAATTCTAGTGTGATCTTTTATCTCTTCTACAAGGAGGTCAAGGAGCACATGCTTGAGTCACATTTTTTTCATCCAACTTCCTGTGCCCCCTCATGTACTTATGCCTTTATGTTTCTAGTTTCATAATTAGATGTAGTGAATATACTTAAAGCTTTGGCCAACAGTTTTACATGTTTTGGTCCATTAACTACAAATGACATGATTTTTCCAGAGGACTCTGAATATGCAAGGATAAAACATTTTAAAGAACTATTCTTCGTGATGTATTCAAGGACGCTCCAGCAAGACGACTGCATTGTGTAATATGCTGTAAGTGTTGTAAGCAGGGGTGGGCATGAGTACTCGATCATTGTTTGGAAGTCAGTATTCACTCACCAGCGCCCACCTACGTGTGAACACCACTTTTTTTTATTGTTTATATATATGCAATATATAAATGGGAAAAGTCTTATTTTAAGGTAGAGCTGCGTATCGTGCATCGGCACCTCCTTGCCCCGCTGTCGCTCTCTTTCTTTTATGAGATGACTGCTGCGGTAGCGTGCTCTTGTTCAGGGGCGTGGCTCGTGATTCGTTGGATGGGGGTTTTGGCGGGAGTTCCACCACCGCGGTTCAGTTATGTTTTAGTTGTATTTTGAATTTGTTAAATGGCTTGGCGTTAGATGTTAGCCACTGCTACTGTGTTAGTTTGTGACTACTGGGCAGAAGTTAAACTGACCAAGGGGAGAGTGGCTCTGGAGGCAGTCCTTTAGCACTGCGTCCAACCTATGTAATGTTTACTGAGGCGATAGAAAGGTGGCTAACTTTTCTCATTCATGTTAAGTTTCAATTTATGGTTTAAGAGGACAATTAAGGCCTCGTTGTTCAATAAATGAATTTCAATTTGCACTTGTATTGTCGGCCAATCACATTCCTATTCTATCGTTTGTTTCTTTGCGAGCTCTCGATGGTGATTTAATGCAAGAATTTTAGTAGAAGTTACTTAAAATGCCCATCCCTAGTTGTGAGAAAGATAATATGAATTTGGTTATGCATTGAAAAACTGCTTTCCAAAACATTTTTTACAACTGATTAAGATTCAGCTCTTTGTGAGTTAAATTTAAAATGCATAGACACCAGTAGATTTCATTCATACATCACTTGAGGGAGTTAAGTAATATGTATTTATAGTTAAAGCACTAAAACATGCAAAACTACCATCAAGGCAGATGATCTGTAAAGTTATCACTGACTTTTAAGTGTGCTCTCATAATCAGCCATCTCTTTTGATAAGCCCAGCAGTGGGTGTAACTCATCTCCTGTTTACAAAGTTTAAAAAACAAAAAAGTCTCTTTTTACAGCAAAATCTTTGTTCTCCCACAAAAAGCCAGGTGTACACAACACATAAAACAAAATGAAATGGTGTTTTTCTAGACATCATTTGTCTCGTTGTCACTAAATCCAAAAGTGCTAGGAACCAACTACAAAATGTATTCCTTAAAAACAAACAAAAAAAAAAAATCATCTATTCATAAACTGGATTCAAAGTATTTACTTTTGATTGTCACGACACTAACGCTAGAACCTGAGCCTTGTTTGTGACCTCTTCGTCAAACGCAAGAAGTCAGTGTTGACATCCTGGGAATCCTTTTGTAATGCTGGTGCATGTAGCGTGATGCAAAGCACACTGACTGTTTAAGTGTGTGTGTGTGTGTGTGTGTGTGTGTGTGTGTGTGTGTAATTATCTGCTGATGTGTTTGCACCGATCACTCTTATGGCATATAAATGTAGGGACTGGACTTGTGGTGCCCTGTGCTCATCACACAGGGCATAACGTTCCTTGGACCAACCATCATGGACTGGCTTATGTCGTGAGCGCTCTCAGACCACGGTGGGGAGTCCATGGGCTCCTGCTTGATCGAATGGACCAGCCCATGACCTTTGAACTCGTAAGTGCCATGCTTGTTGTAGTCCGGGTGCATGTAGGCCTTGTGAGGGTCCTGTGGGTAGACGTGTGAGTCCATGAGGTTGACTGATTGGTTGCTGCATAGAGAGTCTGAGTGAGAGAGTCTCTGAGGACTAAACTGGCTGTTGTCGTTGTTATTGGCCAAGTCTTTGTCACATTTTAACAGACGTCCGGTCGTGTTCCCGCTGTTGACTGCATAGTTCTGATAGTTGCCGTTGTTGTATGGCGGGCTGATTCCTGCTTTCCCTCGCTGACATGGCGAGTACTGCGGGTCGTAATAATCTGCCTCTGATTTGAGATGGAGGCTTGAGCTCTGGTCGTATACCCCGTTAGCATAGCGCCGCTCGATGGCCTCTGGGTCACGGCAAACCCAGGGTCGCCCGTAGGCATCGCAGCCGTTCTCAGAGTCCGAGTCGTGCTCTACCTTAATTGGTGGCATCTCGGGCATCAGGTGGCCGTCGTAGCACTCTCCATATCCGTTCTCGTTCTTCACCAGGTCCACACAGTACGCATCAGGGTCTGTGGGGATCTGGACATTCCCGTAGAGCTTAGAGACAAACACCTCGCCGCCTCTGCCACTGTGGCAGCCTGGGGAAAGGCGGTACGGCTTCCCGTACTGGCCGGCCTTGTTCATGCGGTTGGAGGTGACGTAGCCGACACCTTGGCCCGCTCTCAGGGGGCCTGAGTTCGGCCGCAGAGGCCAGCTGCCGCCCAGGCCTGGACTCACTCCTTTATGGGAAGCCATGGTGGACTTGCAGTAGTTGAGGGGCTCCTCCTGGTTGTAGTAACCCTCAGGGCGATATTTGAGGTTGTCTTTGGAGAGCGGGGTCCAGGGAGTGTGATGACCCCGTTGGTTGGCGCCAGGAGTGGGACAGGAGAGGAGGAGAGGGTCTGCGATGTCACCCATTCCCCCACTGAAGGAGTGCCTCCGGAGATGTTCCCCTCGCTCACTGTCAGGGAGGAGAGAGGGATGAGAATGAGATCACTTGTCACAAAACAAGAAGACAAATAAATCACTGTATGATATACAAAGTTTCTGTAATCCTTGAGGACATTCAAAAAGAGGTGGTCTCTTGAAATATCATTGGTCTGCCTCGATATCCACATGGGAATGTCTACAAACAATCTTTTTGTCTATTGATTGATGAATGACTCAAAGCTCAAATATCTCGCTTTGGTTCACTTTAGTTCATGAGAGAATCATCCCAAAAGTGACTCATCTTTTCCAAGATTCATCTCATCTGAAAATTGAGAACAGAGTCAACAACCATAACCCAAAGATCAGTGATGGCCCGCACTCAGTGCACTACATCTCCTTTTACACTCAAAGTTTTCAGTGATTAAGACCTCAAAACACATTACATTTATAATCATACAGTACATACTGTATGTAAGAGTGACACCAGGAAGGGCTCAGGGTTATTAAACATGGAACTAGAGTGTACTTTACATACTTACACATTTAAAACAATATGAACCGAGTCAAATTTCAGCAACTGGGTTGAGCTGAATTCAGTGACTTTCTCTTGCTTGTGTTTAATTTACTTAATTATTAATGAGAAAACCATCACAGGTGTCAGCTACTGTTAGCGTGTCATGCTGTCTGAAGATTATTTTAGAAGAAGATGGATGTTGCAGACCCATATTTTTTGGCAGTATGACTGAACCCCTTGCTGGGGTCATCAAGATTAGCTTATGTGATTTATTCATAAATCCATTCTCATCAACAACCATTTCAAACACCTGGTTATTACTGCAATTGTAAGTACTTATACCCCCAAATGACTGTGTGCATATCAATTATGCACCTTGTGTTAAGTTAGATTTGTGAAGAAAACGCTGTTTTTCTCACACGCCTAAACAGGGAACAAAGAATCCAAAAACAGAGAAAATTCTTAATGGATTAGAGTAAACATCGTCGGCATTTAACAACAGCCAAAATATATAACAAAACAACCGTTTATACACTCTCACACAACTATGCTTATTATATATATATCTCAGTATAATGCTTGTCTCCTTTATCCAGTCGTATGCTCAGTACTTCTCAAACACATGCGCTTTCACTACAATCTCGGTATTTAAAACACTTTGGCTGTAACAGTCTGACACAGGGACGAGTAGAGAGCACAGGCAATTAAACTCTCCTTGTTTCCATTCCACTTAAATCCCACCTCCTAGCTCATTCATTGGCCCTGAGTTCTGCTGTCACTCACCCACACCTGTCGCTTCCAAATTTTGTCTGTTTTTGGATTCTTCGTTCACCTTGGAGGCATGCGAGAAAAAAGATCTCTTCACAAATTCAAGGGTGAGCAACTGACAAACAAATTATCATTTTTGGGGTGAAGTATTCCTTAAAAACACGCTATTTTCCTTTTCACCGCTCTGTTGTCAACTGGATTATTAAACACTGTAATGACATGATAATGACAGCATCTAAGTTTTTGGAGTAGGGCTCACATTGAACACATTGTCCATTCAACAACATTACACATGTAGATATACACTTTTTGACCCCAATGCATCAAATTCTTATTACCTAAGCTGTAGTACTTTTCCTCGTGCCATGTATTTACGCGTATGTGTTCTCATACTGAAGACTTAACCCTTACAGCTTCATGGCCTCCCAAACAGCCAACATGCTGTCCGCTTAGAAGTAATTGGTATATTTTAAAATAAATGTGGATGATGGTGTGAGGGAGTGAACAGCAGAGGGGGTGGTAGGGCTCTGCTCCCTCACTACAGCTCAACGCTTGGCTTCGCAGCCTCCCAAAGTTGTTAATGATGCATGAAGCACAGAGGGTTTTATCCAAGCTGAGGCATGTATTTGCAACTAATTGGCCACAGGTAAGGCGTCCAGCTCTAGTTTGGTTTGGTGTCAGAGTCTGCTGGGTGAGGACAGGGCTTATGTTTATGTTGGTAACTGGGTCCCAGGGTGAATGCTTGGGTGTTCATGAAGCTGTTGCTGGGTAATAAGCTGCCATCTCGAGAAAATAAACTCAAAAATGAATAAATAATTCAAGAGGGTTGATGCAGATGTAGTTTTTCATCAGTCTAACACAGTTTTGAATATGTTTTTGGTTACCGTTGCCTCGCAGATCTTAGTCAAGGCCATCACTTAGTATGTATTTACATTATTATGAGGGCATCTCTGTGCTGACCGCTGACAGTGCGCATCATAAGTAAACTGATGATGTAGCGGCCGTGGCCTTTCAAGGTTTTAAATTTTGACCTTTAATTCTAGGCCCCCCATCAGACAAATCAGTATAATCTCTAGAGGATATAACAAGCTGCCAAAATGCATCAAACCTCAAGTTTGGACCAATGTTGACATCAAGTTTGTGTTAAAAAGCTTGACCTTTAATTACAGTATAGCACCCCAATTAAATTTTAAAGGATTTACACTTGGACACCGTGTGAATATACATCATCCTTCCAACTTTAAAGTTGCAAGCATGTTGCTCCTGTGTGAGGTCTCTTACCCATGCTCCAGTGCAGAGATAATCCCTCCACCTCCTCCTTTGTTCTTTCCCCGCATTAACATGTTCTTCATTTTCATCTCAGTGATGGAGGGCAGCAGGAGGGGGACACCTATGCAGAACAGAGCCAGCTGGGGAGGCAGCGGAGCCCCGGAAGCTGACTTCTTTTTCTGACCATGGAGGAACTTCAGCCGGCCCTGAAACTGAATAGTCTGGAAAAGAGAAGAGAAAGAATTTTAAAGTTAAAACATATCCAACACTAGATCTAATGCTCTTCGAAAAAACTTACAGTGCATGCTATTTTTCTGTGGATGTCCACTCAGATTAACATAGAACACAAAAAGCAGCATTTTTTCCCTGTCCCTTAAAAATTAAAATCACCTTGTCTTCTACTGAACGATACACGTCCTGGTTACCACATTGCACTTTTTAGACCATATTAAACCTTCACTTCTTTCAAAAACATGGGAACAAGGCGATGAGCACCAAAAGACTAAATGACCAAAAAACTGTCAAGAAATTAGTGAAAAATACAAGAAAGTTACCTGAATAAGTAAAACAAACAAACAAATAAAAAAATAATGAGGAAAAAACAAACAAGACTTTAAAAAAGCGCTTAAAATGTATAATAATTCTGTAACAAATATGCCACAAAATGTCATTAAAAAATGTCATATAAACATCATAGTATAAAAAACTGGAAAAATTCCACAAAAATCTCATTGTATAGTATGTTGTCAAATATGGAAAAAAAACGAATAAGTCATCAAGTATGTCGTAAAAACATCGTAGTACAGTATGTTGTCAAGAATGGAAAATCTCAAAGTATTTTGTCCTCTAAACTGTCATAAACACATCATAGTAGACGCTCTTTGAGGCTGTATGGATGTCCAGCAGTGCTTTTAGCTAAATGCTAATGACACCATGCTAACATACCTACTATGACAATGCTAGCACGATGATTGGCAGGTAATTTGGTAATTGGAGGTAGTTTGCCAGGTGCATTGTCTTAGTGTAGCCTGTTAGCATGTTTGCTAATTAGTGCTAAAGAAAAGTACAGTTGATGGGAAATGTAGTAGTTGCTTGGTTTGGACCAGGCGGTGGCTAGCCCTTATGTAAATAAAGCTAATTTACTTTGATTCTATTTACGGGGAAGATGATTTTCTGGCTGTTTATTGCTAGCACAATGAGTACTCTGCATAACATTACAATTATTTTGTCGTTACTGCAATTACGTTGACTGGTCAGGAAAGCGTCTCACCAGCATTTGCTCACTGCTTGGCCACAAGTGCTTCCAGTATAAAACTGCCATCTAGAATTTCTGTTGTGCAGCCAACCTCGATGCAACCAGAGCGGACTTGGTGACAGTGAACTCCAATGACCCTGATGAAATGGTCCAAACCCAAACTCTTATTGCTCTGTCATCAGGGCCTCTAGCTTTTCCACTGCTGTTCTCCAAACCACTCCAGTCACAGCCATGAGGGATGAACCAGCTCCTATTCTGCTGCTGCTACGTCCAGGCAACCAATTACCTCATAATGCCTCTCAATACAACTATAAATAACTGTACATATTATAATTAAAAATGATGTGTTGCTCTACCAAAAGGGGTCGTAACATTTTTTTTTTTATAGGCCTGGGCCTTCTCCCAGAGAGTGGGCAATAATTACGCCATGCTTAATTTCTTTGCATATTCTGCACTTTTCTGTTTTGTGTTATCTTTAATGCACTGAAAACTGAAGTTAATTGTTCAGTTGAGCTGGCAGTTTAGTTCAGATCGCTCACCAAGAATCCAGAGGTGCTGTCCAAGAGGCATCGGATTCTGGCAATGAAACATCTGTTGAGAAAGCAGGAGAGCTCAGGAGGAATTCCTCCCGCCTCCGGAGAATGGAACAGGCTGCTCACTACAAAGTCCTCACCTGAAACGTAATAGAGGAAGATGGAAGAATTTAATTTGAACTGCAATTTGTGTGCCAGGCGTGCACAAAGTGCTCCTCGGTCAGGACAAAGGGGAAAAGAACACAAAGAGCATACAATAAAATATAAAAAAAATGCATCTCCTCTTACATTTATCTATGGATATCTGGCAGCATGTCAGTCAATATACTGATGGCATACTCTAGATGTGCCTCAGAATTAACCAGCAGAACTTCAAAAGCAAATTAAGTCACATAATGAACACTTTAGCCAAACAGTTTTCCCAGGATAACTTAAACCCTCAAACCCTCCAAGTAAGCTACCCACCAGTCCCTGCAGGTAGCTGGTTGTCCTGGTGTGCCGATGTCGCCTGTGGAGGACACATGGCCCAGTGCAGCTGGCGTCTGAACTCCTGGCGGTCGTCTATGTGAATGTAGTCAAACACATTCTGGTGCATCACGTCAGTCTGTGGGGAAAATTGAGTGGAGTTTAATACATGTATCAAGGGAATTTGAACATTTATATAGTCATGACACTCAGGCACAAACGTTTCTTAGATTTAGACTCTTTTTTTTCAATAATGTCATCTCTGGAGAGCCTAAGAGCCCTGACACACCAAGCTGACGGTTGGTCACTGTCAGGCTGTTGGTGAGGCCTAGTTTTTTGCGGTGTGTGCTACACTACTGCTCCTCGTCAGCATTTTTGTTTTGCTGATTCAGCATGTTGAATCAGCATCTAACGCCTGGAAGACACTGCATGTGTGACCAACGCGTGACGGTTACCTCGCCAAATTGCAGCATGTTGCACGCTTGCAGTGCTCACACTGCTGTCATGAGTACTGTATTTCTACATTTATAAGCACACGTTCCACTCATTTACAAAGCTGTGCAAGCTCCTGCATTTTCAACGACATGGTCTTGCAAATGTTTCACAGGAAAATGCCGTCTGTCAACAACTGATGGGATTCTGTCAACAAAGACGCTCTCAGAGGACTTGTACTTTAAAACGGAAGCACAGTAATTTGAGTGAAACAAATAAAGTTGTATTTCCTCACCTCTGCGACAGATAAATTCATTTTAACTGTAATAACAGGTGGTATGGAGACAATCTAATTATCAAAACACCATTTTCACTGTCTATTTCTGCAGACAACTGCACGACACACCGTTTCTCTAGATGTGCCGCGGCTGACATGCAGCCGAGACACGCCAGTGCTGTTCACACAGGCATTGGAGCCTGTCATTAAATGAAATTACTCTGATTGGCAGTACAGCTCAGCGCACAAGAAGAGAAAGGGATGAAAACAAATCAAACAAACAGTCAAAGTCAAGAGAGAGTAACACTGAAACAAATATTAGGTAAGGTAAGCTCTTTAACAGAAACGGTTTGTAATTCTATGCGTTATTGTTTGCTCGCGCACGGTAAATATAATTTGCTCTTCCGACACTGGGTTGCGTTGTTAAGGTGCTTACTGACTAACAAAAGTCTTGAATTCGTCCTGTCTGACTGGTGGTTTCTCCTTTTTGAATGATAAATACAGAGTACCGCCGCCTGCTGGTAGGAGGAGTAATTTCTTCTCACCCAGGAGCAGAACATAAATGCTAGTTGGCTGCAGTCTTTGCGGTATAGTCAACTTTTTGGCCGAGACCCAGGGGGACATGAGGCGATGCAACAGTTGGCTTGGTCGCCACTCAGTCTTTGATGTCAGTCTGGTGTGTCTGGGCCTTTAAGAAACATGACATTGCGTGTTCACAGCACCGTCCGCAGACTGACTTTGTATTTGCTGCCATCCGTGCAGCTGGTAGCTGCAGTTTGGAGGGGGAGATTCCTGTTGCTGCTCTGATACACTCAGTCTGCCTCAGGATTCCCAGGAAGCATGCTAACTTCCCACATCACACACACAAGGACCATACTGTACTCACAATGTCATAGACACATACATGCACACTTGTGGAGATATATGTGTGCGCACACACTCATGCAGGAGCCTTTACTCAGTACAGTAACAGTCTAAGGGCAGCTGTAAGGCCAGTGAGGGCAGCTGTGTTTGTCAAACATCGCGTGACACCGGCTCCTGAACAGCAGTCCAGCCCAGCTTGCCCTCCCCATCCACACACACTCACACACACAGACACACACAAAGTGAGTCGGGTTCCAGCCCACTCTCGTCATGCCTCTCTCTCTTTTCCAGCAATAGCTTTGCTTTCTGTCATTCCATGACAGATTCCTCACTAAAATGTTCAACCTTCTCCTCTTCCCTCCCTCCCTCCTCCCTGCGCTCTCTCCATAATTTCCACACTGGTGGCACGCGAGGGTTTTTGATCGCCTGCCTCTGAAAACACAATCTGTTCCCACCGTCTTCGGCGGGCGCTTCGTCCTGTGGTTTGGTTCCCTACCGGCAGTCAGGCAGACAGACGGATCGAGTGACTATTGTTTATGTTTCTCGTAAAAAACGCAGAGAGGAAAAGAAGAGGGGAAAAAAATGGAGAATAAGTGATATTTTCGCTGACCTTCAAACGCTAACTGCCCCAGTAACAAATGGGATCAAAGGCCAGTGGAGGTTTTCTGCTCTTCTCTGGGGCTTTCTTGTGGTGCTACTTAGTGAAGCCTTCTCTTTTCTTTTTTCTCCTGTGGTATATTAGGGATAAGTGTCCTTCTGACTACAATTGTGGGCTCACAATTATGTGACATGTTGTCAAGGCCTTAGACGCAAAGTATGTGACTTAAAAACAACCATTAGCTCCTTTGTGAAAACTGAACATGTGGGAAAGGCCAAAAGAGTATTTTAGTGACAGTCTCTGAATATAAAATAATGAGTCAGAAAGATTTGTTATATATTTCTGTACTACAAGTACAGACTGTTTACTGCTAACAACACATTCATTTTGAGGTTTCTCATATAGTGTATATTCAAAGTCAGCTATATTTTATCCTTAGTTCTTACTAGTTGATTTGAATTTGAGGTGTGGATAATTTGAGATTTTCACACAAAATGCTTTGCATGCTGGGATGCTTTGGCTTCTTCTGTTGAGCATGTAAAGTACTTTTTTGCATTTGTAGAACTGAAAAAATTTAGACTTGTTCCGATACCAGCATCAGAAATTCCTCTAAAGCGCCAATCTGATACCTTGTTATTTATTTAAAAGTCGTTTCACACACGTATAAAATGGCAGTTTTCCCAGAGATTAACTCTTCTTTGCTGCATTAAAACAGTAGCCCACAACCTGCGCTGTGCAGCCACTGGAAACTACTTTTTAGAGCAGCGAAAAACAATTGATTTTGTGGTAAACAGTTTAACGTTGGGATTAGCAAAATGTCAGCATTATTGGAAGTGTCTGAAAGTGGAAAGTTCCATCAGTAGAAAGGCAATGTGTAAAGTACAGGCTTTGGTTTTAGGGTTAACGGTATACAGCTGTTAATTTTCTATTTTAACATATTTGTAGCAGATTCATACTCGGTATTGGTCGGTACACAAGTTTAGGTATTTGAATCTGGATTTGGAATCTAAAAACGGTATGTGAACAAAGCTAAAATGTGATGTTGAATGATATGGTATTATGTATACAACATTTCTTATTAACATAACGTACTTTGTTCTGCATACTAAAAGGACACATTGTGTTTATAGTGGCATTCCCCTAATTTTATTTTTATCTGGACCCTCATCCAACACGCCAAATACCTACAACATGGACGACATTCCCATCAGTCTAAGCTGCACTTTATATTTGATGTAAATGAGCAAATATTAGCATGCTTACACGCTAAGCTATGATGGTAAATATGATAAACATGATACCTGTTTGTCTTTACCATGTTAGCTTTGCCGAAGAGAACCCCAGTAATGAATCCTGTGTCTGGTTAGAAGCCTTAAATAAGGCCTGTGGCTAATACTAGCTAAAGACGGTTTCACATTTTGTACCCCTCAGTAAATACCCCACTTGCAAACTTTGAAGCTTTTACATGTCTTAAAAAAGGCGGTTGCTAACAAGTGGCTAAATGACACTACAGAACGTCATCAAGCCGTGCCAAACACAACTTGACTCCCACATATTGGATTGATATTGGATTATCTTTCTGAACAAAACGTGGAAGTATCATAAGCATTTGTTTACTGCAGAGCTTATTTTCTGCAATGATCCAAAATCAAATAGAAAAATCCCATAGGCTTTTCGAAGAGAGAACCAGAGCGACACTTACTTCCAAAGCATCATCCCCAGCGCACTTTATCGGGAACATTTTAGCATGCTGACATTAGCATTTTGCTCAGAGCCTGTGTGCACCCTCTCTTAGTGATTAGCATTGCTGGAAATACTAACACTTATATGAAGAATATTCAACAGTTTTCTTTCTTTTTTGCATACACACATTTTATGCACCGTAAAGTTTTCATTTCCTTTGTCTGTGTTCCCTGTTCCTGTGCCACCCTGCACACACACACACACACACACACACACACACACACACACACACACTCAGTGGCAGGATCTTTCAGACTGCTTCAGTTTTCATGTCGATTTCATGGCGCTGGGTTACTGCCCTCATCTGCTTGTAAGCCAAGTGGGCGCACTGTAGCAGAAGAATTTCTACCCCAAAGTGTCAGTGTGCTCTGTGTGTGTGTGTGTATGTGTGTGTGTGTGTGTCTGTGCAGACATGAGGGCAAAGGAGGGATTTTAACAGTGAAAAGCACTTTATTCATGGTTTTGAAGGAGAGAGATGATTTCAGCATCGCAGGACAGGCATGCCCGTGTTGATATCATCCATAATTAATGACTGGCTGGGTATAACCGCCGGAGAGGAAGCAAGCTAAACCGTTGGTGACTTATCAGTGCCCGCACACACACAGTCACAGACACATACACACACACAGACATCCACAGAGTGTATGTCGGGGTGAAACAGAGGTCTTCACCTTCCTGTGGCCCCTTAGCTGTGACTTAGTGGGTTCACTCTGCCCTCTAGATAGAGTTATCAGGCAGACTGAAAGAGAGACTTTTATGCCGGCTCATTAGCCGCAGGATAAAAAAGGGAAAAAAGTAGAAAGGGCTGGATGAAAGAGAGCAGATCGGCTGAGGGTGAAAAGGGGGAATGGTGAACTTGTTGAATAATGGAAAAGACGCGTGACACTTGTTGAGGGGAAACTTTGAGAAGGGTTATGCTAGCGGTTACCAGCGTGGATTTATTAGCTTATCAACAGGTGTTGCAAACCTCCATTATGATAAAAATAGTGACTTTTGTTTGATTACAAATTTGTTCTATTATTGATCCAAGCTATTAAAGAAATATTTCAACATTTTGGTTGATTGGCTTTTTTGCTTATTTGCTAAGACCATTTTCACATCTGTACAGTAAACAGGTTGTTTGTACATATACCTACCAAGTAATGCACCACAATGAGTATATAACCCATGTAATCATGAGCCAGTAATTTGGATATAACCCAAATAATCAGGAAGGCTGCAATCACATGACCAAAGAGCTGATGAGAGTAAAGAGGGAAGTCATATAAAGTCCCCATAAGGAGGCCGGTTGTGTTTGGGACTGTGTGAAAGCAAGTCAACTTTGGGTTATCTGTTACCATGCTTCTTTTCCTAAACCTAACTTACATAACTTTATGTTAAATATGGAACCTTTCATGGGGCATTAATTTGTTTGATACCATATGGAGAAAAATCTAAATATGAAGCTGGCATGAGCAGCTGGTTTGCTTAAGACTGGAAACAAGGGGGGACATCACCAGAGATAACAAAATGCAGCTACCAGCAGCTGTAAAGCTCAATAATTAACATATTATGTCTCAAAAATTGAACTTTTTTTTTGCACTGTGAATTAAGGCATCAACCAACAATGTTGTACGAAACGTCATGTCAAGATGTCAGGACAATGGCAGACCTGTTGCAAACTTATTGCTGCTGGTATGAATAATTTTAATATTCGAAGGTAAGTGTTACATATTGTTTTTGTTGTTTATTTGTTTAACAACTGGTGTGTAAAGGCCTTTAGTCTGTAACCTCATATTCATGTTTTATTTCCAAAGGGATGTTACCAACAGCAGTAGACCAAAATGCCTCTGGAGTCAACTGGAGAGACCTACAACCAATCATGGTAGCAAAACGTGATGTAGCACTTAGCGACTAATAAATGTAAACAGACTACAGCATGCAGAGATGAGCTGAGAGCATCAATATATGTTGCTGTTTTTGCCATCATCAGTACTTAAATAGTTAAATAGCACTTCAACAGAAAGTTCCACATCAGTTCCAATCTTTGTTTTCTAAAACGACTTAATGGCACTCCCTTTTATAAAGTTCGCATTTTCTGTAGCATCCTCAGCACTGGGATGCATGAGCCAAAAATTATGCCATTGCATATTTTACTTAAAGCTCAAGGTTGTCAGTCTTTGTCGCTCCATATTAGATAAACAGTTGTGATTGGCCCAGAGCAGGCCAGATTGGATAGAAATTTGTTAAAACACAAGAGGGACAAGAACATCTGCCAGAGTAAATAAAACACAAGCTCAAACATTTGTGTCGTTCTCAGACTGTGTGTCTGTTATCAGGGCCCTACATTCCTAAAATAGGTTAGGAGACCACTGGACAACTAACAATAAATAAAAAAACAAACAAAAAAAAAACATGATAAGTTGGGCTAGTAATGTGACCAGCTGAGCACGCCTTCTTCTTTCGAGAAATGTTGCTTTTTGTGACTTGGAAGATGACACTGCCCATTAATTACTGCTGTAGTGAAGTATTATATACAGTTGATCATTGCTTAAAGTATCCTGCATCTAAAATATGCTAATTCAGCTCACCTGATGAAATCCCAGATAGTCCACTATGGTTGAAGAGGCATAAAAGACCATCCCATCACTGCTCACCACCAGGGCAAAGCCTGTAAGAGACTACACACACACACACACACACACACACACGCACAAACACAGAGAGAGAGAGACAGGAATAAGCGGTGACTCAGCGCATCTCATGCAGCAAATAAACTCAAGTGCAACAAATACATAATTGACAAACACAAAAAACTGTATTTAATGGGTGCCATTTTTGCAAAGCTAACTTTAGATGTCAAGATTGCAGTGCGGCACAGTTGAACACTTTTATTTACGACCAAACTGGTCACAGTCATTACTGTACATTTTTTTTTCAAAGTAAAACGCAGCCAGAATTTAACTCCAGCCAGACTTTTTATAGCACAAAGTTCAATTTATATCATTCTTTCCATAATTCTCAGAACAGCAAATAACAGTAAAAATGGAACAAAAGATTGAATAATACTGGACACTGGAGAAGGAATGAAAGACATATGGCTATGGAGCATAGTGGGCCAAATAAAACTTGCTGATTTGTAAAGCAAAATATTGCTTTTGAAAGACTTTTTAGATCGTTTTCTGGTGGTATTTAGATTAATGGTATTTTTAGAGCAGTTAACTCGGGGGGTGACATGCACACCAATTCGCTCCCCTTTAAAATTATGTATTTCATAAGTCAGAAACTTTGATAATTGAGTCTGTTTGACTGGTAACATGCTGTGAGTTGTGATACCAAACACGCTGATTAAAAGCAGAAAAACTCCAGACACAAACACAGTCTCGGTACTGCTTTCCCTCTTCACACACACCCTCGCACACATGGGGGAATAATGTGTTTGGCCGGCGCTGCTTACAGAGACAAGTGTTGATTAAAAAGAAAATTTAAATAAATACATGACTGGCTTCAGTCAAATGAGGAGGGATGGACAGATGGAAGATGGAAGCAAGAGTGTAAGAGGAAAAAAGAAAACATGGGAAGGAGACGTGGAGAAGTCTTCCAGTGTGTGTGAGTGTCTGTGTATGTGTGTGTGTGTGTGTGTGTGTGTGTGTGTGTGTGCACAGCTGTGATAGCGTGACAACTGCAAGGCTACTTGACTTGCGTGACTGCTGCTGCCAGAGTCTGTCATCTCTATTTTACTGCGAGACTATGCAGGTCTTCCCTTGTGTGTGTGTGTGTGTGTGTGTGTGTGTGTGTGTGTGTGTGTGTATTCTCTGTATCCCTCTGGCCTCTGAATTTTCACTCACTTTCTCCTAACATTGATCTGATTGCCTTAGCGAGCAGTGAAGCGCTCTGCTTGCTGCACATGCTCCATCACAACCACATAACAGACTCTGATACCTGTCCGTGAATAGAGCAATTTGTCCCAGAGGTATTTGAGTCACGCTGTGACAAAACAACACTGTGACAGAAAAATATCTATGACATGACAATAATAAGGAGAACATATATGATGGGGAGGGGGAAGCAGGGATGGGAGGATGACTCAGGTTTCTTGGTGGTGTAGATGTAGATGCTGTTTGACAAGTTCAACTGGCACATGTTCATGACGTCCAGGGGGAGGGCGACCCCCCGCAGACACACAAACACGGACACACAGAGTTTTGCAGGAAGCACTAAAAAACAAATGATGCTACTGTACTACATAGATGAGAAAAAACACTTACAGGATTACATTTCTACCTGATTTTTAACCTAACTCAGCTTTTACTAAGCAGGATGTTGATATTAAAGATGTGTTTGAAAGAGGATAGGGCACAGTGGGATCAAAACCCTCCAGCATGTTGCAGTATTGCAACTGCAATAATTATAACTAAGACTGTTAAAGGATTCATTTTAAAATTTGCAAATAATGGCTGAATTCCAGTAGTTAATCGTGATTAATCCTATTTTTTTTATTGCATGCTTACATCTAAATTATTTTGCATTTTAAAACTGTTTTGAAGTCTGTATTGACCACGTAAAGCAATTCTTACCAAATGCTCCTGATTGGGAATCAAATGACAGCATTGTCACTTCATACAGGCCCTGTGTGTGTGAAACTAGTGTTCCCCACAATGGTAAGGCATATGACTGGTTACAACAACCTGCAGACGTCACGTGGACCCCAGTCTTCCACGATGTTGATTGGTCTACAGACAGTTGCCATCCATTTAGCAAGCCCTGTAGTTAACTGCTTTGACTTGGTTTCATCAACAGGTCAGTAGAGATTCGCACATTCCAAATAATGCTTTGCCGACTTTGGTGATGCAGTTGCCTGCTGATATCAGCCTAATTAGCTTCATCTGTGCGCTCAGCTTGCAGGTTTTGGCAGTTTCAAGACTGTTTAGAAAGCCCAATATGCAGAAATATCCCAAAACAGTAGGGGAAAATAACACATTTATACTATCATTATTATCATTTCTCTAGCTTTAAAACTCAGCCCGATATAGCCTCTTAAAAACATGAATGTCAGTCAGGATCGTTGGTGATTAATGCAATGTACATGTTATGTCCAGACCGTAATCGAATCATGATTAACGTGTTAACGCTGACAGCCCGAAGTATAACGCATATTCAACCAGTCCCTGTGAGTTCTGCACAACCTTGCTATTTCATCCAATCACTGCAACTTTTCAGCATATCTGATCAATCATTGAACGCCTCACATTTACTAACAAAAAGTAAGCTCCTGATTTTGCAATTTTGACTTGCTTCTGCAATTCCATTGCAAAAAAAATTGCCTAAAATCACCACAACATGCTGTGCAATTTTTTAGAAAAGCTGCTGTGAAATCAGGCATTTTAAGTGACAATAAAGCAAAAAAGCAAAAAGAAAATCTGGAAAAATACAGGCAGAGTCTCTGCAGAATAACACACTGGCACACACTTCTAGTGGGTCATAAGTAATGAATGAGATTACTTTTTACGACATTGTTTTTCAAGAAAATCCTGCATAGTATACCTTCAATATATTGGTCATTTGGGGATGTACATACATCTGCTAACAGGATGTCTGGGCCATATTGAATATATTCAGTGTAACAGTGTATTTTTAAATGCCTTGGTAGCTGAGTGGTTAAAGTGCATACCACATTACCCTAACGCCTTTAGACCTGTTTTGCATGTCATACCCCTCTCTCTCCCCCTGTTTCAAGTCTACTCTGTCATCTGTCAATAAAGGCAAAAAAATAAAAGAAAAGAAAACAGCATTTTGTCCAAATCCAACACGTCAGTGATGAAAATGTGAGAATGTCTGCTTTTTGGACCAAGAATTTAACTATCTTGGATCTTTACTGTATCGAAACCATGTGTCAAGGGAAAGCTAAAGTGTTAGGGCAGCGTGGATTTTAGCTGTGTAACGAAGCCCAAAACTGTAATATTTCTCCCCCAATTGAGATATCTCATCTAATTCTGTCATACACAGTAAAGAGCAGTAAAAATTTACATCCTCTTACAGAGCTCGTCTTCAACAAGAAGTTGAACGTGTTAAAATTTCTTGCATATGAAGCTCTTATAAATGACTCAGTGATCCAGGATTAGGAGAAGTTTTCCAAAGAATGGTTATGAAAACGGCCTGTGTACACTCGCATGTGATGTTGCCTTTAGGAGGTCCAACGAGGCCATAAAAAGGCTACATTTACATGTTGGGTTCATTTAGGTTTTTTTAGCCAGTTCACCTTTCTCCATTCCTCTTCCAAGTCATTGAAATGCCACAGTAAATCTCTGCAACCCATTTTCTTTTTAAAGGACTTTGACATTTTTACTCTTCTGGAACAAATAGGCCTTCGACCTGAGACCTGAAAGAGAGTGTGTGCGGGCAAAAACACTATATATTTTGTAAGTTGATTACTGTAATTGGCATCCCAAAGGGGAATTCCTGGCAAATATACCATAGATGAATACGGGGCATTTATTTTTTATGTGTTCTAAACTGTCACAGGAACACCAATAATTTGTGTTGGAATAGGACGGACCATTTACAATGTATTTCAGAGCAAAAAAACAAACAGCCAATTGCCTATACAGCTATACTAATTATTACTCTATTTTCTTCATAAAAACATACAAACTACAGACCAAGAGAGAGACATTTATATATCTATTATAAAGTAAGAAAAAGAAAGAAAAAGAGAGAAAGATGTATTTATGCAGCATGCTGTTTTGTGTTTTTTCTCCATTCACATTTCCCTTACTTGCTTGCATACTAAAGCCTTTAGGTAATGGAAACAGGCACCTGCTGCTGGCCTGCGCCGCCACATATCTGCAACTATGACGCCCCCGGCTCCCATAACCGCCCCTGGGAGACTAAAAGCTTTGACTTACAAATCTTAAGAGGTGCTTTGCACGCAGAGCCCAAAATAAAATATTGGTTCACTGGATTTGGAAGCAAGGGAGAGGAGGAGGAGAGGTGGGAGGTGGTGGTGGTGGTGGTGATGGTGGGGCAGCCTTGTCTCATTGTTTCGACAGAGTTTCTTTGGTTTTCCTTCTGTCTCGCTGTCAGGGTGAGATGAAAGCAGTGATGATGAGGTCATGACAAACATGGAGACCTTCTGCCATCTGGAACACACCCTCATCCTGCACGCATATTAAGGTTAGAATAATATTCTGCTATATTGACAATATTTTTGATGTTGGATATCAGCCAATGAGTGAAAGCACAGTCCCACATAAGAAACACATTAGAGCTAGCTGTGAGGCTAGGTTGTTTGTTCCACCAATTTGGCCTAGAAAAATCTCAGCTACATGACTTTAATACCTGAAAAACTACTGTCATCAGCCTCAGATGTGCTTCGTCTGAAGCAATAATTAGCAAATATCAGCATGCTAAGATGGTGGAGATGGTAAAGGACAATGATAACATCCTGCTCTGCATCGTCATGTTGTCATTTGCTAATTTTCAACCAAATACACTGCCAATTTTAATCAAATTCCCAGGAAACTGGCAAACAAATATGCTAATTATTTCTTGTTTTAACTGAAGTCCCAGGAGCAGGAATTAAGGTTTGAAACCAATCTGACATGTCCCAAAACCGTGGAATTACAATTTCTGGGTCCGTCTTGTGATGTCATTGGGCTCAAATAGACTTTACCCTTCAGAGTTAAGCCTTTGCAACTGAGTCAGCTTTTTTCAGATGCGTTTCTTTAATGTCATCTGAAAAATATATATATATATACAGAAACCTTGTATATTGAGACAGATGCGTTTTATAGTTCTATTCATCACAAAAATTTGCAGTGCAAGACAAAATAAAAAGGCAAATTTCCTCCTAATTTCTCTCTACTACCTCTGGCTGTCATGACTCTCCCTGTCTTTTGCATTTGGCGCCGCAGCTGCATGAAGAGGCTGAGCTGTTCTCTCACTGTCTCCACAGTGTCTGTGTTCAATCCTCATCATCTATGACATCCTTCTCCTCTTCACCATCATCCACCTGAATATCTCAGTCTGCTCTGATGAAAGCCGGCTATCTGAGTTATGAAAGGATACTGTGCGCCCCTTCTGCTGTGTTGTTGAGCATGTGTCCTGCTTCTCAGTGAAACAACTCTCTCTGGGCTTTGCACTGCAAAAACTTTAATCTAAGTAAAATGAAATATCTTAAATCAAGGCAATATATGCTTGTTTTTAGGGCCAATGTTATGACTTGTTTTAAGGTATTTTGTAGCATTTCTGTGTACTGTAGCTGTGCCGGATTTAAGATAGTTCCCCAAAATATAACCTTTTTCTAAGACAATGGCACTAGCATTTGCTATGTTTTTCTTATTATTGAGAATATAACTCTTAAATATTGTATCTAGACAGATGTGCTTCTTTTAAGTCTGGCCACACCTGTGTCTAGATTTCTGTGGTTCTTTGAGACAAGATATTTTTACCTGTTAGAAAAAATCTTGTTAAGAGAAATTTTTCTGTTCTGATGGCAGATAATTTAGCTAATTTTAAGTAATATTTTCTCGTTTTATTTCTTTTTTCCCTGTTTTTTAGAGTTGGTTTTTGCAGTGTGTACGGATGAACTTTAATGACGGCGTAAAGTTCCAGAGTCAGTGTGCAAACTTAATTGACACAACGTGAGGTTGTATTTACTTTTAGATGTGTGACAATTTTGGACAAAAACAACAAAACATACTCAGTGTGCAAAGGCGATCGTGAAGAGACATCTGTATATCAGCAGTTAATTGTCTTTTAGCATCACAACCTCTGCAAAATGAATCACCTCACTATCAGACTTTGATCCAATCAGTCTGATAACATTATGAAAGTCTAGAGGAACTGCGGGAGTAAATCATTTTATCCCCATTAAAGGTAGCAGAGGGCAAAACCAGAAGCATTTTATACTTGGGAAGTCAAACTTTTCATGCTTCATTTGCACAGTGAGGAACTTTTATAGGAAGAAATGAGGCCCTGGCTCCAACGCTGTATCCAGTTCTCTGTATACATCTGTGGTTTCTATCCACTATTGTTCTGCAAATATTGGTTTATCCAGATAAGCAGCTAAATGGTAAGAAGTTGGTGATGCTTATTCTACAGTCTTGTGCAGTTAAACATTACAGAACAAGATGACATTATTCAAGGAGCGCCAGATGAGAAATGTTATGGAAAACTTGGAAATGTTGCATTTGCATTTGTTGCATTTATTAACTTTCTGAGTTCCTCATCTGTCCTTATCAGTCATTTGTTTTCTGTTTTTTTTGATACACAGACTTTCCCAACGCAGCCAAGCATAAAAACTCTACTGCGTATTTTAATGCAAAAATTGAAAACACAGACAACATAAAAATCAAGTGGATGGACATTGTCATTGTTGGCATGTTAGTATGCCAGTGATAACACTTGGCCTAAAGCAATGCTGTGCCTAACTACTTGTAGAGCTTTAAAAATGTATTGTATATATATATATATATATATATATATATATATATATATATTTACTGTATATATATTTCCGACAATGTAAATATATGGTATATTTAACTATCATTCTCCAAAAATTAATATCGGTCAACACAGACACACAAAATGCGTAAATAAACACACAAACACGTACAACCACGTACTTGTCAAACAAACATCCCATCTACCTTTCCACACGTACTCTACCTCACACATACAAAGACATGGAATCCCATCGAACACACACAAACACATCCGTCTCCTTCCTCTCCTGGGATCCCATCACCATAACAACTAATGCACAGTTTGCTGTGAGGCCCCGGTGCAGGTTGAGTCACGCAACGGGAGGCAGCACATCACTACGGTCAATCTATCCTTTTGTTTACCGCCCCATTGAGACAACCTAACACGTTAACAGAAGCATCAGTGGATCGGCTCTGTGTGTGTGTGTGCGCGTTGTTGGATGATGATCAGTGTCATTTGTTGTTCGATAGATAGCCATTAGGATATGGAGTGTGTAGCAATGATCTAATGCTAAAGTAATTCCCATGTAGCGTGCTGCTGTATTTGTGACAACCTGTTCGCTCTGATGCCTGCAACAGAAACATCAACCTTTCTAGGAATTACATTTTCACAAGTTTTATGCAAAATATATTAAATAAATGAGCATTCCAAGACTCGTACCTTGAAATATGTGCACATATAACAAATCTGCGGGTCAAATCTGACAAAAGGTCTGAGGTCAACTGACAAAAAACAACTCCCCTATCTGCTCTGATTGCTGTTGACAGGCCTGGTGTGTTCTTCTCACTCTCTTCTGCTCACTTTCACACACGACCACATGCATTCAGACAGAGATGCAGTCATACAGACACAAACACACACACACACTTGAGTGGCTGCTCAAGCCGCCAGCGTGTGTGAGTCCCCACCTCCTTCATCAGCTCTGACACTCCTGTCTCACCCTTATGTCACGCAACACCACAGCTCTGCAAAGGAGGTCAGGGCAAAGGGCGAAGGGCACACACGCATACAAACACACACACACACACACGGCACACACACACACACACACACACACGCACATAAAAAGCCCATCCTTCCCCCAAATAAAAACTCTGACACAAACGGTCCCCTGAGTGGCGTGTATGAGAGCTCGCGAGCGTTTTGAAGACAGTACTATGAAAAAGGTGACAATATGACGGCAGCATCGCAAATATAGATAGAATCATAATATCTTCAGGAAAGTATGTGCACTCAATATACTTTCTGATCACTGAATGATTCCAAACATACAGACAACAGCAATGTGGTTTCTTACTTCCAGGAGGAGGCTGCTTTCATTGACGGTGGTGCCCATTGGAAGGCTCTCTTTCCTGGGTTCAGGGTTAGAGGATGGTGTGCTGATACTGTGCTTCCTGGAGGGCTTCTCGTGACTTGCTATAAAAAAAAAAAGAAAAAGAAAAATCAAAGGGTAAATCGGCAACAAGGGACTTTATACAAACAGGGACGTGCTTATAAATGCTTTATTCAAGGTCTGGAAAGTAAAATCAAGCACACCTCTTGACCTTGATGTTTTGTACTCAGAGTACAGAGCCCCGTCAACTCAGGAAAAGATGATGATAACAATGATTAAATTTGCTTGCCAATTCTCCCACAACCTCTACAGCACAGCAGTGGGAGAGTCTCAGACATGTGGCCGACACATTCACGGTATCAGTCTCCTTTTGCACCACACTAACACCAGGTATTAGTCAGTGTGGTGGGGCCGTCTAACAAGGCAAAACAGTAGGGGATTTCGTGACTTTACAGGATTGTTCTCACACGATAGAGCCACACGCACATGCAGAGCTCACTGGTACGCACAGAGTGAGGTAGATCACAGCATTTAATGCATTTTTGTTGAGATCATTATTGTAAAAATTGACTGTTTTTTACTTACAAACAAGTGTCTGCAATATTTTTGATTCATTAAACCCTGTGATAAGCTTAGTCCCTGCTGAACTTAGAAAACTGTGAAAGATTTCCACTTCTGTCACTCTGGCTGAGCCTGACCTCTTTATGGAGGGGGGCGAAACAAAAGAAAATTTCGCCTATGGATCTCAAAGAAGGGTCGTCTGGGGAGTCCTTGAGGGCTCCAAGCTGAATGAGGTATACTGCAAGCACTGTCAGCCTGCCTCCTCATCACTCCGCTGCTCCTTTGTGCCATCTAATATTCAATAAAGCGGACAAATCTGCCAAAGTTATAAAAATATCACAAGTGAGTCACACTCCATCAGCCACTTCACATATGCTAGGTTCCCTTCACCATACACTAGAGTAAGGCCTACCTACTACCATGCCACAGTGTGTATACATGCAATTAGCCTACACGAGTGTGGCGTGCAGAACTGTCACATGTGCATTGGTGACGTGTGTGTTGCGTGTTGGAGACATGTTTGCGTGTTTCTCTTATGGGTGTGCTGTCAGGGGGCATGTGGCTCACTCTAAGAGATCAGCCCTTCGCTCCGTCACTCATTGTAGCAGGCAGAGATTAGTCACGCGACACATGCACGCACACACACGCGCACACACACATAAATTATAGCCTCATTACAAATAACTATCAAAATATGTATGTATGTATGTATCTTCCGATGCTTCATATCGTCCCTACCCCCACTGAATAACCCCATTACGGCTTCCGTTCCTCCCCCTTTAACCTGCTACCATCTCTTGTCCTCTGTCCATCCCTCCCCCCATCATCAGCCCTTCCTCTCCCCTCCTCCTCCTCATCATCTCTCCACCCTTTCTTTGTTCAACTCGGCATCGCAGGCGATCGACAACCAATTTCGTGATGCTGAAAGAGTTCCCCTTCTCTTAATTCCACTCTGAATCACGCAAAGCTAATGCAGCCGTTTTTTTTTTTTTTTTTCAATCCATACATTTCGTCTGGATTTTTAAGCATCCACCCCCCCTCCCCAACAGCAGCTTCATTCGAGCTACAAGTAAAAAAATAAAGGCCGCAATGTGTGCCTCTCTCCGCTGCCGAAAATCAGGCTGACGACTGCAGTGACAGGCAGCTTAGCAAACTCATAAATGCCAGCAATAATTGTAAGTATTTTGTCATCACCTCCGCTAGGTGCAAACACACACAAACAAACAGACTCCAACAGCCCCCCCCCCCACACACACATACACACACATATAACCATTCTCTTCAATCACCGCAATATCATCCGACCAGTGGAAACTGGTGCAGAGGGAAATGAATCTAATAAGCCTCTTTATTTTCCTCCTTCAACGCCTCATGTATTTTTGTTTTCTCTCTTACGGCAGCTTTTGGAGAGGATGCGGCGTCAGGAAAGACAAACACACGGGATGATTAATTATCGGCACAGGCACTTCCTCTGCCAACAATGGCGGCTTTATTCATCGGTGCTCGTGTCTTCGGGTTTGCTTTTCTTTGCCTCTATTTTCTCCCTCTCTGGTCTATGAAGGAAAACAGAGTAGGTAATGGTGAGGCGTTTATGTGCTCTGTGTGAGGACGGGGTGTTAAGTAAAAAGTGACAAGTAGCGGGATGTGGATGCTGCCAAAGGGTGAGGCTCAAAGTGTCTCACTCCTTCAGTCAGCCAGGTCCGTCTTTCCACTTCCACTGAGTACACAAAATCTCCAGACCACCCGCCAAATATCAAGCTACGGTGTGATTTAATTTGTAAACTTTAAATCGCAATTGTCTCAGGGCCTTCAACTGGCTCAGAGGACGCCTTGGATGAGCAACTGCGGAACATAAAATGACATCATATTAGTCTGATTTGTTGAAAACCTGATATTACAAAAGGGACTGTGATGGAAAGAGATATAGAAATGAGAAAAGATTTGTTAAGACCGCTTGTAAAATGTGATATGATTTAGAAGTGACTGCTTTAGATTGCCGTGTGCCAAAACAATCACTTGCGTTGCTGCTGTTGAGGTGAAAAAGAAGCGAAACGTGTCCCTCATCGTTAACGCTTTCACTGTGGCTGCTAGGAATGAACACATGAGAAAAAAAGATTTGCTAAGTGTACGCACAGGTATCAGACCCTTAACTTTAATGATTTTAATTATTTTTTCTAGATGATTTTTTTTTTTACTAAATTTAAGACAGGATTTTAGAGAAATAATCTTTTTCTTTTTCCAAGCATTCAGGTAAGTATAAAAGTAGTTCGTATGTGGTCTTGTGCAGAGACGGGTTATAACAGAATGAGATATGTTAACATAGTGTATATTTTGTAAAGATGTTAAATACAACTATAACAATAAAGACTGTAATAGGGTCAGAGGAATAAAATTCAGTGATTTCACATAAAACATGTTAGAAAACAATTCTTTAAAACATTTGAAAAGACTGACAGCAACAAGTACCAAATTTTGGAGTTAGACCAAAACAGTTTTTCTCTGTTTTCAGTGTCAAGGTTTTTTGGTCAAATTTTGTCTTAATAGCACCTCTCAAACAAATCCAATGCAAAAAGCAGCTAACGTTAGCACAAAGCACACACCAGAGGCCATTCTAAAGAGCAGTAACCGAAAAGTAGTTTCAGCCTCTTAAAGCAGAGATTTTAAAGATTTGTAACATCAGAAAAGTTGAGTTTGGCGCAGACTCACTTTGACAAAAAGAAATGAAAAGATGGATGACTGGAATTAGATAAAATGTTTGTGGCAATTAAGACCTCACATGTTCAAATGACAGACTATTTAATGACTTTAAGGCCTAAAATTTCTAAAATAGTATTTAGGATATTGCAAGACTTTTTAAGACAGACACCCTGATGTATGTGTGACTTTAGGACACAGTCCAAGATGACTTCAGTATTCATTTCTGCAACCTCTAGGGGGTGAGGTGAGTTTGGCCATGCAGCATATGGATGTGTACAGCACAGTCTGGGTGTGTTCTTCTGTTTTCAGCACCGTCTCCTTCAAAACCACTTCCTCCCATACTGCCAATGACAGCCAAAAAAAAGAAGAAAAAACAGAGAAATACGAAAAGAAAACAGAAACCTCAATGAGGACAGAGATATCTCTGTGGACCCACAGTGTCACTGCAATGCTTTTATTCTGGGGGATAATGGAGATAAAACACAAAGAAATGTCTCACAAAGTGATGAGAAACGCAGAGATGAATATTTCACTACAGTCATGTACATGAGAGCATTAGACTCAAAGATGGCATGGCATGACAATATGTTGAGGAGCGCTGCTGAGGAGTGTCGCATGACCTGAAGCACATTATAAATCGTGAGTACAAGAGCAGCATGCGTTTTGAGCTGAATGGTGGGTATCACTCCAGGTCCATTCTTTAGCTCATGCTCCTGTGCAGCGAGGAGCAGGTAAGTGTTCATACATGGCTGCTCATAGACACAACACCAGCTGCTGCACGGCTTTAACCCACCTGCATGCATGCTACTCCAAATCCAGTCAAACAGGTGGTTATTTCACTAAATTCACACATTTCATTACTTTCTTGTTTAAAGTCATCCACGGCTGTTATAAAAGTACATTTTATTTGAGGACATAAATACATAGTTCTGATGGTCAAGGTGGATTTTAAGTATGCTAAACATATGCAAGATTTAAAAGGTTTGATGCACTGCTATAGATTACCTAACAGAATATAAACTAGTAATAAAGACTTTAAAACAGTAAAATGCTTCTTAGACATGCATTAGCAGTAAGAATCCAATACTATAATATATAGTTACACTCACAGAAGACTTTATTTGCATTGTGAGTATTTGTACTTTCGATTCATTAAGTAAATTTTGCTGACAATACCTCCATTGTGATGATTTTAATACAGGACTTTACTTAAAAGAATATTACACTTGCAAAATTACCCTTTGTATATTAGTTAGTCACTCCATGTTAAGCTGAAATTGTAAAGAAAACCTTATTTTTCTTGCAAGCCTCCACTGAATGGAGAATCCAAAATCATAAAAACTTCCCAATGAGTTAAAATGGGGTCTGCATTTAACAACTATATCAAAACTATATCAAAAAATCCATTTACAAACTTCCACAAAACTTGTGCAGCATAATCCAAGTCTCATTTATCTAGTCGTGTACTCAGTACTTCCCATCACATACATTTTTGCTAAAATGTTACAATTTAAAGTACAAACAGTACAAGTAAAATGTATGTGTTTGGGAAGTACTGGTACAACAAACCAGTTTTCTTCACAAATCCAGTGTAACATAGGGTGAGTAACTGACATACAGATAGTCATACTGTGAGTAAAGTATTCCTTTGACACAAGTACTTTTATATTGCAACACTTCTACATTTACTTAAGCAATGGATCTTAAAACTCCACTGGTAAGAAGTTATTTTGTCCAAACTTATAGGATGCATGTTTTTTAATGCTTTGGTTTATGTGTCTTAAATGTCTCGTATATCGGACTGACACTCAAACACATCCGTGCTATGGATCTGTGCTCAGGCTCCCTGTCTCTCTGATTCCAGCAGCGTGGGTGCCATCTCTTGGCAGCTGATGCTCTGCTGTGTGTTTGGCTTGTAAAGAAGAGCTCCGGACCTGAACATGCGAGCGCTGTGCAGCGCAGCAGTCCCTCCCCTCCCACAAGGCTTGCGTGAGTAGAGAAAACTGTGTGTGTGTGCATATGTGTGTGTTGAGGTTGAGTTGGCTTACAGCCACTTCCTTTGCCTATTCCCGCCCCCTTCCCTCAGTGCTCTTCTTCTCTCTCTCTCTCTCTCTCAGTGCCTCTCTCTCTCCGCAGGCACAGGAAATCCACAGCAGAGAGAGCAACACCAACAGAGAGAGAGAGAGAGAGAGAGAGAGAGAGAGAGAGAGAGAGAGAGAGAGAGAGAAACTGGCTGATCAAGGGCTGGTTGTCACGCGAACGAGCCGTCTGTCAATCTCCCCCCCTTCCTCCTGACAGGGTGCTGGCGGCCGGCCAAGGCCTTGCGTGCAAGCCGGCGAGCCACATTAGCCCATAAAGAATTTCATAATAGCAACAGCTGTTAAATATTGATGACTGCTGGCAAGCGCTCAATGGTGCTCCGCAAAAAGGTTAAGCCTGCACTGTAATGGAAGCTAATACTTCATTATGCCACAGATCAAATGTCCGGATCTCGCCCTGTCCAAATCCAACCCTTCAACTTTTTTCTTGTTTTTGCAATGTGGCACAGAGAAGAAAAAAATGATTCACTGAGAGAAAGTTTTTGGCTTTTTCATATTTTTTTCTGAAGACAGGGAGCTTTTTTTCCACTTCTTTTATACTGTTCCAGTCGATGGATACATACAGTACCCATTACAATGATTCGATCCTTAATCATCCTCCAATATTACCATTGGATTGAGGTCTATAATCTTTCCAATATTGTTTTGGATGAGTATGTTTTCCACTGTGAAATATAAGATTACGTTTGACTGTGGGATTTGGAGCTTTTAATTCCCTTTGCCTGTTAACAAAACAACATCTAGAAAAAGTACTTTTCATGGAGGCAGAGCAGGAATCACAAATATTCCATCTTTCAGAGAAGATTAGAATGTGAGTGAGTGATTTTTGAGGGGAGCTGCGAGGGGAAGTCTATTTAAAAAAAAAAAACAAAAAACCAATTCCTGTACAGGAAATAAACAATAGCCTTGGTTGTGGGCCTTGATACTGAAGTGAAGGGGAAGTGATATTATGACAAAGCAAATGGGATCACACAGATTGGAAGTTGGGATGTAAACTCGATTGTTTCCACTTCTCTGTTTTGGTTGGCAAGCAGACGAACTAATCACCATGTTGCACAGGAGTGATATGTCTCATACATGAGCCCGTGGGCAAAACAGACTTGTATGGCAACCGCTCTGCAGCATGTATACTGCTACTGTATGTGGCTTGACTACATGGTGCATCATAAAAGTGGCGCCATGCACTCTCCACACACTGAAAGACTATTATAGCACTCATAATGTGAAAGTCATCTAATTGCTTCTATAAATAGAGAACATGACTGATTGCGGCGCACATGTTTTATGTGAGCACGATGTTTGTCGGCTGGGAAAATTGGTTTTTCGGATGAACCCGTTGAAATAGTGTCACACACGTGCAAAGCCAGCAAAGAGGGCTGTCTAAACACTCCTAAATTTGCCTTGTCAAGCCTTGGGAAAATTAACCACAACATAAGGCTAACGTGGTGCAATATTTATACAGACAATTAGAGAAACTAACAGAATGCAAATGGATGGAGGCCCAAGGAGAATGTGCTTCGGCTTGAAATGACACACACACACACACACACACACACACATACACACACACACACACACAGGCTGCATTCAGGCATGTGTTGCGTGAGATGAGCCAGTTATGCAGGAAAGCTTTTAATTTGACTGTACCCAAATGAATGCAACAGTGTATTTTCTAATTGAAGACAACAAGACGCTGCAGTTTTTCCGTGCAGTTGCTGGCTATCTGACGTTTTCCACCAGCATTAGATGTCGACCCCAGCCCTCTCAGCAGGGGTGAACTCAGGATACAAACTCCCTCGTGAGTCACATATATCCAAGCAATAACCCTGCCTGGGGGAAGAATGACAACACACGTGTGCACACTCTGAAGCTCGCATGTACAGCTCGCAGAAACAAACACACCTAGTGGAAGTATATTTGGAGGGGAAACCTCATTGTTAGGCCTGTTCTCTCTGCAGCTCGTCTCCTTTGCTTCTATATTTATCCCAGACTTCCTCTGATACGCTCTTTCAAATAGAGACATAATTCTTTTTGGGGGACGTCAGACATTCACTTTTTGCCCCGCTCAAGCACAAAAGCATCAGTGTATAGTAAGGTTTTTTCTCTGGTCAGCCAAGTGTAAAATTTATAGTAAGAAGTGATAAATTTCTAATGAAAAAATTTTATCGCAACATCCACATCTGAGATACACTGCATCACTCTAAGAGACATCAGCTCCTGCATGCACGTAAGTGTCTGCGTGGTTTCTCTATAAATAGCTTTCCCTTGGATTCCTGCTTTGATGACTGTAGCTTGTTGCTCTCTCAAGGAGCTGGCGGTTAATAAAAGTTGCATTCGGGTACCCCACCTGGCCACAATAAAGCGCAAGCATTCTATTTCTGCGCTCGCACAATCTCCATTTTCACGAGCTGTCTGAGATTCAAACTTAACGTACAGCGTGTCCTTCTTAAACTGTAAAGTTTATGTGCAACATTTTGCCAATTGCTGTAAAGCCCGTCTCACTGATTTTGAGCTTAATTAGAGATACATTTAAAAGGAAAACCTCTCGTGCTTTGTAAACAAACAAGAGGCTTGGAAACAGATGTGCCATGAGAGGTGAATTTAGTGTTTTAAATTAGTTAAATATGATTGGAATTGCATGGGGAAAAAGAGAGGGAGAGGAGGAATGAAAGACTGAAAAAGGCATAAATGATTTTTGGGCTTTCTCATAAATTGACATATTTTAATCCAGGCTTTGGTCCAAAATAAGTAAATCCACTTCATCAAACTCTAGGCTACAGATGTACAGCAAAGCACAGGACCGTGGCTCCGAATATACAGAATAAACAGCCACAAAGTGTTTATTGTATAGCTCGCCCTGCACTTTTTACCACAAAACGCAACAGTGCCTTTGAGTCTCCTGCTTATTCACACTGAAAAAGGAAATTCTTAACAACAACTCAGGGGATAATTATTAGTTTTCTCGCCCTCTATTTTAGTCTCACAGCATTCCTGCATGAGGCTGGAGGAGGGCAGAAGAAAAAGAGGAGAGCGGAGGTTACAGTCTGCAGCACCTCCACTTTAGCTGCTTCCTTGTGTTGCGTGCCAACTGGTGTCACTCACATTATTCAAAATAACAGGAAGAAAGAAACACAGCAAGCCTCAGATTATCCCTCTCCTATTCTCCTCACTGCTTGTTTTGTGGTCACAACAAAGCATTCAACAGGTTTTCTGGAAAAGAACCGCACCTTTCATCTAAAAAGTTGATTTCCTCTATGATCCTGTTAGCATTTTTTTTATTGTGTAAATCCATGCAGCGTCTCCATAACGAGACGGTAATCTGTTAAAAAGATTATGGTGTCGTTTCGGCCCATTGAGGCAAATAATAATGGGCAGATGGTCCCTCGGGCTGAATCCATATGGGAGGGAAACTACACTAATGCTGCTGCAGCACGCGATGCTAAGCAAATGCTAACCGCGGAGCACTTTACGACATCAACAAGTTGGGTTCATTTGCAGAGCTTTGACTCAAAAAGGCAACTTTTTAGTGAAGGAAATGTGGGGTACAAAGTGGCTAAAATGATCTGCTAATGAGAAAAGTTGCACAGAAGAAAGAAAGAAAAGAGTTAAGAGGCACTTTCACAGTGCTTCGCTGAAACTCTGCATGGCCAAATTGTCCCTGTCCTGTGAAAAAAAAACATGCATCTATAAAGCATCAACTTTTCATGAGCTAAGAAAACAGAGCTTTGCGACAATGCATCTTAGCTAATCCAGTGGGGTTTAAAATGGTTTATTTAGCCTGAGAAGTAGGAGAATTTTCTCAGCCCATAAAGCAACACTTAATCCTTCAGTTTTACTGATAAAAACCTCCACCAAAACCACCAAATTTAGTTAAACATGGTTTTCTTTAAACACGAACGAGTGAAATCAAAATGTATGTAAACATATATGTGTATACAGTGTGCCCCTTGCAGAATCCACAACAAAACATTACACACACGGACACACACACATACATACAGAGAGGACCACCAATGTGTAATTAAATTGGTGTGAGGTAGCTAATGTGTCCAGGGTTGAGGGGGATCAAGTGATAGTCATGATGCTGATCATGCTTTATGCATGAAAGCCATTAACTTGTCAAGTCGGAGACACTATCAGAGGTGTTATGTATCCACCGTACGTCTGTGTGCGTGTGTGTGTATGTGTGTGTGTGTAAATAGGACCAATCTGTGACGCAGGTCATCTAGAGCAATAGTACAATGCAGGATTTAAGGTCTTTCATCATACATTCAGCAACGGTTCAGTTTAAGGTTGTCTCCTCACCACATCCCTTCATTGATTAAAGGGGACTATTACCTGAATTAAGAATTCCAAAATGTTATTTCAAAAGGCCTGGGAGAGTTTAATCAATGTTTGTGAACATGAGCTCATCTCTCTCAAAGCCAGAAACCACTAAAGCAAGTCTCGAACTTGTGATGTCATCAAGTATAAAGTCTGGAGCTGCTCCTTCGACAGTGAATGGGAGACTGATTTTATGGACCCACAGAATGTTTGTTTTCTTTTTTACACCCAAATGAGCTTTATTCTGTTGTAGTGCTCTCAGCTGTGAAACAGAAAATGTACCCAAACACTCAGAACTTTCCCCCGGGTGCTCTAAATGTCATCTAGAACATGTTTCCTAATTCATTGTCAATGGAGCAGCTCTAGACTTTATACCTTACAACCTTATGATCACCAGTTTGACTTGTAGCGCTCTTACTTTTGAATTTATGGGATTAATATATTTTCAATTGTCTAAGACCATAGTTATAACATGTATCAATTCTGAAAAGTGACATGGTTGCCTTTTAAAGGCATTTTTTTCATTACAAAAAGTCCAAAAAGCTAAGGAAAGACCCTGTTTGCGGTGCGAGGCCTCACAGTTTCAGCCTGATTTGATCACCTGTCAGCTTCACTTTAACACAACTGACCCGTTGTGGTGCGTTTCTCACCAACAATATCACACAACAATTTGGCCTGTGACAGAGCTAATTCATTAAGCAACACGCTAACCCAACAATAATCTGATTATCCCTCTCCTAACACCTCGTTCCTGTGTTGTGGGGCATTAGAGCCAGGGCAGGAGGCAAACACTGGAGGCTCGCGGAAACATCTAAGGGGTATCTCAGGCTGCTCTTTAACATGATGTCTGTGAAATGAAGTTTTTAGGAATTTAGGCAAAAATGATGTAAAAGTGAGGACAGATTTACAAAAGTATTAAACACTGACACAAAGTATTAGCTGCTATAATTCAGCAACAAAGGTATTAGCTTTCCAAAAAAACCTGGTATGTGCTCAAGAGGTGAGCTCTGGGAGTTAAAAAATAAGTAAGGTGACTAGAGTGAGTATCCTTTGTCACGTCTGGACATATCGTGACTGTCCACTTCACATTCTCCCATCTGTGCCCCTTGCATGTCATCACAACACTCTAATCCAAGCCCGTTTATACTAACAGTGTTTACTCCGATCACTTCATTTGGCTCACGGAGGGAGGACATATACCCCCAGTGCTATCGCCCAGCAGGCGATACGTGTTGTGTATATGTGTGTGTGTGAGGGAAGGATATAGGGAGGGGGCGGAGGGCTTGATGGGGAGTGATGGTGGGATCACGCAAGCTTGCTAAAAGAGGCAAAGTCAGGAGAGAGTCACGCATGGTGGGGCTTTGCTGTGGATGCCACTCAGTCGCCACTGTACTTCCTGGCATCTGGTGTTGGCGTGATGCTATGAGTGTATATGTGTATGTGTGTGTTATGTTTAATTCCCAACCAACTGAAGAGATTTTCAGAGTGTAAACAAACACCGACTTGTCTGCCCTCTCCAAACAGGCTGTCGCTCTGAATAGGAAGACTATTTTTCTCACTCTACATGCAAAGCTGCCAACTGTGGCACACTCCGCTGTGGTGCCTCTCCAGGGAGTATTGAATACACTCCTTGGCCTGTAAAACAGTTGTTGAATTACTTGTGAGGCTCTGGAGGAGCTTTGTCCAGCCTGAGAGAATAACCCTAGTGATGTCACAGTGATGTCATCAGGGTTATCTGACTTTGGTAACGACAATTTTATAATGTTAATAACATCAAGTGTGGTTTTGGAAAGATGTTGTCCTGTCACATGAATGCATAAAAAGAGCTGGATACAGTGCTGGAGGCAGGGACCCATATATCCATATGAAAGTTGCTGAGTGGTGCAAAAAGCCAAAAAAAGTTTCACTTCTTGGGTATAAAATTACAAAGATCTTCCGTAGCCATACAGCAAGTGCACTAAAGACCTCCATCAGCCAAGTTTCACTCACTTGAATGGCAATAAAATGAATTAATCATGCGTCTCTTCTAGACTTTAAAAAGTTGTCAGACCAAATTAATCAAATCTTGATAATAAGTGATTTCACGGATGTTGTGACGCTCAAAAATATCTATCCACTGATGCACAGATGTTGCTTTCACAACGTAAGTCTATGGGAAAAAGTCTTTTTTGGCTCAGTTGCATCACGTGACAGACTGGGAAGGAATCATATAGGTTGGTCACTATGTCAAACTGGTTCCTACGAGGAATATTTAGTTGCATTATGGGTAATGCAGGATCCAATGTTTTGAGGAGGAATGGGAGGTGAGCATCGGGCTTATGCTATGATGCCATCCTGCCAATGTAGATTGGAGTCGTGTTATCAGCGGAAACCAGCGTTAATATTGCAGATTAGCTAGCCAAATACCAGAGAAACTTGGATAACAACAAACAATAGAGAGGTAGTGTGACTTCATTCTTTGCTCAGGACGCCATTTACATAGCAAACAGTTTGCCACTAAGCTGTTCACTGTAAATGTCACATAGAACACCTTTAAATTTGTCTCTTCAGAGTGCCTGAATTATCCCTTTAATGAAAAAGGTTAGTGTTTGTGGTTCTGTGAGTCTATATTTGTGTCTACTGGTAGGTCTGCCTTTATTTTTTGATGTTTGTGTGTGCTATTGACACAGTAATTGTTTGTGTGTTTCACCCTGGTGATGATCTCATCAACATGTGCTTAATCCTCCTCGTCCCTTTAAGATGAGACCCTGCTTCTCACGGAAGCAAAGTTAGAAGCAGTGGAGAGTGTGTGTTTATGCGCGTGTTTGGTTGAGAGGAAAAGAAGCTTTGTTTTGGACTGCTAGGCAGAGTACAGTAGGGCACAGCAGGGTCAACAGACAGAATCGAGTGTCTCCATCCACTGACCCAAGAGATTCTGTGTCCCTGAATCACAAAAACAAACACAAACCCTGACCTGCATGTTTCACTGCTTTGAAGTTAAGACGTCTGTCAGTCTAAAATATATTCATTAGGACATGCAGCTTGGCCAAATTAGCAGAAAAAAGTTTAGGTCTGGAAGTTTCAAATAGACAGCTGGGACAGAACTGAGATGGAGACCGGTTTAGATGTTAAAACCTTCATGCTTCTGCAATTCTGCAGATGGTGAAGAGCAACCCTGCAATGCTGAGGCAAGGCATAAATGTGGAAAAAGTTTCAGGGGAAATATCGCAGGCTAATTTGATTTATGTAAATAGTAGGTATCATCCAGTCATTATATAATTTGATTTGTTAGGATTTACGTTACTTATAAAGACAGCTGCTTACAAAAAATCCTGGATGAAATGCAAGATGAGATCATGTGCATCTGATATTTGTTTTCGAGCTGGAGGTAGAACTGTAATCAAACAGAAGTGCATGCATGTATCTGTCAGCTCTTCAAAACCAACAATGGTTAGGGCACAGAGTGCTGACGTGACTGCTGGAGGTTTTGTACTTCAAAATATTCAGTTTAACAAGCAGAAGAATTCAAGAGGACAAGGTTCAGAGAGGTTCAAGAAGAAATTCTAACAAATGCTGCATGCACCAGGACCTAAAGGGCGGCACGCTTCTCAAACTACCCGTGCAATTATCGCCTTTGCACTAATGAACCTCACATTACACCGTGTGTCAGTAAACCACCGTTTGGGCTCAGCAGCATATAAACTTCCACTTTGGCTCTTTGGTGTCGCCCTACAGCTGTGACCTGCGGGCAACACCGCTGGACCAGAGCCCATTTCCGTCAATCTGAACCTCCAGTTCAGGCTCCAGTTTTTTCCGTGCTGACACTTGGTACTGTGCATCTGAGAAATCATGTTCGACCTCCTGCACTCTTCACAACCAAAGTGCCATGAAGTGGCATCTACCACAAACTTCTACTTGTATTTTTCTAATCTCTTTTTTTCTCCGTTGTTGCAATCACCAAATTTTAATCATCAGAGTTTCTTTTAATTAAATCTAACTGCAGCACAGGATGAGATGTGAGATGGCTGCTTGTGGTTTCAAACCCAGACTGAGAAACTAAAGTAGTTGTTTTGTCCTTCGACAGCTCCAAAGTCAACTTCAGCACCATGCCTCGGTTTAACCGACCATTCAACTCAGCTTGCATCTTCATAAATCACACATTATAACCCTCCATTCTTGCTGAGAGAAATCCTTAACTAAAATAAGATTTTAAGTGGTTTGAAGACTGATGGTATTTTTTCCCCATTATAAACACAGCATGTGATTTCCAGGCAGAGACACCTCAAACGCTTTTGAGGTAGAAGTGCAGAACATGTGTTTCCAGAGCAGTGTCTCTGGAGCTGCATTGCACTGTGCTGTATGTCAATATGCAGGCCTGTCCTCCAATGTTTTGTGCTTGCAGCTGAAGTTTGATTTATGAGCAGGACCACATAAATTCCTCTGCAATAGCTTCAGGATGTCTCCAGAATAACAGCAATATCTGTGATTTGGGAAAGTATTAGCAGCTCAAAACACTGCTGTGTCACTGTGACCAACTCACGCAAGGCAAAGCATGCCTCTTTTCCTCTCTGTTGCATAATGACGTCGTAAATTGTGGCTTTTCTGTTTGTTTACTCATCAGTTCTGCTGTGAAGTCTGGTGGGGTGACTTTCCATCTGAATATACAAAACAATGGCCAGTAACTGGTTGATTGATTCAGTGTTAATACATTATTTTAATTGTTTCTAATATGTTATAAAGTAAGAGGGATTTTCATGGATTTCAATTGAGGATTTTTGTGCCCTGTGGTCATAATGTTGAGCGCAAAGGAAACAGAAAAATAAAGAGCGAGTCATAGTTTGGAGGAAATGTAACACATTGTTCCAGATCCTGATTCACTTACAGTGAATAATGCACACACACACACACACACACCCAAAAGCACAATGAAAACATGGGCACTTATAGGCATTTATGATTTAGTCATTTAGGGATGTGGTATCTTGCTCAAGGATACTTCAATAGAACACACAGCTGTTCCTGCTGCTGGGTTTGGACCGTCCATTCGAGGGGCAGTCTCCCGTTACACGCACACATACACACACACACAAAATAAACACACCAAATACCCACATCCTCCTCACCCGACAACAGTACTGCAACTGTTTCTCATGTGACAGAAGGGGGGTGAGCTGTTGAGCCGAGGGAGTGGCGGGGAATAGCGTGCGAAGACCTAATACAATGTTTCAACCCCAGATGGGTCACATCAGTAGCCCGCAATCAACAAATTTGGTCCTGCCAAGTTTACACGCTTTACATGTCAAAGGGGACGGCAGGAGGGAAAAGAGAGAAACCTGTTTCTTCTTCTTCCCCCGTGCTTCTTTTTATCACTTGCCACAGCTTCTAATTATTAATTACTGTGAGCGTTTTTTCCATTGTGGAAGAGAGGAGAGGAAAAGAGGAGATGAGAAAATCAGGGAAGAAAAACTAGGAGAAAGGTAGAGAAGAGAAGATAGAAGAAAAGAAGAAAAGAGAAAGAAGGAGCGAAGAAGAGGGGAGAAGAGAAGAAAGAGAAGAGGAGGAAAGGAGAAGATAGGGGGAAAAGAAGAAATTAGGTAAAGACAGGAGAGAATAGGAGAAAAGAAGAGAAGACAGGAGAAATGAAGACAGGAAAGAATAGGAGAAAAGAAGAGAAGAGAAGAGAAGAGAAGAGAAGAGAAGAGAAGAGAAGAGAAGAGAAGAGAAGAGAAGAGAAGGAACGAAGGATGTTCAGCACTACTGGGAAAGAAAATAAGAGTGGAGCAAAATAGAATAAATGCCGAAAAAAGAGAGCTGGTTCCCGACATAAGGACATTTCATGGAAACTTAGTGGGAATAGGTTAACTGCAATAGATGTTAGGGATCACCCTCATGCTTTGTCTACCCTTCCAATCACCATTTCAGTACAGCAGGAAAAGCTCTGTGGTCAGCCGATCCATTTCCTCTCTGACACCAGTGATTATTACCAGCACCGCAGAGCCGTTTAGGGCTGGCAAAACACCTTTGTCTCTGTCCAAAGTGGTTAGGATGAGCGGAGAGGACACCTGGTGTGCAACTTTAGATGGAGGGCTCCCTAATGCGAACACAGCGGGGGTGTTTAAATGAGGCCGATGATATCACTGTCCCCAGAGAAATAAAGCTGTAGATAACAAAAGTTTCAGCATCCTGCCCCAAATTATCAGTGACAAATCACACCCGTGCTATGCATGCTCGCATTTGCACAAACACACACAGCACTAGGCATACCATCGTATAAGAGATAACTGTCACACACACATACACACATAAGACAGCGCTTCACCATTCTCTCCCCATGACAGTGTGTGGTCTTGTCATTCAGGCTTTGTTTCCACTGCGGCCTCATCTTTAAATAGCCTGCTATAATCTGTCCATTCAAGCACAGACACATTGAGTTTCAGAGTGAATTTTATAGTGCAGTTTGAAACCAAAGCAGACTGGCAGATCTGATTCCAGATCAGCTGCAGGATTGAGCACATGATGACGGAAGCTCAACTGGTGGAAAAGGAACTAACTAGTGTGAAACTGAATTTTAACGGGGCAGCTTCCTAAAAGATCAACTCACTGTTTTATCAACTGATAAAACAATGATGTCGGAATGATAAATGAAAACTGCCTGGCAGCTTTCCGCTTTGGCTCTGTGTGTTTTTTCATAGAACAAAGAGCTTTTAATTGATGTTCCTCTAGGATAATGACTTAACAAACTGTTTGGGTGTGGGCTAATAATCATCATGAACTTGTTTATAGAAGAACACTTGAGGGTGGCTCGATATGGTGTCGCATTTCTAGCACCAATTCCCATGCTATTGTCTAGAAGTCTGACTAACAAAGAAGAGGTGGGAGGAGAAAAAAAGAATGGAATCCTTTTTGCATGATAAAAAAAAAAAGGCAGAGAGAGGAAAAGATAAAAAAGAAGCCAGGGTGGGAACTGTCATAAAATGAACAGAGAATGAGATTCAAAGTCTTTTTCCCACCGGACTATAAAACATGAAAAAGTATGTGTTAGAAGGAAGGAGAAATCCTTTGTGGCTCCACTGTACTGTGAAGGAGACTCAGAGAGAGGGCTCCAGATGTGTCTCAAACATGCTTCAAGTTTCATTGTGATACTTAGAGGGTCTTAGTGAAGCGGACCCGGGGTTTGTATTAAACCCAGTCCAGTCTGGCCCATGTTCACGCAGGGCCAGATGGTTAGCACATGAGAGACAGATAACAGCTTTGGCCTTAATTGTACGGTTATCTTTCAGATAATTGTGCACGCCAACCACCAAATTATGTAGTAGTACTGATTTATTCTGTAGCTTCCAACATGAATGCCATTCCACTGCACCACCATCACTGTCTGGAGTGATCTATCTGCAATGCTTTGGGCTGCTTTGGAGGCTTTGAGTCCTCATCATTACTGCATATTTGTGCTATTCGTGTCAGCTTTAGCGGCAACATGCAGGGCTGAAAAATGATGCCAAAGTGAAGTGCCAAAAGCTGCCAAAAGCTGCAGTTCATTTGAAAGAAGCTGGTCGTTTGCAATAGACCCCCAAGTAAAAACGGCCAACTTTACAACAGAAATAAACATGGTTACAGCCTGGTACAAAAATGATTTTGGTCTATTTTGCTAATTTTAACTTTCATGACAACTGTATGGGGAGGTGAATGTTTCAATAACTCACCATTTACATTCTGAAGTTACAGTGCGAGTCTCTCTTCCACAGCTCCTTCCTCTCGTCAAATTATTACTTCCGGCTTCAAAAAACTGCAATGGCCAAACTCCCAACTCAAGGCGCCAATGAATGTAAACTATGTCCATTATTTCATACAATTCATGGTCCACAATTACACTGGCATATTAGAAAATGCAGCTTTTTCATTGCATTTTGGCCTTTCATCTCCTTGCAGAATGTGTTTTAGGTCATCAACAATGAACCATTTGTAAAAATCCAACTATGGTCAAGATTTCACGAGACTCCATTTTTAGCGTTGATGTGTAGATAGTGATGAGTTTTTAGCTTGTAACCACAGAGTGTGCGACTGTATCTCCTTTGCGAGGCGTCACAAATAAGGGCAATAGTAGCGCTGGTTCTAACCTTGCTTACAGGACTTTTATATGTTAACATACATTGACAGTTAATCTTACACTGAATGAAACAGGGATGAACCCTGATTTAAAGATAATAGTCTGTCCGGACCATTCCTTATTTCGCACTCGTTTGGGGGTCACCTGTAGGAATGAAAATCTAACGCAACTGTTCATTGTATTTACTTTGTGTATGACTGTGCTGTTTAGGTTCCTGTGTATTTTAGAGGGAAAAAAAACCAAAACAATTCCAGCAAATGTAAAGGATATTGTAACACCTCCCTCATTTCAACACTTCCCCCGATGTGAAAGTCAGCGCCTGACATCACCTTTCCTTTCGTGTTTCTCTCCCCTCTTCCTCTTGCTCGACGGTCACAGCTTCTCACATTCTAAACATTTACAGTCATTATGCCAAAATAGAGATATTCACCTCCCATCACCAGTGATGAATCACTGAGGGAGGAGGGAGGTCAAGGCAGCGAGAGGAGTGGAGGAAAAAATGATTAGACTTTGTTTGTGCTATTTTTGAGCTAATATGTTTGCCACTGTTAGAATAGAGGATAATAAAATCTGAATTTTCATAATTTTTTCTCTATCCCTTGGACTTTAAATGGCAATCTACAACACATAAAGACAGAAACTTTGGCTGCTGATAATGTTGAAGAATTCAATCATGGAGAATCTTGACACGCACTTAAGACTTCATAATTTGCCGCTCTGGCAGCTAATTTATTTAAATTTGCATCAATCTTAATTTTCTCTCATATGCCAAACATTTGCTTTAAGGAGCTTGACAGCTGGAAACACTGCTATAGCTAACATGCCATAGTTGGCTTCCTGTATCTTAAATTCATATTTTCTTGACTCCAAGCCAAACAAGCTGGTTGATATGCTGCCAACTGGAACATAAACTGTTACGCTTCTGGCATCTTTCATGTAGTATTTTTTCTCCTTTTACTCTTACTTAAATCGTGTGAGTTGGGAGTAAATTTTTAATCTGCCACATAATCACACAGCATCATGCTTCAGTGTTTTTATGAGGTGCAGAAGAAAAGACTTTGACTAAGGAAAGGGAGAGCAGAGAAGGTGCTTCTGATTGCCTGTTCCAGGTGCAGATTTGTGTGTGCATTTCTGTGAAACGCCTGTGTTTGTGTGTGATCTCATCTGATCAGTGTCAGCTCTGACAGCTCTGCATCCTGAAGGTGTTTGGGAATGTGTGTGTGTGCACGTGTGTGTGCAGCATGAGAGTTGTGCTTGCATGTACGACCGTAGCGCATCACTATTTTGTGATGCGTAACAGTGCCATTCTTATGAGTGATTCCACCTGATCAGTGTTAACTATGTCAGCTCTATATATCCTGAAGGTGTGTGTGTGTGTGTGTGTGTATGTGTGTATGCGTTAGAGATCTGGGATTCCCTAAAGCGTGTTCAGTAAATCCTCAACCAGCACGGATTCCCAGGCATCGCGTGCAGTAGGGTGGGACTCCCAAGCTAAGCCACGCCCCAGCACACATACATACACACACGTATACTCACACACACACACACACACACACACATACATACACATACAGTAGACAACAGCTCCTAACAAAGGCCAGTGTAACGTAAGGTGCAAGGCTTAAGCTAGTGTCGTGGGAGGGTTAATGGATTTCAACCATTTATTCACCTGTCATCCCCATTAAATCCATAGCTGGTCCTTCCGTGACCAAATGAGACCTCTTATCTCTATAACAGCCCTCATCTGGTTAACCTCAGCCCTGCTTTCTCTCCACGCTGTGTGTCAGTGGAAATGCATATCCCCTGTACGCTCACGGCAGCACTTGAGAAACACAGAATGATACTTATCTTGCGTAAATAGGAAAGCAACGATCCAATATAACTTTGGATTCATCCTCCGTGTGTTTGTGATTTTGCCATGGCTATAACACCTCAAGACAAATGTGGTTTGGAAGTTAAAGAGCAGGTTTTAGCTGATGAGTCTCACATGTTTGAGGAGGTTGCAGTGTGGGTGGTCAGTCCACAAAAGATCAGAGCGCTGACAAGAAAAACCAGTCGAACTGTTGTGTGTGTGTGTGTTGTGGTGGTGGATGTGTGTTCGAGGGAGGGCGCAGGGTGAGAGTGCAGCCTATTATGGTCGACTGTACCCAAAACATGTCATTGCTGAGAAATGGTAGGCTCTCCTCTGCCAAACTATTTTCAGTCAAACACTTTTCATTTTGAACATTATTATTATCATGATGTAAAAAGTGCAGATGAACAAAGTCTGCTTCCTTTTTGGATTTTTTACAGGTGAAACTGGATTTTATATGTGGAAGGCAATCTGAATCCCAACCAGTTTCTAGGTAGAAATGGTCGTGTAAGGCTATATAGGTGGATTATTTGGCATTAAGTTGATCATCTTTTATCAGAAGGATACTGAAATTCTCCAAGCCCCAGCTTTACTGGGCAAAGGACTAATCAGCAACTCATTATGTGTCTGGGACATAAAGTACAGTTGCAAAGTTAGTTGCTTTACTCATTGTGGTCTGGCAAGTCTCAGCACAAGCATTATATCATACACTGCACAATAAAAAGTTGGCAGTGCTTTTTTTACACGCCCGCATCTAGAAGAACTCATCCTATATCAAACTACACAAATGCACCACTTGCCTGGCCGTCACTGGTCTTCGCTTCAGGTCATAAATCTCGACAAACATGGCAGCTGTTCTGGAAACAAGCCTTTAAATGTCAACATATTTCTTCTGCCATGTCTGAAATTCTGTGGTTGAGCATTTTTATTTTGGGATGGGTCAGTCGGAACAACTCCAGCCAGCCCTCTGAGACACATTATGGCTCATCTCTGGTGTATAACACCTGAACAAGAGCTTCAGATGTGAAAACCTCCAGAATAAAAGCTCTCTGTTATAAGGCAGTTGTGTTACAAAGCAGAGAGCTTTTAATCAGGCGTTCAGTACTCTTAATGAATAATAATATCACACAGCTCCATAATGTGGATATGTAAAGTGATGGACATAGACTCCATCCCACTTTATATTTTTAGCCCTACCCCTCATTTTTGAATTCCACCTTGCCTCTCATGACAGTTACGTTGGGGTTGCGGTTGAAACTTCCCCTTTTAAATGGTACAACCCTTCAAGACCCTTATCAGTATGCGGGCATTTCCATAAAAAGACGCAACGAGTGTTGCCGAATATACCGGCTTTTGTTGTGGAATCTTCTTTTGCGTAGTCTACATGCAGTCTTTTGCGGTTGTCAGGACATTCGTGATTTGTTCACAACTTCATTTTATCAATCAATAGCACAAGTCATAAAATAAAAAAGAACACTGCCTGATTACAAGGTAACTAGCAGTCTGCACTGAGAATAGAAGAGCTCTAACAAGGGCAGCAACTTTGCTGTTGGACTTTAGTTAAGTTCTGGGCATCATATGGGCCATCAAATGGGTGGTAATGGGACATGGAAATATGTCAAATGCAGGACTGTCAGGCACAAATTGACAATAAAAGCATGTTAGTTAGCTTGCTAGTTAGCTACCAAGACATCCGCATAGTGATTTATTTTGTTATACTTGTTATAAAGAAAAGGACATTAAACTAAGAACAGTGGTTATTAATTTTCTTAATCTTTATTAATGAAAAAACATACATTTGTGGGTATCCTTTGTTGCTTGTACATCTTTCCAATGATTTCTTATAAAACTGTTTTAAGTGTACCACTGAAAAATCTCAGTTTGAGGGCGCCATGTATCCTTAACACTTAGCCCTACCCCTCTATCCCAACAAGAATTGGGGCACCCCACCTCTAGACATGAACCTGTCAGTGAAGAGGTAAGGGCTAAGTGTGAGGAGCAAGATGTTTATTGGGACTGGACTTCACTCTCTTACCTGCTGAACTAGTCAGTAACAGGGAGAAGAGATAAGGAGGTCAAGGAAGCGAGTCTTCGGACAGATTTACTACCATATGTAGACAGTTGTTTTGCTCTGCAGGTCACAGCCAGAGTGGAAAATCTCAGAGCTGTTCAGTTTATCAGTTTGACTAATTCGTTAAACATTTCATCTCTGAGCACATTTACCACAATTAAGGAAAAAGAAATGGTGCATGCATGCAACCTGCCTTGTTTAAGTGTGCACACAAGTGCACAGTGCATACGCGCTAATGCGTATCCATGTGTGCAGCCTTGATGCGTAAACCTGACACCATTACAGCATGTGATGCATGCCACCTGTGCAAACAGCACTACAAAGACTTCCCTGTTTTCATGGACTGGCCCTTTAATTAGCCTTTAATTGGGCCACAGCTCCCACAGTTAGGACAGTGAGACACAACCAGACAGCTGTGGAACGAACAGCAGCAGAAACGGGAGATTAACTGTGTGAATGGCTGGAAAATTACTTTTCCTTACATCAGCCAGTCGGTAATCAGTCATTTTCAAAGGTGTGATCAGCATTCATGAGAACTGCATGCATTATCATGCAAGAAATTTTAATAAAAAGGGATATTTACATGAAGATGAATATGCTTAAGCTGTTAGGTAAGGTGGCTGTCGGCACACTCACACACTCATGCACTCACGCACACCTCTATACCCCAAAATACTTCATGATTTACAAACCACATCTGAGAAGTTATGCAATGTTCAAACATGTGGCCAGCACTGAAAACAAACCATGGCACGCAACGGCAGCGAGGTCATTTTATACACTGGAGAGTCTAACTGCTCCGCTCTCTCCCTTTTCTCTTTCCGATTCTCTCTCAACCTGCTCTCTCTCTCTCTCTTATTCCCAAAGGAGCACTTGTGAAGCTCACAGGGAAAGCGGTCAGACATTATTAGCTCAGCAACATGCCACTGAGTTTTTCCTGACATAAGTTGAGGCCTTAAATAGACTTAACACTGCAGCAGTGACACGCAATGTCTTCTACTGTCAGAGCCATTGATGAAAAAAGGAGCGGCCTGCAAGCAAGTTGAACTGAATGGGAAAAAGGAACTAAAAAGATGACAATGTAACAAAATTAAATGGCACCAATCCTTATGATGAGGTGATGATCTGAGACAATTGAACTAAAGCGTCTACTTAATGGTAGATAAGAAACATGTGACAGCTTCTTTGAGGTACTCTTCTCTGTGTAATTTTCATGTAATCGTTGCCACACTAGAGAATGCCAGACAGAGAGTTGTCTTGCAGATTTTACTGTATAACCACTATAATACACTTTACATTTATTAGGTGATGGTATTTCACACAAAGACAACAATTTCTTCATTTCTTTAAAGATGCATTCTCAAAATGGGCAAACTGTGGTATTATTGACCAAAAGGATGCCAAAATTCAGCTCATTTGGGTACCAGCTAGTACAAATGTTGTTTATAGTGGATGTGTTTTTGTGATTTAGTTATTCTAATCTTTGGTGTCCAGTATTATTACGAAATTTAGGTTTTATAGGCTTGAATTTGGCAGGCATCATCACACTAAAATACCCAAAGAATGGCAACCAGAATAAAATCACATGTGAATTTGGTTCTGATTAGGAATGGGGAGAGTTTAGGTAGTGTTTATCCACCTTTCCGGCCTGATATAAATATTTATGGAGTAAAATATAAAAATAACTGAATGGAGGTCATCTGGAAACGTTTTAAAACTTCTCTCAAGTGCAAAAAGGATAAAAATTGAAGCAAATATGACCATTACATTTTCCACTCTTGATGGAGAAAAAAAAAGAAGTGTGAAGACATTGTAAAAAGCCAAGATTCCTCAGCTTATTTTTCATATCCTGTTCTGTCTTTTGAGACAGATGTGAGCTAAGTTTGATGGGACATTTGAGAGCTGATTCGACAGGTGAGCTGAGTCTTTTTTTTTTTTTTTACAAGAGGAGAGTCAGCAGCAGTAAATGAAATAAAAGCAACATGTGTAGATCCATTGTTTTGTGTTCATGTGTGTGTGTGTGTGTGTGTGTGTGTGTATTGCACATGTCTGTATATGTAGCCAGCATCCTGTGGAGGGGAAGAGGGAAACCATACCATTGTGTTAGTGTGTGTCGACACCTCCTTCCTACCCCCTGCTTCGACAACACTTCAACTGAAACGGACGTACAACAATGAAAAGCAGGCTTTTCTTTTGAGCTCCGCCAATACCCTTTGAAGGTCTACACTTTGAAATACCATTATATTTGTATCACTCCACCACCATTAATGCATCCATAAATATATGAATATCTTTTTAACAGCTGTTGAGATTTAAAATAACATTTCCCCAACTATAAATACAACATCCTCACCCTCTCATCCCCTTTGTGCTGGGATGAGACACTTCTTCCTTGAAAGTTAGCTTTTATATCATTTTTTAAAAACTTAAGAGTTTGTAGACTTTGTTGCAGAGTGCACGCAAAGAAGCTAGCAAGTGAGCTAGCTAACAGATAAAAGACAGAAATGGTTATCAAGTTGTAAAAGTAACAGATAAATGGTTGAAATAGTTAGCTAAAAGTAAGGGATAAATGATAAAAATAGTTAGCTTAAAGTAGCTAATAAACGGGTTAAATAAAAGTTAGCAAGAAGTAAAAGATAAATGGTCAAAATAGTTAGCAAAAAGCAAAGGATAAATGATAAAAATAGTTTAAAGTAGCTTATAAATAGTTGAAATAGTAAGCTTGAAGTAACAGATAAACCTAATGAATCATTAGGTAAAAGCAGCTTACTAATGGTTGAAAAAGTTAGTTAACAGCAGGCCAATGGACAAATGGCCATAAATGGTAAGACACTTAGCTAAAAATCAACAGATATATGATAGTCAACTTGACATAATGGAGTAATGGTTAAAATAGTTAGCTAAAAGTAACAGAAGGTAGAAATAGCTGGGTGTAATAAAGCAATAGTTAGCAATCAATCAATATAAAGCAATCATGTCAGTAAGTAATAAATGGTTAAAATAATTAGCTAAAAGTCATGAATAAAACATTCAAACATCTGGCTTCTGATGCTCCCAATAACAGACTGCAAATGTTGTCAAACTGACCTAAAAATACTTACATTTTCAAAAAACATTGCCACAAAAACACAATCAATTAATATCAAATTAATAATTAAATATTTAAATGATCGTTAGTGTTAAATAACATCCAGTTTTGAATCATTTAAACACATTTGGAAGATGTCGAGCGTTGATAAAGCTGTACTGCTTGACTTTATCTGACAGGGCTATGGGGTACATCAGACAAAAAAAAGGCTTGGAACCACTGATTTAGATAGCACTAATAAAACTAGTTATTGCCATCTTGTGATCTGTTTTCTTTTGCAATCTGGATTTTTCACACTATGTTGTTTTTTAGTGTCCGGTCTCTGAGGCTGCAGCAGTTTCACAACAACTCCAGACCCATGTGCAGGGCTAAAAAAACAGGTGTTCCTAATGTTGAATGGTGGATATTTTTCTTTGGAACCAAATTTGTCTCATGTGACTTTCATATGTATTCTCCCGCACAATCCAAGGAGAAAATCTGCAAAAGGTGCAACTCTATCAGGTCTGGTCACCAGACCCACTTACTGTCGTGCAAAGAGTGGAACACAGGAATCCTCTTTGGAAAAGCATGAGTGGGGTATCGAACATCCACTGATATGCCCGAGGACAAGAGAAAAATGCCTCTATATACATAACGAATGACACACCATTAAATTCACATTTACCCACATTCCAACTGGATGCAACAGCTGTGTGGAGAATGAATTACTACGTGTAGTACTAGCACGAGGGATGGAGAGATGGAGGGGAGGATACACATATGGAGAGGGAGATGGATTGGCACGAGTTGCCTGTAATGTATTGCTTCCACAGGATGCCCTGCACGCTCAAAAGAAACCATAATTGGCCTTGATCACGCTCAGCCATTGAGACATACAGTAAAAGTGACTGGCAGTGGAGAGAGATGGAGAGAGCGAGGGAGAGAAGGGAAGAGAGGGGAGGGGGAGATGGTAAGGCAGTGTGACAGGGTGATTTTGCAGAAGAGGATGAACTGTAAATATTGACCCTGGAGAGGAGGGCAATATGTGAGTGCAAGATGCGTGTGTGATATTGTTTCCCTGCTGGTGCAGAGAAATGATATCACGATAACAACACGCACCCAAAACACACACACACACACACAGTTCAAGTTCTTCACTGGCCTGGAAAATGCCGTAGCTCTGAATCTTACTGGGCTGAGATAAACATCAGACTGGTTTTAGAATCGTTACAGTGGTTACAATTTAACAACAAATTTCAGATTTTCCCGAGAAGCTTTTAAACACGACAGTACAAACCTGTAATCTACACACAAGATGGTAAGAAGTTTGTTTTTCTCTGCCATTATTTACTGTATCTACCCTTCAGGACACAATTCATCTCCTGAGCAGTCAATGAACACTATATACGAAAATGCAGCAGCTCACTTGAAAGAATTGCACAGCCTCAAATCTCCCAAACTACGCAACCTCAAATCAGATGACCCATGACCCTTTGCACCCGTTGACTAATCCTCGTGCTGTGGCAGATGGGGCCTTCAGCTCAACTATCCCCAAGCATTGGAATGCACTTCCCCACCATCTATGAGCACTTCTGAGTCCTCTGAAAGAGGCCTCAAAACCTTTTAGTGAAGGCATTCATTTTTGTCATGGGCACCTTTGAACCCATTTTAATGCTGAAAAATGCCAGTACATTTATTCTGGTTGATCTTAAGTCTTGAAATCTGGCACAGGTTAAGTCTGGGCGAGTATCTAACAGTACAACTTTGAAATATTTAGATCATACAAAACAAAAATTCACCCTTTTATAAATAGTCAAAGGCAGGATTTTGGAAAAATGAGGGAAAACTCTACAGGTGTTTAATCAATGGTTTCCATATGATGTTTTTTGTTCATGTTGCAAATTTAGGGGTTTGTGAAAAAATCAATACAGCATAGCATCACAATATTTGTGCATGGCATGTCGTATCGGTACATGGACGTAAAGTATAATTTTTTCTGAATTATTTAGATTATTAATATTACATATACAAATTTGGTGGCCTACTGGAATAATCAAATCATTTTTTCTGTCCAATAGATACATTTTGCTGCAAATAAAATGATTAAAATGAAATGAACAGACTAAATACTTAATCTTGTTAGATAAAAACAGATGTTTACTAAGTTTACCATTGGGGACTTCATTTGCAGCTAAGAAAAGGTAATACACCACAATGTATTGCAGTATGTGTTCATAACACTTAGTGTATCACACAAAAAAATAAAAATTGCAAAAATATTGTATTGTGACTTAATTATTGCAACAATATCATATTGTGGGGCCTCTTCACCCTTACTGCATATGTATACATATTTTTCTAATGAGCTCAAAGATACCAAACACTTGATTGTGCTCCTTGTAGTTTCTGAAATACAGTCATTATATTATCATGCTATATTCAGTCATAGTGGCACTACTGTTTTTTTCCTTCAAAACATAAAGTGCTCAAAGACTTATTATAGCGTGATAAGATAACGGCTGCAACTCAGAATCCATTTGACTGATTTTGAAATTTGTTCAGATTTGTGCTTAGGCAAGCCAGAGAAAACTTCTTCTAAATCATATTATTAAGTTCAGTTGTGTGCACAAATGGGTTCACACTGCCCTTCACAGTCATATTATGCCTATACTTGTGTTAACTGCTACTGTCTATTTTGCTTTATAATTTGTAGCACATTGCCTTTTGATGAAAGGTATGATTAAATAAAACTATTTGTATTATTATTATCATTATTACTATGTTAGCCGTAACAAGTGTATTTAAGCAGTGAGCTATTATTATTATTATTATTATTATTATTGCTTTTTCATTTGCCAAGATACCCACAGCTGCCTGGGATTTAACAAGCGCTAAGCTACTTTTCACCTTCTCTCACCTCATTATAGCACTTTTTTACTGTAAGAAGGGTTCATAAACGAGGTTTCCAATTTTCATAACAGATTTTGGGAGAGGGTGTTCACTCGATACATGTGCATATATGTTTTTTGCTAATTGAGTCATTGCTATCATTTTAAGTGGTTCTATCCAGGATAGCAAAAGAAAAGCCCCGATTTCATTCTGCAGCAAGCCCATTTTTTCTGTCATTTTCATTTCTACTTAAATGATTACATAGTATAGCATGCCAGTAACATAAGGTACAACTAAAAATATTAACAGTCTACATCTGATATTGCTGCTGCCTGTCTTTCCTACTCAACCAAATTAGTAACGGTACAAAGAAACCTGCTACGTAACAGAGTCCATGTTTTCACACAGTCCAGCTTTGCTCTCATGATTAAACTTTCCTTGGTGGAAGACTAGTATGTGAAGCCTCAGAGTGTGGGACAGAGTGTAAAAGCGTGCATCTCACGCCAAAAGCGTGAGAGCTGGCAACCCGGCTCATAACAAAGATCACAATTGTCATGACACAGACTCGTTCACCCTTCCTCTCTGCTCTCTCCCTCTTCCTCTATCCCTCTCCCGGCCCTTGTCCTGGTATGCCCTCCCTCCCTCCGTTATGCCGCTGTCCCTGTTGAGCGACTCATGCATGGATACAATGTGCTCCACTGTGCTCTTTGAAGGCTAGCATTACTGTTCACACGCAATCTGCGCCGAACACCGATATGTTTCTCCCCCTTACTCTTTCATTTTTTTTCCCCCTTTTTTCATCTTTCATCCCTTGTTCATTTTAATTTTTTTTTACTCCTGTCTTAAGACAGAGTCGGGGAAACTGGTACACCTTAAGAAATGTTTAAAAATATATAGCAAGTTCTTGTTTTCATACATTCCCTTTACGCAAGAAATTAAACTCATCCCCTAATTGTCAATTACTGATGAGTTATTTTGCAGTTTTATTTACAGATGCACACATTCTCAGACACATTCTCAGGCACATTTACACTCATTTGTCCTGAAAGCGCGGTGAAAAGAAAACGTACAGTATCTGCTGAAAATGACCACCTTACATGTTTCTTTGATTACAGGTTTATAGCCTGTCTCGCTCACAAAGCAATGAGCAAAAGCAGCCACTGCTCCCACCGCAATCAAATTATGGATACTAATCTGATGTTCTTCCTCTAATTATTTTAAATGTTCCGGAAACATAAAACACATTACGTCATTCTATACTTAGGAGAAAAATAAAAGTCGAACCTTTAATGAGCTCGATGTAGGTTAATTTAACATAATTTTATTTCTATGTGCATTAATTTGTATTAAAAAAAAAAAGATTTGTAATTCAACAGTACGCTCTAAGTCCTTCCTGAAGTATCTTCTCCAATTGTTTCCATGTGGTCGGCCTCAGGAATCTCTCCTGCATATTTAGAGCATGCCACCGCCACAGAAGGAATATGATACCTGACTTTCTTTCTCAATCTTTCTCCAATGTTTTTCTCCCCTGAGTCTCAGTGACAAAATATTCCCTTCCTCTCTCTTTTTTTATTTCACTTTTTGAGTCGCTTCTGTCCGAGCACACTATCAACATCTGTGTGAACTGGCCTTAAGTGTCACTCCCTCGTGGCGATGTTAAATTGCTTTAAGTACAGTACAAAGAAACTGTCACCCCAGTATAGAGCAGACCAGAGGGCATGTGTGTGTGAAATATGTGCATATGCATTGAATACCTTAAGGAATAATTGTGTGTTGCGGCTCTCAAGTGTCATCCACTGACAGTGAAGTGTAGGAAGTAAATGAACTCATTTCTGCAGGGCTGGTCCCTCTCTCTCTTTCTCTTCTTCTCTCAACGTTACTTGCTTCCTTCGTCTCTCTTTCATTCACTCACTCTCTCTCTCTGCTCGCTTCGACAGATCGTTTTCATAACCACTTTTCTGAGGTCACAGCCTCGTCTGCAGTAGTCACGCAACCCTTCGCCTGCTCAGTCAGCTTTACATGCACACACACACACACACACAGCAAATGTACACATGCACGCACACACACACATACTACTACAGCAATACTACTCCACGCTACACAAATGCCTGTCTTAAAGAGACAGTGTGCGGCTCTCTCCCAGCAGCCACAACATGTTACAGACGCCACATTTAAAGGGTCAGCATGTCTATTTTTGGCGCTCTGTGCTCAAAGCATTCCTCCGCTGCTGGCAACACACATGCAACCTGTGGCTGACGGGTGGGAATGCAACACGAGATGAAGCTGATCTTTAAATCAGACCTCGGACTTTTTGAAATGTTTATATTTTAATCATGTTTTTGTGTTTTTGCTGAGCAGAAAAGGAATACAGTGACTTAATTACAGCGGCCTGTTCTGGTAACATTCTGCTCGGGGGGATTCATAAAAACGATCTCTTTATGTGGTTGGTGCATAGTTAGGAAGTAATTGCTTTGCCTTAACCTCATTAACCACATGTGACTTAATGATCCCAGTTGCAAGTGCAGGTGTCAACTCCACAGCAACATTTTGTCTTTATCCCTGTCCATGTGCACGACTTATTTATGTGTGTATAACACATCCATGTGATGCACTCAGAACCTCGCATTGTCCTGTCCATCTTTCTCCTCCTTTCTGTCCTCCTGGTTCTGTCTCATCCCTCCCCCAACACCTTTCTATCCTCTCATCACCTTTCTACCACCAGGACAGCCTAAGGAGATATATACAGTAACTGGGGATGACAGGGAACCAGAGGAAAAGAGAGAGAAAGTGAGTGCCAGTGATTTGAGCAGGGTCAGGAAGACAGCGAAACAAAGGGATCATTCACGTCGCTGGACCTCTAAAATACTCCTACAAAGGTCTGGTTTGTTGGACGTCTCTTATTTATGAAGGATGTGACCTGACCCCGAAATTAAAAGGCAGGGATGTTGAAAGGGCGTGCACAAAAATAACATCACATCCTTTTTCTGCGCCTATACTTGTTAAAACATATTTGCAGTGTAGGTACACACTTTAAACTAAACAGAGGCGTCTCCTCAAATACTCATTAAGATGGCACTTGTCTTGTCTTTCCACTGTTTTGTTTTCCTGTATCTCAGTCAGACTGCATTTGTACATACGTTTAGCGTCTTTCATTACCTACAGCTTCTGGTCATTTGTGGCATCGCTGGAACATATGTTAGGGTGATTAGCAAGACGCAAATGGGCATTGGTAGACTTTTAATGTATTATTCTGCTGCTAATTGATCTTTTGCTAAACCCCCCCTAGTTACTGTTGCTAAGCCTATTAAGCTTTCCGTTCCTGCACAACACAAGCAGTTTACAATAGCAGCCTTAGCGCTGCCTGGAAGACTTGACAATGTTCATTTGTTGCATTGTGAATGCATGCATGTACTGTAAATATGTATGAACACACACAAGCCTTGTTGGTTTCAAATATTATTACCTGCACTCTAGCTGTGTAATCAAAGCTGACACTTTGACACTTACTCTACACAGAGTGGACAATAATTCTTTACAAGCTGAAATGAGATTTTCCAGCTCATCAAATCTCAGTTTGTGTTTTTTGTCATGACATCACCAGCAGGAGAGGGGGGGGAGGCCACAAAACAGCCTCAATATGGCCTGGAAATTGACTGAGAATTTGGCCCGGGAGAGATTGCATGAGAAGGAGAAGGACTTGAAGTAGCAGGGAGGGGAGGCTTGCCAAGAGTAAAGGCTCCGGCCTGAAGGCTTTTGGCAGGTGTTTTGACTCTGCTATCCATCCAGCTGCTGACTAAAAACATGGGAGGTGTTACAAGAAAATCTATCAGCTGTACAGACAGGCTGTAATCTCTGTAATCCTCTGTCCTTCTACTAATGTCTAAGAATCTTGCAAATGTTGATATCTGACAAGTAAATAAATAGAGGAGAGTCAAACATACGCAGTCTTTCAACAACACAATTATGATCATTTTTCTGGAAAATCTGAATCATAGTTAATTGTGTCCCACAGCAGCCTCGGCCTCGGCCTCATCAGCGATCATATGGCTCTGCCAATTAGGTCAAGTCAGAGTTTTCTACATGAATTGGCCCATCTGACATTTTAACAAAGATGTCCAAGGATGAATGGATGGAGAGTTGGTACTGCAAGGGGTTAATGAATTATGCAATAGGATTTCTCTCCTATCTTATGCCTCCTTTCTGCATTTCGCAACCCCCATCCACCTCTCAGGAACACGGCGGCATGTTAAAATCATCACCATCTCCTTTGACATGATGACCTCATTGCAAGAGTCTTCTTGTTTCGTAGCTGCAAAGCTTATTTATAGAGACATTTAGCGATGTCGTGGTCAAGGTAAGAGTAAGAATGGGAGCAGGATAGCTTGATGGAACAGGTGAGGGAAGGAAAGCAAGAGGGAATCAGCAGCATTAGTCACTAAAGCAAAAGGCAGTCAGGTTAAGGTTATCCAAGCCTGCAGGCCAAGGAGGGGTGGCACCACAAGAGGGGAAGGATTAAATGAAAGATTAGCAAGATCAGAGATCACAAAACATAAAAAAATGCAGCTGCCTCGACATCAGAACACAATGACAATGAAAGTGATAGATCAAGAAAACATACTTCTGATCTGTAGTGCAATCGGGGTTTCCCACACATTCATTTATGTAGCATATGTTTAAAGCATCTGCCTCCACATATTGAGTTTATATTTTTGCACCTCTTGCAGCAGAGCACACTGTGGGCACAGTCGGAGCCGTAAAACGCCAGGCGAAGTGTAAATGAAACTGAACCGTTCATTGCGGTGCTCTAAAAGTTTCCTGTAATTCCCTCTGCAGCAGCTGCTTCTCTCATCCATCGATCTGATCTGATCAGCTCAGTCTGGATCAATTATCCACCCGGCGACGCAAGTTCCTCAAACTGCTACTGGAAAAAAAAAAGAACTCACAACAAGCTCAGTCTGACCTGCATACACAAATCCCCAACAATTTATTATAATTATTATATTTATAATGTCAGTAATTTAGTGAGAGGATGCAACATGATAAAAAAAGGGGCATAAGCAAGTTTAAAGTTTAAAGTCTAATTCACACATTCTGATTCTGTGGGAAACACTAGCAATTTATTTCATTATTTATTGTATAGTTTAAACTCACCACAGGAGATTGCCCTGTTGAGTTTTAATTTCTTTGTTAGTTCTCCACTCTTTGTTTTCCATAAGAAGCCACAGATTACTCTTTTGTTTAGGCCAACACTAAAGACAAAGACTTTTAATATGAACAGATGGTATGGATGATCTGTCAGCCTTTAAAGAGCTCCAACAGCACATCAGCTCAAGCAAGAAACTCTGACAGACACAGGACAATCAGCCTGCGCTGCTTCTGTGTGTGCATGAGAGTGGGTATTTATAAAACCATCACCGCATTATCATGCCCGAGACATGTGAGCGGGTGCGGCATCTTCATCCTTAACTCGTTTAGGACATATTGAGGTCATTTTCCCCGGGTTTACACAACATTGCGTGAGAAGGGATGGGTATCCGGTGGATCCAATTGCCCTCTGTGAGGGCGGCAGCGCCTCCATGAATGTGGCCTTTGAGTGGCGAGAGGCCAGTAGACATGCAGACAGCCTGTACTTACTGTATCTGGGAAATGGGCCTGATGCGACTTCAAACAGCCACAATGATGTTATTATGGTCGCCCCCCCCCTCCTCCCCGAGCCTCTCTCTCTCTCTCTCTCTCTCCTTTCTGAGAACTTGTTGCTCATGAGTCACAAGGAAGGAGTCTCCAGCGATCTGTTGTTTACCCTCATATTATTCATGGTAAGACTTGGACGAATCAGTGCTTCAATTTCAGTTTAAAAAGGATGTTTTGTTTTTTTTATCACCCCCTCTGAGAAAGAATGAAGTTTAATTATCCAGAGGCTATCATTATCTTTATTTATCCTGTTTAAAATGAAGTGCTTTTACAACAATGATTTTATTGAGCAAAGGGATGATAAAAACATTGGACATCATACAGTAACTGGGGTTTTCTGGTATGGGACAACATGAAAATAATATGTTTTTAAAGGTAAAAGAGGAATATTGTGTGGGGTGTAAAGCAATGGACTCATATAACTTTTGAAGTGATAACCCCACACTGACTTTTCTCCTAACTTTGGGCAAACAAGCATTTCACACTGCTTCATTTTAAACTGGGTTATCCATATCTTTAAGCCAAGATTTGCTGTTTCTCCCCAGAAAATCAAATACGGCCTACCAGCAAACATTTGACAGGCGGTAATATGCAAGAGGTAGAAAAGTTCAACATCATCCCAAGGAAACGCAAAGTTTTTACAATATGATGCTATAGCACAGTAAAAAATAAAATAAAAGTGAAAACAACTTTTTTTTGAACTGATATCAGACAGATATCGGAGTTCTGGTTTCACAAAATGACGCAGGTGGCAGCTGTGGACGACGAGTGGATGTGACTCCGTTTTGATTTTGGTGCTATATTTATACAGGCTTTCAACGTCGGCGCAGGCTGTCATATCAAAATCTTTTCAGTGTCAGGATGTTTGCTGGGCTGGGCTAACTTTTGACAGTGAGAAACTGGGTTACACTTCAGAATGACAATTTTATAACATTTAATTTGTCAAGTCATCCTGAAAAAAAAATGGAATAACACCCACTTTGTTTTGTAAGTTTTTAGTTTGTGTAAAGCGAATAGAGGTTTATGTTACTGATTTCTGTTTCACACTATCTTGACGTGAGTGAGAGTTCTTTACAAAACATACATCTATTTCAAAATGCTGAAAGTGCATTTAAAGGGCATCTATTATCCAATTTTTTTCAGCTTCAAACTTGTGTGTAGGGTTTCTACTAGAACATGCTTATATGTTCCAGTGTTCAAAAACTCTTTATTTTTCTCATACTTTCTGTGCTGGAACACCTGTATTCACTCTCTGTCTGAGACACTCTGTTTTAGCACCTGTCTCCTCACCCCCCTCTCTACGAAAAGCGCAGCCTGGTTTGACTGATCAGTATTTCTGGTTCTTCCTCGTCTCTGTGTCTGTGCACCGTCATTGCAGCCGTGGATCAACTGTAACGGAGAATAGCAGCGCTTGCTGAAAAACAATTAACACTGAAACCTTCTATACACAGGCATGTTCCAGCGGGAATATGGTCTGAAACTGGAAAAAGATTAACGACAACGATAACAAAAATTTCATGTAGTTACACGTGTATGCTACGTAATGTTAACGCTTGCAGTAGCCTGCTTGGATCAGATGACCATATAAAGTAATCGAGCACTAGCTGAGGTCATCTTGTCTCTAAAGTAGAAAAAATGTTGTATAAGCATCAATTTATTGATATAAATATATAGATTCTGAATATTTGAATTAGTTTCAACATTCATTTTTCACAGTACTATCTTAATTACTTCTTTGTTCTGTCTTCTCTCCAACAGTGAGTTTACACACAAACTGATGCAGTGCCCCAACAGCCCCGCCACCTCGTACTCACTCACAGTGCTGTCTTCTTGTCTTTGCTCTCATTTGCTCATTGCATATTACTGCATTTGGAATGTGTGAAAATCTTAGTTACTGAACATGTGCATTAATGCAAGAATATCGTTTTCATTAATGTTAGTAGGTCTAATTATTGTTCATGTTTTTTTTAATCATTCTGTCAAGGAAAGGAAATTTTTAAAAAAAAAAAGTTCGATCATTATTTTATTTATCATTTAATAAAATGTTTACATTTTATGCCCTTAATGTAATTTACCCCCTGTTCTATTGAAAATGGTATTGAATATTGATTTTTTTTTTCATGGTGTTGTATCAAAAGTATAAAATCCAGTATCATGATAACACTGAGTATTTAGAACAGTCTGAAGCCTGAAGTTTTTGCTCACATGAAATACTTCTACATATGTTTAGCTCACTATTTGAAATTATGGGCCACATTTACTGTGAACACCTGACATTTCATTATTTTATAGGATACATATGACAGAAAGTAAGGATAATAGGTCCCCTTTAAAATAGGAACACTCTCATCTGCCTTTAGGAAAGAATCAATAATATACTAAATAACGGATTAATAGACTTGGTCTTTGTGGTAACTTGCAGTTTAACAGCTTAAGATATAAAAGCTTCACATTCTAGGCTGTACAGTCACTATACAAACATGCCGAGACTCCTCTCAGTTCCCTCTTTAATCTCCTTGTTCTCAAGCTAATTGTTATCCCACGCTGTGAAAAGCTCTTGCATGTGTTAATCTGGAGACACAGCCAGCCAGAGCATTGAGATCCATTACAGGTCAAGAAATGCCGCGTTAGAAATAAAATATGATTGAAAAATTATGGGAGTGGTGTATGAAAAATAAACATGGGTGGAAGCCACTTCCAGCTCTATATTTGACAGATGACACTGTGTGAAAACAAGGATTAGACTGTCAATGCTCTGACTGGATGAATGTGGGTATACGTGTGTGTGTGTGTGTGTGTGTGTGTGTGTGTGTGTGTGTGTGTGTGTGTGTGTGTGTGTGTGTGTGTGTGTGTGTGTGTGTGTGTGCGCGCGCGCGTGTGTGATGCATATTTAAAACATTTGCAATTTGATGATGAAAACAAACCCTGGCACATTAGCATGGAGAATTTCCTTGCTCCGCACGCAAACTTAGGGCAGGGGAGGGCCCCAGTGTGTGTGTTGCTGTGGGTGAAGCCGGCAGCTGTTTAAATTCAGTCTAACAGTGCTCTCTCTGCAACATGCCAATTTAAACACGATCCTCAGGGACAGAAACAGAGTCTGACACTTCTCTCCACCACCTCTGTCTGTCATTTTCTCTCCTTCTTTTCATTCTCTCTCCCTCCGTCTTGTTCTTCTTCCTGTTGTTGCAAATAACCGCTACATTGCCTCTGAGCTGACTTCAAATCTGAATTCGACAAGCACCACAGCATCCAAACTCCAGCTTGTGCTGTACTCAGACCGCACTTATCTCGCTGCATTAGCCATGATGAGCTCCTGCACCTGATATGATGATCTGACTTGATCCCGTTGCTCTCTGTCATGTACCATCTTTAAGAGGTCGTGTCAGTGTGCCTGATGAATAAGTCATCCGATCAGTGCTCTGCTCGTCACTGAAAGGTCCACAGGCTCGGTGCCTGTGGCTCCATTTCTAATGAGGTCACAAACACAAAAGCAACCTCCGTGACAGACAACAGATCTGCCACGATGCTCACAGATACAATAAAACTCTTGGACATTTTTAGAGGTAAAAAAAGGTCATATTCAACTAGAAAAGTCAAAGTGTTCTAAAGAAAATGAACATGAGCAATTAAAGTTTCAGTCAAAGTGTAAATACTGACAGAAGTTCAAACTAACGTGAGTTGATGTGTGTGGCTTAAGTGTAAGCACTGAATAAAGCTGAAGTGTAAATTTAAGCACAAGCGCTGAGGGAAGTTTTAGTCAAAGTGAAAGTGCTTAAAAGAGTCAAAGATTCAGCTGAAGTTTACGCACTGAAAGGAGTTGAAATGTCAGCCGAGGTGTAGGGGATGAATTCAGCCAGAGGTGTCAGTCAAAGTGGAATCCTAAAAAGAGATTAGTGCCAGCTGAAGTGTATAAATTGAAAGGTGTCAGTTGAGATGTTGTCTAAAGTGTAAGCACTGAAAGCAGTTGAAGTGTAGAGGATACATTTGCTGTATCTGGATGTGTCAGTTAAAGTGGAAATTAAAGGGATTAGTGCCAATGAGGGCTGTCCCAAGTACCATTTTTTGGGCTCTGAGGCTTAAGCAGTAATCGACAGCAAACATTCGAAGCTCCAAATGTGAGTCAACACCTAGCAAAGTGCTGAGAAAGAGAAGAGCAGAAACAGTGTTCAAGCTCGAACAAATGCGAAATTTGAGATTTACATTTTTTCGACTAAGTGTTTCTGTTACAAATGTTGGACACAGTGCTGAAGGACCATCCTTAGAGTTCCTCTCCTCCCAGCAAATGGTCAAGTTAACATCTGCCCAGTTAGTACAAGCTAACACAACAAACTCACAGTAATCGTGTGATGCCAACAGATAGCCCTGCCACCGTGTGCTGGGGTGAAATCTCACCAACTGACCCGGCACAAAGTGGAGCTCTCATGATAAACAGAGGGAGAGAGAACATGGCAAGGAGAGGTTTAATGAATCAATATGTTGCACACAGCTCTACAATAAAATAAGATATTATTTTTTAGTAAGATAAAAAAAAGACAAAAATCATTACGTGTAGTCAATGTTGATAGCGTAGCACCTATCAAAAATAGTTCTTGCGCCTCATTTCTCATACAAATAAACAAAACAAAAAACTGAATATCCAATTCCCAAAATTAAAAACCGAATATGAATTAATTTCTAAATAGTTGAATATTTGTGTCCAGCCCTATTACCAGCTCAGGTGTATAAATAAAAAGATGATGTCACTTAAAATGTAAGCTGAGGTGTAAGCACTGAAAACAGTTGCAGTGAATCTGCAAACGATCTGAGACTTGAAGGTTAAAAGTAGCAGTTGAAATGTAAGCACTGACAGAAGTTTAAATGTCAGTATAGGAGAGAAATAGACGGATGCTGTTGAAATGTCAGTTGTCAAATGTCACCATTTGAAAAGTAAGAGATGAGCCCCAAACTAGTGTAACTCAAAGAGTGTGTGTCTAAGATCCAGCTAAAGCTAAAGCAGACGATTTTCATTTCATTTGATCGAATTAGGTAACCTTTGAGTTAAGAACTGAGAGCTGCAAAAAAAGAAGTACCTCAACAGTTTGCTGATTACAAACTAATCTTTACAAAAAACAACTACAATGCATTTATTATGTATGTTTTGCATATGTTATTTCAATATTTGTTTCTAAGAAAGGGAACATGACAGCAGATTTATATAATGTTTAACTGTGTGTTTGGCTGATTTCACCACCGTAACCTCCTTAAAGCCAAAGAATGACATGAACGGATGAAACAACCACAGCTCATCTCAAGAAAGGACTGCGACATAACTTTTAAAAATAGAATTATTCCCCTCCTCTATTATTGACTCACTCGTTCTCTTACTCTTTCCTCTTTTTTGTCTTTTTTTTCAGTGGAAACTACAGTTTAAGCCACTCAGAAAGCCGCAGAGAGCTTTTCACCATGAACTCTCCCAGTGGGCCTTTAGTGTTGGTGATGTTAGTGGAAACCTCCAGTGGGGGGTCAGCGATCCAGCTCACACACACACACACACACACACACACACACACACACACACAGAAGTAAAAAGATTGACTAACACATCTCTGGCCCATTTTTAACAGGAAAACTTCACTGTTTTTAAGTTTTTCTGCAGTATTAAAAATTTCCACAGATTTATAAATAAGGGAAACACTTCATACGAGTGCCTTGAGTCAATAGCGACTTGGCAAACATTTTTGTAGTGTGTGTGTGTGTGTGTCTAAGTGTGTTTACATGCTAATATGTGATTATGCTAAATCATCACTTCTCACTGGAGATTTTGCCATCGACCTTATCAGTGTGATGAAATTTAAAGTGAGGCTGATACCAGTTGAAATCCTTTTCCCTGCCCATCACTTTTTGCAGTGCAAACATGCACACACATACATGCACAAGTGCACACATCTCAAAAAAATCCCATTGAGCATTAGGGCCCTGTCACAGCTCTGTTTACTGTTGAACACTTAAGATATATACCTTCCTTTCTCCTGGCTAACAAATAATGCCTGGGGGGCTGAACGGCTGAGCCAAGCACAAGTCACGCAACTGCCTCTCTCTCTGTTAGTCACCCCCCTAAACAAACACACACACACTCTCTCTCTCTCACCATCCTGACTCACTGGCTACCTGGCTGCCTGGGTGAGACATTTGCCCCTGCAGAGCTGTTCCTCTTTAACAATCTGCCTGGACGCTGTCAAGTCAGAGACCGTCCTGCTGCTGTTAACTGATGTTTGACTTCCCCTTGTCTTTTTCTTTTCGCGGCGCCCAAGTGTATGTGTGTGTATGTGTGATAGGGATTGTCTTTACTCTCCGCTTGCGTCTTTCTCGCCACCCTAAAAATATTTTGTCAGGCTCACTCATTCGATCATAATTCGGCAGAGAGCAGCAGTTCATGCAGAGTTCAGATTGCTGTGGGTGAGTGCAGTGAAGGCCTGCCAGCCAATAAAAAAACACACAAACCGTTTAAACATCCTCTTACATCACATTTCTAGTTATCTTTAATTAGCTCACACTGTGGCGCTTTGTCACTGAAATGCATATTCTGTGATGTACAGCAATATATCTTGGTTCAGTATCAGTTAAACTTGTATGGTGACTTTACAGCGCACTCTGTCTGAGATTGAAAAAAAGATGGGAAAAAAAAGCTATTCCCCCGCAAAGCTTCTCCAGATAACCCTAACTTTATATGACATGATCTGAGGAACTATTTTTACTCGGGCGAGTTACGTGCTCCTGTTTTCCCATATCAAATGCTGATGAAAGGGGACCTCATCTGGCTGACGGTAGTTAGCGTATTGAGCTGTATCGGGTCAGATGCCACCTTTGGTTAGTGATCTTTCCAACCGCATGGGAACATATCGATTTACATTAGGGGAACAACAGCAGGGACCGGGCCCTGGCCACTGTTGCACATTGAAGCATGCTTCAATTAAGATAAATGGAGGTGACAGACAAATCAAACGGTCTGGTGTACAGTGTGCTTGGGCAGCCAGCACACAGACACAATGTGACGACATGTAGTACATGTGGAATTAATGCCAAGCAGGTCTTCAGTGACAATACAATCCTGATTGCATTAGTATTATTGCTCATAAAAGGCACATGCTTCAGTTGCTTTGCATTCATTCTGTCACTTCCATCACTGAATGTATGCAGGTAAAAAAATGCATTCAGATGAGGTTGCAGACTGTGTTCCTAACTCCTAATCTTGCTGGATTTAGTTGTCAATTTCTTGTAATTTCTTCCTTTCGCACCAATGGTTTTTCTCAGCATCGTGCCAGAGCAGCAGTGTCGCTGAGTTCATTCATCAGCCACTGTGAATAGCCTCCCCACTCGCTCGGTTTAGCCATCAACAGATCACATTACTGACACCAGTGAGCTTTTTATGCGGGTGGCCATGTTAAATTGGTTGTGCTGTAGCTAATAGGCCTCGGGTGTGCACTTGGAGGCAACAGGGGAGTGAATCTATCATCAATCAGTTCACTGTGGGCTGTCTCCAAAGCATGCAAAAAGAATAACTCGGGGACACAGACAGGCTTGACAAAAACAAAATCTGATTTTTGGATTCCGCTATTGATTTTGTTACTTCTGTCATGTTAAATTCCAATCAAGGCCACATGTAGGACTTTTTCTTTGGTCATAAGCATTCCAGCCTTGCTGCACAATAGTTTGAGTTTTTAAATTCAGTGATCTCATGATAAACAGCCGCCAAACTTTTTCATAAACTCGGGAAGCCGTTTCTGTGCAAAATTGCCCGCATGCCACAACAAATAAAAAATGACTGTTCTGAGGCTTAATGAGTTATCAAATGGGCTTTCAACATGTGGCTTTGGGCGCTGCTGAACCTGTAAGCCATATTCCATGTCTGCATGGAGATCAACAAAGTCTATTTGTTTGTTGTGTGTGTGTGTGGGGGGGGGACATAAATTGGCAATGTGAAATTAGTTAATCTAAGCCAAAAGGGGTGTAGTTGGGGTTAAGCATGCTACAGTGGCGTGCTTGTAAAAATAGCACAGATAAACTAACAGCAGAACAAATGTTTGTAATGAGAAATATGTCTGCCAATAATATCACCATTCAATAACTGAAGATTAACTACAGTTTGCACACCCCATGAACCTTAAATTTGCTCGACTTCAAGGCAGCATGTGAGATTTCTAATTGAATGTCATGATATTATAAACTATGTAAAACAACAGCTGGGATTTGTCAACGTGTTTGCAGAACCGCTGCATGCTCAAAGTGCTTCCATAATATAATTATCAACTCAAACTCCAGGGGCTTTCGGTGCGCTTGTTGCTTCCCTCCTTGTCCCTCTGAGCTTCTCTTGCTCTGGCAGAGCGGCGCGCTAGGCGGTAGCAGTGGCAGTAATTACACAAGACAGCTTCCAACAATAGTGTTGGGCCAACAAAGGCTTCTGCTCCCTCTGCATGAGTCCTGGCTGTCTATTCACACTCACTCAAACTCAAACACACACTCTCCGCGTCTGCTCGCACACACAAACTTGCACACAAACACACCTCCCATCGCTGCGCAGCCGCCACTAGCTGTTACAGTTAGCGTCTAACGGGGGGCCCCCCTCGGCACTGATTTGAGTAATTCACTTATGGCCTTTTGTGATCCCAGGGGGCTCTGTTGGCCGCCCCTCCTGCCTGCAGGCCGACGGAGCCCAACTCCACTCAAGCGAGTTCAGTGTCTGTGGCACGAGAGGCCAGGCAGGGACAAAGCCAGTGTCATGCCTTTGATTCAAGCAACTAATGAGTTAGCTGTGAGGATCCTAAATGCATAAGGCGGCTTCTCCATTCATGGTTCTCGACACATACAAGGGATTAGCGTGGCTGGCCTGTCGCGCTAGTTAACAGCTTTTGTGTGGCTGATTACAGCAGAGGGGGCAAACACACATGCAAGAGGGTGGGAGAGTGAGCCGACATGCAACTAATGTGCAATTTAGCATGGAGTCATTAGGCGCGTAATGACTATTTGTAAGCCCCCTCTAAAGAAATATATATATATATATATATATATATATATATATATATATATATACACAGTATATATAGCATTTTCATTGCAAATCTACAAGCAACTAGTACTATTTTCTTGCATTAACAGTGCAACTACTCCATTTTACAGTTATATAACCTTAAAATAATTTTCTTAGAGTGACTTTGATGGTGCTCTTAATGAAAAAAAGAACAAAAACCAAAGTCTTGCATAAGCATTTATATACACTAAATATCAGTGGATTAAAATTGACATACTGATTTTTCATGTGCATAAATGTCAAAATCCACTCATGCACTTGGTCAATATGGCACAGATGCAATACCGGGCTAAATTTAGCTGGGACCCATGGGTAGAAAACCATACTCAAATCCCCGTCAAACCAAAGATAATTGGTTGTTTTGACCCAGTGTTAGTGGTAAATTTGTATATTACTGTTGGGTTATTTTCCTGATCTAAAGTGGGTTTTTCTGAGCCAGTGCTAGACACAAAAAACTTACGTTTTACTAGAAACTGTCACAAATGTGGTGTAAAAGAGCTAAAGCTAAGAGTAAATAACAGTTTCAAGCAATGTTGTATTTTCGTTTAGGTAAATAATGACAATGTAAAAATTAAGCAAACAGCATAAGTTTTTTAAAAAAAAAAAAAAAGTCAAAATTGACCTGCGCCTCTGGTCAATATGCCACAGATGGAAAACTGGGTTAAGCATATATAGAAAACCAAAGTAAAAGAAGAACTTGAGTAGATTAAAACAGTTCCAAAACATACTTTACTTTTGTTTTAGTCAAATTTAAAAATGACACAAACACTGTCAAAACAACCCATTGTCTTAGGTGTGAGTGGTGAGTGTCACAATGGCCCTCAGTAACATTAACCCAGTATTACTACATTAACCCAGTCACTAGTGATTTTTAGTATGAAAGTGGTCAAATTTAAAGATATCAAAATGTGGAGCAAATAATTATGTGAAACTTAAATGTACAAAACTCATTATAGACATATGACTAGTGTATAAACCTATTTCTGTCTGACCCCACTGACAACAAATGGACAGGGTTTTAGCATGCCAAAATAAAGGAAAGGAATGATAAGACCCTGAGCACTGGTATTAGGTTAGTCATAACAGCGAGAACGCATTAACATTTACACTGGAAACGTATTAAGCGGCCATACATCTACGTTTGTATATAGAACTCGTAGCACGGAATTACAGACATTGCATGTGGAGGAAAGAGGAAGAAGAAAAGCCTGAGCACTGGCATTTAGCCTGATCACGCACTCTTCATGAAGCACATGGAGATGAGAGGTGATTTTCTTTCACAGAGGTCAGTGAAACAAACAGAAGGGCAGAACCCCATAGGGAGGAAGGGAGAGGGAGGAGGAGAAAACGACACAAATGTTATCATGGTCATGGTCAAAGAAAAAAGAATTTTAAAATTCATAAAAGAACTAGACAAAAACGGGGTGACAGGATCTGTACCCCCATCTGATGATTATAATCACACATGGGAGCAAATTTTCTTCGCTTCAACAGCATTCACGCACACACAGATTGGGATGTTGTGATCTATTGTCTCCCTGGATGCTCTTAATCAATGCACATCACTGGGTCCTGATGTGCGTTGACCATTAAAATTGATGTGAATCAGAATGAGAATCTACATCAGATGATCTGTGGAAAGAAATCATGAGAACATGGCCTGCTGGCAACAGTGCTGGTTACTCTTACATAAATATATAAATGCCGCTTTGGTCCGCTTAAAGAAAATTATGTCATTCATGGTATCACCTTCATAACTCATAATGTAAAAGTCATGTAATGGAACAGCTCCGGGTGAACTGGAGATGTCGTGCCACCAACACCAGAATAGCGCTGGCCAGTCTACTCAGATCTGTCCTCAGGCCTGTTGTGACATATGACATTTAACTGATATGATGGGCTGATGGGTTGAAGTCCTTGGATCCTTTAGGGCTTTGAAGCATTGCGTGCTGGAGGACTGAAATGTGCAATCGCCCTACACGGCGAAGGCATCAAGAAATCAGCATGCAAGCATTGATTCACAGCTCGTCAAGTTGATACTAATTACCCAAGAAGTTTAACTGATTCCTGGTGATTTCTACTTTCTAATCCCCGTAAGACCGTGATTGGGTCAAACAACAGGGGTGAATGAAAAGGTCAAAGGGTTGGACCTTCACTGAGTTTGAGTGTTCACTTCAAAAAAGGTATAGACAGATGCAACAAATGGGTTAATGAGCTGTGCACTCAGTGCATAGTCACAAGCTGGGAGCGCATGATACTAGTGCCACAGGTCAACCTGAAGGTTCCTTGAAAGAACCAAATTAGGCTATTTGGAGTCTAATGAGATGGGAACATTTAAAGTCATATGTGAATGAATCATTCTTCATTTCCAAATTCTGTAGCACTTTAGTTATTTGATCGTGAGGTGACAATGGCAGTTTTGTGTAACTGCAAGATCATGTTGACAGGTGTGCTTCTAAGTGCTTCTAAGACATGGTCGTAAATCTGTTCAAAACTCTGCATAAACTAACAAGGATGCTAACTCTGTCCCAGTATGCAATTTACATAAGTATTTTAAAAGAGGATCTTAGATTTTACAGTGATGGACTGTCAGAGGTGTTTACCAACCCTCCACCCATGCTGAGACAGGCCTCAGGCCAATGTCACACTGAGTACTGACAGTGAGTAACCAAAATAAAAAATACAGTTCCATATTTTGAGAAATAAGCACATTTGGTTTCTTGCTGAGAGTTAGACGAGATAGTTGATACCACTCATACCTGTTTGGCAAATACAATGCAGCCGCTTAACTAAGCTTAGCATAAACACTGACGCAGGGGGAAACAGCTAGCCTGGCTCTGTCCAAAGTTAGCACCTCCAAAGCTCACTAATTAACATGTTATATTGTGTTGACGGTAAAAATGCCTTTCAGCTAAGTTAACTGACTGCTGGCTGAAGCTTCATATTCACCATATGAACAAGTATGTGGAGTCAATCTCAAGGATATTTCTGAAAATGCTGGACTATTGTTTTAAAAGCACTATAAAGGAGCTAGCTCTATGCGATCCTCAGAACATGAATTTAGCAGCAAACCACTATTTGCTAAGGACATGGTGGAGTAATGGCGTCCTGAGCAGAGAATGAAGACACTCTACCTCTGTGTGTCGTAATCTGAGTTTATCTATTCTTTCTTGTCCCGTATCCCAATGGCTGACCAATCGTCGCCACTTTGCAGGGCTGTTACGACTGATATCAGGACAGCTTCATCGCGGTAGTGTAGCACCCACCTTCCGTTTCCCGTATTCTCTGGACCTCATTTATGGAACGAATAGATAAAAGAACTATCTGAACTATTAGTTCAGGATGACATCCTGCACAAATGAATAGTGGAAAGGGCTTTAGGGAACTAGAGGAATTTGAGCTAGCTGCCAATACTATGCAAACCTTTTGGGTGCAGTCTATGATTCACTGGAGATTTCATTAGCAAAGACTTTTTGTTCAAAAAACTCACAACAGCAGTGAATTGACCACATGTTGACCTTTCTAATGCTGAACCTTTTCACTTCATTTAGAGTCTGCGTGGCCTGCTGATTTGTCTTGGCCTCTGCCCCAGAGTCTTGTCTGCCTTTGGGTTACAAAGCATAAAGGAAGGAAAAAGTGTGGGGTCACTGGGAGTTTAGTAAACACAAAGTCCGCCTGTAATGTGACCAGATACACATTTTCACCCCTGAGCGATGTTTCCATTCAGACACACAACTATCACACTGCAGCACTTCCCTCTTGGAGAAATCGAATAGTCCGCGCTTGTACTGATGCAATTTGATACAGATTTGACATGAAACAGATCAACAGAAACAGTCTGGTTGAGGGAGCTTACAAGCATGAAATTCTCTTAAAATGTGTAGTTGAGAAACTACGGATCTAGATTGATTGTTTTGTCTTCGCTTCTTCCTCTATTTCACGATGGTGGGTTGGTTACAAAACAGTCTCCTGTCTGCTGGCTGACGTCACAAGTGGCGTACGCCTGCCGTGAGTCTGTGGGCTCTGTGGCCTTTCTCTTCCTCTTTTATTATAGCTCACCCAGCATTTAGAGGCGGACAACACACATACTGAAACTGACTGACACACGTTCGGAGATTAGCAACACAGATACACAATGCAGATCTAAACGCTGTTGTATGGCCTTTGCGTAGCAGCGGGGAGATCGGCATGTCACGTTACCAAACTTGGCGTAGCTAGGCATACTTGCACTTAAGTCTCTCAACACATTTTGTGTGTGTCTGTGTTTGTGTGTTCCCGTACCCTGTCAACGCCCTGACTGGACTGACAGCTATGAGGGAAGGTGGGGCTTTAATTGAGGGCTTCCAGACACACACATACACTTATAAATACACCTAGCTGTGATGTGGATACGTTTACACCACAGGCATTTATATTTGGGCATGAAATTTGTTTTGGTGGTAACTTTAGGGGTTGTTATGATATATGGCAAGGCATTGATGATTTTCAGGGCAGATCATTTACTGAGAGCAAAGCAATACAGCGCTCAAGTCATAGAGATGGTTTCCAGGCTGTTGGTGACTCACGCAGTTGCAGGTCAGTTTTTGAAATGTAAAAAAGATAAAAATGCTTAAAACTATGTTAGAGAGATTACAAACCACAAATGTCTGGTGAAGAAGTACAAATGATAAAACACATAACAGGAAGCAAAAAGCCAGACAAGAAGGTTGATGCATGGTGATCTAAAATCATAGCCACTGAGGCTAAGAAACAGTCACTTGTCTTTCTTGTAGTTTCACAACATAATGTTGTATAAAGATAACAAAATAAGGCAGTAAGTTACATTTACTAGCAAATACTGTCAACTCCTGTTAGAAAGGCTTTTGTAGGAGGTTTCAATTTGGACATTTTAATCATTTAAAGAGTTCAGTAATACCACTGAAACTTGCTGTTGGTCATACCATTCCCTCAGAATCAAACACACACACACACACACACACACAAAAACCTCTTTAAACTTGTATGAAACCCATCAATCAGCTTAAAATCTCCTCTGCCCTCTAATTGGGGCAGAACATGAAACATGCAAGAACATGAAAAAGGCAAAACATGCATAAAAACACAAAGACATGTGGTTTGAAGCTCCACAAAACCATATTTCTGCGAGTCAGTGCTGCGGGTGGAGAAGCTAGAGCGCTGGAAGAGATGAAGGCTACATTCCTTGTGTGTGTGATCCCGAGAATGACGGACGATGAGGACAGAGCGAGTTAGACGGGCAATGAGATATACATATGGATTACTGCCAGTGCTGCTGCTTTTTTTCCCCAAGGGTGTGTGGGGAATCTGATCGCGGTGCCACGATGGTCAAGACCTGACATGGTGACAGACGCCGTCAAAATAAAGATTCCATCACACCTCAACGCACACACACGCGGTCAAAATAGCAATCGTGGCAAATAAGCGGTAATGCACACAGCCAGCGTTTACACACATAACACATTGTACTCTAACTGTCAGAGTTTAATATCAATGTAACGCCACGCTCTGTTCCAAAAATACAAGTGCAGCTCTTTCTCAGGGTACTTCAACAGTAGTCATCTATGGTAGTATGACTGCCAAGTGAAACTTTTCCAGCTATTCTGGGGATTTGAACGGTTGATCCTCTGGTCACAAGTTTACATGCTTCACAATTACCTTTTGTCAAAGAAAACTTGTTTGAAAATGTTCTGCTTCATTAGAGACACAGAGAGTGTGCGAGGGAACGAAGGTGGATGTGACCACACGGCCCGTTTTCATTCCCTGAGGGTTAAATACAACAGTTTGATCAAAACTGCCAGCGCCTGATTCTGACGCACAAGGCAGCCTTCAGCGTTTGGACGAGATGTACCAGACTTTCAACTAACTCCAGGGTAACCTCACTTGTAACAGTGATGTAGTACATGACAGTCTGAGTGGGGCACGAGGAAGGGGCGGTGGGTCAAACACACACAGGACTTTCACCAAGGACTGGTGCTCATGTCCTGTGTGTTTTTTTTTTTTACTACGTCAGTAAACCTCACATACATTACATGACATAAAAGTAGATTTGGTGATGAAATCTACATTTTCCTGCAAACATAGAAGTTTATTTTGAAAAGACACTATGCATGAAACTAGTGGAAATTGACATGTTGTCCCTGAGTCCCCAGGAACAGTTTTAGCTTATATCTTTGAAGCCAATTTTGCATAGTGGATGAACCGTGGAATTACAACTTCCGAGTGCATCATGTGATGTCATGGGACTCAAAAACACTTTTCCCATGGACCTACATTGTAAAAGAGACGTCTCTAACTCTGTGGATACATTTTTTGGAGTACCACAATGCACTTGAAATTGCTTGTTTCACTATCAGACTTTGATCCATTCAGTCTGCTAACATTTTGAAGAGTTGCACAATTAAATTTTATTCCTTTTCAACTTGGTGGAGAGCTAAACCGGAAGTTAGCTGCTTGGTTGGTGAAAGTCTCTTGTTTGCTTGCTCGATAGGCCTATAGATGCAGAAGATCCGGATAATTTTATATTTAGGAAGCAAAAGTTTTGGGTTTCATGTGCCACTAAGTAATATTGACAGAAATGAACAGGGCCCTGCCTTAAGTGCCGTATCCACTTCTCCTTATACATCCATGATAATCAAAACTGATGCCAGAGGGGCACCTATAGCTGGAAAGTTTGTCACTGACAGAGCTGCTGTATTTGATAAGTTGGTGGTGAGAACATGTCGGACCACATTATCCACAAACAAAGCCCACAAAAGGAGCGACAGCATCGCCTTCAACTGATTGAGATACTTTCATGCCAGCAGCTAATATCAATGTATTAGGATGAATTACATCTTCTGATATCATTATAGCAGTGTAATATACATTATAAATATTAGGGAAAGCTGAACATTAGAGAGGAGGGACAGCCTTTATTACTTTGTTATGTGGTCTCCAGGTCTCTGTCTTATAAGTCCCATCTGATTCTCATCACAAGCCCAGTTGACTTTTGCTCTGTTTGTTAGAACGAGGTCCAATTCATACAAGTCCAGGAACACAGGACAGTGGAGAAAAAAAATTAAGGTGATTCACATTCTGAATTACATCAGTTACTTATTTTAGATGGAGGATATCATGATTGCTTTCATATCATTGAAATACAAAAAAAAGCCCCCTGTCAGCATCCCAACAATACAACAAAATCATTATAAAGGGAATATTCCCTTGAAGATGTGCCTTAAGTTACCTGAACCCTTCTGAAAGTGTGGTTGTATCCCGATTAGGTATTTGAAACAAAGTAAAATTCTTATTTCAGATAATGAGACAAAAAGCAGTGAAACACGATTGCACAAAACAGACCCCGAAAAAACACGTACACACCGGAGGAGAATTAAAAGCAATCGGGCAGAAAGACAAAGGAGGAGGGATAGTTAATGCTTAGGGTAAATATTTAACAAGCTCAGCAATTACAGTGAGGGCAGAGACCTAACATGGAAGAGAAGGGAATTATAGCCTGCTGACTGTCAACACACACACACACACACACACACACACACACACACACACACACACACACACACACACACACACACACACACACACACACACACACAAACACGGACCTACTCGCTTGGGCATCTGCCTAAAAATGCTGAAAATATGGATACCCTGACCTGAAATAAAAATGAAAAAAACATGGGACAAAGAGTTCCACACAGCCTGTAGGCTATGAACTGATGACTTTAAAAAAAATCTGTGTTATTATTTTATTTCTTATATTTTAAAGGGGCCCCTCTGGACTTCTGGCCCATTTTTACTGGCTCGGCATGCTTAACCTGCATGGCACACTGAGATGTTGTTATATGTATTTCCATTGTGTCCTTTCAAATGGAGATAACTGCAGCATTGCTATTGCAAAGACAGGAAGTAGTGAATACACAAATCTCTGTCCCGTGGGGCTGTCCATTTAAAAATAAAATCACTTTAACTTTATAGTAGTCTAAATCTGAACCTAGTATTGGCTCTCAGTCAAGAGGATTGTGAGTCCTGGCATATAAATTATATTCAAATATATTTACATGTCAGGCATCCTTGTGAAAGTGTGTTTTTCTTGTACACCAGTGGATATTTGCACTCTCCAAGCAGACGAAAAACAAATCTATTAAAACAAAAAAGACTTTTACAGTCAATGTCAACATGCTTCACTGTACACAAACACCGCTGTTTATTTATTTTGGCATGAAATAGCACATGGAGTCATCTTAGGTCATATATCTCACCGTGCCTGTGAGCAGCTGAATCTCATAAAATATGATGAATAAGCGAAACTAGCTGAAGTGAATCCCTGTCTGATATTGCTTTTATTTACACACACACACACATAAAGCCTCGGGGTATATTTACATAAAGTGCATAGGTACATACTGTTCACTGTGCTCCACCCCAGAGTAGTCACGCAACAGAGACAACCGGTAGAATCTCAGTGTGTTTCCAAAACCACCTGCCACATGATTTTCTTCTTCTTTTCTTCTGTCAATAAAACTTCAACTGTCTCATAATGGAGTAAATTAAGTCTGGAAATCTGTGTTTTAAAAAAGAAAAAAATGCAGTCCAACTTGTTGCTAAATCCTGTCCTCACTTAATAACTAAATGAAGTGGACATCAGTCATGAACTTCACACAGTCCCCCCAGTGGACACAAACAAGAACTGCATCAGTTTGAGTAAAAAGCCCTCATTCCTCCTCTATAGAACAGTTTATAAATACAGACGACACTTAAGGTTGCAGGTTCCGTGGTTTTTATAGCATGTTTTCAGCGGATGACTCAGTGATTGAAAGAGAAGAGGGAAAAAAAGGACGATTATGACTGTTCCAAACCACAGGAAGGATGTGGATATGTACTTGTTGCTCGTCATCTTAAATTTATCTGGAAGAGCTCTGGCCACACTCCATGTTTAAATATCAGTGGAAAAAAACGGCTACTGTGGGAGTCAAGTGAGTTGACCAAAGAGAGGCAGGGCAGAGATTGCAGATGTATACAGAACCAAATCCCTCGTGTTCCTCTCTGATTAATCTCATTAGCGTAGCATCAAAAGCCAGCTAAGCTGGTCACAACTGCCACTGATAACAAGGCATCCTGCAGAGGTAAAGCAAACAAATAGAGGGGTTTGGCACTAATGCATATTTGGAAATAAAATAACACCTGATGAATGCAACTTTTAGTTTGAATATCAATGCCGAAAAACTAACTGTAACTTTGGAAGGTAGACACAGAAAGCTATTAGCACTATCTGTCAATGAACAAACACCACCACTCGTTTTCGACACACCTTTTAACACTTCTAGCAGTTTCACACACGACTGAGCCTTCTCTATTTTCCGAGAGATTGGGCCCTTTGCAGTTCTCGCTCGGCACTAACACTCCTCGGCATCGCTCATCATCAAGGCAGCGGTTGTGCTCTTTATCTCTGCGTGATCCCTTATCCGAGTAAGGCACCTTTGATAAGTCCAATTAGCACCTGTACTGCAACTTTGCGTGATGACTAAGCTACATGAGCATTCAGGGTAAAACAAGCAAGTGTGTGTGTGTGTGTGTGTGTGTGTGTGTGTGTGTGTGTGAAGTTGCATGACTCAGGCCAACAGGATGCCAGTTGTTGGGTGCCATGCCAAAACCAAGGCAGCAGATGATGGAGATTAAGGGTGCTGTGAGGATCAGAAGGTGAAAGAGGAGAGCCACATGTGTCGAGGAGGAGATGTCCGCAAAACTTTCAGCTAGTCGGAACTGTACGAATCACTCGCCAACTACTCCAAGAAAACAGATTTCAATGAGGACTGTCTTTCAGCCCCGAGGACTAGAGAACCTTACAAGACCTCTGTACTGCTTCCTGTCCACTGCCCTCCTTTTCCCTTCATCCTCCCTCTACTTTATAACAGTTTTCCCTGGAAATACTGAGGGGAGATGCTTATTTTGTCCTCTTTATGAAAAAAAAGAAGACCTTTGTCTTAGAGCTGTTGCATCCAGCTGTGTCAGTAGCCTCTGAGCTGATATGGCAGCAACAGAGACAATCAGCAATGAAATACATGCTGGAGCAGCCCATGAATATTTGAAGGGATTGTGGAGCAACACAAGGGGAAGGAAAGGAGGCGTTCAATGGACGGCGAGAGGGTGGGAAAACAAGAGTGCGCCTCAATATGCCTTTTAATTACATGTAACTACAAGACACAGAGGGGCGACACCTTCTTCAGATCATCATAAATAATCCTTGCTGACTTCATAAGACTTCAATTATAAAACAAATCCCAAAGGGAAGGTGGCAAGAGCGCAGGATGAGACAACACACAATCTCTGTTATGTCAGCTAAAGGGGGCATGACCACAAAGTAATGTGACAGATAAAAATACTATTTATCCAGACGATGCAGAGGAGTACACCTCCTTTTATATAAACTGTGCTGTTTATTCTGCTTTATCAGGTAGTATCTCTTATCTCAGTTCATGTCACGGAGCCTCTGGGATTTATACCCATTGAGTACTATATTTGTTTTCAGCTTTTAAAAGGCAATATTTTAAAAAATAATATAGAATATCTCTTAAGGGACATTTGTCTAAGTATTACAAAATCATGCTTTTTTTCTACTGAAACTAGAATATTACTACTTCTGGGGCCATTACTAGAAGAAATACACATTGCAACAGCTACTTGTAATATAAATATTTATGCGGCATCATATCTTATAATCAATCTTCATTTGTTTGCGGGTCAGTTTTATAATAAATATGTATCAGAGGTGGACAACTTATAACTAACCTATATTCCAGTTTACAGATATTTCATTATCACCCCCATATATTGATATAACCCCACTAAAAGACAAAAATACACATAAAAATACACATCCACCTGCCACTACAATCAATTTCTCCACCTACCTTGGAAGAAACTCTTGACGCGGAGGTAGGAAACTGCGAGCCGCAGCACGGACAGCTTGTCCAGCTTGGAGATGACATCCGGGGGGAACGGCAGCAGGCTGGCCAGCCGGTCCAACTCAGCATTCAGCCTGTCTCTGTGCCGCTTGGACGGGTTGGTTTTCTCATTGGCAGAGGACGGCTTCCTGATGATGACAGAGGGGGAGAGAGACCGACGGGGTTAAACGGGAATTCAGAGGCCGTGTGTCACGCATTCGACTGTAAAATAAGAATAGTTTCAGCTAAAGGGGACATACTTGACCACGCTGAGTAACTCCTCAACAGGCAAGTGAGAGCAGCACATGGAAAGTTGCTGGAGCCGTGCTACTGTTTAGGGCAAAGTTAGTTTCAGCCTCACCCACACAATATAACACTGTATAAAGCTCACACAGTCAGCTTACCAACCTCTGATAGTCTTGGTTTAAAGATATCAAATTATGTTATTATTATTATTAGTAGAATTGATTTTCTAAATTCTAAACACGGGCTGAGTTCCTGTATTTAACGCAACTTCCCAAAAGAACTCATATAAACTCTAGAGAAACATTTTAAAAATTACTCATAAGACTGTGTTAAGTGTGAATTTATTTTTTGGATCAATGTGGAAAATTAAAGAAATTGACCTTATTTTTCAGAAGTTGTTCCAAATAGATTTTGCTTAATTTTTTTCTCCAGAGACATATGACCAAATAAACCAAACTCTGTGTGAGTCACTGTCTTTAAAGTGAATTTACTTTTCACTACGCTTTCCACAATACACAATGCATCACACTCATTTGTGTCTCCTCCAGTGACAAGTCTCTTTGTGTAGCCATTTGACATGTTCCTTCACAACACGACAAAACAAATGTTTTGTTTCTCCCCCTGCAGAACGTCACTGCGTGCAGATATACAACCTGTAGGTTTACATTAGGGTGATATATCTGTATTTACCTAAATCAACTGGGGCTGTTCCACTCTTCTTAGACACAGATTTTATTTCACCATACCTTTCAGTGCTCCAAAGCATGTAAAATGCTCCTCAGGCACAGAGTTATTTGTGTGTTTTAGTATGGGGTACCACTGCGTTACCAGCTGAACTAAACATGATCCGCATATGTAATCATCAGCTCCGATTTCCACAGCTGAGAGTTTCTGTTCATCCCCACAGAGACGGAAAACTTTAACACAAATGCTTCGACTTTGACTTTTCTGATTAATGAGTTACTATTGGCAAATATACAGAGAAAAACATCTGATCGGCACGGTTTGATTGGATTATTCATACAATATAAAGTTTACTTCACTTGTGAGTTCAACAGTATTTATGAAGACCTAAAAGGTACCAGAACGACATTATTATTTACGTTATTAAACAAAGAAAATTGATGGACAATCTGAACATTGAATAATAATTCAAAGACCTAAAATATTCAGTGGCATAAGCAGCAGACTAGAATTTCAAAAAGTGGATTTCCGTCCACTGCACAAACCGTATTGATTTGATGTGGCAAAGACTTCCTTTCAGATCAGCAGCGAAGGCGCTGCAAAACATGAAAACTTTATAAATGCCACAGGCCTTGTTAAATTACCACTTCCCTCTTCAAAATCTTACATAAGCTACAATTCACTATTCATGACATCAGCTGACGAGATGGCCCAAAAAACAACTGTCTTCTACATCGAAAAACCACAGGCACCTAAATTACTGTCAACTAAAGACATGTACATACAAAATAAAAAAAATAACAATGTTACTCCGCTGCCAGCAGTATGGGATCAAGAGGGGGGGTAATACACGTATAAACTTCTGCAGCAAATATTTTGTAAGAGGCTTATAGTAAAATCACTTTATAATAGCAGCTAGCATATTAATACAATTAAACTGCTGTTTATGTGATTATCATGTTATTCTGTGCTAAAAATATATTAAAACTGGCATCAGGTGGAGTTTATACTGTTATCTTCACACCTCCATGCTGTTGTGGCTCTGTAACTTCCTGTGATTCATTATAATTTAATATACTCCTTAATGTACCAAACCATATGTTTGAGAGTGAGGTTCCCCAGGCATGATATCAGGTTGGGATCAAAATGCACCAGCAAAGTGTGTAATTATATGTCAGCAAGCACTTGATTGAACAAATGTAACTCCTTAACTGTTTCTGCACGGGCTTCCTCCTCTTTCTGCCCGCATACATGCAGTCTCCCGGAGGGATCATGATTTTGCGCTCCGTGGAGGTAACAGGTGCGCTGTGGATGAGACAGAAAAGACGTTAACTTAAATATGGCTGGAGAGCAAAACTTAACACATGCAAGACAGTGGCCATGAAAACATGTTCAGACCGGTTGTTGCATATTATGTCACTAAGAGTCATGACTTGGGGTGAAATGCGGTAAATCCCAGCATCCCTGAAATTAAAGCGACATAACTGTAAGCTAAAATCTGAACAAAAAAAAATCGGTGTGAATTTGCAAAACATTAAGATTTATTGCACCTAATAGCCCACTAACCGTTGCCAGTAGTCAAAAAAAATACAATAACACGCGGGTGCAACTTATCTAATCAATATTTAGAAGAGCACAGATCCCGAATCAATAAAAACAAACAATGCTTTTAAAGAATTAAATCATGCAAACGACAAGGAATAAGCACTGACCCAAAATCCCTGTGGATATCAGTTAATTCCAGTATAGTGATGGTTGTGGAGTCACATTCACATAAAGTGCAGAAAAGAGATGCGTCTCCTTGGGTGCACCGACTCGGTAATGCCAAATGATAAATCCAAGGGAAATAAAATAAATCGGAGAGGTCCTGTATGAGCTCCGAGCTGATGTTTTCATCAGCTTTGCACTGCTCGGGGCAGATGTTGGCTGATGCTTTATACCCAATTGAGTCGCCTTCACTTCCTCGCGTTTCAGGTGGCGGATTCCTCTGAATGACATGTCGAGCTCTTCGCACGCAACTCTCTGCCTCACAAACACAGCGCGAGCGCACACACACGCACATACACACATGAGGCTTAGTGTGTGCCGCTTTCAGGTGCTGTCTGCTTAAATGAATTACCATCTTTTAAAATGTACACGAGTTTCAAATATATTTGGGCAGCCGCTTTTATATATAGTCCAATGACAAAATTACGCATTTTTTCTATCTGGGTGGTGTTAATTTTTGAACACTTTGATTTGAAACCTATTAAGAGACATTTAGAAGATGCGTGTTTAGCATTTGCTCTTAATTTGGTGGCTACTGCTTCTGTTTGGCTGACAAAATCATTTTATAAACACCACCAACAATACCACATTGTATAAGGGTGTCGTTTGTGGTAAACTGTATGTATAATTCGACTTTTAATGCGTGAGTTTAAATATTTACGAGGAGTCCATGAAAGTAGCAGTAGCCCAACCCGACCCGAGCCTGCAGCCGCGCGCAGCACACACACATTTTGTGAGCAGCGCGAGGGGAGGGATCACACGCGAAGGGCAGCAGAAGCACAAATCTCCAGATTCACATCGAGGCTATCCGCGGTCGACGGCGCTCGCGGACCGGAGAGTTTTTTCTACAGCCGGCTTCGAAAGATAAACTCACATTTAACAACGAAACTCCGCTCTACTTGAATATAAACCTACGCTGGACCGGACTGGGCTTCTTTTTTTAACGAATACTGAACTCAGTGGACGTAGCTTTCAGACTCAAGTTGGCTCTCGGGGATAGGTTTGGCAGCAGCGTCGAGCTCGGTAAAGTTGCCAGGTTTACGCCGGAAATTTGATAATTATGCCTTCAAAACAAAAGCATTACTGTGTCACGGATTCATCTGTAAAGTGTTTGGAGTGAAGATGTGACACCATTGTGAGTGTGAAAGGACTAATCTTGCTGTAATGTCTAAATAAAAGTGTTAATGGGCTTCCTAGGCTCCGTAGTTAACGTATATATATTCGTGTTTACACTATTATTTTTAATTTCATAACCGGAAGTTCTCTTACAATCTGGTAGCCTTCACGGAACGGTTAAACTTCTGTAAAAATTGAATACAGAATTTAATTAAGTGATTAATACAGCGACAAGACACCATAAGACACGACCTACAGTACATGGAAACTGGGGAGTTTTGTAGGCTTGATATGATGTGTCAACATTCATTTTCAGCCATCCGCAAATCATTGCAATGTGAATTTAAATCCTATAACTTTTATTAAGCTGCAATAAAAGCATTAAGAACCTGATTGTTAAGTGATAACGTGAAAGTGGTTAAGATAAAAGCTTCAGTTATGACGGTAATAATTAGTCTCTAGGTTGTGTTTGTTTTTACCAACGTCCTATTTTTACGTTCAAATGTGTTTATCACAGGTCTCACATTTGTATTTAATTTTGCCACTTTTAAAAGTTTTGCCTAGCTGACTGCGAGCAAGCACAATGTTTCCGTGTGTAAGAACCATAGACAATAAACAGTTGCTGCAACATGCAAGCCAAAGTAATGGAGAGATCTTTGGATAAATGCAGGTTCCCCTCTGCAGAAATAAATGTCTGCAATAAATAGGCCCAAATGAGCAATAAACAGAAGATACAGACTGTATTAGACTATTCTGGTATCAGAGAGCAGCTTGAGTCACGCTAAGGCAGGATAATGTCATGCTGACGTGAGTCTACACTGAAGATGCATGGTGTAAATAGACAATGCATGTAAAGTCAAAGCAGATTTATTTTAAGTGTGTTAAACAGGCTTAAAAAAAATGACGAGTGATCTATTCTAATTGCATTACCTGAACAAATTGGGGTTTTTTTCTGTGTACTTAAGTTTTGTAGACGAATTTAGTTTATCCTCTGATTTTCAAATGTTCCATTTTACTTTTATGATTGCTTGTAAAACGTAAAACTAATAAAGTCTGCCATTGTAATATGCTGTCTTTTCATTGAAACAAAAAAGTAATACCCTGAGATCATATGCACAGTATGTATGACTGTCTACTGTACTGCACTCTAGTGTACAAACTCATGCATTACAAACAGTCAAGAGCAACACTTCTGCACACATTGCTTATTGTGTATTCATGTGGAGTAAATCACGCAAGCTTATGGCTGAGATACACTTCATGTGTTTAAATAAAGATGACATAGTAGAAGAGAATCCCCTTAGTGATGTTGTGCCACATGTGATCACACATACAACTGCGCAAATAGGAAAATACCCTTGAGGGCAGTGGTGGAGTTAACTGTTCATGTACGTTTCTTTTTTTTGCTGAATGAGTTTGACAAAATCAATAAACATTAATGACAAAACAAAGGCAATCTGTGGCTTTTACAGCATCTCTTTAGAATAGAGCAAAAAGAAAATTGAGACAAATGAAAACAATAGAGTGAGCTATACTTATAATAATAGTAGAGATGGTCATATCCAGAAAGGCTGCATTTAAAAAGTGACCATTTCTCATAATTACAAGTCAAAGGTGCACCGTCACTTACATTAACCCTTTGAAACCTGAGCAAAGTGGCTTTATTTCTTTCAAAAACTTGGGAAGAAGGCAATTAACAACTTCACAAGAAATGGCCAAAAGTATTCCAAGAAATTAGTAAGAAGGGACATTTCCCTTGTTTTCTAGATAATATGTAATAGTCCAACCCCCCAACCATTTTCCTGTCACCTTTTACTAATATCTTGCAATTAACAGTGATTGCATTTTTTTTCCTGTTTTCAAAAGAAAAACAATTTTCTCAGGCTTCAGAGGTTTAAATGCTTGTATAAGGTGTTTAAATGCAGCACGGGAAAACTGATATCGATCCAGGTGTTAAGGGGTTAAAGCATTACAATTCTACCTATCAATAAAGCAAATACAAAACCTGGTTTGTGAAAAATAGTTTTTCTTTCATTTTATTCCTCACGTACTCCATGTAAATGTAAAATGTAAATACAGAGTCAATCTACAGTCACATGGCCAATACTGTATGTGGTACTGTGGTATGGCTCCACCTGAGATAATTTGCAAACAGCACTGTGTTCAAAGTATCCATCAGAGGTGATGTTTTATTTGTTGTGACAGGTGGAGCAGGGGATCTGCAGAGGTCGTAAGGTCGTGTTAACACTGTCAGTGGCTGCCATTAAAGCTACAGGGAGCTTTAGTATCAATGCAAATCCACTAGCAACACTATCCAAGCTGCCTTCCAGATTAGCTCAGGCTTAAAGCTCTGCTAGTGCTGCAGGGACAGACCTTTGCACGCGACCATGTGTGTGTGTGCATAAGTGCATGTCTATGTCCACTGCGCGTGTGTGTGTGCACATATACTAAGCGTGTGGGGTTTAATACACATTTCAGAATAATGACAATAGAGCCAAATAGGACTTACTGAAAGCCATCTGCCAGCTGGAAGTGTGGCTTTCATTGATTAAGATGTGTGTTAGCATCGCTGTGGGATGCCAGGAGGCATGCGGAGCTGTGACATGTCAGGTCTGATTCTAATGGACATTCATAATTTATGGGATGGTCAACATAGGAAAGACAACTTCAAATATAATTAACATGGCCTCGACCTTGCACTCAAATGAGTGGATGTATATCAGTAATATTGTGAGGAAACGATTTGAGAAATGGTGAAATTTAAGTTATTGGTGTAAATTTAGCCTATTTCTAACAATGGGTGGGACCGTCAGAGCCACAGACTTCACCCACAGATGACCCTGAACTCAGAGCGCAGGCGGAGAGTTCATAGGAATGGTGTTGTCAGGATTTGTGGAGCCAGAGTATAATCCATGACAGCAGAGAATTGTTAATGGACATGACCAGCTCAAGAGGTCCTGTTAGGTCAAAACAGGAAGCATGTCCTGACCCTTACTGTGCAGAACATACATGTAGACTCACACATGTATTACATCATACAAAACCAGTACAGTTTCAACTGTACTGTACACATGCTGCAAAAAATAATCACACACTGACCCTGAAGTGTTTAATACCAAACGGATAGAAGGTTCTTTGGGGACAAGAAAATAGATCTGCTTTGATCTCATAAGACTATGAAACTAAAATCCAGGACATAATTACACAATGGACTAGAAAGGCACAGAGTGAAACCGTAAAGATGCACAAAATCACTTGACAAACCATAACTACAACAAAATGAAGAAATGCAACGCTTGAATGGAGGGGAAGTATCTCCGGCGTCAGTATTGATCTCATGAATGATTTAAGGTCACACAACTGTGACATCTTGGCGAAACGACAGACAATCAGCAGACAGCAGCTGACCGGTGTTTGTGAAAAACAAAAGAGCGTGTTTTTTAACAGCTCAAGACATATTTCAGCTTTGTTTGTAGCGTCAAAAGCGGGTGGTTTTAGCAACAGAATGGGACAGTTTCCAGCTATGTTTTGAGCAACAAAAACAGGTGTTTTTTAACGACAGTTCTGGACATATCTACCTGTGTTTGTAGTGACAAAAGTGGGTGTTTTTTTTAACCATAGTTTGGGACATTTCCAGCTGTGTTAGTAGCATCAAAAGTGGGTGGTTTCAGAGACAGAGTGGGACATGTCTGGTCATGTTCTGAGTGACAAAAGTGGGTGTTTTTTTAACGATAGTTGGGGACATCTCCAGCCCTGTTTGCAGTGACAAACGTGAGTATTCTTTAACAGTTTGGGACATGTCCAGCTGTGTTTGTCGCCACAAAATGGTGTTTTTAAATGACAGTCAGGGAGCTGTCCAGATGTGTTTTTAGTGACAAAAGTGTATGTTTTTTAATTACATTTTGGGACATGTCCAGCTGTGTTTGTAGCAAAAAAAGCATTTTTAATGACAGTTTGTGACATGTCCAGCCATTTTTATAGCCACAAAGTGGCTGTTTTTCAACCACATTTCGGAAAATGTCCAGCTGTATTCAAAACAACAAAAGAGGGTGTTTTTTTAAAGTCAGTTCAAGACATTTCCAGTCTAGTTTATAGTGATAAAAGCGGGTGTTTTTAACTACAGTTTGGGACACGTCGAGCGGTGTTTTCAGCGGCAAAAGCAGGTGTTTTTTAATGACAGAATTGGACAAGTCTAGCTGTGTTTGTAGGCCAAAAGTGGGTTTTGTTAATGACAGCTTGGGACATGTCCAGCCATGTTTTTAGTGACAAAAGCATTTGTTTTTAACGGCAGTTTGGGACATGCCCAGAAGTGTCTGAGGTGACCAAACCGGATATTTTAAGTCTAAATGTAATGTTTTCCTAACCATAACCAAGTGGTATTTGTGCCTCAACCTAACGACACATTAACCACAACATCATCACCATATAAAACTGAAAATTCAAACATAAAGAAACGTTACGTTTTAACATATCTGCAACATACACAATGTACAAATGTAACATATCCATGATTTGTAGAAAAATGCAAAGTCAACAAATATTATTAAGGCTTTAAAACACCTTATCTTCAAGGAAAAATTATAATGTGCCAGAGAGAAAAACAGAGGCCTTGTTACACACCACTATGTGTGCACTCCTGAAAGCAAATGAAGTCGCAAAGGAACCACTGCACTTTCAGAAAAAAATACTCAGACTAAATTTCACTTTATGGTAGGACAGTGATATTCTTCTTCTGTGGTAATACTGCACTAATTTATGCTCTAGATGATGTGGAATGAGGTGTTTCCATTCCATTTTAGTAGTTTTTCATTCTATTCATATTCAGTGGTTCAGAGTTTTGCTGGTTTCACACAACAAGCCAATATCACCCATTAGAGCCATATGCTACAAAATACACTCCACACTGCTGCTGTCTAGTCACATGTCTGTCAATCCCTGTATCTCGAGCTGTGTCAATTGGTTTGAGGAGGGAAATTGTGTTATAAGACTCTGTGGGGATAATCTTTTGTTGACATTTGGATTTGGGTTTTTCAAAGGTCATTTTATGGTCAGAAGAAGGGTGAGATGGAGGTCAGGTTCCTCCTGTGCTGTCCATAATCTGCTCAATCACGTATCTGTGGCTCTGTTCCTGTCTGTATGCAAGTGTGAAGTGCACAGAAAAAAAAAATGAGGACAGTGAGACGGTGAAAGGTCCACAGCCTTGTGGAACGCCCAGGATGCTGGGAAATTCTCGGTGCAAATGAGTCACTTTTGCAAGGATGAATATTGACAGTGGAATGCTACCATGAAATCAGGCAGCAACTGTTAGTTTGGGCAAACAATGTGCAAAGCTATGATGGTTGCGCACACAGCTTATTGGATGTAGCTGGGCTTTGATTAACAACTGTTACTATACTGTGATGGATGTGTAAAAGCGCCGACAGCTCTTCAGTGAGAAAGAGGACGAAGTGGGCAAGAGAAGCAAAGAAAGAGACAGGGTTCATACACATTTTTGTCAATAAATTTTCATGACTCTAAGGCAAATTCTCAAGACCATATATTCTCTGAAACGACCATCGGTACTTCTTTTCGATTCTTTTTCATTACTATATAAAAGCTTTTTAAAATATATGTTATTTTGAAAAGTAATATATTCAGAGCTTTCAAAGTCACCAAAAAAAGCCTGTAAAAACAGAAATTATCATTAGATTTTCAAATTTCCAACTGTCCATGAACTCATCATGTGTTATTATACAGCTTTGTGAAACAAAAAATCCAGGATTTTTTCATAACTTTTAGGGTGTATTTACTTTTCCAGGCCTGGAAATTGATATTTGCAATGTCCATGACTTTCCAGGTTTTTCATGACTGTACGAACCCTGATGAGAAAAAGAAATCAGAAAGTGTAGAGTATGAGATCCTGCTCATCGTCAAAGGACGGACACACACACACACACACACACACGCACACACACTCTGTAGTAAAGCCATTGCCCTAGGTGATTCACATCTGAAAAGGCCAATGGCCACAAAGTGAATTTCATGGTAATGGCACCCAAGCTTTTAGAGAAGACTCCAAACGCTGGGAAAAATCCTTCATATTTGGCAACTTGTGTGAAATGTGTCCCTGGCGGCAGAGAGAAAGTCACTTGCTTCACATTTCAGTCCAATCCCAAGCATCTCCTCGGGTACACCTGGTGGAAAACATCACCGTCCCAACTCCTTTAGTTTAGCCCTTAATTGTAACATCTTGTATTTCTTTCAAAAAGGTTAAATAAATTGAAGGATAGTTTATTGGTTTCCAAGGAGAATTAATCATGGGAGTGAATTTTTTGACTGTGGTGGAGTGATTTACTGTTTTCTACCTTGTACTAAGATAATGTCACTTGTTCCAGTGCTTTTAAAAAACAGATGAAATGGATTTAGATCTGGCAGATTTTTAACTAAATGATCTTGAGCAAGTGACTTTTCAAGATTTTGCAGCACTTTTGCATTAGTGAATTTTGTAAAATGCACTTCACATTTGACAGTATTGACAACATGATATATTTTTTGATTATGACGTTAAGACTAAATGCTCTTCAGTATGCGCTTAATAAACCACAGAGGTTTAGTTCAGAGTCAGTCTGTACTTTGTCGAGTACAGTATGTTCTGCTATAGGAAAGCACGGGGGATGAAGATCGGAAAACTGGCACTTAGTAAGAATTTATCTCTTCTGGGGATCTTAACGTCGGCTTTAACTCAGACAGACTCAGGTTCCTTCAGTCAGCCCGTTTTACCACAGACAAGAGACCACTTTCAGCTGATGCGGCAGACATCTTGGCTTAGACTTTTGAGATCTTACCAGTAGCAGTACAAAGCAGTTAAAAAGTTTAAAAGAAATTAATCTGTTCATTACAAAAATCTTCTTTCTGAGTCAGTATCTACATCGCTGATTTAATGATCTCTACGCACTCATAATCTATTCCTTATCCCACCACATGACTACTGTATTGACAGCTAAAAACAATATTATTAAATGTTATTCAATCCAATCAAAACCGTATGTGGATGAAATCAATTGGGAGGAAATTGAATGAGTCACTCCATTTGCTGCCCACATGCCACAGCGATGTTAATATATTCCAAATGTATTTTTCTCTCCTTCAGTTTCTCGAAGCTCACATGTGACTGTACATCTGAACACTCGATCTGCCGCGGCCCTGGAGAGGACAGCTTTCCTCCGCTGAGTGATGCTTTTCATTAAACTCTACAGGAACCCTGTCGCCTGCCTGTCGGGCCAGTCTATATCCAGCTCATCAATAACCATTTCAGCAACGCCAGAGTGTTGCTATTTGGTCATATTTGGGGATGGTCTGTGTTTCCGAACTTTAGTGACATGGCAACAGTAGCTTAAAAAAAATGGACAGCTGTGTATATTAAACATGTTTCTTTCTAAACCTCCCTCACCAAACACACTCCGAAATGTTAGCTGTTACTTCACTTTTTTGTGACATCATTGAGTTTGGAAACCAATCATGGTCCAGGATGCAGCTTTCTCAAGTATTATGTGGAAACTTGAAACACTCAATGCAGATAACAACACAACAGTTTTGGGAGGAGACGTCTTCTGTCCAATAGCTAAACATTTGAAATAAAAAATTACAGGTATTTGCTTTTTTTTAGATTCTGGGGGAGTTTTAACAGTTTATAGTTGCATTATCCCACTTGCACTATAGTTAGTAAAAATAATTTTCAAAGAAGAGTAGTTTTATGTGCCTTACACATGCCTTAAGGGGATTTGTAAGTTGTAGAAAACCTCTTTTAAGCTCCTAAATAAGGCTGTTACACCTCCTTGGTTGCTAATTGTGACTTAAACAATAACATCTGTTGGAGTTTTAAAAGTGCATTATTAGGATTTTCCTAAAAAAAAAAGTATAGAACATATAGACACAAAAGAAATCCCTTTCAGTTATCATTTATGAGACACTAGAAGTGTGGGGTGGTGTATTTACCTACAGCGACTCTGCCCTCTGCCTGTATTTTCTTATTTTCTTCTTATTCTGCCATGATTGGGACAGTCCTGGGACCCATTGCAGGTGAGGTCTGGACTTTCTAAAATGGTAGTGACCAGGTGCCAGACCATAAGCAGCATGCATCCAAGAGGGAGCTATGAAAATCGCCGACACAGCGCTGAAAAGAGCCCTGCAAATAGCAAATGATGGTTAATCTGGGGTTTGCTTTCACTAACCAAGAATTCCCACATATTATTTCTTTAAGTGAGCCTGCAAAGTTGCAGCCACTGTGGCTACAGGTGAACATTACGTCATACTGGTGCTAAAGTGTACTGTTGCAGTAGCACGAGTAGAAAAGAGGACCAAGTCTGTAAAACAACCCAGTCAGGTTGGTTACACATTGTAATGCATTTTAAATTTGTAATAGCTAAAATGAGCAACTATAAAGTACTGATTATATCAGTTAACTCCTTCATAACTTGGTACCTGCACATACTCACACATACATTTTGTGCTGTATTCTTACAAAGGTGCACGCAGGTCATGTTATGTATGAACATGCACTCAAAGCACAAGCTTTAAAGGTCACAGAGCTCACTGTGTGCACTGCCATGTCCTGCAAAACTACGCCTTGAATTACGTTTTTAGGGAGTACCACCATATCAGGCCAGATAAGGATGTAAAAGCAAAACCCCCAAAGTGCGCTCATATGAATAAGCTTGAGTTTTATTGTTGATAAAGTCCGTTTTTCATTGAAAAGTTGCATAGTCTCTCTTTAATGCAACTAAAGAGACCTCAGTAAAGGAGCTTAAAAACACTTCACAGAACAGTTCATCACAGCCGGAGTTTATTTCACTTGCTAGTTTGGGCAAAACGTTTATTTCTGTTTAGTGACTCATTTTATCATCCAGATTCCTTTTTTGAAATTTTGAGTTTATTCATCTTTCCCAAACTCATTGCATGACTGAGCGCATCTCATATCTGAACTCTGCCACAGCTGATTTTAGACACATATTATAAGTACCTGATATTTAGAAACGATACAGCGCTCAGTCTTTCTGCATGCAGCCCAACTGTTTAATGGTACAGCCAGATGCAAAACATAGATTAGACTCCCTGGAAACTATTGCTTAATGTACTCTTTCAATCTAAATTTACGCTGCTCGTAAAATGCTCCCAAAGCGTTTTTGCCAATATCTGCTCATCTCCAGTCCAATGAGATTTTAAACAGTAAATAAAAAACATAGTTATTGCTTAACGTTTATTTATTTATGATGGCACAGTCCTGACTAAAAATCATTTTCTTACATAGTGACCAATAAACAAACGGCATCAAAACACTAGTGCGAGCAGTCAAAGACAAAAAAAATCACTCAGCTAACGTCCCTCTCTCTCTCTCCATATTCTTTCCTCATCAGTGCACCTTTACTGTCATCTCCACTGCTTTAAAATCTCAATCACAGTATTACTGGCTAATACCTGTTTTATTATTATATTTTATTAATATACTCAGAATCTCTCTCTTCTTTTCTCCTCACGTACCTTGCCATTTTTACAATACATGTGCTATATCTCTCACATTTGTTTGGATAAAATAATCTCTCTCTTGGCTCTCGCTTGCTCTCCCTCTGCTGTGGATTTGATCTTCTCATCTTTCTGAACTCTCCCATGTGCAGCAATAACAGTAGATGTAGCAACCGTATCACTATAGCATAAAAAAATAACTTGCCAGGTAATCATGTGCTTTGTGAAAAAGCAGCAGGGCACTGAACTCAGCCAGCCCCATCCCCCCGCTTTAGGATCCATAAGAGGAATACTTTAGTGCAGTTGGTCCTGGAGGGTCCTACAAAGGCAGATTATCAGGGTGTGGTTGGCCATTTTGCTGCAGCGTCCTCTTGCACTAACACCGCTAGTGGTCTTGGACACCGACGTCCAGAAGACATCCATATTATTTTTGCCTTTGCTTAGAGTTCAGCGGCATTTTACTCTTATTCTAAGTACCTTTGGTGTACTTCCTGGCAGGCATCAGGGCTGCAGGGCTACCTTTTGTTGGACGAACGAACCTGGTGTCTCATCCAGCCTGTAGGTGCTGAGGAAAGAAAAACAGATGAAGAGACAAAAGTGACAGATTATGATGGTGTTTCTGCGTATACTTAGTGCTCCAGTGTCTCCTCCAGAGTTCATAGCTCAATTTTAATCTTTGACACTCACAGCGTGGTTCACCAGCTTGTCTTGGGTTGCTGGCGCTGCTACCAAAGGAAGACTGGAAGTTATGGATGGTCTCTTGAAGGATCTGCCTCTCTCTGCCCTGATAACAACCAACAACGGTCATTATAAACCAGTTACTGTCAGGCAGAGATACTTTTCATATACTTCAACATATTGCAGCCCTCTGGTATCTATTGTAAGTTTCTCCCAGTTTCCATCAAAGTAATTCTACCTATCTCTGCTGGCTCATAGTGTTGGCATTTTATTATGATATGCTGTTGAGTTATACTGTGGAAAACTGGAAGTGGGAAAAAACACACATAACCTAAGCCCAGAGATTCCTGGAAACACACCACTGGAGGTTTCTGTGGAGATGCAAAATACATTTGCGACCAAATGCACCTTTCCAGCATTGAGCTCTGATATGGCCGCCAAGATCTGTTGTCTCGGTCCGTCCGTTTTAATGCCCAGCTCCCTCAGGTCTCCATCTGTTAGAGTCAGGAACGCCTCCATGTCCACCTAGAAGAAGAGAACAGAGAAAAACACATGTAACTAATTAAAGGAACAATTTTCCAACTGTACTTGGACTTTGTAAACTTATTGAATCATAAAAGTATATTTCATAAATGAAATAAAATGTTCTAAAATTCCCCTTTGATGTGAAGATGAAATACCTCCTGCTCCTCAAATATGGGCTGGTATTTCTCAAGGGACAGTTTCTTCAATATACCAGACAGCTCATCTGAAAAAGACAAAACAACATTTAGATTCATCTAAGGAAATGTGATCATAATTGGCACTCGTGGCCAGAGTTTTTTTTATGAGTAGATTTAGTTTGTGTGGGAGGCACATGGTGAACATACAGGAGCATGGTTTCTCTAAAGCTGTGTGTATGGTAGAATCCCACATCAGGTCGTATAGAGTGACCCGCAAAAAAGATGAGGTAACTGAGCACGAATATCAGCAGAAAATTATCGAAGCAAGTTATCAAGAATGAACACTAATAATTTTCTGAATAATAACACATCTATCACACAAACACATCTATAAATGCTGTTTTTCTGTTTCCTTTTATATGTTTACAGGACTGGTGTTAATTGCTGAATAAGTGTGGAATTAATACTTTTGCCGTGACAAATGTATGCGGTGTACGGAACGTAATTTCAGTCGATGCTGAATTCAGGATGGTGTCACCTTCATCAGTTATGGTTCCACTACTGGACCCCCCGCTGCTCTTGGAGCGAGGATGGGAAGAGGCTGAGGACAGAGAGTCTCCCGGCCCAGTGGGAGGCTTTGGTGTCGGGGAAGGAGACGGCGTCAAAGTGGGCGAAGTGCTCTTAGAGGTGGAGGAATTCCCTGACTGAGGTCTCTTCTTCAACTCCATCTTCTGCAAAATACAGGTGGACAGTAGCAATAGTTCACTGACATGACAGGAGGCACTTTAGCTGTTTTTATACAGGAATAATGAAACACAGACCCTTCTGGAGTGGATGTCCGAAGCCACCAGACTGGGGTGGGAGTGGATGTCAGGAAGGCTGATATCAGGCAGCGGCAGCCCGGGTGCTGAGGGTGGTGGTGGGATTTGGCTCTGTGTCTGACTGGGCTGTTTCTCTGGAGGCTGAGCCTTCACATCTATCAGGCCTGCTGCTCGCTTCCTTTGAGCTGCTATCTGAGAGAGAACACTGTCTGCACTGCCCCCTGGAGGATGAAAGAGGCAAGAGTAAATCATTTGTATGCTAATATTTACATTGTGCCTCGTGCAAGAAACAATATACCAACAAATTTTCTCTTATTGTTGCTCATATCCATTATTTGCTCTTATTTTGGTAGTACCCATAGATTTTGGGGATTTTACAATGTTCTTTGTAGTTTTGCTCTTCTCTTACGTAAGAGAAAATTTCCAGACCACTCTTACCAAACTAAGAGAAAAACATCTAATTTTCACACACCACAAATTGTTGCCCAGCGCAAGGAAAAATACGTTTTACATTTGAGGAACATGCATGACTATCATATAATCAACATTATCATCAGACAATGTTTAAGAGTAATCAGAATTTCAGGGCTACAGAAATACTGCTCTACTTGGTGCGTTAATCCCAATAAATAATTTTAGTTACTGTGCATCCCTCTGCTGACCAGTGCGGGAATGTAACATAGTACATTTACTCAAGTACTGTACTGCAAATCTGAGGAACTTTTACTTTACTTGAGTATTTTAATTTCATGCCACTTTTCACTTCTACTCTGCTCCACTTTAGGGGGAAATATTGTACTTTTTACTCCACTACTATTATTAGATAAATACTGTACCTTATAAATTAAGAGTTTTGCGCACAAACCATATGGAAACGTACAAGTGCAGCTAAAATAATTAGTTAATTAATTAGCTAATCAATTGGCAACTCTTTTTATAATAGAGTAAGTCATTTTTGGTGCAAAAACATGTCATGGCTCCAGCTTCTCACATTTACTGTATGTATGAGGACTTCCTTCTTTCCCTTTTAATTATTTAAATTATTTTGATTTAAGACAATTATTGAAACCATTTTAAATGCTTACTTTTACTTTTAAAACTTTAACACATTTCCCTTACTTTGTTTAAATTGATTTATTTTTACATATTTATATTTATCATCATTATTATTATTTTAAACACTTACATTTTCTCTTACCAAAAAAAATTCAGAGAAAATATAAGAGAAATTTAAGAGAATGTTTCTGCATATGGACCATTGTGTCACAAAATGTTTGCATTTGTCTATGTTTGTGTGAACCTGAACGGTTGTGAGAGTCCCGGTTGATCCCCGCCACTCCATTGGAGCCTCCTGAGGAGTGTGGGGAGTGGTAGTGACCAGAGTTTGAAGGAGAGGATGAGGACGGCCCCTTGGGGATGCTGGGAAACTTTATGGACCTGCTTACCACACGACTGATAGACGTCTGATAAAAGGAGAACAAAGGCACGTGAATTACGACAGAGTTGACCACCCTTGAAGAAACATTTCTCACCACAAACACTCACAATATCTGAGTTTCCACTGCTGTTCAGCTTCCTCTGAGGTGGCATAGGCAGGCGGGGCACCTCGCTTTTTCCCTCCCGGAGAAGACGTGAACGGTCAGAGTTCCACGGTTCGAAGTTGGACGGAGGCAGGAAGGGAGGGATCACCGCTTTCAGCTTGTCATTGGGCAGCCGGGTCAAGGGCGCACCACTTCTGAGCTAGAGGAGATGGAAAACATGTTGTAACTACAACATCACTACTAACAACAAACAAACAGTAATTCAAATGGCACTTATTGAAACAGCTATAAAGTGCAATCCCCTTACCTATAGCCCTTTAAAACCTGGGCAAATTGGCTTGATTCCATTTACAAATATAGAGGACGGCAATGAGAAATTAAAGAAGAAATGACCCAAAAATTAGCAAGAAATTAGTAAAAAGAACAAGAAAATACATGAAATTACAATTTTTTAAAGAAATTCTAAAAACAAGAAGAAGAAAGTTTAAAAAAAACAAAAAAAAGTGAAAAATAATTTTGTAACAATGTTTACGGTAATATCTAAATGTGGTCATAAATATAGTTTTTCCCTGGCTTTTTTCTTTTTAGATATTTTTCTCTAGCCTTTTTCAAAATATAATTTTCTTAATTTAGTAATTTCCTGCAATTTGTCAAACATTTATAACAAAGTTGCTCTTTGCCATTTCCCCCATGTTTTTGAAAGAAATCGCCGCAATTTGTTTAGGGTTTAAAGGTTTAAATACTTGTGAAAAGCATTTTAAAGCAACACAAGAAAAGTGATGTTGCTCCAGGTTTCAAAGGGTTAATCCAAAAGATGTTTCAGCCAAGCGTGTTAACTTTCGCACAAGGTGATTCATTCTACACACAACACTGTCTGAGAGGCTGAAAAAGTGTTCAGTGAAAAATCCAAAAAATCCTACCATTGTGGTTATAAGAAAGTCCTCCTTTTCTGAGGATGCCCTGCAAAGGCCTGCAAAATGAAAATAAACCACGGTTACACATTCCCTTTACAACATCATACAACATACAACTGCTGTGTGACGTCTAACTCAAACGGAAGGAGTCTGTCTGTCCTTCAATTTCTTCATGACAACAGTTCATCTGATCGACTTCTTGGCTGGCGTTGAGGACAAACTTGTGAGATTTACGGGACATATTCATTCGTAGCGTGTTAAGTCCAGAAAAAGTCTGTTCCCACAGAGTTAGCCAATGACACGTATACTTTTGTGTTGCCAGGGAACACAACAATGTCATGATCGGTGCAGGGTTGGAAATTAGCACCGGCCACCAGCCAAATGCTGGTAAAACATGCAAGTGGCTGCTAGATTTTCTTTACTCACCAGCCAAAAGAAAAAACAATGGAAATCTAGTGTTCCTGAATTTAAGACTCGACATTGCCGGAGTTCCCTTACAGCTAAACATCTGATGTGTTACAGACTACAGTAATTATGCTCTAAAAGATCACAATGAATGAATGAATGGTGTGACTGTGTCCCACCAGCGTCTTTGCTCTTGACAGCCCAGGCAGCGCTGACGTCGTTCCCTCCCAGGGCAGGAGTTTGTGCCAGCGCCCCATTAGACACGGCAGCAGGCTTCCTATTGGCCTTCATTGTAGCGTCCAGTGAAGTTTCAGTGTCGTCTGGAAATGGAGCCAGGCGGTTGGATGAAAGACCGTGCCTCAGGGTGTGAGTCAGCTTAAGCCGACGGAAACGATTGGACATCCGACTCCACCAGGACTAGAAAGTGGTGTCAAACATGGAAACGTCATGGAGTTATAGACGTGGCTTATTTGTTTTCCCTTACAATGTTTCCATCACTGGGCAATTATTAAAATTAAATGAAATATAAAAATAATCGATAAGCACTACATCGTATGGATTGAAGATTTGATATGCAATTTCTTTTTTTTACATTTTCTCTTCCTACAGTAACAGACGCAAAACCAAAAATAATAATATAGAACATGGGATGTTTTTTGTTTGAGCTAAATAAATAAAAAGTTGAATAAACATTTAAACAAAAGAAGGGTATTTCGGGGAAATATACATATTCCACTTCTTCCAAATTTCCACTTTTTTATCACTGAAGCCTCATTGAAAAGGTCATTCTTTCCATTACAAAGACATCATAAATGATATCATACCAACTCTCTCTGGATTGGGCATCTGGGCAAAAACATTTCTTTCTTAAGTAACTGTTTTTTAATATTTGTAGATGTTGAAGGGACCAAAAAGGAGCTCCTCACACTCAAATGTAAGAATTATGTACTTTTTCACTGAATATTAAAGTAACAGGACTTTTCCCTTACCTTAAGGCCTCCCTTGTCGTCAGGTGGAACAGGGACGTTGTTGAGGGACTGTCTGCTTTTGGAGCGAGTCATTAAGGCTCTGCCCCGGTGTTTCGACTTGTCTTTGTCGACTTGCATGCACACTGACGCCAACAGACGCACCAGCTCAGTGTCTGGGAAAATCAGAGTAGACACAGAGACAATAAATAAGGATTCACTGAATGAAAGGATTAACAGACATCGTGGAAACAACCAAGCATGGATTGTGTCAAGTGCCACTTTCTATTTGTTGTGAAGACATAAACAGCTTATTAGTCATAACTTCATTAGAATATGATTTCAGCTTTCCAGCCGTCTTCTTTGAAGAATTATAATGTTACCTGACATCTCTCAAAACATAGTTCAGACACTGACGCATATATAAAAACAATATCCTTTTGCAATATAATGCCACTTATGAGTGTGAAAATATGGGTGAATCTAATGTTTGACAGTGTATAAGGGCTCCAACCTGTGATTATTTTCTCTTTACATTTTAATTTAGCGTTATACTCCTGAATAAGGGATTCATCTTTTGGTCTGTAAAATCTACAAAAGTAGCAAAAAAAATGTTTTCCTGTTCTTACCGATGAGAAATGAGAAAATAAGCAAATATTCAAAACAATGGAAGGCCATAAAATACAGCTGAAAGTTAATAAGTGGACCTTTGGTTTAAATGATTTTGTTAAAATAAATATTCAAATTTGAGGAGCTAACACCAGTGACTTTTTAGCATTTTTACATGAGAAAAAAAATGACCTATACATTAGCAAATCAATTCTCTGTCTTCACTGAATAATCGATCAATGGAGTAATCGTATCTGCTCTGCAATTCAAAGTTAGAGTAACATCTGTTGGATTTAATTCCCAAATGATATATTTACTATACATTTTGGGAAATTATTCTTTTATTGGTTATCATTGCAAAATGATGAGTACCTCTGCTTTAGTTAAAGTCTTAAGGTAGGTTCGTACATTGATAGGTAAACATAAAAAACAACATCAGCTTTCATTATTTTCAAGATGGTACTATTATTTTCACAAATGGTGGATATCTGCTATTTATTACAGTTTATTAGGAACAAACTGTTGGTTCAATCTGAGCACATTTTCCCAAATGGCTGTAAAACAGTGATGATGGTGAGGGTACCTGGGTCGTTCAGCAACATGACCAAATCAAAGGCTGTGTATCCATTCTTAGCTCGCAGGTTGACGTCAGCCCCTTGACTCAACAGGTACTTGACAATGTCTTTATTACTAGGAGGAGGACAGAGAGGAAACAAAAGAAAGAGCAGGAGAGCATTGACGGTTGTGTCAGCAGCACTCATAATGTACATACAACATTACATTATGAGAGGACTTCATATCTCCACTAAAGGTTACCATAATAAACCAGCAGCTGCCTCTTACCCATGATAGGTGGCCTGCATTAAAGCCGTCCACCCATGGACGCCGTCTTGTTTGTCTATGTCGGCTTTCTTCTCCACCATCAGCTGCACCACCTCCAACTGACCGCTCACCGCCGCCATCATAAGGGGTGACGCTCCCTCCTGATTGGATGAATTCACCTGAGTAGGATCCTCCTCCAAGATCTCTTTGACGAGCTGGGAATTCCCTGATTCAACATATGACAACAAATGAAATGTAAAAAACTATTAACTTATTCAATCAGCTGTCTGACATCCAAAACAGATTTTTTTTTTTTTGCAGTTTTGCACGAGTGAATTAAGTTTTAAATTTAACTCACCCAACTTTAGAGCACTGAACACATCTGGTCTTCTTCTCTCGTCGTCTGTGAAGAAAAAAAGCAAAGACAGAAGAGAGCGGTGATGTGCACTGAAACTTGGCTGGATTCCACATAAGCCAGTATCATCTGTTACTGTGCGTGTGTGTGTGTGCGTGCGTGTGTGTGGGGAGGGTTATGTAAATAAATACTAATCACTGCGATGTTCACTTCTCACACAAATAAAAATGCACAGAGAAAAAGAAGAAGAAACAAGAGACAAGACAAACTGAGAGATCCGTAAGATACATTTAAAACTGCATGCTGTAACTGAAAAGGCAGCCAGACTGATACAAAAATGGCAAAAGTGATTTTTTTTCATACACTTTCCTGCAAAACCAAAGTATTGTGTTTTACCTACATTTCAGCCCAGCTATTAGCTATGTGGCACATCACGGCCTAATTACTCATTCCTGAGCCAGACTGATCTTGATATTCAACTCAATTTATTCGTCACATGAAATCACATGAAGACAAATTCTGTGAAATGTGATCTTTTATTTCTTTCGATTATAATATAATCTACAATCTTTCATGACCTTCATTTGATTGTGATCCACAGAGCAAGCCAGTCATCTCTCTTTTCTTCCATAATCTACAATCTATTATAATTTTATAGATTGATTGTTTTTTAATCCACTACTCATAATTGTGTAATCACCACTGTGCAATATATTTATGCATATGTGCAGTTTTATGTATCTATTTATTCTATTTTTATGTACAGCGTTTCTTCTTTTTCAGAGCCAGTTGCAATGAAATTTCGTTCCATGTACACTGTTGTGTATATCTGCTATGACAATACAGTTGAGCTATCTATCTATTTTTGAATCTCTAGCAAATATCTAAGTATGATATGATTCAGTTAGTGATGATGTATTTGCATATATAACTACTACAGTACAAAGAGCCCTGAGCAGTGTCTGCAGGTATTCCTGTCAGGTGGGGCATTCACACTCAGAGTTATTGAAAGAATATATGACGGTGCAGGATAACTGAGCTGAAGCCTGAGCTGCTTGTGAGAGGAGCTAATACACATCAAAGAGGCCGAGAGACACTGCTGTTGGTTTCGCTCTCACGCCTGTGTTAATGGCAGTGCAGGACAGCAACACAGAAGTGAGAGAGATATGGGTGTTCTATACTGCTAACAGATTAGAGACAGATCAACGCTCCCTGTTAAACTGTGAGAGGACATTTAAAAAACATCTTCATCAAAAGTAATATTTCAATAACAAGACTCCAACAAATTCTCACATCAAAACTAAATTAAACACTTTCTCGGGGTTAAAAGTAATGCTGCCAAAAAAACTGCAAAACAATTAGAAAAATTACACAAAAAATGTTTTGTACTTGTTCTAACTCTGCCTTTTTGTCTCTTATGTTCAGAATTATTACACTTATTTTGTAAACTTTGTACAACATGGTTTAGATGCTGTATTTACTTAATATCATTGTATTAGAGTCAAGGAGGTTAATTTGTGGAACAGCTGTTGTGTGGGAACTGAAAACACGTAGAACAGTTAATGAATTTTAAACACATTTTTAAAAGCAACATGTTGAAGGGATATGAGGTGGTAGAACAGAGGGGATACATGATAGGTAGCTTGCTTTTGATAATGTGACTTTATTTCTGTATTGATGGGTTTCTTTGTTCTGTAGCGTGTGTGTGTGTGTGTGTGTGTGTGTGTGTGTTCTTGTTTTGTCTTCATTCTTGTTTGATTTGATCGAAGTGCGCATGGTAAATATTGGGACAAATGTTTGGAATATTCATGTTTCAAATTAAGTTTTGTTGCTAAAAATGAGAAAAGGGGGTCAGATTTGGGAGATATTTACTTTCTCCCGGTCCTTTTCTGACACAACATACTCACGTTGTTTACTGAATATGTCCGATGGGCATTCTAGGTGTTGCTTTTCTTGCTTAAATTTTATTTTACTCTCCCATTTTATGAGGTAAGGTCGAAATAAAGATCTGAATTTTAAAACTTTGTGCCAAAAAAGTTCATTTGAATTTGAAAGAAAGAAGGAAGTCTCACCTGTCTGAGGTCGGACAGTGGTGATGGAGTCCAGATAGGCCTTGATGTCTCTCTGTTTGAGCTGCATGGCCAGTTCAAAGGCCGTCTTGGACAGGACATTGACTCGGTCGGGGTCAGCTCCACGCTCCACCAGCTGCTGAGCCACAGCCACCTTCAAAACACAACAACTTTATTCGTGAGCTGCTTCAATAACTCAAAACAAAAAAAAAAGAGTTTGATTAAATGCATTTTAATTTCCACATGCTATAAAATTTCATTACCAATGTACACCAACAGTGCACGAAATACCCCACTGAACCCACCTTGCCACTGAGGGTGGCCACCATCAGCGGTCCCCAACCTGTGGTCTTCTGGGAAAAGTTGACATCAGAGCCCCACTCTAGCAGCAGGCGGACCGCAGCCTCATGACCATGCTGACATGCCACCATCAGGGCTATGATGTCCATGAATTCTCTGCCGCCTCCTCCACCTGGACAACCTTCACCACCTCCAAAACCAGCCGCGCTGTGGAAAAAAGGTTTCCCAAACAAGGATTTAAAACAGACAGAAAATGTCTGTCAAAATCTGAAGAGAGGGATGTTTTCTTCGAGGAGCAAGCTTAAAGTCTGAAGTACAGTCCAAACCTGCAGCTGTTGTTGTTGTTGCCGTTTGACACTGACTCCGCAGCAACAGCCAGATGATCATAATCATCAACGTATGCCCCGCTTTCCAGGAGTAGCTTGACTACATGAGTGTGTCCCCCACGGGCCGCCATAGTCAAGACGCTCGCACCTAGCCTGTTCCGTCCATTAATCTCTGCCCCGTTCTCCAGGAGGATGTGGGCAACTGTCAGGTGACCAAACCTGGAGGAGAATTACAGGCACAAAGAAAAAATAAGAAAAAATTAAAAGGTAGGACTTTGGAGATGTTTTTTTCTAAAGTTTAAAACAGTTAATCAAATTTGTAACAGCATTATGGGTACTTTTAATATTATAATAGTCTCACAGTGTCCATTGTTAGTGTGTTATGGTGCAAAATGTTTGTGAGAATAAAAAGCAAACCAACTGTTATTTTCCTCTAAAATGTGTGTTTCTATTCAACGAATTAAAGAGTGGCTCCTGATAATTCCTTTACTGGATAAGGAAGTAATTTACCGTGTATAGGCTGAAATGACAAATAAAACTGCCATGGAGTTTGGTGTGTTCCTCTCTAAGTGCCAGTTTTTAATGTAACAAAGTATATTCACTAAAGTACTGTGCTTAAGTATGACTTTAAGGCACTTGTTTTTTGCTTCAGCATTTTGTTTTTATGGCATTTTAAATTTTTGCTCCACTACATTTCAGAGGGAAATATTGTACATTTTAGTTCACAATATTTTTCTCAAAGCTTTAGTTGCTTTAAAAATTAAGATTTTTGCATAAAGAATCATAAAATCGTATAACATATATTTTGTAGTAATTAAATCACCTAACAGTTTAAACATGTACAGCTGCAATGATTAGTTGATTAATCAAGCTGACAATTTCCAGAAAAATTAACTGCCAATTGCTATTTTGCTTTTCAGTCATTTTCTTAAAAAAAAAAAAAAAAGAGTTTTGTGGGTGTTTTTTTAATGATTTATTGAAATGACTTTCTTTTCGTTTATGTTTTAATCATTTAAGTTTGGGTTAATAATTGTAATAATAATAAAAAAGTTTTTGGATGTTTTTCTCTTTTTTTAATTAAAAAAAATAACGTTGAGTTTTAGGGGTCTTTTTAAGATTTGCCTGCACTGGGTACTTTTACTTCTAATACTTTAAGCATATTTTCTTGGTAATACTTAATTTACTCAAGTAACACTGTCAGTGCGTGACTTTTAGTTGTAACAGAGTATTTTCACAGGCAGGTGTTAGTACATTTACAACAGTAAAGTATTTGAAAACTTCTTCCACCACTGCTCGGTACACTGTAACACCGTGCAATGAGCCCCACCTAGCAGCCTGCATCAGCGGGGTCCAGCCGTAGTTGTTGCGGCTGTCCACCGAGGCCCCCTTTCGCAGCAAGAACCGGACCAGGTTCTCATGACCGCTGGCCGAGGCAAACTGCAGGGCGGTGTTTCCCTCCTCGTCCGTGCAGTCCACCGGCACCAGAGCCAACATGTCCGCGGTGCTGCACTCAGACCCCGCTTCTGACCGCAGCCTGCTCTGCCGCCCGGACTCCTTCGGGGCTCCGGGCTCCAGTATCCCCCGAGCGGTTTCATAGTCCCCCTCGTCACAGGCACGGAGAAGCAGCAGCGAATTGGCGGGGACACCGAAATTCATCTCCTCGTTTACTCCATTCAACTCCGGCTGGTCTCATCAGTGATTACGGTCCAACGGTACAACTTTTCCTCTGTCAGTCGGCGGCGGCCTGGGACTGGAAATCATGACGCACAGTAAAATAAAGTTTAGCGTCCAAGTCAGTGACTGCTCCTCTTCTTCTCAAACTCTTCACCCAGTGAATAATCTTTTACAATCATAACACTTTCGTAATTCCTTTACTGGTTTCGACAAAACAACTTTCTGGCATCCAGCCGGCACTGCCCCGGTTCCGTTACTTGTTTAGAAAGTTCACAGCGTCAAGAAACTACAACACTTAGCTTCCGCTATCATCTTTCAAAGTAAAAGCCCTGCTTACTGCTGTTACTGCTTTTACATTTCCCCTTGTCCGTCATAGTTACAAGTTAATAAATTATAATAGTTAATCCTGATTATTATTGCGTTTTATACGTGCATCAGTCATTGGCGGTTGAAGTACCTGAAAGCCATAATTGAGTAAAAAACTTGGGACGAAGTCACCACTGGTATCACTTTTGTTCACTGTCACAGTGGTACTAATGTTAATATATGTTTTATTTTTTAAAAAAAAATCTTTACCGGATGTGATATTAAGTTATAGTGTTTGCTTCATTAGTTGAAATATTAATGACTACTCATTTAGACCCGTTGATAATGATGACTTAATACGCTATGCTCCCTTCAAGGCTCAAATAGCTTTTGCGGCTCCAGACAGATTTCTTGGTAGTTATTTGTGCATAAATTGCATTTCTGATGGTAAAGGTTGTAGACCATAGACTTTAATAATATAAACCCTTGCTATAGACTGTAGTGGTCGCGGTTAAAAACAACACTAGTTTAACCACTAGATGTCGCTGTTGATTAGGAATTGGTCTTAAACACCAAAGAAGAAGACTCAGAGACCCGGATGAACAGTAGATATGCAGGAAGCGGGCCTCTGCTCGCTCTTTTCCGTCAAGAGCTAACCACGTTGGTGGCGCCTGTTCCTGGCTCACCGCTGTTCGCTTGAATTTCTTCCGAATAAGTCGGTCAGGAATAATCAAAATGGTATGTGTTATCAGAGACAAGTTTTAACTTCTTCGTTCGAAGCTCATTTTTTCGTAATGTCATAATTTTGTAGCTTAATTTGAACATCGAAACTCTCCGGAGTCTGTTGGCTAACGTTAGCTACCACAGCTAATGGTGCTTCAAGCAGATGTCCCGCCACAAGTTATTAAAAAATGTGACTCTTGAATACAAAATCTATTAGTATTACAATTATATTACATTACATTACCTACTGTACAGTGCACTATAAATCAAATTTCCCGATTTATCAAATATACTGATAGTTTGGCATATCTAAAAATGCACCAGTAACATTTCCTTTTTCGTGCTCCCTTGTGGTTATATTGTAGATTTTTCACGAGTTAATTGTATTTGTAAGCACACACTCTAGCTTTTTGTGGTTATTTAAATATGCAATTTCCTGTAGTTTTTCATAGGAAGTCATGTTGGACGGGATCGATTTGCACCTAGACAGTAACATTACGTTGTTTTGCTGTATTTTCAAAACGAGCAACATTAGACTTCGTTACCTACACTAGAGCACTCATTTCTGGTAGAATTTATTGCAATATTTGGCGCCCCACGTGCTATTTAGCTGGTTCTGCGTGTAGGTACTGTACAAAAGTATCTGCAAGTCCGAAACTATGTGAAGGCACAAGTAAATTACTATCCTGAAATTTCAAATCGAAACAAATAACAATAAATAAGGGTCCACCTCCCCAAATCTTGGATAACATCAAATTATCAAATGAACATTAATAATCAGACATTTTGGGAGCAACCCTTAAGTTTTTGAAACCTGATCAAAAATACTACTTTCAAAAACATGGGAGGATGACAATTCGCAACTTGACTAGGAATTACCCAAAAAAAGTAGTATAAAGTTACATGAAAATAACCCGGAACTTCACTATATTATGTCTGTAGTGATGCATATGTAATTCTAATAATCATACATATAGTTTTTTGACTTTCCTTTTTATTTTATTCATTTATCGATTACTTTCGAATATTTTTCTCTCCTTTTTTTAAATATTACTTTTCAGGCTGTTCTCTTGTTTGCTTTTACTAATTTCTTGTCTTGTTTCTTGTTTTCCCATGGTTTTTAGATAGAATTATTCAGGTTGCAGAAGTTCAAAAACTTGTAAAAGGCAACTGAAAACACAAGAAAAACTGTTGTTAAGGGGTTACTGGTAAACCAAAAACCAATGCGGGTGATGTTAGGGCCCTACTGTTAGTGTAAAACAGTACAACCCATAGCCAGTTACTCTTCTGGATCCTCCAGTATGTCTGTTTTCGTTGCAGTCTCTTGTTATCTGAAATCCTGTGAACATTAATGTTAGGTTCTGTGTTTAACTTTTTTTCCCCATTCATGCAGGCTTTCAAGGACACTGGCAAGGCACCTGTTGAGACTGAGGTTGCCATTCACCGCATCCGTATCACCCTCACCAGCCGCAACGTCAAATCTCTGGAGAAAGGTAACTGAACTCAAAGTAGTTAAATTTGAGAATGGAACATAAACTTGAGCTATGAGGATACAATTTCCATCTTATTAACAGTGAAGACTGTATACGCTATTCTGAGCCATGACTTTAAAAGTATAATAAAGTGATGGGCGGTTGCTTGTTTTTTAAAGTTTTGTCTTTATATAATCCTCAGTCTGTGCTGACTTGATCCGTGGGGCTAAGGAGAAGAACCTGAAGGTGAAGGGACCTGTCCGCATGCCTACCAAGGTACTGAAGCACATGGGCTAGACAATTGTTTTGTTTTGGGGTTTTTTCCTACTGCATGGTTTTAAGATGTGAATTTGCTGTTAAAATGAACATCGCCAAGTCTGGCATCTACCACGTGTTGGTTTCTGAAGACAGGGACAGGCAGACACTCATTATGCACATTGAGTTAAATATTAACTATATATAAGACTTTCTTGGACAACACTTGCATGGGCATTCATAAGATCTAATTTTGTAACACCAAATACATCTCAATTTGACCATCTACTGTGTGCCACATTTCCCACAAAAGCTTAACAATGTTTTTTGTACATGCTCCTCTCATTTTGTTCTCCTAAAGTTTCTTTGTTGCCATTTACAAATGGCAACACACAAGACTTATCTAACAGGGTGCTAGTATAGCACAAATCAAGAAGGTGCGAGATATAAATGTAGTAGTCCACATGCTAAAATAATGGCAAGAAAATATGCTAGAATAACTCCCATAATTCTGACACAGAGTCTGAAGCGAATAGTATATTGGAAAGTTGATGTGAAAATACCTTTTGAGAGCACAGGAACAGCATGAGTGCAGTGTGAATACGGGACTGCTACCATGTGGTATATTGGATAAATAAAATCATTTTTTTCCTGCACCCTCCAGACTCTCCGCATCACCACCAGAAAGACTCCCTGTGGTGAAGGATCCAAAACCTGGGATCGCTTCCAGATGAGGATCCACAAGCGCCTCATTGATCTGCACAGCCCATCTGAAATCGTCAAGCAGATCACCTCCATCAGCATTGAGCCAGGTGTAGAGGTTGAAGTTACCATCGCAGACGCATAAACGGTGCAGATGATTCAATAAAGAAACGAATAAGGAAACAGTTGTGGTGTTGTTGGGTGGTTTCTTGTCTGAAGCACAGAACATTTTATACTATAAAAGGCAGTGTGTAGGAGGATATTTAAACTACGCATAAAAAGTAAGGAAATTAGTGTTTAGTAGATTATTTGGAAAGCCTGTTTATTTCCCTTTTAAATGGTGCCACATTCGTAAGGAACATGCATTTGGAGGATGAGCAGCAGAGCTGAGTATGTGGGTTATGTCCATGAAAAATTTGCTAAATCTTCTCTGCCAGTGCCAAACAGCCTTACTAGCTGTTTCTATTGACTCTTGTTTTGAGTTTTTGGTACCCCCAGGTGCAATGGTTGGCACCTGATTGTCAGCACCTGTGAGCATGGGCCCTGCTACAGTGGTCAGTTGGTGTCTGCTCCAAGAATTGTGTCAAAAGTAGCACAACCATGTTGGCTGACTTGTGACAAATGCTGATTGAAGAATGGGATGGCATCCCACAGCAGTGTGTGACCGGGCTGGTGACCAGCATGAGGAGGAGGTCCCAGGCTGTTGTGGCTGTGCATGGTTCTACCACATGCTACTGAGGCTCCTGTTTGTTAAATGAATAAATTGTTAAATTGCCAGTATGTCATGTTTCTTCAATCATCTAATCCACCAAATAAGAGTCAATATAAGAATAAGCTGTTTAGCATTGGCAGAGGAGATTTGGCAAATTTTTTCATGGGCGCAACCCACATCTCATCCCATAAATGCATGTTCTTTACAAATGTGGCACCATTTAAAAAGGAAATAGGCTTTCCAACGATATACGATTTATTGCCAAGAAGCGTTGTTACAACAAAGAAATAATCTACCAAACACATATCTCCTCACTTATTGTGCTATGTTTAGATTGCAACCAGCTAACTTCATAATTGTGAAATTGCATTGAACTTGGGTATTTTTACAGATGTTGTGCTTTAATTGCATTCTAATGAAGTGACTAACATGTTTTTGGTCCAAAGTGAGGCCTTATTTTTCACTTTTTGACATGCTGGATGATACAATGAGTTGCTTATCAAATATATGACTGACATCTTAATAGATTAAATGACATCTGGGGCAGTTTAGTTCACCTGGATTTGTAAATATGTAAATGGATATGTACATGTAAAATGGTTGCAGGACTCATCAGTCACATGTTCAACTTTTGAGAGCAAAATGAATTAATATAAGCAGCCAACTTCAGTCATCCTCTTGCTAAGGTTAAACTTGTAATTTGAATAATTGGTGATGTTACTGGGCAGTCACAGCAGAGATGTGTGTGGATATCTGACAGTTACACACTATAATTTGTATTTATTTTTTATTTTTTTTTACACTTTTCCCAGGGTGTCTAAAAGTGATTCTAAAAGTCTTAAAATGTCGAGTTGAATTTTATAAATATTAGGCCTCAAAAGGGATTGAATAGTCTTAATTTTGAATGTATGAAGTCTTAACTGCCACAAACATTATCCAATTATATTTTAGTTTCCTTCATTTAGACTGATCAAGCTCTTCTGTACAGAAATCCAATGTTACAAATCTTTAAAGCTGCCCTTAAAGCAACACTGTCTTTTTACTTAGTATTTCCACTGGTCTGTTCACAAAATATGGATAAACCTGACTCACTCTAATAGCCATATCCCTACATGAAACCTACCTCTGCACATGACCACATATATATTTGTTACCTTAATACTTACTTGCGATGCTTGAATATGAACGTATTAGTCCAAAATTGTCCCAACTTAAGTTAATTATCTTGAAACGGTTTGAAAATGATTATACTGAAGTGTGATACCTGTAGACACCCTGTTATCCCCATTTTTTGTTTTTATTAATGAAGAAAAATCATATGGTTCACATCATGAAAGACATATACAGTTCCCCAGGTTAAGAGTTCAACTATAATGAAGCATTTACAACATATTTTAACTTTTAAGTTGACTAAATACATTCAAACTTGCAAACTTTGCTTCAACCAAAGAAGAAAGGTCACATTTAATTTTGCATGCACTTCTGTCACCATTACCCAGAAATACTGAATTAACTGACTTGAGGGACCACACTGACCACAAGAAGCAATTAAAAGATAATAGTAAATATTAAAATATAACATAAAGTCATGAAACTGACTCAGTAATGTCTGTTTTAATTTAATTTTTAGTAGAAAACAGAAGTCTTTGGATAAGACTGCATATCTCTGTTGAACTCTACCTAGTAAAGCTTGAGTCCTCTGGTGAGTCCTGGTGATTTGTTTGACTTCACACCTGCTGTCAATTACAGCTCATTACAAGCTCCTTGACTTTCAGTGGATGAACATCAGCAGCCCTACATTTTGGTGAAATGACTCAGAATTTCTTGTGATTTTTCCCCCCTAAACAGTGAGGAACTGTTAGAGCTCCATTTGTGCAAAGAATTGATCACAACTTTGATCGGAGCGGCTTTATGATGAGTACAGTTATTGATTTGACCCATGAAGAAAGCGTCTTAATGGAGCCTGTTGACATGGACTTGACTTGTGATCTTCGTTCTGGCAGTGCTTCTTCCCAACAGGTGATGTTTTTTTTCCTGTATGCTTTGATATTTCATTCATATATCTCGGATTTCATTTTATGCTCCCAAAAAGATTTATTTTACCATGATTTTTAATAATCTGTCTCTTCAGCTCCTCTTTTGTCATTTTTATTTGTAGACTGAGCTCCCAGGTGGTGCTGAGCAGCAGACCATGAGAGTTTACCTCAGAGTCAGGCCCTTCTCCAAAGAGGAGCTCTCAGACAATGAGGATCAGGTACTGAATATGAAAGGTGTCATCCAGTCCATCAGTAAAGTACCAAAAAATAATCATGACGGTGAATGTGACCACTGTTATTTTTTCCTTTCAGGATTGTGTAGTGATTGAAAATAGTCAGACGGTGACACTGAACGCACCAAAGGGTTCTGCAACCATGAAGAGCAGCGAGAAGGGCATCGGCATGTCACTTCACAAGTTCTCCTTCTCACAGGTTTGCTACATTTGAAGTTTGTAGTACTGTTTATCTATCTGCCTGAACATGATTGAGGTCCTCATTTATTTATTAAACATTCTGGACCAGCTATGTGCCATTTTAGACCACCACACACATCAATTTTCAATCAATCTTTCTTTTGGCTTTTAGATTTTTGGACCTGAAAAGACCCAGTCCGAACTGTTTGAAGACACTGTCAAAAGCCAAATGTCTGATTTCCTGAAAGGGAAGAATGCACTGATATTCAGCTATGGTGTAACCAATGCTGGGAAAACCTACACCATCCAAGGTAAGATGGAAAGAAAACATCTGAATGAGCGCCAGTCACCGTCAAAAACAGAGGTGTGGACTCACAAAGTTGATTAAATTGACAATCAAAAAAGGACTTGCAACTAAAGTTGGACTTCAATTTCAATAAATTGTGACTTCACTTGGACTTGAGCCTTTTGACTTAAGCATTTACCACATTACAACAAGCCAATCTGGGAAGAGAAAGTTCTAGACATTTTTCCAATATGAGATGAGGTAAATGTAACACCAAATTCATTCAGTTGATGTATTTCCCTGATCTAAATATGTGCATTTTTAGACATCTGGAGAGCAAAAATTGAAACTCAAAGTTAAGGACTTGAGACTTGCCTGTCTTGACTTGGTACTTAATTTTGGATTTGATAGCAAAGACTTACTTGATACTTGCAAAACAATGACTTGCTCCCACCTCTCGTCAGAAGTCCTATGAAGTTGCTCTGCCAGTCTAAGTTTGTTGTGAAATGTTTTTAGGAACTCCGAAAGAGCCGGGAATACTTCCTCGAGTGCTGAATGCCACCTTCCACTACATCGGAGGCCGTCAGTATGAGGCGATGGACCTGAAACCCTACCTCAGGAACGATGCACAGTATCTGGATCCTGACCAAGTCAAGCAGGAGAGAAACTCAAAAGCTGCTATTTTTGCTTCAGTCAAAGACGTGAGAAAATTCCTTCAATTTAAGTTGTTTCCTACTGCTTTGCCAGAAAATATTGTGATGATATACCATTATGATGATTTGCTCCCATCTAGGAGTGTGATCCTCTCAGAGCCAGTGCTGGTTTAGAGACCTTGTCCACCGGTCTCTCATCCTCCTCTTTGTCCTACGATCAAACCGGTAACCCTCACTGATTCTACTCATACTGAACATACATTGTCATGCATTTTAAAAACAGTTTAGGCTTCGAGTTATCAGTGTGCGTTCACTTAGGGAAGTGATAGACCATTGCTATAGGATTTCAGGCAAGAATGACAAAAGGAAGGATGCCATTATGCATGATACCAATTTTTCCGTAGATGTTTTTGTTTCATGCCTTTGTCTGTCTTCATCTCCTTTAAGTGTTGGCAAGCAACCCAACAGAAGCAGACAGCAGCCAGTTTGCATTATGGGTAGCATTCTTTGAAATCTACAATGAGTGTGTGTATGATCTGCTCCAACCTTCCTTGTGCTCCAAGTCCAAGAAGCGTGCTGCTCTTCGAGTGTGTGACGACGGTGCCGGAAACGCTTATGTCAAAGGTGTGAGTTTGACTTTATCATGTGCTTTTCTAAAGCTGGTAGAAACATACCAGCAATAGTCTTTAGGCTGCTGAACCCTTTGAAACCTGAGCAAATTAGTTTGATTTCTTTCAAAAACATGGAAAGGCAATGAGTGAATTAACAAGAAATGGCCAAAAATTAGAAAGAAATTTAGTAAAAAATTAAAAACAAACGATTGGAAAAATAAGAAAATGACCTCGAGAAATTAAGAAAAAAAAAAAGTAGTATAATTTATAATTATATTAAGATTAAGAAGAGATTTATAAATATAGTTCTCTGTATTTTTTATCATTTTTCTAATATATAAAATCCAATAACCCATCTGATCTAATTTTCAGACATTTTTTTGTCACCTTTTCATGGTACATGTTGCTCATTTTGTTTTTCCCATCTTTTTTTTTTTAAAGAAATCAAACCATTCTTCTCAGGTTTCAGAGGTGTCAGTGTTTGTGAACAGTGTCTGAATGCGCAGCACAAGAAAACTGTCCATCCGGGCGTTAAAGGGTTAAGGGCTTAAAATTGAAGAAGAACAATGTGTGTTTTTAATTTCAGATCTCAGGTGGATTAACATCCAGACCCTGTCCGAAGCCTCCAAACTACTACAGTTTGGAAACAAAAACAGAAGCGCTGCAGCCACAAAGATGAACCAGTCATCCAGCAGAAGGCAAATATTTTTGTTCATTACATTTTTACTAGTATTAATTTTCTGTTTTAACAACTTACAGAAGCTTTCCTTACAGCCACAGCATATTCACCATGAAGTTACTGAAGATCGATGACAGTGCAGTCAAAAGGATTTCAGAGTAAGTATATCTCATCAAAATATGACTTAAAAACAACATTGAAAAACTGAAGTCACATAGAGTCATTACAACGGATTTAAAGGGACAGTTTGAACCAAAACAAGAAAAAAGTTTACTCTTACCTGTAGTGCTATTTTTCAATCAATGTTTTGGTGTGAGTCACCGAGATTTCTCTATGGCTGATACCTCCAACACTCGGCAGCTCTCACTAAAACAATCAAGACTGATAAATAGCACTCCAGATATAATGAAAAATATATATTTTTGATTTTTAGAGTGAACTGTTAATTTAATAAAATAAAAACTAAGAAATTTTCATATAAGATTTGACAGTACAATAAAAATTAGACAGTTGAGCTCATAAACGTCTTTGTTAATGTCAATGTATTAGAGAAGGACCTCTACAACTCCTTTGTTTAAGCATCCACATGCACATTTGTGCATCACCACTAAATGTTTGCAGGTATAATGTATACATTCTTCTTCATGTACTTAAAATATATGAAATGTGTTATAAAATAAAAAGAACAAGGGGCAAGACTGGGCTCTATGGTGCTAATATGGAACATGATGTAATTATGATAATAAAAGAGAGAAAAAATGTAGTTTAAAGGGCTCACATTTATTATCATCTGAAAAACAACAAGCAGTTTAAATGGTTATAATTACCATTCTGATAGCTACAGCACCATTAAAGGAGATAAACTACAGAAAAATGAGTTATAAATTGATTTGTGCTCCTCAGGTTTTCTCTGTGTGACCTGGCTGGCTCTGAAAGATGCAACAAAACCAAGACGTTTGGAGAGCGGCTGAAGGAGGCAGGGAACATCAACAACTCCCTGCTCATTCTGGGGAAGTGCATCACTGCCCTTCGCAACAATCAGACTGACAGGTACAGCTTGTTCTTTAAATGTGAGATTTTGATTTCAAAAACATGAGGAGAAGGAAATGATGACCCAAAAATGAGCAAGATAAGTAAAAATTTACAAGAAAAATATCTGAAAATAAACAAACAAAAAAAAGAAAAGTAATACACAAAAAGAAGCAAAGAAATGTCTAAAAGTGCTGAAAATTAAAAATATGTAAGTTTTTTTTTTTTAAGTGTAGCAATTCTGAATCTGTACTTATAATTACAATCATAGTTTTCACAACATTTTCCACCTCATTTTTTAGATGATTTTCTAATAATCCTCCAACATTTCAGATAATTTCACCTTTTACTTATTTTTAGAAACTTTCCCCCCATGCTTCCAAAAGAAATCAATCCAATTCGCTCAATTCAAAGGACTAAATAGCTTGTGAATGCAGCACAAGAAAACTGATGTCAATCCAGGTTTCAAAGGGTTAAAAGAGAGATAGCTTTCATCGGTGTACAAGGCAGCAATGACCCTGTGTGATTGTAGATGTTTTTGCATCATTGAATCCCTCCAACATGTGTGTTTTTTTGTTTTTTTTGCATCGTTAAAGTTCTCTTTTTCTTATGTGTTGATCTTCAGAATGAAGAGCGGCTACATTCCTTTCAGAGAGAGTAAACTCACCAAGCTTTTCCAGGCGGTTTTCCTCGGCAAAGGAAGAGCGTCGATGATCGTCAACATTAACCAGTGTGCCTCCACCTACGACGAGACTCTCCATGTTATGAAATTCTCTGCTGTAGCCAAACAGGTTAGTCAGAGTACATACTGGTGTGTACAAAGAGATGTGTCTCTATATAGAACCACTAATCCTCCGGGTGCTGTCTGTAGGTGGTGCAGGTGATCCCAGACAAGCCTCTGGAATCTCTGGCTCCTTGTTTGGTCGGCCGTGATGGCAAGCCTCTGTTGAGGAATGTGGTGCTCGACAACCAGGCCATGGAGAGCTACCTGTCCGAGGAGGAGCTGCTTGATGACGAAGACGAGGGTGACATGACTGTGCTGCCACAGAATGTACAACCAATAACTCAATGTCACATTCAAATATGGTTTTAGAAATCCCAGATTACCACCAATGTTATGCCAATGTCATTGATGATGTAGAAAACTGACGACAGATAACGTTTGATTTTAAGTTGTGGTGCTAACTGAAATCCGACGGCTTCCAAACATTTCATGCCAATGTTATCTTAATGTAGAATAACAACATTTAGTCATGAGGTGTGGAGACAAAACCCAATGTCTGCAAGACGTCATTGTGTTAACGTCCATACAACATAAAATTCTAACGCCGTTAGACATTTAAAACATTGTCAAACCAATTTTCATTCCAAGCTAAATTTAACGTCTGTCCAACATAAGAATGCAATGTGTCAACAGTATGTTGTTTATTCTTTCAACATGCTTTTTGTGGTGACAAGGTGGGTCACCACAAAAACAGATGATGGATCACCAAAAATTTGTGCAGACATTCATGGTCCCTTGAGGATGACTCCTACTGACTTGAGTCTCCCAACTTTCCCTCAAGTTCACCATGACATTCACATTTTTAGCTTTTGTGTCTCGACAACTATTGAATGGGTTGCTACAAAGTTTAGCGCAGACATTCAGGTTGCCCAGAGGATGAATCCGGCTGACTCTGGTGATTCCCTGACCCTACCTGTCGCACCACCATTATGGCGAAATTTGTGTTTTTGAGTGCAATAGCTCTATGAGATGGATTTCTATTTGGTGCACTTATTCATGTTCACCCGAAGATTAATTCTAATAACTTTGATGATCCCTTATCTTTTCATTTACGTAAATCATACAGTCAAAGTTTCAATTTCTCCAATATGTTTGGTTTAAGACCAATTAACTGCAAAACTAACATTCTATCCACATCAGCTGTAGGCTATTTCGTGTTTAATGCCAATTAGCAAATATTGTTAACCTAACAGAAAAACAAGATGGTAGACGTAAAATTACCTGCTAAACATGGTACAGTAGTTGGGGAATAACCTTCATTCATTATGAGATACAGTGTGCAGCTCAAAGTTATCTCCAGTAAATGTTCTCCTCACCTAGGAGCTTGTAAATATGATTGAGAGCCTGCGAACAAAACTCCTGGCTGAGCGAAGACGAAACCTGGTTCAGGAAATGGAGATCCGGAAGGAAATGGGAGACGCCATGTTACAGCAGCTCATGGAGAGTGAAGAACTGCGCAGGTAAGTTACTTTTCTTTTTAATTTGCAAGAGAATGCCAGTGATGCACATCTCCATTATATGCACACAGTTTTCATTTTTGTGATTTTCAATATGTTTTTTAAAAATGCTGCCACATTTTCGCTAAGTAAAACCTTGTTAAAGGCCAAATGACACTAGACTTGGTGGATAAGATTTGTTAAACTTTTCAGTCGACAGATAGAAGAACTGAAGGAGAGCTACCAGGAAAAACTGGAGAACACTTTTGAGATGTACAAGGACGCTATCAAAGAACATGCCTACCAGAGTGCTATGAACAATCTGGAAGATAACTACGTGCCTCTGGATGAGTTCATTGCTGAACAAGAGAAAGTGGAGGTATGTCTTTTAATGAACTGTTCAACTTCTCCCTTATGAGCATTTCTGCATGGTGTTATTGTTTGCACCACTGTTGCAAAGACATTTGGATCACTTTGTATTTTCCCCTGAGTAACTACCACAGTTACTTGCTAGAGACAGTAACTGCAAAGAAGTTGACATTAATACTCTTTGCTTACTGAGGATGGCTACTGATTGCTACCAGGGGACAACAAAAGGGATATTCTCTTCTGTCTTGGTTGCACAAAGGTTCAGGTACTTCCTTTGTGCCATAATCTGAGCCTTCATTTTCCCAGAAGATTGTACCTGATGGCAGGCAGAATTACATAGTGAAAGAGAGGCTTATAGGTAACCAATCTAAATGACAATGGTGTCATTATTATAGAGCCATTACATTGTCCAATCAAAATTCACTTCAAAATGACAAGTTGGAGTAAAAATAGTGTTTATTTCTACTTTAAGATATGTTATGAAATTCTGCACAGTTTAAATCCCTGTACCTTAAGTCTGTTGTTGTATTATGAATAGTCAAATTTGACCTCATAGTAATTGGTATTGTCCCATGTAAAGCCACCAAAGAAAACCTTCAGAATCCTCAGATTTTGGGGATATCATTAAAACTTCATATTTTTCTCTCACCAACTGTGTAGGTCCTGAGACGCAAAGTGTCGGAGCTGGAGACCTTAACGTCCAGCATCAGAGGAGTGTTTGCAGCTCCAGCAGTGGATCAGTCATGCCAGACTCAACCATCTAAAGGGACAGAAGCAGCAGGTTAGCATCCTGTCTGTTCATACACACAGCCTAACAGAAACTGTCGTCTGGGATGAATACTGACAACTTTATTTTCAATCTTATTGGTTGTAAAGACATTCATATTCAGCATATTTTTACAAATATTTTTATGTTGTATTTTCAAATCATTATACACCAATCAGCTTGTTTTCGCCCCACAGGAGACGATCGATTCAAATGGCTTTACAAAGAAAAATGTGCCATTGAGAGGATGTGCGAGGATAAACAACAGGTAACAAGGACAACATTTTAATTATGTATCTCAATTAAACATCAGCTCAGTGGAGTTATGTAATCAATCTTAATTTTACATGTTCGGTTCAGTTGATTTTGTCCTTAGAGAAAAGGCTGATGGAGCTCAATAAAACGCTTCAGCAGTTCAGAGATGACTTCATGGAGAAATCAGCGAGTTTGGAGGCTCTGCAGAGGAAGGCTGATGATCAGGTGAGGGGATTCAAAGTAGGGGTATACACAGCAGGGCAGGTTCAACACGTAAATAATGACAAACAACTTCAAATGGCACAAAAAAACCAAACTGTTTCTTTTTACTCCATCAAGACAAAATATATAGATGAGGTCCTCCGGCAGAACATTGAAAAGGACAAGGAGATTGCTGACAAGGACAGGGAGATTGCTTCGCTGAAGGCAGAACTTGCCAAACTCTCCCAGAAGTCCCCTGTGCAGATGAAAACCAAGCGGGGCCTGCTTGCCAACATCAGGGAAGCGGTGACCTCTCCAAGGAAGGGAACAACCAGCCGAACGCTCAGGAAAACGCTGCGGAGTGCACATCACTGAAAAGCCCAGCATCTGCACTAAAGGAGATTTTTTAAAAACTTGTACAGTTTTAGGGTACATGGTAAAAGAAACAAGTGTTTCATCATTTTATTCAGGTGGAGTGTTTCTTGTATTTTTATGTGTGTTTATAAAATAAAATTGCTCAAAACTTCTAGGCATGAAATCTATTTATCTCAGTTATTCCCAATATCAATTCCTTTGGTTTTGGGATGACTTCAAGTCTAAGTACCATTAGTGTGATGTCATTTCATAGCCCCAACATGTATGGTTTTATTTCTCGGGCTCTGCTTTTAACACATAGAAACCGTGTTATGCATGCATACATACACTGCTATAGAAATGTCACGCCACAGAGTTCATGCTTTGAACACAGACATGTGAACCTGGTCAAATGAGGCCGTCCATTATGTAGTGCCTGAGGGGAAATAAACCACAAAGGACCCTGATAGGCTAAAGAAACCTGCATTCAAATCCCTAAGTGCATCACTATTCAATTTGCTTATTTGTCTATATCAGTAAAAAATCTATTAATATTCAACCAATGCAATACATGAAACGTAATATTTCCCTTTTGCTAATAAATGATCTGTTATGTAGCATGTTTACCTTTACAGTTGAATAAAAGAGGTGTATCCAGTGCATTATGCTTGATGTAACAAAGCAGCTTCCTCAGTTAGTGAAAGGGCCATTGTGGTAGAGACAGCCAGCTGCTCTTGTATCTCTCTGGTCTCGGTGATAGTTAATAAGATTAGCAGTTCGTCTTGACCTGCGTCAGTGCAAAGGGGTCAATCACAGGATTAACACCTTGCTTAGCAGTTGTATCCATTTTTACCCACTTTTGGCTCGTTGTGGGAGATTTTTCAGACACCAAAGTATGCTTAGTATCCGTATTTGCAATTTATTCATTGGAGTGGATTATCGCAGCATATCATGCAGCTTTGGGATTGAGTCAGCCCTTGGCTATTGAATGAAGCTTCTTCCAGGGGAGGCAGAGGAGCAGGGGCAGCCAGAGAAGTGAAGGGCAGCCGGGCTGAAATCTCGCCTGCTGTGGCAGAGTCTGAGACTCTGCACAAGTCATCCTCATGCCACTTGTAAATAACAAAGTGGGTGATGACTGCACAGTTGGCACAGATAAGGCTTTGGTTGATGGGAAGGCTCAGGTGGATTCTCTGATAAAGGTAGGCTGTTCCATGTTTTAACAGTTTTTATTTAAACTATAACTGTTGAGGACATAAAGAATGTAAAAAAGTAATAATTCTTGCAAAAACATGGGTAGAAGGCAATGAGCAACCAAACAACAATTGGCTTAAAAGTTATAAAGAAATTAATAAAAAGGTTACAAGAAAATTACCTGAAAATAAGGGAAACATATTTTTTTTTTTTAAAAAGAAAAGGAAACAAAAATATGACCTTAATAAAAATACAAATAAAATAAAATAAATACTAAAATATATATTTCTTCTGTAATTGTAAATATAATTATAAACATTGTTTTCTGGACTTTTTTTGTAACTTCTAATTATCTCTATTTTCTTGTCACTTTTTACACATTTTTTTTCCATTTGTAGGATATTTCTTGCCAAGTTGCTCATTGCCTTTTTTCCATGTTTTCAAAAAAAATTATCTCAAATTGTCACAGGTTTCACAGGTTTAAATGATTGTGAAAGGCATCTGAAAGCAGCACAACAAAACTAATAACAATAACTTATAACTAGAGTTCCGTCCGGTCAGAGTATATTAACACTTTCCACTGTACTTCTTATAAGGAAATGATTGTGAATTGTTTATGAAAAATATATATATTGCAAAAGAGTAAGAAACTGTTTACAAAGCTATATGTATTGCATCAGCAATTACACCATATTTACTATGTCTTGTTTTAATCCTTGTGTTAATATTTCACAGACTAAACGTACACAAGACATCTCGGCATCTTTTTTCCCCCGTAGCTAAAAAAGCACTCTCACTGAAAAGAATTTCTTGGTCCACTGCATCTTTGTAACCCTTCTACTATCTGTGTTAGATAACGTCATGGCCATGCCTGGCATTTTGGCTCAGTTATCGATGCACATGCAGCAGTTTTAACCATAATTTACTATGTTTTTTGCTATAAACATTATGTTTTTGCACAATGAGAAAAGGTTTTTGGATGTCTTCAACCACATTTTAATTAATAATGGATATTTGCTTGCTATGCAGGTTGAAGCCTTGTACAAATACTGTATGGAAAAATATTTTTTAAAAAACCCTCACATACAGTATACAAATCAAACAAATAATAGAGCATATATAACTATCATGGTTATGTTCCCTCCTCATCTATCCATGCTCTGAGTGCACAAGGTTGTTTTGGCTTATCTAATAATAGATCAATGATAATAAGATTAATTTTAATATTTTTCATTGAAACCACAGCTGCTGATCCTCCAGGACTAAGCTTATGTCTATTAATAAAAGATTCTTTCCTATGGCTTGCATATATGTTAGCAATAAATCTTTATCTTTTCCCTCATTCAGGTGGTGGCATGTTACCGGCACTTGGCCTCATGTGTTGGTGGATGCACGGACAGCTTGCAGCTACGGGATGAGTTGCGGCAAACACGAGAAAAGGCCCAGATGTTGGCCGTGGCCATCTGTAATCATCTGACCTCACATCTCCGAAACAAGAGCCTGCCTGGTGAGCAGCGTAAGGAGATGGAGCTCCTCTGGGTGGCCTTCTCCTCCAGCCTAGAGCTCCTCCATGTTGACATGTGCAAAGTTTTCACCATGGGGGACATCTTCTCTTTGGCCAACAGTAAAACCCTGGTGCAAACTGGCCTTCAAGGTAAATCATAGCCCTAGATAATAGAAATTAATATGAATATTTGAACACCAAAACTATCATTAAGTTATGATTTTGGCAACCGAATCATTAGAAAAAATGTTGGCAAACCATGGATAATATGTAGCATTTGCGTGGCATTATATAGCAGTTAAGTTAGAACTTTACATTTAAACAATGATGTGGTTAGCATGTGGTCATGATTAGAAACAAATAAAAAAAAAACAAAACACTTAGTTATGGTCAGAAAAAGATTATGTTTTGGCATAAAATTCCCATTTTCTTTGGCACAAACCCCATGGGAAAAGTAACATTGTCTCTTGCTACAATCCCTGCTAAAAGTCTAGTAACGTTTTGGCAAAAAACTATTGCTTTCCTGGCTGCTATCTTTGCAGGAAGAACTGTGACAACCTGCTGGACACACAGCAACAAGTTGTAACTGATCACCCAGGTTTTGTGCCTTAAAAAACACTACAGTACATCCACATTTGGTGCCTAACTGGAAACACACTAAGTTACTGCAATATTCACATGTTCTGTTCCTAAAAAGCTGCTGGAGATGGAGCAACAGGTCATTATAAAACATCTGGTTTGATTCCTCAAAAGCTGCTAAAAAACTGGATTGGGCTGGAATTGCAGAACTGTTATATTAGGCCTCATTAGTGTTTGACAATGTTAGAACCAGTTCAGCCATGTTTAACTGGATGAAAAGTGAAAGTATTTTACCTATTTCTATTTTGGTCATGCAGGGGGAGGCAGTGAGGTGGCAGCTCGGGCACTCAGTCTCCCAGACCTGAATGAAACTCAGAGCCCAAACCTCCCTGCTGGACTAGAGAGCCAGGAGCGCAGCATCATGGAGCAGGAGATCAGCCATATTGACCACATGATTGATGACATGGAGATGAAAGTCAACGTGATGCGCTGGATGGTGGAGCCCCATGGGCCACAGTATGCAGACCCACTCAGCAGCACCGACAGCGCCTCTCTGGCTCTGCTCTCAGTGGATGAGGAGCAGCCTGGACACCAGCCTCTATGCCAGCGCAATCAAATCTTTGTGCTCTTATTGCTGTTTGCTGTTGTTTTGGTGGCAGCCACTTTATCTGTCTGTGTTTTCTTTTTCTCATGAGCAAAACCTTAATACACTCAAACTATTTTTTTTCTGTAAAACCTCGGTAACATTGACAAAAATACCAGTTTTCTCTCTACATACTCCGAAAAAGTTACTTTTGCAAATAGCAGTTTAGTTATCCACTAGTGCATAGATAATGTGTATAAAAATACACTGATTTGAATCTGGATGCAAACCATTTTGCCATTTATTGCAGTGAATACGGAGCTGCCATATACTTTAAACTATCTTTGTTAAACAAAGTGACAGTAAAAAAAAACCATGGTTGCCAGTTTTAACTGGTTTAAAATAAAAACAACTATTACAATAAAGGACAGTTGGAGGTTTTTACCTAGTAATAAAAAAGACAGGGCTTATTTTTCCCTTTGTTCTATATCATAGATTGTATACAAAGGTCTTTATATACAGTCATTGTTCTTTAAAGTACATTTTCCTTTCCTGATAATATTAGAAAGACACTTCCTAAGTTTTATTCCTTGTTGCCATTGAGAAGACATATGTGATGATGCTTTGTAGTTGATATAAGCAGAATATTCATTTCCAATAACTTTCTGATTCAGTGTTACTTACTGTATATATAATGTTCACTGTAGAGAATGATAGTGTATAGTTATGCATTATAAAAGTATCAAATTTGATATGACACTGTCTTTTCTTTCATTCATTTTTACTGATTATAACCTTCACAAAGCACCAAATTGTTGTATGCAAAATTCATAGAAATGTACTGAAATTACATGGCATCACACGGCTTCTCTTAAATTATTTTTTTATTTTTTAGTTCAAACAGGCCAATACAGTTAGACTCTATAAACATCAGCATAGTTTGTGATATGTACTGTGCATCAAACTGTATTATGCCTTGTTATGAACAAACAAAACTTATTATCATGAGATGACATAAATAGAATTCTATTGTGATGTTTAGGAAATCCAGTCTAAGGAAGGAGGAAATACAATTATTTTTACAGATTTGTTTCTTTAGATATTTTTGGGGATATTTTGAGTAAGGGTTGACGAACTGGTTTTTCAGGGACAGTTACTGATACCCATTACAAATAGTTAATGAGACAGATAGTCAATATTTAGAACCAACATGCATTGTCAATGAAAATTAAAATATTTTTGTCAATATTTAGTATTTGGTATATTACAAACTCCTACACAAAACTTTGTTTAAATGCCTTTGGCAAATGCTTAATAAAAACTGAACATTTCAACTACAGCAAGCTCCTGCCAACTTTTTTTTATAAAGTGAAAAAAAAAAAAAAGAATAAATAAAAGTAGCTCCCTGAGGTTTTACAAAGTAAAATCTTCTCCCGTGCTGACACTTTCTTCGCAGTTTTTAATTAATTTTATCGGCGATCATTAAAATAAAAATGCCGATAAAGATAATCGGAAAAATGTCCAATATTGGCCCCAATAATCGGACGACAATCTGTCCCCTAATTTTGAGCATATTTGAACATTGGGGGATGTGCCCCTTCAATACAGTTACTGCCTATGTAAATAATATTTAATGTAAAAAAAGGAGGAGGAAAAAGAGCCATTTACAGTAAATTTCATTTTTGAATTGTTCCAGTGTTATTTGGAAACACTTTGTCTCTCGATTCCTAATATACAACAACTATGAATATATTTCCGCTATACATTGAAGGTATATGTAGCCGAACCATAACATTTGTTACACGCGTGAGCTTTATTTTGAAACGTCTGACCGGACGTTTGGGAGCTTCACGTCATTTTCTGCCTCTGATGTGTAACTGATGGCAGGGCGGTAATAGTTAACCAGGGGAAAAGTTACCGTGTGTCCCAGACAGAGACAGAGACATGTCCAGGGCTCTCTCAGACGACAGTACAACCCTGCAGCTGTTGGAAAACAAACTTTGACAATGGTGCTTAAACAGTGTCGACTGAAGAGTTTTGGTGGTAACCGCCCAGAAAAGTGGTATGACCTTTCTTTTCATCAAGACAAAGCTAGCAGTTTTGTGCCAGCGACCATTTCCCCAAATATGTCGAGTTTGACAGCTATCAACACATCTCCGTGTATCATCACTCCAGCCCGTATGAGCTCTGAGAAGCCGCTATGGAGAAAGACACGAGCTGGACGGAAGCTTATGCATCTCTCTGCAGTGACACAGACGTCCTCGAGAGGTAACGTTAACGTTACATTTCTTTACCAAAAGTGTAAATATGACATCTACCCGTAAACGTTAAATAACTGTATTTTAAACCGTGTGAGCTATAATAGCTCCAGTTCGTGCTAGAATTCAGCACACAGTGAAGTGACACAAATTACAGTTACTTTTTTTTTAAGCTGCGTGCCCTTTAGAATCCCCCACGTGACACTTTTTAATATATAGCGACTCATAAAACAATGTCAGATCAATGTCCACCTGAGATTTGTTATGTATTTCTTTGTGAGTGTCAAAATAGAAGCACCTAGATAGATTTTTCGTCTTTGAATTGCAGTGACACAAATTAAAGCTATTATTTTTTAGGCTACCTGCCCCTTAAAATCGCCCACGTGACACTTTTTAATCTATAGCTACTTATAAGACAATGTCAGATCAATGTCCACATGAGCTTTGTTGCGAATCTCTTTTTGGGTGTCAAAATAAAAGTCTTCTTCCGGTCTGCTTTGATCAATTTTACTGAAATGTTAAACCTATGGGCTAACTTGCATGGATGAAATAAATGGAAATTGAAACTTTTAAATGCACCATTCAAATAAGACTTACTACCAAGTAGTTTTCCACTTACAGGGGATTTGCTTTGTTTTCACGCTTACATTTAAACATAAAATAAACATAAGTATATATATATATATATATATATATATATATATATATATATATATATATATACAGTACAGATATGACAAATGTACTTAACATAACGAATAGGGATAAGAGGGCTGTACCGTTTTATGATGTGCAAAAATATTAATCAGAAGATATGCAAAGCTCACAGTAGATCACATATATACAACTACAAACTTCTACAGTAACAAATCTTTCCAACCAACACAGTGTTACATATTTCTAAAACCAGACCTTGATGCCATTTCTGCAGTGTTTTCAATAGAAACCTTTGCCCACATCGCACATTGTATTTACATAATATACTCCATGACCTCTTCTTAGCGTGTCACCACCACAGAGTGTTATTGTTGTGGTTTGTTTTTTTTTGTTTTCTTTTAAATAGAAATGTTCTATAAGTTAACTATCTATTCTTTATGTGGCTGGCATTTGTGAATTAATTAATGATTTTAAATGGAAATCATTTTTATTGATGAGATCAGTTCTCAAGATCGTTTTTTTCGCCGTTGAATTGCTCAGTAAAACAAAATGAAATCATATTCATCCTGTTTAGTTTGATGTATCAACAAGTTCAGCGTTATGTTTGTTATGTACTGGCAGAAATTATAGCATAGCAGTACAGAGAGAATAATAATAACAACAACAAATAAACTAAATGATATAAAAAGTGTAGTGTCAAAGTATGCAGTGAGCATTTCACAAAAAGAAAGGAAGTGAAAAGTGATACCTCTACAACTCCAGTGTCCAGGAACTGCTGAATTTCTTTGACTTTCATCTTGTTATTGATTTCAGAGCTGAGTACCTCCACCAGAGCCTTGCAGTATTTTGAAGCAGATGCACCAAAGTGTGAGAGCGGGAAACTGCTTTTTGATACGCATGCGGTGGTGCGACTCTTTGAGGAAAACGGTTTGGCTTCTTTTCTGCTTGATATTACTTCATACTGTTCAAACTGTTGCTTTTCCTCATAAACATTTCCCATGTTCCAGGTTTCACGACTCAGCAGGCTGAGGTGATGGTTAAAGTGCTGGTGAGGATGACAAACTCTAATATGGAAGTCATCTATAACGACATGGTTACCAAAGTGCAGCAGGTGAGACTGAAAGAGGAGGCTTGTTTATTGTATGTTTACTGTAAATACAGATCTAAGCAGTATGTCCACCTGTTTCTTCTCTGTGTGTCAATCAGAGACTGTGCCACTGGTCCCGTTAAGGTCACTAAACCAAGAACATTAAGTTTGTCTTCTACAGCACATTTATTAAACAAGAAAACACAGTTAACTTAGTAGATGAATATGTGTTTTGTTGTATCAAAGTGCAAAATAGTAGGAAAAAAACACCACTAACTTCCTGGAAAACGTTGACTCTCTCCTGGGGCATTTCATTAGCAGCACATTAAAATGATAAACAACATTATGATGACGTATTTGATTATGATGTAGTGTGATTTGGGAATTCTATTCCCCGGGGACAGAGATCTCTAAGGAATTTGGAGTATGAGAAACATTACACTACATTTCTCCTTTATATGCTGGTTTCCTGGATAGGATAAGAGACGTTAATAGTGCAAAACAAAGTGTAGCTCAGTATTTAGAGAGCATTGAGTGTTCAGTGTAGGAAGAGGAAGGAAAGTCATCAATTAAGAATCAGTTTTTTTTTTAAGATTTAGTTTCATTCCTTATTAGTTACAAAAATAGAAAAAAAGATAGGGGAAAAAAAGATATCGGGGAGATTTGACCGTGGATATGATTTTTTTTTATACCTTTTGATGCCTTATCAGTCATAGACAACCAAACTGGTTTGAAGGACTAAAACCTTCAGAAAGATCTTCCATACCTGTTAAAAGGAGCTATTGTTTGATGTTTACTTTTTTGTGTCCATATTGTAATTTGTTTTGCAGTACTACGTTTCTCTGTTGAATTTTTGATGTGTGTTTATTCATTTTGGCAGGAGATCATGTTGCAGCGTGTGATGTCTCAAATAGCAGCTGTAAAGAAGGACATGATAATTCTTGAGAAGAGCGAGTTCTCTACTTTACTTGCAGAAAATGAGGTGAGTGTATTTATGAGCTGCATCTGTGCTGTTAGTTGTTATAGAGATGTAGTCTCCTGACTCACATCCATGTGCCTAAACTGATTTTTTTTTTGCGACCGATTTTCAACGCAACTTGCAGGTACAAATCAAACAATAATTGCTGTCAATATGACGAAGACATATCAATAATAACAACTGAAATACATATTTGACATTCCCTTAACGAATGAAATAAATAAATAATAACTTCATGTATATTATACAGCCCTACTATTATGACAGAGACAATAACAGATACAGAGAAGCAACAAAAAAGAAAACACACCTGCATGTTTTCAATGCTTCCATGTGCCTAAACTGACAAAAATACATGCACATGCATCATTCATTTGCAAATTATAAAGGAGGAATATAGAATAGATTGAAGTTAGACAGTTGAATGGATCATGCCAGCTAATATTAGAGTGGAAGACTGAATGATGATCTTGTGTCACGTTTGCCTAAAGTGTGTTTACTGTGCAGAACGTTCTAATAAGCACTTCCTCGTGCTTCTGTCTGTTCTCTTTTTGATTCATATGACTTAAAATGTTCAATATTTTACCATTTCCTCCAGAAACTAAAGATCCAGCTATTGCAGCTCAAGGTCCAACTGGCTGTAAGTGATTATTCTGATTTATTAAATCACTTTATTTACAGGTTTCAGTGTAAGTTTAAAAGCTTTTTATCTTTTTTTTGTATCTCCATTGCCACCTTTCAGGATGTCCTGAATAAAGTGCGCTCGGATACGATTATCGACATGAATTTGGAGAAAAGTCGTGTAAAGGAATTGGTAAGTGTTGGAAAACATAAATACGTTTTCTGAGATCCGCCCACTGTACTTTGGATTTTTTCTTTTTTTGTCTCGACTTAGACATATTCAGAGAATGATAACTTTATTTTTGACAGTTTCTAAATCCCACTCCTTGTATTTCTCTTCTAAATAAAACCTATTTTATTACTTTCAGAAAGTAGTGCATGAGAAGATGCTTCTAGAAACACGGACTGAAATTATGGAAATGGTTTGTATTTGTTCAGTACACCTCCAGTTCATGTTTCCCATTGTATTACATATAATTTTTAGTTACTGGTAATATACACAATGAACAATCACAGGTCCGACACTGATACAGCAGGGGAGTTTATAGTGGTCTCTTAGATGAGCCTGTACAGTATATACTGTTATTGCTGTAATTAAGTGCAGAAAAAAGTACTTAAGTACCAATAAAAAAGTTCTTATAATGACTGTCACTGATTGCTTTAACTTAAAAGCAGTTTGGCTTATTCTCCCTCTACAAAAGCTTTTACACTGTCAGTTATAAATGTCTGGTAGGTCTTGGTGTAGTTTATTTTTAATTATTGTGTCTTATTGCCTTTTTTTTAACAGAATGCAGAGCAGGATCGTCATTTGACTCAGACCAACATGAAAATAGACACTGAAGTGGCTGGTTTGAAAACTATGTTAGAGTCTCACAAACTGGATACTATAAAATACCTTGCAGGTAGGACATTGCATATTGTTGTTATGTGGAATCAGCAATTATGACCTTTAGTGCCTTTATCATAGTGACTTAAACCATTTTTAAGTGGGTTAATATGGGTACAACTGGTGCAGTTAAAAAAGCAATACTCATTTAACAAGGATTCAATACGTTAAAGTGCTCATTTTGAAGGCTCTAGTTTAAACTTAAATTACAAAGAAACAATGTTCAAAAGTAGTTATCAAACATCTGGCTGAATAAAAATGAAGTAATTGAACGTTTTATCACTGTGACTCTGTGAAGACGTGAACTAATGATTGAATTTTTTTATTCCTTTCTCTTTTAGGCTCAGTGTTCACATGCCTCACTGTGGTCTTGGGTTTCTATCGTATTTGGATGTGAGCAGCACAATGATTATGATTTTCATATAACCTATGGTGACACTTGAACTTTAATGCATCCTCTGAATAGAGCTTTCAGAGACAAATCTCTCACATTCAGAAAGTTGGCATTATCTGTGCAATCTTGTTCTCCTCTCAGAAGTAGTAGTTATGGGAAGAAAGGCTCTGCCACATGATCACCGGTGAAAGCTTCTGAAATAATGCATTTTTTATGATGAAATTCAATGGTTTTTAAGCTGCCTATTATTATTTCATTGGCTACCTCAACATAACTGATGAATATGCTTATCAAAAGTTTTGGACAGTCCAATTTTATTCAGATGTCCCCAGAAGAAAGGTCTCATTGACATAATGTTCTGCAGACAAGTAAAGACTGAAGCCTTATTGATATAATAAGTTCGAAATTGAAGTTAAAGCTTTTAAAAACGTTATGTATTTATTTTGTATATGTATGTATTAAGCTGAAGATACCGTATGGTAGAGAAGAACAAAGGAAGGAGTCAGTGTGACTCTTAACCACTATATTATCATAGACAATTAGCTTGTGTTTATCTCTGTGCAATGCAGTTGCAGAAATATTTTAACATGACTGATTTACTTATGTTTTTTGAATAAAATGAATTGTCAATAAATGTAAACTTTGTGCCATCACACTAAGTGTTTCTTTCTATTCATGATTTAGTGTAGGATTTTATTGATGGGACTGTTTTTGGGAGGTGGTCCAGTAATATTTTTTTGCTCTTTCTCTGCCTTAGATTATTATTTTTTCCTAATCACGTGGATTTATTGTGTCCCCTGTATTTCAAAAATAGTGTGTATCACAACTCAGTGATCTGAAAATGTGAGTTCAGTAACAGAGTAAGGTTTATTGCCAATGACAAGGTTTTCACTTACAAGAAATTTGTCTTTGTGTTTGCTTTATAAATTAAACATATTAAAAGGAAAAAAAATAAGGCAAAGCTCTGTGAAAATCAAGAAAATGAATATAGAATAGAAAATTTACAAATTAATTATGAAAAGCATACTCAAAAAAAAATACCGCATCGAATTAGCTAGACGTAGAAGTGATAGTAATCATTTTTATGACGTCAGGGGTGAGTAACGGACAAATATGAGTAATCTTGAGATAAATAATACCAGGAAAATGAACAGCTGATTGTCAGCATCGTTGTTAGTTTCTCCTGGCTTTTATTTTGAAAAACACCTGAACCGGAAGTACTTGCACTAGTAGAACTGATGTAACGTTATTCTTCACTATCTACACGTGTGTAACTTAGCTGTCAAAGAAGCGTTTATCCGTCAACAACTACCCACATGACATCGAATTGTAAGTCTACATGTATGTGTTGTATATGGTAGTTTGTTAATGCTCAAAGTTTAAACAAAGAACAGCTAGCGGCTAAGCTAGCAGACTGAACTAAAGTAACGTCAGGTAATTAAAGGATGGTTAACTGTACATTTGTAACGACATGTGCGGTTTTCTGGTACTAAAACACCATAACTTCAACTCGACAATGTTGAGAAATGGTTATCTACATTTTTAGACTTTTGTTCAGTAATTCCTAAACGTTACGTTACAAGCTAGCAGTCTCATTTAACGTCAGCTAAGTAAAGTTCAGTCAGACACATTCATTCCCCTGACAGAACAAACTACTAAGTATTTTAGAAATGCTTGTCGTCGTTTCAATAGCTTGGCTGCTTTGTCACCAACTGATATGCTAAATTAAGCTTTATCGCGTTTTAACAGGCACCGCTGTGTGTTTCCTCTGCAACAATGAGTGACGCATTCAGTAGCAGCTCGGAAACCGTGATTCAGCGAGTGGTGGACGTCGCTGTGAGGACAAACGCACCTCTGGAAAAACTTGAAGAGTTGTATCAGATTAAGAAGACTTGCGACTTCATCAGTGAGCATCGTTTTGAAAAGGTGAGGACATCATGTTCCCTTCAATCGTCTAGTCGTTTAAGTTAATTTGTATAGAGCATTAAATGTCAACACAATATTTGTTAGAAAGCTCTTTTCTACGTTTGATGAGTTTGTCTAAAAATGTTCACAGGTTGCTCTGCAGTTTCCTGATGAGCTGCTGGTGGATTCAGTTGCAATATCAGCAGAGATTGAGAGAAACAGTAATGCCAAGCCGTTCATTTTGGGAGATACATCCTATGGCAGGTAACATACACAAGGTTTATATGAGAAATCACAATTTGCAGGCACTTTAAATTGATCAACCACAGCTATAAAACCACTGATTGGTGAGGTGAGTAACATGTTTCATCTTGTCACAATGCAATGTTCCGCTTGGAAACTATGGGCAAGGCATTCATGTGGATGCCACTTGACACGCAGCACCTAACGAAACGTTGTTGCAGACCCAAATAGCAAAAGTACTTTGCGATGGCAGAGCCTCTCTGAGATTAACGATGTGCAATGGATATAATTAATAAAATAATAAAATATTGCCAGTGGAATGTGACAAAGAGCTCAAGGTATCAACTTGGTTTCCAAATTCCCCAGATCCCAATCTGATTGAGCATCCATGGCACATGCCAGTACTTACAGTGGGGCCTCCTTGGTTTGGCCTCGGCTCTGACCTGTTGAGGCACAGACATATTAGATTTCCTGTGGTGTCTGGCACCAGGATGTTAGCAGTAGATCCTTTGAGTCTTGTGGGTGGTGTGGTGGCGCCTCTGTGATTTGAAAGCCCGGACAATTTCTCAAGATCTTTGTCACGTTCTTTGGACCATTCTTAAACAGTCTTTGCAGTGTGTTATGGCACATTTTCCTGCTGGGAGAGTGCTGTTGCCGGGTGGACTTAGTCTACAGCAATGTTTGGGTGGGTGCTTCTGCTTGTCAACTGGCATCCACATAAATACCAAAACCCAAGTTTTCCTATCAGAACATTGCTTTTTATGAGGTGATGAATGTTATTCACTTAACCTGAGTGGTTTTAATGTTGTGGCTGACATATGCTTTGTATGTGATCGTTTCCAAGTTTTGATCATGTGGTATTTTGAATTAAGAATAGCTTTTGTAAAAAAAAAAAAAAAAAAGTGATCTCAAAAGTGAGGTTAAAAAGCTCTGTGTGTCGTTATTTTTGTCACCATGCTTAATTTTTTTGTTGAATTCTCTTGAGCAGCTGCTGTGTGGACGAGGTAGCTGCAGAACACGTTGGAGCCGACTGCATTGTGCACTATGGCAGCGCTTGCCTCAGCCCGTCTAAACGGCTTCCCCTGCTGTATATTTTTGAGAGAAGAGCGGTGGATCTTGAGAAGTGCGCTTCTGCCTTCAGAGAGCTTTACCCAGACACACAGAGACACATCGTCATCCTCTATGATGTCAACTATGTTCACGCTATAAGTAAGCTATTCTACAGAACCCTGCTGTATGCTCTTTAATCTGGTGTATGAAAGAGGGATTATATCAGGGTTCCCATGGATCCTTAAAAAGTCCTAAAAGGCATTAAATTCATTTATTTAAAAATTGGGTCTCAGTAGGTATTAAAATGTCTTAAATCAATCTTACATAAGTCTCAAAAATGCTCAGACATTGGAAGTAGGGATCATTTTTTATGACATTACATTGTAAAATCTCAAAATAAATGATACTATCTTTTTTGTCTTTTTTATATTTATAATTTACCAGATGCCTCATGCATTAACAGCACAAAAAATATTTTATTATTACAAATAAAATTTAGACAAAGTTGTTCTTAACCTTAAGTAATCGGTGTTGGTTAATGTTGTTTTTTTCCTTCAGTTTTGATTATTGTAAAATTTGTCTTAAATTTCACTGCAAGTGACATAAAAAGTCTTAAAAAGTCTTAAATCTATCTTTCTTTAAGCTGTAGGAACTCTGGTATATGTTCATGTCATGATATTTGGTAGATATTTTCACATTTTAGCTGATTAAGGGTTTGTTAATGGTTTTGTGTTTGACTAAATACAACATATATATTTTTTTTTTTTCCCAGATGATCTTGTGACGCTCCTTTCACCAGAGTACCCAAACCTTGTCATCTCAGAGCTTGTTGTTGAAGGGGAGCAGTGTTACAGTCACGGTCGGATTAAAAGACAACACAAGGACACGTCAGAGCAAGATGAGGACGGGGTTATCTGTCAGTTTGGGAGGCAGCTCTCCTTAAAAAATGGTTTAAGCATCACAGATTACAGTATGTTCTACATCGGCCAAGAGGGAGTGACACTGAGGAACTTCATGATGACTTGGAATCGGTGCTCATTTTGTTCTTTTGACCCCATAAAAATGACTGGGAGGGCCGAGTCAGTAAGCGTCAACCGTGCACTGATGAAGCGATATTACGCTATAGAAAGGGCCAAAGATGCCAATGTGGTCGGCATCCTGGTCGGCACGCTTGGAGTGGCCGACTACCTCAAGATCATCCAGCAGCTGAAAGAGACCATCCGAGCAGCCGGTAAGAAGAGCTACATATTCGCCATGGGGAAACTGAACGTGCCCAAACTGGCAAACTTCCTTGAAATTGACATTTTTGTGTTAATTGCGTGTCCGGAGAACTCGCTGCTGGACTCCAGTGAGTTCTATAAACCTGTCGTAACACCGTTTGAGATGGAGGTGGCCTGCAACAAGAAGAGGGAGTGGTCAGAGGAATATGTCACAGACTTCAGACATCTCCTGCCAGGTAGGATTGGGATTTATTCACATCAGAAATAAAATAACTCCTCTTAGCTTTTTTATGTTAAGGGATTACATTAAAATAATAAGGGGATTAAATGCTGCATTAAATGTTATTTATGTTTATCAAAACAGTTCAGGGAAGGTTTGCTATCATCGTTTAAATTAAGTCTTAAATGTAGGCTGTACTCAAAAATAAAGATTGCAAGGTTAAAGGGGCTCTTTTTGAAATTCAGAGTGTTGTCTGCACACGGTTCTCAATCGGGGAACCAGAGGGGTGCGATGCTTCTGCGACATCTCCAGCCTAATATCAGTGGTAACCGCAGTATAAGCACACTGCCAAGTGGCGGCAATGAGTTAACCAATGGGATACACACATGCACTAACATGCACAGGCGGCCTGACCAGCTCACCACAACAAACCACAGAGAAGCTCGAATTATAACATACACACACGGAGCAGGACTTCATTAGCTGCTCAGGACACCACATCTCCACTATATCTTTACATATCTAATATTAGTTTGCTGCTGTATTAATGTTCTGTATGTTACATATAGAACCTTTAAATTTACTATAGAGTTTGAAAAATCTTATTTACTTTTCAATATGTGCATTGGAGGCCTCAGTGAATATTCCTCTTTTAGTTATTCATGATGAAATTATTTGTATCAACTCCATTCTACATTTTGAGATATTACAGGGATGGTATTGCATTTTTCTTGACTCAAAGAAAAGACTAAAACTTGCATACCCTCCCTAATATGAATACAGTTCTGTTGTTAATAGCCAAACAGCCTAACGAAGAGTCTTTTGCTACATCTAATTTATTTATTTTTCCTCTCAAACTTGCACCAGGTGGAAAAAGTCATGTGCCTTTGGCTGATAAGCAGGAGGGGGACGATGAGACAGACGTGTCTTTAATCACAGGAGCTCTGCGAAGCAAGAATCTGTTGAGCAGTGAGCCGGCAGTGTCCTCTTTTGGGTCTTCGGTGGTCCTCAGGAACCAGACGCTGACTGTAGCCACCAACTCAGCCGGTATGCCGCATATAAAAACACTGTTTGCTTTCATTTCCACACAGCCATATGTTTTATTGTGAAATTTCACACACTTACAGTATTTGGGCATGTGAGCAAACACTAACAAAAGTTCTCAGTCTACTTGTCACTGTCTCGCACAAACACACTTATAAATATCTGGTATTACATCACAGGTTTATGCTTTCTCCTTTCAGCATCTTTTCTGTCAGAGAGAAGCTGGCGTGGCTTAGAGCAGAAGCTTGGGGAGACACCTGTGGTGAAGGCAGTAGAGGGCAGGAAAGGCATAGCTATCGCCTATGAAGAGGAAGGAACGTCTCCATCATAATTTAACAGTAATCCGAAGTCTCGCACTGACAATTCAACCACACCTGCAGGTATTAGATGCATAATTTAATTTCTTGAATCTGTTAGGTTTTCAGAAAATCAATATCTGATATCAATATGTATGTACTGTATGTCAGTATCACTACTACTTATTATCACAATACTTTCTGAATCTCAGAATGTACCTGATTTTATCCAAACATTACAACTTGTCAAACTTATCCAATGGAGTTCTGTCATCATTTGGTTTATTTTAAAGAGAATATGTTATAAATTAGTATTACATTGATATATAGGCCCTGAGTAATCAAATTTAGTTTCTTATAAAAATGGTTGGGCATTTCTGACCACTTTTCAACTTTTGCTTCTTAAATGTTTCTTTTTTGTTAACATTTTTGTATTTAAATTACTGGCCATTGGCAGGAACTTCTTCCACAAAGGATGCTGGAAATATACCAGTGTTTCCATTACACTGCCCTTCCAGCCAATCCTGGTTAACTAAAGAAAAAGAGGAAATTATGAATTTGTATCATATTTCTTGGAAAATGAATAGCATTTCCAAATATATGTGTCAGAAAAGAACTCAGAGTCTCACCTTTAGAGAGGAACGTGATTGTGTCGCCTTCGTGAAAACTGAGATCTTCAGGATTTGAGGACTCATAGGAGTGAATTGCTACCAAGTGAATCTCACTTTTTGGATTTTCATCAGTTTGCTAGAGACACAAAGAGTAGAAAATCATTTTCTGCCCAATTTTATCATAGCTGAAGAAAAAAAAAAGTGATCTGTTTGTGTGGCTTTGTCATTCATGGTGTAAGTTGTATGTAGTAAAATCAGGAAGACAGTTAGCCCAACATGGAGTGCTAACATGGAGCATAAAGCACTCCCATAATATATTAAAAAATCTGCATATGAACAATAATTCCAGTTGACTTCTCAGAACCGCCATGGTGGAGGTATGCAGTTGCTCATATGTTCGTAACGCACAAAATCTCAATAGTCTCAATGTCTTTTTTCCACCCTAAAAAACAATAAATTCCCAGATATCTATTGAATACCATTTTCAGCAAGATCCTAAAAATGAATAACCACCCAAATATCCATATTGGAAGTTACTATTGACCGGAATAACCATTTTAATTACTATCACCGCTTCCTTACCTCTGTGGCCTTACACCACAGCGTGACTCGTCTACCACTGGCACGACTCCACACACTTTCCATTTCTGTGCTGGCATCGATTACGCTTTCCTCCGTTGCCTCAGCGGTTAAACTGAATCAAACAAAACAATTGAATTTTGAACTTCAGTAGTAACACAATACATCAATTAACCTGTAAGACTTTTTTTTAAATGTGTATCTTACCTCAAGGTGATTGCAGAAGGGGTGCGCTTCAGTTTTTTACTGATTTTCTCGATCAGTATGGCATAGGGAGACTCAGGTGGTACTGAGACAGCAAAGGTGAATGTGAAACGGACTTTGATGATATATGAGTTGTCTGTCGGCTCTTCATCCTGGCGTCAAACGACACATTGATTGACTTAAATCATCACAGAAATGATAAGAAAATCCACCTTAAATACTTAATATATTAGCACATTTTGTGGTTACAGGAGTATCACATTCATAGGCAGGACTGGACAGATTACGGATATGACTCGGCATACCTTATGTTGTGTGTCTCCACTGCTGTTACCAGTAGGAGTAAGACCTTTAATACAGAAAATGGGGAAACAAAAAGTTATATGGGTCAAATTATATTTGCAAAAATATCTATTAAAAAACCACCTTTGGTGTGACTGATGGGTTGAGTTGGTCATATGCAATGGTATTAACCACCAAATAGGGAATAGTGCCTGTAGTTATTTCATTTTGCTTGAATAATGTGTAAGAAAGCTCTACCTGGTTTCCTTTCAGGTCTGGTCGGAGGTTCTCGGTTTGGAGGCTGAGATCTTGCCTGTACGTAATTAATTACATTAAATGACGGAGGGAAAAAAAGATTTTCAACATGCTACAGAATGTTAGCAAATACTACAATTTATCAAATGCCTTTTTAGTATTAATGTATTTAAAGGAACTCTTCACCTCATGGTTTAAAAAATACATATTTTCGCGTGTTTTCTACTGCTCAGTGATACTGTTGGCAGGAGTAGTTCCATATCAAGAAAATAGTTCTTAATGAAAATGCTAAAAATACAGTACAATATCTTGAGTTACTGGCCCATGATTTCTGGAAAGAGACGTTGCTTTTGAGCTTTTCTTTTTTTTTGCACTCTTAGCATCACAAGCTGAGTACCATATAGTGCCACTTTGTAACTCATACCAAAATAATTTAGATTGATAAATAGCCCTTCAGATAAGTGGGAAAATATGTATTGAAATTTTGGGGTGAACTGTCTCTTAAACATTTTAAAGTCTCATAACAAAAATTTTGACTACAGGAGACTACACCACTTCTAGAAATACAAGACATCTACAAAACAAAAAAGAAATGATTCGTACTCCTATAGCTGCACAGCGTGTTCAAGTATTGGCATTATTATAGCAATCTGCGATATCACCAACAAAGTAATGTACAAAATTAGGTCCATTGCTTACCCCATTTTGTTTAGACGCCAAAGAGATCTCCAAACGTTCCAGGTAATTGTAAGGAACGAGTCCCCTCTGTAATATACATGATAAATGATGAATACTCTTAAGTGACATAAACATGATATTAAAAATAGGAAAAAAACACAATTGCCAAATGGAGGTGTTGATAGATGTACACTTGCACAGAGGTGCAGATGTCCAGATTCTGTAGTGGTCTTACTCTTTCATTAAAGACCACATATGCCCAGTTGTCGGCACCCTTCTGCAGCACAAACACGATATTACCCGGCACCACAGCCAACTCGTCACTCGTCTCGGGAACAAACTCAAACAGGACAGTGTGGGGTTCTCCTTCTAAAGCCCTGTGAAGACGGGAGACATCCACATGGCATCAAAACATCTGCTGTCACATAAGCCATGAACTTCACTGAGTAATAATACAAATCTATACTGTTGTTTACATTTACACAGTGATTCTGCGCTTTCATTTTTTGAAAGAATAACATTTTATAGACTTGCTCAATGCTTTTTTCCCCCATATTTTGTATTTCTGTCAACATTTAGACATTATTTTTCCAGTTTATAAATACTCCATTTCCAGTTGAAAATCTGCCATCTATCACAAAGTCTTATCAAATATCAAGGTAATCATTTTTGCCTACAACATGGCTTAATTAGAACAGCTGTCAACAAATTGTATTTTCAAAATTACAGTAACTAAATCTAATGTGTCTTTAGAAAGGAGGACCACGTTTTTATGAATTCAAAGAGACTCTACCTTAGAACTTCAGGTTCTTTTGGACGAGTTGGACCATCTTCAACCTGCCAGATGCAAACAGAAACACAAAGCATCGAATCAGTAGAGCTGAAAAAGGTGTCAGATGCAGCATGTTGTTGCACGGCAGCACAGCAACAATATTTAAAAAGTACCAATAGTCTTTGATATAGTGAAATGTAGCATTTTATTAAAAGCCCCTGGTTTTAAACAGCAGAAAATGTCATTAATACTTGTATATAATACAACCTATCAAAGTTTCCTTATATCATGGCAACAGTGCAATATCAACTTAATCATAACTCAATATAATCTTCCATGTTTTGTGTTTTTGGCATGATATACTGATTTCTTCATCCTTAGATTGTATATTTTTACTTTATTGCCAAAGAGCCCATATGTCACCTGTGGCTGTAATGGGGCAAATCCTGAGAAGGCATCCTGAGGAACGACGGAGGAGACAACCTGCAGATAACAGAAACAAAATGTAGCTCATGTATGGCAAATTGTTACAGTGCAAAGTGACAGCTATAGTGAATTAGATGAGCTCTACTACTCAATGTATCAGCTTATCGGGTATGCAGTATGAGATCAAGTGTTACCTTTGCTTTTCCGAGGTAGTCCTTCTTCTCCAGCTCTGCAACGTAGTGCTTATTTGGTCTGAACAGCACTTTTGATGGGAACTCGACTGGCTTGAAAAGTTTCTGTCTCTGTAGGTGAAATTGCATTGCAATTGATATTATAATATTTGTCATGTAATTCTGTCATGACAAGAAGCTAATTCAGTTGCTGTTCACGCATTTCCACTCATTGCACTGTAAAAATCAACGTGGCTGCATTGACATAGTCCAGGCTGTAATGAAAAATTTAAAAAAAACAGTCTTCTTTGCACGTAAAAACATAGTGGCATTATGACAGAATTTGTCATTTAAAGGGTTAAAATTCTTGAAATTTATGATCAGGACTGATGTTGGTTAAAAAATAAACTCAATGAAAGTAGAAAATCATATTAACGTTAAATATTTTTTTAACCTTTTTTTTTTTTCAAAAGTGCATTTTGTGTACAAAGTGTTTGCAATATTAAAGCAAGCCCTAAGGGTTAATAATTGGTCACTGGCTGGTCAATGTGAAGCGATGCTTTATTAAAAAGCCTCACCTGAGTTGTGGGTGGGTGCATCATCTGTAAAGTCAATGGTTGTTTTGTTTTTTTTAAATATACAAGCTGAATAAATGTTTCTTTGTTGTGAATAAGATTGCATTAAATGATCATGAATAACTGGACAAAATATCTTATTTGTAGATTAAATCAAAATATTTTGTCATGGGTGAGGACTTTTTCTTTATTTTTTTAAATAATTGTGGCTGTGTTGTCTGACCAGGGCGGAGTCCAGAGCTTTGTCGATGATATTGAGCTTGGTATCTGTCTTGTAGTCGAGAGCCTTCACAAGCTTTTCATGGGCTTTTTCCCACTTTCCCATCTGAGCCTCAGACAGAGCCATGTTGAGGAGAACCTATGGCGGGAAACACTGAAGTCGTGTTAGAAGCTTGTCACCACTTTAATCCATCATGCAGACCACAGAATTAAGAATAATGTCTGAATAATGCTTTCTGTTAATTTTCTAAACTTGGAAAACAGTGAGTACATGTCAAATTGGGGTGAATGGCTGACAACAACATTGCCAAAACAAAACAAATTGACCCACTGCTTTTGAACATCATATTACCAAATGCAAAAGTAAAGTTACAGAGATAAAAAAATAACATAGAAAATATAATGGTATCCATTTGAGGGAGACAGGTGCACAGGTATTTCAAAATAAAGGTAATCAGGAATGTAATTAATGTACTGTATGTGGGTTATGAGAAGTATTAAGTGTGCAGAAATGTAAACAGCATGTAAAACAGTAAGTTAAAGTATAAAGGTGAATAAGGTGACATTGTCTGTCTCTAAACTGTTTGACAGTAATCAACAGAAGGCATTTTAACATTTTGGACATTTAAATAAACTCTGGAGGCTTTTGGATTCTTACCTCACATGCGTATAGTTTGTATCTGAGCCCCAGTGCTTTGTAATCTATCAGCTGGTTGCCTCTCAGTGCTTTGAAGGCCTGCTGGAAATCAGCTAAACTCTCCTCATACCTTTGAAAATGCAATAAATAATCCAGTGAGATACTTTTGCATGGAACAAACGTTCAAAAACAGAGCAGTAACAAGGAGTCAATGTCATGATAACAGTAGCATGTAGTATTGTAGTATACGGTATTTGAGATGACTGGTGTGTCTTGCCTCTCTTTTTTGTAAAACGTCATCCCTCTTTGAAAGAAGGCAATAGCCAAATGCTCATCTTTGCCGATGCTGCGATCAAACGCCTGAGAAACAATCAAAAAATAGTCACTTCCTCTAAAGGAAAAGAGAAATGGTTGACTGTACTTCTTCTTTCACAGTGACTTGCACTTTCAGAATGTAAAATATCACAGCATTTCATCTCAGCTTTTTCGGCAACATCGGAAAACAAAATTTGACTTTTTGATGCATATTACAAAATAAATACCATAGTTTTTATGTCAGTAATGTTTTAGCTTGCAGTTCACCAGGAAAGGTCAGACAAACCTTTTCAGCAGCATCAAAGTCTTGGTTAAGAAGATGGAGACAGCCAATGTCAAAATAAATTTTGGAGTTTGGTTCTTTTATAGCCAAGAAAATCCTGAGTGCTTCTGTCAAATCCTGTCTGTCCACACAAGTTACAGCCTCGTCCCACTGGCGCAGAGTGTCCACAAAAGACATAGTGACTGGTTAGGAGTCCACTGAGCTACAGACCAAATTAAGGAAGCTCTTCTGATTTGTATCAGCTCGATCAGGAAGTGTGATGACACTGTCATTATTGGTAAATTTGCAAACCAGGCTTGAAGGCCAACTGGCTATTCTTTCCCCCCACCACATGTGATCGTAAGTGTGTGTTTGTCAGTTTACTTTCCCATATTACTTTCATCCCTTGTACCTAAAATGTTCTGCATCAGAAATGTGTACTTCTATCATTTATTCAGAGGGATATATTTTTTATATATTATATTATTGTATATATATTTTTTAATTTTCAAGATCAAAATGAAAAAGCCTTACATCTGGAAGACCAAATTGAGTTTTATTTTGAATTAATTGTTAATTAATAATGATAATAATAATAATAATAATAATAATAATAACAGAAAAGGGCCCTAGTGTACCAAATGGGGGAGGCATGTCTAATATTTTTTAAGCATATGGGAGGGACTTTTATTTTTTATATTTGGCTTCGGGGACATACAACTTTAAATGTTTTTATTTGCATTTAATTTAAATGCTATTCGAAACTCAATTTGGAATCTACATCTGGAATCCTACATTTGGAGTGAATATATATAAAAAACAAAAACATTGTGGTAAGGGCCTATTTATTGTGGAGGGAGGGCCATGCATTTCTCCTCAGTCACTCAGAGAGACTCAAGGGAAAATATCTGTACTTTTGGAGAGGGTCAAGATAAAATAACAATTAAAAAGTTACTCCCCAGCCACCCCATTTCCCTGATAACTAAAGAACAGTCCCTTAGCAGTACAAAACTTTTACTTCCGGTAAATGAATTTAAAAATACATTGCGCGTGAACAGACGATGCTCTCAAATTTGCATACCATGCACTGTAACACACAATGTTTTAATACAAAGTTGTATTCTAAAGCAGATAAAGATTTCACCAAGAAATTAGAAATGCGTATCATGTTGTTCACCCTCCTTCGCTCTCTTGTATACCCCAATGTAAATAATGCTTTTATTTTTAAAGAAAAAAAAGGTATTTCCGTTATTCAGCTCGTTTACTCTGGAGCAGTTGCCCTGATGCAGCCGTCGCGAGCTAAACAAACATGGCTCAGCTACATTATGAGACAACGGACCTTAATGATACGTAGGCAAATGAAAAGGGAAATATGCGACGATTAATAAGAAACGCGCCAAACATTGAGTTTTAGATGGAGAGCTGATGTATTACTCTGCTGGTTAGCTTACAGTAGCCTTTTGTGACCGTGTTTACACATTGCTAGCTAGCTCACTAGTTGGCTAATGCAAGCTAGCAAAGATGGACCTTGGAACAATGTTGTACAACAATTTAAAAGATGTTACATGGAGCACGACGTCTTTACCACTAGATCAACTTGTCAGTGCTTACAGGTTGCCTCAAATTGCCAAGCTGGATAACGGTTAGTATCTTGCTGTCACTAGTAAAGTTGTCGTTTTCTAGCTGCTATTTGCTAGTTAGCTGCTAAGGTAAACTAGTTCAACATATTTGTGAATAATTTTGTCTGCGTATCGTTTTGATTCTCGACAAAAACTGCTTGTTAACATAAAGTCAGCGTTAATTAATGATGAAGGATGCGTCATTAACTTCGAATTATTGTATCTGCAGTGAATATCTCACATAAAAGTTTTGAATTCCTATACTGAATTGTAACTTCTCTGTTGTCTCTGTAGCCATGAAAGTAAAGACAGTAAATTAGTGTTAAGACAACCATTGGCATAATAACGAATTAGTAATAATATTTCACGTTATGGACAACATATTAAGACATCAAAAGAGTGTTGATTGTGCAACACAGTTACTCATTGAAACTGTATGCATATTATAAAAGTGCATGTGCAGCATGATGCCTTTTTTTGGAAGGACAAAAAGGACAAATAATAATTGTAGCAGGATGAGTCGACTTAATTTTTCAATCTAGGCTGAAAAATCATCCTTGGCCTTATTCTCAATATAGTAGAAGGTGCATGTAAGGAAAAACATACAAAATGCTATAGTTAAGATACACATAGGTAAACGTATAGCAAAACTCCAAATGACTGTATTATGTAAGCAAATTTACCTTCACAACAGTTCTTTTTGCAAATTGTGCACTAACCTTAGTAGATCCAGTATAGTAGGGACTTTGAAATGAAATCAACAATAATGATTATTTTGTTCTCTATCTTCCCATCTTTTGTCACCCTCTACTTAGCCTCATGAAGAATTGTGGCGGTGTATTGCTTTTTAAATGCTAGTGCTTGCTTTTTAGGGAGGTATAGATTAAGACATTTGTCATTGTCCATGGAGGATAGGGGCTTGAGTGTGCTGAGTAATCTAATGCCTTGGCTTGAGTGGAGCAGCCTATGAGGCTCACAAGTGCAATAAATAAAGAAAGAGTAATCATGGCATTTCTTGGGATACTTGCTTTACTGTTTGTGATAATCATTAAATGTCTGTCTCCACCATAGACATTATAAATCAATTATGTTGCCATGACCCACATTCTAGACACCAGTGTGTCTATTACATCAAATGCCAAAATTGAGTGATTTGATGTTATACAACTTTAATATAATTTAGGCCATTTGTGTTTGAGACGTTAAATATACTTTCTATTTCAACAACACCCTTTTGTCTTTGGTTTTACATTTTGCACAACAGCCTTGTGATGTGTTATGTGTTATGTGTTTTATGACAGGTTTTCGCAGCTAGTGCAACAGAAGTTATTCTAAAAGTTTTTTAAATTTTGTGTACATTTGATATTTTTGTCTACCGCACCCATTAGTTGTACAGTACCTCTGGGATTGTAAAATATAGTCTGTGATCGACTTGGTTTCATTCCTGTAGGTCAGTTGGTTGAAGGGCTCAGAGACAATGACTACCTCTTGATTCATTCCTGCCGTCAGTGGACAACGATTACTGCTCACAGTCTGGAGGAGGGACATTATGTCATTGGGCCCAAAATAGAGATCCCAGTGCACTACGAAGGTGAGCTACATCTGCATGGATGCGTGATGCTCTAGAATATGCTTGATTTTGACTTTTTTGATTTATCTTTGTGCATATCAAAACCAGAAAGACAGTGTTTTAACTGACAAAATGGGGTTCGAATCAGGGGACTCCAAGAATGATGATTAGAATAATTGATCTGTGCTGCTGCCCTAAAAATACACAAGATATATTGTGGAGAGTTTTGGCGTTTCAGTGCTTAAAGATTGTGCAAACAATGTGTAGCTTTACCTCATTTTTTAGTTTATATTTGCACTAAAAAGTACAAATTATGCTTGACCCTGTCACTTACACTGATATGTCTTATAACACTTCAGGTCAGTTTAAGCTACTAGAGCAGGACAGAGATGTCAAGGAGCCTGTGCAGTACTTCAACAGCGTGGAGGAGGTGGCCAAAGCATTCCCAGAGAGGGTATACGTCATGGAAGAAATCACTTTCAATGTTAAGGTATGCTTAATTTGGTATTATTATTATTGCTGTTCGTGGATGAAATTACTATATGTATTTTTTGACTATCAATAACATGTCGATAACTTCTCTACAACTTGCAACTCTGACATTAGGATTAAGATTTCCAGTTAAGACTTGAAATCTTCCTGTGAAGATTTCTACGAAAGGCAATTTAATTGTTAATTTGCTGACAGGATGTTTGCGGACAGGGTTTTTAGCTAAAAACCAAAATCACAAGGTCAAATGGTTCCTTAAAGGGATACTTTGTCAGTTTTCAACAAGCTTTGTATCAAAATAATGTGGGTAAAACACTGCCAAATGTTGTAATTTATGTCTTTTGGCAGTGTTTCGCTGGTTCCTAGGTCTGTTCTGTTTTCTTAATACATCCATTGGTCTTTTGTTCAAAGTACAGGCTGCCTGCCAACCATGCCACCGCCATCATATACACAAAGAGTATAACTTGTCAAGAGACACACAAGCCCCTCTCTGTCTCTAAAACTGTGACTGAAATCATATGAAACGGTAAAACCAGGCAGTGCTGATTGAATATAAATCAAGATTAAGTTACCACACTGCCTACTTCTCACCTAAAAGTTTTTCAGAAACATATTTTAATGCCCTGTTTCGCCGAAATGGTAGAGTTTGTAAGCAGGAAATGGACGTGCTACTGCTTCCTGCACAGCCAAAACAGGCCAAAAAAACAAACATCAAACAGTAAAACTAAGCAGTGCTGATCAAATATAAACAAAGATTGAGTTTCTGAGTTGCATATTTTCCACCTCAGAGGTTTTCAGAAACTTGTTTTAGCTTACTGTTTTACCGACATATGATATCTGGCTGGCCGCCATTGTGTTGAAGAGACAAGGTTGCAATTTGTCACCCATCAGCGGAAGCATTTATTGGTCTGATGCATTCTGGTAGGTGTAGTTTTTCTATCCTTTGAGCAAAAACTAATGCTAGTATTTGCATCTTTCTACTGCGTAGACAGCCTAGTTTTGTGTGAGGGAGGATTCTCATTATAACAGTGAAATACTTATTTAAATACTTAGACCACATGTCTTCTTTTCACAGATGGCTTCAGGGGAATGCAATGAAGATACTGAAGTTTACAACATAACACTAAGCACCGGTGATGAACTGACATTAATGGGCCAGGCTGAGATCCTGTACGCCAAGACCTCCAAAGAAAAATCAAGATTCAACACAATTTTTAAGAAGATCGGGAAGCTGAACTCCATCAGTAAGATCGGTCGAGGCAAGATGCCTTGCCTGATCTGCATGAACCATCGCACCAATGAGAGCATCAGCCTGCCTTTCCAGTGCAAAGGCAGGTTCAGCACCTGCAGTCCACTGGAGCTTCAGATGCAGGACGGCGAACACAACATCAGGAACATTGTGGAGAAAACCCGTCTCCCTGTCAACGTTACAGTACCCAGCAGTCCACCCCGCAACCAGCATGACCTTCACCTCATCCGCGAGGGTCATCGCTACAAGTTGGTCAACATTCAGACGAAGACTGTGGTTGTGTGTTGTATTCTGCGAAGCAACAAAATTATCCCCATCCATTTCCCCTTTCATATGGCCATGCCTAGATTTATTATCCCAGAAGAACTGCTGCAAGGAGAGCTGTGGTTAGATACTATGGTACATCGCTGGTTCTCCTTCTGCCAGGAGCAGTTTGACATAGACGACTATTCTCGTGCCGTCCGGGATGTGAGGACAGACTGGAATGATGATGGCAAGAGCCCTAAGAAAGGCAGTGGGAATGGCAGTTGCAGTGGAAGCAGCGGAGGAAGCGGCAGCTCTAATGGTTGTCCTAATCACATGCAGATTCCCAGCTCTTTAACTTACGCCCGGGATGAACTCACCCAGTCCTTCCACCGACTGTCTGTGTGTGTCTATGGCAGCAACCTGCATGGTAACAGTGAGGTCAATTTGCAGGGCTGTATGACACTGTGTGGGGATTGGGCTCTTCTGCCCTCTGATTGCATCCCTTCAGACTCAGGAGAAAATGAACACTTTTTCCCCGAACTGATGGATAGCACAAACCAACAGTCATCTCTCAACAAGTCTGATGTTCCCTATGAGGAGCTATGGTTGGATCACTTGAGAGGGCAGATCCCAAAACCCTCTTTAAGTGAGGGAATTCGAAGTATCAACAATGGCTGTGGCACAACAGCAGCCCTGTCATACCCAGTCAGTTGTCCTCTTGGTGCTACACCCAGTTCAGATGTGTCTCTTACTCCACCACCAGTTCCACCCAAGTCTGAAGCTGTGAGTATAATCCATCATACTTTAAGTTGTAATCCTTAAGATTTCCGGCTTTGTTGATTTGGTAACGCCTGTGCTTGCTGTTGAAATGTTAAGTGCAGCTAAATACAGCCTCTTTGTCAGAAATATAACTGAGACAATTGTGTTGTATTAGATTGCAGTGCAACCAAACAAACCAAAAATTTTTCTTTAAAAAAATAAGTAATTTAAATGTGAATAATTTTCCAAAAATGTAACTGTTCACTGTGGCTGTTGTTCTTGTTCCACTAGTGTTTTGCAAAACTTAAAAATAAACTACTGACAAAAACAGTGCCAAAAGTGACAGTTGCCTTGTTGTGCAGAGTTATTTTAGGTGAAAGGTTGTCATTAACGCTAACTGTGACAATAAATACATCGTTTCCTGTGGCTGCTTCACAATAAATGTCACCTTGTGTTTTGCCATTTGAAAGCTTTTATTATGACACAGCAGCAGTGAAGCTCTGGCATGCTTTAAAGAGAGTAAATGATAAACATTGAAGCTTTTATGAATGAGATATTGCCCTGGATTTCTCATTGTTACACTTCATATCTCTTGTGCTTTGGTAAGCAATCAGAATCCAGCCTGGTAATGGTGGGTTCTGCCGTTACCAATAAAAAATTTAAATGGCTTTTACAGATAAAATTCAAACCATGGGGTTTGATTTAATGGAAATCTTGAAGAGTAGGTTTATTTTTTTTTTCATCAGTTTCAAAGTTTTTTTTGTTTTCTAGGTGAAGGAAGAATGCCGTCTTTTGAATGCCCCTCCAATCCCTCCACGGAGTTTGAAACAGATGCCATCGGTGCCCATCCTCTCTAAACCAAGGCAGCAGGAGACTCGGTCACCAAGTCCAACCCTCTCCTATTATTCTTCTGGTCTCCATAACATGTAAGAGTTGGACCCGTCTTATAGCACATCTGACACCAGTTACATTCAATTCAAATCTGACAGAAAAAACTAGGAGACTATATTTGCTTTGAGAAAAAGTGAGTTGTGTAAAATCAGACAATTCTTTTAACTTTCTAGTTTTAAAGACTAATTTTTTTCAATGTATTTTTCTATGTCCATTAAATATTTCCTCTTGCCAGTCTGTCACAACACTTTTTTTTTTAGAATAATCAGCACATTGAAGTTACTCCTTAACACACGTTCTTTCCTTATACCCCTCATGAAACATCTGTATAATGTCAATTTTTAATTATTTTAGTAAATATTGAATTCATATGGTGAGGTTTGCCCTCATTCTATAAATTATTTCTTTATTATCTTTCATCAGAAGTGGAGCATCTGAGCAAGAGGCAGCTGACTCACAAGAGCAAAGCCATGTGTGCTACCCCTGTAACTGGGGTAAATCCAACAGCACTGAGCCAAACACTACGTTGCCCGGTGGTAGCCTGCCATCGGATGGAATGTCCTCCAGGTTGTCTTGGCCAAATAACTTCAGTGGAGGAGAATCGCACAGCATGGATGATTTCCTACCAGCCAGCTGTCGAAGTTACTACAGTTACCCCAGAAAAAGAACCCCGAGCACCCCAAAAACCTGCACATCCAGCCTCGTCGACTTCGACGGCCGAGAGCACACACAGAACAGTGAGGACTTCAGGTCGCAGAAAGCTTCCCTGAATCAGTTCTGCACCAAATCTTCAAGTTACAATTCAGAAATGTACCGAGACAAGCAGATAGAAGAATCTAACACTAAGCAGAGCCTCTCTTGCCCCATCTTACCACCGAGAACACCAAAATCAAACGCCATAAAGAAGTGCACAGATTTACTGTCAGGATCAGTCTGTGACAGTGAGCAGGAAACTTCAAATAGCTCACCGACTTCACATGAGCAAGGCACAAAGGAGATATATTCCATCTCTAGCTCATTAACTCCCGACTGTGCAGCCTTTTCTCCCTCTGCACAGTGGCAGCCCCCATCCAATCTTGCCGGTCTTTCTATTGAAGAGGTGTCCAAATCTCTAAGGTTTATCGGCCTGCCAGATGACATTGTTTCTCTTTTTGTGTCTGAGAAGATTGATGGGAATTTACTGCTGCAGCTCACTGAGGAGATATTGTCAGAGGACTTCAAGCTAAGCAAACTGCAGGTAAAGAAACTAATGCAGTTCATAAACGGGTGGAGACCCAAGATATAACTAACAGTATACGACGCTAAAATCCTGTTGTAAAGCAGTCATGCCTTCAGTATATATGCTATGCACACCAAGCCACAAAGAATTTCTTTTTGTATAATATGAATTTGTTACTATAATGTGGGGAAGGCCGTTGGGTAATGTTTCCCAGCCTGTTTAGTGTCTGTGACTGTTATTTACTAACTGATTGGAACCATTTGGCACTTTCTTGAAGACATTTTCGTGTCAGCTACTTAGTACTTTTTCAACCACAACCTACTGGTGCCACACAAATCCTAATTTAGGCCAACAAATGTAAAGGAAAACACTGATGTGACAAAACACAAATAAGAGATTTGCTCAGAGGAAAGTCTGTCACTCTGATCTTAATGGGGAATACTGCAACATTCTTTTGTTTCCGGGATTTTTAAAAGAGCACAAAAACCAGAGGACATATTTGTATGTTTAAATTTTGTAGTGGATACACAATCTAAAATTCGGCTGAAAATGGTAACCAAAGAATTCCTTGCATCTTAAGCTTGCAATTATATAGTTATGCAGTCAGTCAGTTCAAAGTTCAAGAATGGGATAGACTGTTTCTACAAGTGCATTTCTTAACTGTTGATTAAATTAATGACTGTTGAATGAATTTGAGACCTTCCTACTGCTATAGGCATTAAGATAAAATTGTGTTCTTTTAAAAATCAACCCCTTTGAGCTCCTCTTAAGCTGTAAGCTTGGTTTGCATCAGTGGACATTTACTACTTTACCGAATGGTTAGAAATAGTCAGTGATTTGAACCTTAACTTTTAGCCTTTGGTATCATACTGATGTACAAGACTGTCCTCCCCCAAACTACTTGTCATACATACTTTGTACAAACAGCTTCTTACAACCCATATCCACATTTAGTGTTAGTGGAAGTAGTAATTGTGACAGTAGCAAAGGAGGCAGTCAGGTGAGGTAGTATAACAAGTGTCAATGTCCATGTAGAGAGGAGGTCAGAGTGGAAGGATTGGTCAAACAAACACAGGACTTATACTGTGTTCCAAATTGCACACTTTTTCTTTTTACTTGAATTATCATGCTATGGAGGAAGAGGGTCCAAGTCCAGGGCGCAGAATTACGATGAAGTACCTGATGGTATTCATACTCCATGCAACAGTACGCACTTTGTGAAGGCAGCTGCAGTATGTATTAAAAGTTAAAAGAAAATGTATGCAATTTGGAAGGCAGCCATACACCAAGAGACCTCTGTTGCTACTCTGTATGAAAGCAGAGGTCAATGTCAATTTTTTTTACAGCAGGTACCTAAAGTGCTTACGTCACGTACATTACTATTGATTTATTTTAACCCGAATCATGATCTTTCCCTATAACCTAACCAAGTAGTTTCCTTGCCAAACTGCAGTCATTTCATAATGCTAAAGACATATTTAAAATTGCGACTGTTAACGATCAAACACAACAGGTTGTCTTTTTGTAGATCTGCTGCCACCACTATGGGCCCTAATTTAAGAAGGAACTTTAGGAACTAACAACCTATGTGGTCATATGAGTTGGAGGACTTGTTGGGAAGTACAGCTCCTTAAAAAAAGAATTTGGAAAAATGAGACGATAGCTGTAATGTTACTGATACTGATTCAGTTCACAGCTCTGAATAGATAAAATCTAAAATCCTTTAAATTGTGAAGACGAGAGTGTTGGTTAAAGCCAAAAACTTCTTCTTTTAATATATATAAAGAAGGAGCTGTTTGTACATCAGTTTGATATCAGGTAAAAGTGTTGGTTTTCTGTGTACTTCTAAGAGATAAAGTGCTGCATGCATCCAAACCAACTGAGCTTTTGTTGGCCAATCAGGAATCACATCTGCATTCTTGGTGTGACATTCAACTTTATGGAACTATGCTATATGAGTGAGCCAAATGAAATGATTGTGATGGTCTTTCTCAGATTTGTCAACTCTTCCTTATGCAAGGTCTTATTTCTATTTGCTGCATTTTAATTAAAGTTTAATTCAGCTATATTGCTACTCGCTTTAACCTTAAACATCTATGCTAAAAAATAACAAGGTCATTTATAGCAGAAAGTGATGAGGCCTAATGAAATGATGACTGTACTCTAAAACAAACATGGAGGTAACTGACAGAGGTAATGTAAAATGACATCCTACATAAAATACAAATTATGCATCACGCACTTTGATAGATTTCAGCCTAATTAATTGCAGATAAGGTCATGAAATATAAACCTATAAAAAAATGTCTATGTAGAGAGTGAATGCACTACATGCTTTTTCAAAACTAAAACGGTACTTTTTCTTTGTTCTCATTCTATGTATTATAAGTGTCCTCTAATGCTAGAAACATGTAAAAGAAAGCTTTTCGGCGCCTTAACCCAGAGACCTTAAAATATATAATATTTCATTTTGGCTTAGTATTTTCATTAAGTCAGTCTCTTGAGAATACACTCTAACTCAAAGTCTCAACATGAACATCAGGGAATGATGTAATATGTGTTTTTCCCTTTGTCCTGAGACGGTTTGTGAGCTAAAATTGAAAGTGATCTTCTAAAAGGAAATATTGGTTTCTATTGGTACCAAACATTGTTTTTCTATAGCCTTGAATCAGAGTTGATTTATTTATGCAGTATTTAACATAATGCAAAATATGCAGGACAGTTATTTTCAGACTGTTGGCTGAAGGTGTCTCAGCCTTTTATGCAACCCTGGTCTGATCTGTTGGCCAACAGCTGTCGTTTTTTTCACCCCCTGACACTTGCAGCGGGTTGTTACATATTTTACGCAATATTTTAATTTTTTATGTAAGTGCAAATTTAATGTGATTTTTTTTAAAGAAGGTGATTACTAATGTTGAAATTATTTTTACTGAGAAAAAAGCTTATGTTCAAAAAATGTTTTATATAATTTTTTCCTGTTTTTATTCTGTACAACTTCTGTTCTACCTGGGTTTGTAAATCCATAAATTAAAAATAATACTTGGCAATGAAAAAAACAACAACTTGCAAGCCTCAGTCACACTACATGGATGGTGATTGAAAAATAATGTTAATAAGCCATATTTTCAGGTAATTTTGTCAATTTTCTTGTAACTTTGTCACACTATCCACATTTCTTTGGCATGTGTCCCTTGACACTGTTATTGTATGCAATAGTCATGGCGATCCAAAGAGACCATGGGAAGGAACAGCTGAGTGACAATAAAAGGCAAGGTATTACACGTAGTAAAATTACAACAGTGTTAATTTCAGGGGAATGAAAATCGTGCATGCCAAAGGAATTTTCATCAGTCATTTTACTTGAATAATTCTGAGATAGAAACTGTCGACAACTGACCCAGTCCCATTAATACGCTATCATCAAGCAGCTATTACTGAAAGGTATTCCATTCTGATAATGATTATCAACTCTGGAAAGAGGCCCATGTGAATAATTACCATCATTGTGCAAAAAAAAGAGGGAAATAACTGTGACACTGGGTTGTGATAGCATTTGGAACTGTGTTGGTCAGCATTACTGAAAGTCTGGAGTTATGGACATTATCTTTCTATTCAACTCTGTTTCCCTTTTTTGATTGTATTATCTATTAAAAATGGATTAACGATGTTTGTGGGGTTTTTTTGTTGTTTTTTGTCAACTAGATCAGTACTGTTTATGGGAAATTAGGAATTGGTTTAAGATTGCACATTTTATCAGTTGCACAACGTCATACAAAACCTGGATGGTGAAAGAAGTCTGTAATTTAGCAACATAAAAAGTGATGAAAAGATAAGAGTACAAGTTAGTGTCTGACAGTCTTCCTTGTAATTCTGTTTGCCTTTTATGTATTAAAGTATGCAGTGCTTTAATACAATCATAATATATGAAAAAACAGCTAACAAATGCAATTTCATTGTAGGAATAAGTACAGATAATTGAAGGAAATAGTGATTTTAAAGAGCTAAAAAAAGAAAGTCATAATAATGCCTCTTTTAAAAGGAGCTACACACTGGTGGTCTACAAGGCCATTAAATACATTGTGGCATGTCGACGGAAAATTATTCTTACTATATCACCGATTTGTTCCACCTCAGTATTTTTTAAATGTCTTTGTCATCTCCTATGGTTGTATCTTGCTTAAACTATACTCCACAGCCCCCACATTATCTGTTTATACTGCTTTGTTTGGTCCGTAACCATAAACTTTATGAACACGTGCACAAAAATATGTACAAAATAAACGCAGAAGACAGACAGAGGGCTCTATCTATCTCTATATACATTTCTAACATTAAGCATATCAGTTAATCGCACAACATATAATTAGGTACTGTTTTGATAACTGATTAATTATGTAAGCCATCTTTTTAAAATATAACAGTCTGCTACTTTTCTTTGTCTTAACATTATGGATTTTGGACTCTTGGTTGGATAAAACAGACTGGTGACATCTTGTGCTCCAGGATGAAGGCATTTATCTCTATTTTCTGATATTTATGAGTCCAACTGATTCATACTTATTGTTGATAGATTTAGTGATTACAAGAATGAAGATTTTTTACAGCCCCACTAGGTTTAGTTATATGCTGTAATTTATCTGGAATCTCTTTACAAATTAATTGATTTAATGCATTTGAATTCCGAATGGCCCTAAAGGTCTTGCAAAATCAGTCGACTAATTGCAGACAGTCCTCAGCAGAGCTTTGGTGGGGTTTTGTACCAAATTGTACATCCAATCTGAGACATTTTGGGAACCTGTAAATGCTTCATCAGTTCTGCTTTTTTGAGGTCTTGCAAATGCTGCTTCCTGCCTTACATCAAGCAGGTTATCATCTCACAGTTCAAAGGAAAAACCAGTTCTGCTTTTTTTGGCTTCAATTTCATAACTTTTTTATATTTAAAGTCTTAATTATAATGACTTTAAAAAGCTTTTTTGTTCCAGTCGGCTGAGTGGTTACATATATTTTAAAGTCATACTTGATTTTAATATTTAAGGACATGCATCAAGCATTGACTCAACCTTAAATACTGTTAGTAAGGTTGAATTTGGTCAAAAATGTTGCCAAACAAATGCTTTATATTTGTGAGGTGCATATGAAGGCATATGAACCATTATCAACAGAAGTTCTGACTTTTCTGACCTTAAGATACCCTTTATGACCAATAGGTGAACGCATCCTGTTTACCTGCTGCTATTATTACGTAATCCTTTCATAGTAAAAGGTTTACACAAATGATTTCAGACAATTCGACAACATTTGGAGTCCTTTGACTAATGAGTAGTTGTTCATAAGATTTTGATCCAGACACCATTTTATCATTTCCTCTTATTGTAACCAACCAACCAGGATGCTCTAAGGTCACCACTTTTGTTCCACTCTACATGGTAACCCACCCCCAACTCCGTCAGGCCAAAAATGGATGAAAATTTGCCTGACTATCGAGTAGGTGGGCCTGGTCAGGTTTTATAAAGCTGGTCAACTTATTAAAAAGTCTGCAGATCTGAAACTTTATCCAAGACGACATTGAGCTCCCATCGATCCAACTTAATTCTACTCACTGACCACTCCAAGGTCTGGACGTTGCACCAACTCCTCAACTTTAGCAGCATCTATTCCACGGAAAGATCAGCTCTTGAAGCCTCCTTCCAGGTCTGCTGTTGATTTATTTCCTGTATATTGGTAAAATTTTAGGAGTTAATGTCCACAGTTGAGGCTGCTTATCATAAAATATGATAAGCATGTTTTACAGCATTTAGGGTTTTTTAACTTGCGGTCCAATAATTATAGCCAACCATTCATAGTTGGAAAAAGACGATCCATGAACAATACTATCTCTATCTTACATATTGGTGTCAGATTCTGTTAAAGTTTCTTCCTCCACTGCTGCACATTTTATGGCAATTTGTATTTATATATAAAGTTTTTTGGTGCAAGAAGCAACAAAATTCTGGTTAATGGTAGATCTGCTTTTGACTTTCATCCAACACACTTCAGGATGTGTTCCTGGATGTGAATTTGCATTTCCAAGGATAGCGAAAGAATAACGAAAGAATAGTAGGGTGGTCCATTCCTTCGCTATCCTCAGAAATGCAAATTTGCCTTCTAGCCAATTGTGTATCCAAATGTTGGAATATCCATCTAGCACATAAACACATAACATGTATCCATCACATAGAGTTGATACAGATCAGTCTTCATCTTGCTTTTAAGACATTAATATTGATCCAGGTTCTAGGCTCTTTCTCATAAACTGTTCTACCATGAGAATAATAGTGATCAAAGTTAGTTAAGTGATTGTCATATGTGTGTGTTGTCAGTCATGTGGAGTCCAGGCCTGCTGTTCCTGCTGTTGATGTCCTCCTGCCTCCCTATCCTAGGCGATCCACCAGATACTCATAAGAAGGAAGAACTGAACCAAGAATCACAAGGAAATCGAAACAAGGATGTGTCCAAAAAGCTTAACAGTTGGTTTAAGAACAATTATAGGGTAATTGGAGAGGTAGTTGTTAATAGCATAGAACCAGTGCCAGTAGTTGGGCCACCCATTGCTGCAGCACTCAAAACCCTGCTGCTGCTAATACCACAGGCAGATGCACTGAGCAGTGTCAAATCTGAAGTTAAAGCTCTTGATGTAAAGCTTGAAAACTTTCGTGCAGACATGAAATGGGATGTCTGGGCAGCTGGTGCCTACCAAATTCCAGTGAACAACATAGAGAACGCCTGGATTAAATACACAGAGCTAGTGCGTAGTAATCATAAAACTACTAACACAGAAAAGGAGACACTCAAAGAGAAGTTTTGCACATTTTACAGCCAGTATGCAGACAGCACTTTGGTCTTACACCAATTTTTGACAGCCGTACCACCATCTATCACACAAAACCTTGGAGATCTGTTGGCTGATAGATTGAAATGTCATGAAAAAGATGTCAAAGCCCAGTTTTTGTATTTGAATGAAGTTATGTGTAAAGGCAATATTCTCAATGAAAAGTACTATGAATGCAAAGGCATAAACCCTAATGTTAATGCTCTCAACAAGATTGCCTCCCAATCTGCTGCAGCTCTGATGAAATCGCACCAGCGATGCTTATCTGACGGTGATGCTTTCATAGAAAGGGAGATTTTTGAACTCATTGATGACACCAAAAAACATGATGAAATAGAGGAAAATGTCAGGACATTTTTGACCAAAACTTACAACAGGTTTGACTGGCTGGTTGTTGCATTTGCAACCCACAACACAAAGCATGACCTGTCTTTACTGAACAGACATGCTCTGTCAGGATTTACCAAGGTAGAGAGAGGAACAGTTACAGTGGCTGTTGCCAAACAGATAAAAGGGGGTGACACCAAGACTGCCGCTGTTATTGATGCTATTAAAAAGTGCTTACCGAGGGGGTTTAAAATGTGTTTAAATGCAGCACAGAAACTAGAAGAATGTCAAAATACTGTTTTGGGAAAGCGCTTGTCTCAGACTTACACAGCAGTGCATGCCTTTAAAAAGAAACTGAAAAAACCTTCCACCAGTGCTGGGGAAGATGATGAGGACTTTGTAATCAAAGAAAGCTCATCTCCTACCAACCACCTCTTCACCTGGGATTGTGGGAAAATTTTAGGGAAGTTTACAGTCTTTATTAAAAGTGATGAAGAGCTAGGGAGTAAAGAAAAGCTCTGCTCCAAAGTGAACTGTGGGCAAAGTGGAGTGTGTGTTGTGGTGCCAGAAACCTTTATAGCAATTTGTGAGTGCGAGTACCCATATTATGGTGAGCACTGTGAGCTGAGCTTAGAGAGTTACAAGAGAAGCCTACAGCAGGAACTAGGGCATGGAGCTCAAAACACAGTACGATTTCAGAAAAGCATGTCAGTAACTCCTGCTAATCGAAGATCTCTGCAACCTAACCAAGGGCGTTCAGCACGAGGACAGTCTTTACAGCCAACTTCAAGACACCCTGCTGATCGTAGATCTCGTCAGAGCACTATGCAACACCCTTTCAATCGTAGATCTCAGCAGAACATCTCACAACGCCCCTCTAATCCTAGATCTCAGCAAAACATCTTAAGACATTTTGTTGACCGTAGATCTCGGCAGCATACCCAGAGAAGCTCTACAAGTGGATATTGAGCAGTAACTCTCCACAGCGCACCCTACAGGGCCTTATGGGACTATTGAATTTGTCTAATATTTTTCATCTCCTTAAACAGCAAGACCTAGTGTCTATAGCCATGCTAGCAGCCCAGCGATGCTTTTAGCTAAATACTAACATAAGCATGATAACATGCTTTTAATGACGATGTCTGTAAGCTAATGTTTGTCGGGTATAATAATAACAATGTTCACCATATCAGTAAAGAAACAAAGACAAGTTTTTAAGCATCTTCATAAAATGTCCATTTTTTTCCAATAAAATTATTCAATTCTAAAATGTAACAGAAATACAGTGATTGATGCCCTTAAATAATGTATTGATTTTGTTACAACTTTGTGTGACCTATGTTGAGGTAATTATTGTCCAGAATAATCTTGTACAAACTTGAAAAAGTTGTGATTTTTTTCCCCAGCTTTGAGCCTTAAGTTGCCAGCTAATAAAATGTTATTTCAAAGTAACTGCTGTCTTTGCTTCTTTAAAAGAAATTCTTTAAAAATAAACCTTCAAGTATTAGCTGTTATGAAAAAATAATGGATTTAAATCAACAGAATTGCATTTATCTCATTGGCATGCTGTACATGTACATATTGCACAACTGATAAATAAATGCTATTAGATGTGCAAATGTTGTTCTTATTGAGTGTGAACAGACTAGATAATGTGATAATTGTGGTTGTGAAGATAAACGATGCTTGAGATATAAATACGATGTGGTTAACTGGTAATTTATAATAAAATAAGTGAGACGTTATTACTAAATAAATTGGATTATAGTTACCTTTAAATCTAATGCTCCCTTTCCTTTCCTTCCTTACGTTTTAGTCATGTAGTATTTCAGTTCATATTAAATAAAATAATAAATTTGTGCAAGTTCCCAATATTAATTAGTTGCAAATAGGCTGGATGAAAAAGGTGATAATATTAAACATCATCTCACTCTCGACTGCTGTCAAATTTTAATTTTATTTTAAACAGAAATAACAAGACTTTTATAGATCATGGAATGATTGGTTCTCTTCAAATATGATGGAAGTGCTAAAATGTCTTAAAGTTTACAATTCCAATTACAATTGAAGTATGAGATAAGCTGCTTATCCTGCTGTGCAATCTTTGCTATAAAACAATACATGAAAATGATCTTTAACAGCTAGAAAAGAGAACAGAGATCTTTATAAGACATCTGAATGACCCAATTCATTTGAAAGATCCCACACTTGCCTACATTCTCTGGAAGCTTGTTTTATGGTGTCCTTTAGTTGTTTTTTTTTTTAATGCAACTGTTAAAAAAACAAAACAAAAACAACTGCAGACAACCTGCCACATGACCCGAGAAATGTATTGATCTAAATTAGGAGAGAGCAAGTGCATGTGATGATATAAATAAAGAGATTCAGGGAGGGCCCATTCACTGTACCTTTATAAGGGGCCCAGTCATTTCTGTTAGCAGACCTGCGTTTAGGTAGCTAGTTAGATTTAACAGTTGAGGATAATCTGAGTCAGTGAAGGATCACATACACTTTCGACTCTGTATTGGTGGTTGTGTAAAATCATCACAAGTGTTCAGTGCCCTCTAGTTGTTAAAAGCGGAGCTGCAAAACATTAAATTCGTCAAACTAGCCTCACAGCAGATGTGATGACATAATAGTAGCCTACCTAAATGCTCATTGAATAATCATGTTAATTGTTTTTTAGTCAATGGTCACAGTTAGTTACTACATCAACACTTTACACTTACAATTTATGCATTTGCTAATAATTATGGTGTTCATCAGAAATCAGAAAAATTTAAAATACTTTATCTCCGGGGAGAAATTGGGACACATTACAATTGCTATATTATAAATAAACGTAGACTTATATTAAGAAAATTAAAAATAAGAAGCTTGTTTAAAAATATGTGCATTGTGCTATGATACATAAGAAATATAATTAATATGAAGGAAAAATATTGTAGATACTATTGATGTTGATAAAGTATAAATACTTCCTCTATATATTAAAAATACTATCTATTATAAGGTATTAACTTGTCATAGTAAACATAAAGGTGCCATGGATGTATTATAAGGAAGTCGTTGCAGACACAACAGGCTACGATTTCCGGTGAAGACTTCAAAACTAAAGTTTCAAACGAATGTAAACAGTAGTATAATTACACACCAAGTGTAGAGGGTATTCATTATTATACACTCGTGATATATATAGCAGATTTACCCCCACGGTGATCATTAAAATGTACTTTATGTCATGTGAATCGTGTGATCTTCCGTTTCAGGGCTTTTATTTTGGAAACAAAAGATCCCATCCTAAAATTTTCCTGTTGTGACGATTTGAGATTGAATGGTTGTGCCCTGGCGTGTTTGACAGTGTTGTTTAGCTAGTCCATTAATCGTATTCTTCCTCGGATTGTTCAAGAGAAAGTAATGTGTTTAATATGAATCTAATGTCAGCTTAGAGCCGTGCTGCAGTTATGTCCTCCGACGGCACTGCTGCTGGAGGCATCCAGGGGCTTCTTCTCAAACTTCATGAGTCACTTTCGGACGAAGACACCAGAGCTGCAGCTTTGAAATGTCACGATTTTGTCGACAATTTAAGTCAGGAGTGCATGCTAACACCAACTGAGAATGAACTGGGTAAGACAATGATGTCCCTCACTTTGAACGCTCCATTTCTCATAGGAACGCGTTGAATCCGCGCCAAACTCCATTAAACAATCTGGTAATTTAATGTTAAAGATGCTATTGTTGATTAAGATAGGTTTTTTGATTAAGATAGATAGGTGGTTTAGGCATCTTTAGAATGTACTTTTCAATTCGGCATGGTTTTTTTTTCACATTTCATTTTTTATATAGTATAAATGTTTCATAACAGGCTCTTCCGCCAAAACTCACTGTGGTGGGCGGTTACGTTCAGTCAGAGCACAATAAAAAAAACCACGTGGCTTTTTGACAAAAAGCAAAGCCTGCAAGAGGCTGCTGCCACAACTCCATTGGAGATATGCACTATTTAACTAATCAGTAAATAAATAAAATATGCTTAAATATTTTAATAAAATAAATATTTCTATTTTTATTTCCCTTTGATCCACTTCACTTTTAAGTCATCCCAACTTTCTAACTACCTCACCAACACACACACACACACACACACACACACACACACATACACACATACACACACACTCTCTCAATATGCTCTTACTGTACAGGTTTGAGTGTCTGTGTTTGTGATTCACATATTGTAACAACCATGCAATATCATATTAATATTTCCCTCTGATTTAATCTTTGCATCTTTATCTTGAAGCTTTACAGACATCCTTATTGTTCTCAAAAGACTATGGACTGCTCACCTTCCTCAGGAAGTCCCTGGCATCAGAGGAGGTTGGTGTCAAGGAAGATGTAGTGGACAATAACTGTCTTCACAAAGTTCTCATGGTAACAGAAAAATGTGTTTTCCAGTTGCGGGACACCCGAGTTGAGATCTTGCTTTTCTTGGAGAAGTTCTTGGACAGGGTCACACCCAGAGTCAAAGGTTGGGAGAGGACTTACGCCATTGACATAAGAGTAAGTTCCCCATTTGAGACCAGATTAAATGTTTTTTGATTTTTTTTACAGTGTAAAATGTCAATGTGTCATTCAACAGCTAGTGTATAGCTTCATGTGCTTTATCATGTGTGCATGACAAAAACTTTGAGACTCTATGTTTGTCTACCCATTCTTATCGAAATTACAAACACCCCTCGGTATAACACAAAACAGTTTAATACTGCCGCAAACATAAAAATTTCCCCCCATGTTTCCATGTAATCTCAAAAAGGAATTAAGTTGTTTATTTTCTTCATGTCTTTTTTGTGCAGGATACATGCATGGCTGTGTATACGAAGGAAAAAGTAGCCAAGTGTAGGACTCCAGTGTTGGATCTCCTTATTAAGGTTGGTTTCTCTCAGTATCATGTGCGTTTTCTTTAACGTGTGTGTAGCTGGCGAAGTGAGGAACATGAACTGCATTCACACCCAAAGAAGAGATCCACTGTTGACGGAAGCCTTGATTAATATGCTCTTATTGTATTTCCTCTTTTTGATAAATTTTTGAATATCGACTATATCCTGGTTAGACCTTGTCAAATACTCCCCACAGGTTCTCCAAACAACGAAAGCTTCCAGTGTTGCTGCAGACCTTCGAATCAGTGAAATCTTCAATAGATATTACAGCGAGCTCTGTCAGAAGAGCAAACTACCAGATTCTGGTGAGTGTCCTTTTGGTGCCTGAAACCACGGTTCACTCATGCAGAAATGAATATGGCACTTACATGAACTTCTTTTGTTATAGTCTTAGGCAAAATCTACGAGTTGCTGGGAGTTCTTGCAGAGGTTCACCCCAACGAGATGGTCAACAACTCTGACAAACTATACAAAGCCTATCTCGGGGAGCTAAAAGAACAGGTGTTTTAACACTGAAATGATCTGTTTCTGTGGGCTGTGTTTGGGCAAAATTGCTATCCTTACAGTAAGTTTTTTCTTGATTCTATAATCACTAGTTAAATGTCAGCTTTTAATCGCTTTGATTTTAGATGACATCTTCAACGAAAGAACCAAGACTTTTTGTTGTAGCTGGATGTTTGAGGGGAATTACTGCTCTAATGGTCAACTTCACTAAAACCATGGAAGAAGGTGTGTGTGTGTTTTTTTTTGTTTTTCTTTTACATGAATGACAAAATATTTTCAATGTTTTTTCTGCAATTGCGATACATGTATGATTAGTGTGTCTCCGACTTGCAGATCCAGCAACATCTAAGGACATTTTTCAATACGCCCTGATGGCAATAAGCCCTCAGGTAAATATCACGACCCGCTGAACTGTTTTATCATTGCCTTTTACATTAAATGTGATCCTTTTTAACATGACCCCTGTGTTGTTGTTGTTCTAGATGGAAATGAGTCGCTATGCTGTCACATTTGGTAAGGCCCGCTTTTTTTCCAGAGCAACATGCAGATACACATTTTTGAAAACCAACACCTCCTTTGACTCTGTTTCTTAACCAGCTGGGCTCAGATTACTTGCCAGACATGCGTTCCAGTTCAGCAGCTGCCTTATGGACCACTACAAAACTTTGTTTGAGGTCATGTCCAAGCTCTGTGGACACATCAACGCTGAGATGAAGAAGACGAGCTACTATGCACTCGAGGCCTTCCTCAAACAGGTGATCTTTACAAGGCTTTAACTCACAGCCACAGAAAACACAAACACAACCGGACTGACAGGTTAGCACCATGAATATAATAAAGCTTCTTTGCATACACCCTTTGGCATCAGTGGCACAGCCCCGAGCTGTTTGTCATGATGCCAACTGAACTGAAAGCAACTAAAAGGAACATTCATTTTGTGTTGATTTTGGCGGACCCTGTGGAAAAAAGTGGTAGTGTTGCCATAAGCAACCTCGCCTCGTGTCGAAAAATTCTTGATCCGACCAGCGTGTGCATTTGTTTTGAAAGGGAAAGTATATATATAACACTATTTTTCTTTTTAAAGAAGACTGCTTGCAACTTAGTTTTCACCACCAACGTTCATTTATATATTGATGTAAAACCATGTTTCGTAGTGTATTTTGTAAATGAAATAGGCTTATAACATACCTGTCTAAGAGGAAAATTACTGCTTTAGGATCAGTTTTGAATCCTCTCAAATCTCACAGAGCTCTTCATCTGCTGAATGGCCATCTCAGGTTGACTTGTGTTTTTTGGGGGTGCACTTTAACTGTCCCATTTTAGCTTTTTTTGTTGTTGTTCTTTGGTCAGTTCTTTTCTTTTTCTCTTTGCTGATCCTGCCTGAGTATCAGCCATAACCACAAGAAATAATGTCCAAAATAAAATTCTTTAAAGAAAAATCTTTCGCTTTCTTTTTAAAGTAGATAACATACTGTACCACTCACTGGTAACTTTGCTTAGGAAAATGTTAACAGACTCTTCCCATCTATGTTCCGAAAGTCGTTTAATCTGATATTATGGGGAATTCAACCTGGCAACAGGCATAAAGAATAATTATTTAGAAATAGGTGATCTTTTCACTGATGGTTTCTTTGCTTAGCATCAGTATTAAATTGATCACATCACATCTCTTTTATCATTTTAAGGTCGCCTTGCTGGTGGCGGATAATATTGAGGAGCACAAAAGCAAGCTGAAGTTCTTCATGCAGAGGTTCTGCGGCGTCATTAAGACCATGGACTCAACATATAAAGAGCTGTCCATCGCCATACGAGGATATGGATTCTTTGCAGCCGTATGTTGATTGTCTTGTTTGCTTTAATTGCTGTTTTAAAAGCTATTTGACAGTAAAGTAATGAAACTGCACTTTATATATGCATGTTTGCTGCTTGAGTTGTTGTGATCTACATTTCAATTAGTAGCTTGATGCTAGTATTTTGATTGCTTCACATGTGGCTTCCTGCATAATTCATCAGATAATCTTAATCTCTTCTGTTGTTGTTCATGCACATTCTAGACTTCTTTATGCAAAATGCAAAAAAAACCCTTTTTTTCTGAAGCCATGCAAGAAAGTTTGCCCCCAAGACGTGGACTTGATGTACACGGAGCTAATTCAGCGCTGTAAGCAGATGTATCTGACTGAGTCTGACGGGGAGGAGGACAGCTTCTACCAGCTGCCAAGCTTCCTGGACTCTATAGCGAATGTCCTGATTCACCTGGATAAGGTAACAGATTCACACTCATTGTCAATCACTTTGACCAAATATTGAATAAGAGCAACTCCCTAAATCTCCTGAAGGTCATGGCTTCCCAACCGTATCTGCATGTGCTTTTATACTCACTAATATCCTGCAGTAGCAAGAAAAACCAAATCCTAATGACCGTCTAATGTGAATTTCTTTTTTTTTGTCCATTGTGGTAGATTCCAGAGGTATACACGCCACTCCTGGAACGTCTCCTCGTGGTGCAGATTGACAGCTTCCCTCAGTACAGTGAGAGAATGCAGACTGCCTGTTCCAGGTCCATCCTTAAGGTGCTGGTAGCTGTAGCCTCTAAAGGACCCGTCCTGTGGAGTTTCATCAGCTCTGTGGGTACGTATTTGACCTAATTAGGCCATTGTGCTATTTTGCAATGAAAAACTGCTTTCTGGTAAGATTTGTGTTGTCGAGAAAAAGGTTTTATCATTATTTATTATTAGACCTTTGTAATCTGAGAAAATTGACCTGATTCCTTTCAAGAACATAAGCGGAAGGCAACAAGAAATGACAATAAAATGTTTCCAAGAAAAACAAAAAAAAGAAATGACCTGCCCCTTAAAGAAGCACTAAAAAAAGATTTTTTTTTCAGTAGCATAATTTTAAATACATAATTATAAAAAGTATAAATACTACTTTTTTTTATATATATCTTCCTATAATTTTCTCTTTCACTCATTATTTCTTGTCACCTTTTATTTATTTCTTGCATTTTGCCGGACTTTTCCTACCAAGTTGTTCATTGCCTTTTTGACTGTTATTTGCTGCGACAAAACAGCTGCTAAAGCATTCGCTTGTGCTTATTTCTCAGTGCACCAGGGCTTGATCCGTGTCTGCTCAAAGCCCATCATACTCTCTGAGGTCAGATGCAGGTTTTCAGATGTTATTTTCACATTTTAATATACACACATATATATTAGTTGCTTGAATGTTTTGTTTTCCATCAAATTCATTTTCCTTTATTTAAAAAAAAAAGTTTATTTATTCTGCTGATGGAAGAAATTTGCTTTTTGTCCTTATCTCAGGACAAAGACGACTCTGAGTCTTCCCAAATTCGCACTGGAAAGTGGAAAGTTCCATCTAGTCAGAACTATCTCGCCCTGTTTAAAAGCCTTCTGGACTGTGATCTACTGAAGGTACTGCTATCTTCTTTTTTTGTCCTCTTATTTCAGCAGATTTGTTAAACATCATAAATTTTTGCCTCTTAGCATCACTTTTGAAGATAGTATTTATACATTTTCTAAATGCTTTCAGTTCTGTTTTCACGTTCATATTATGCATCACCTAATTTACTGCTGCAAAACTACTTTGATTTATAGTGTTACACACTGTGCATAATTTAAAATGTACAAACGAAACATACTTCCAGGGTATTGCAGGTACAGTTTTGAATTGCACATATTTAGGTACATTGTGGGTAAAAAATGTCTCCATGTATTGTAAAACCTGTCAGTAAGTTGCACATTTTATTTCATGTCCTTTTGTGACATTTGTGTCGTCCTCTGCAGGATTCAGGATTTTTGGATGGAGCTTTTGAAAATCAGAACGCCGCTCTCGGGTCTTTGAGTCGTCTGCTTTATGACGAGGTGGTGAAATCGATTCTCCGAATTGTGGAGAAACTGGACTTGTCTGTGCAGAAAGTGACAACAGGAGAAGAGGTGAGGTTTTTACTCTCAGGTCCCATTTTGATATGTCTCATTAACACATCTAAACATTTGTTGACCGGTGCACAATCTGATTGGCTGTTGTGCAAGATGAGTTGATTGTTGCCTCCGTGTCCGTCAGGCTCCGGATGATGCGGCCCACGTTCTGCCGTCCTCCGACCCCACAGCTCATCTGTTGCCAAATAAGATCAAAGATTTCACTGCATTTATCAACCTGGTTGACTTCTGCAGGTATTAGACACAGCACTCATTAGAAGTCAGTCCACCATCATCTATTATAAGGGTCTTTAAAAGTGTTACATTTAACTGTGAAACCTGCCGAATTTTTAACACCTCACAACATACTCAGTATTCTACCACATTCATAGTTCATTTAAATATTGCTTAATATTTGCTTTTTTTTGCAGTGAGTTGCTGTTGACTAAACACGTGGAGTATTTTCAGTCCTGGATGTATCCCTTAAGTCATGAACTCATCCTCCACTCCATACGAAATCCACTCGTCAGTGGCTTTTACAAACTGCTCTCTGTCACCATGAGAATCGCCAAGAGAATCAAGTACTATCAGGTAATATTTCCACTAGGTTTGAGCGGTATGTAATATTTTATACCTTCGTTCCTTCCTGAAATTTCACCGGGTTATATGGTATATGACGGCATAAGCGTTATTAAACAGGGAAATCTGACTGGACACCTTTTGAATTGAACTTTCTCTCAGTCAGAAGACTGTCGAGGCTTAATCGCCTTACTCATCATAAAACACACTTCATTCAAGCCTTCTAGAAACAGTCTTGGTTTGTCTTGCTTGTTATCTGGTTAGAAAGTCTTCTGTTCCAACAATCACCAGCTCCAGTTTGGTTGAAATAATCCTTAATTCACCAAGTTAGATGTAAAAAAACATGCCTTTATTTCCCATGATCCCTCTCTCGCTGGCCACTGGCTGATCACAATCCTATAACTAATGACAAGATGAATGCCTGTATTTATGATGGTGTTGAAAAATACACCTTTGGGATTTCTAAATACCCTGATATATCATAATACCCTGATATCACCCAAGCCTGATTTCCACGAGTGCAAAGCGTTTTTTTCTGTCATCCCAGCTAGCAGGGAAAGAAAGCCTTTTCATCTAATGTTAAGAGAATGTTTTAAGAATGTTTATCACTTCACATAATGTTTCTGTAAGGTGAAATGTTGACTAAGATGTAAAGTTTTAACTGCAACATTCTCAGGATCTTTCGATGATGTTGAGCAATGACGGATCATTGAATGTTCTTTTATAAAAAGTTCCCACAATGTTACATGAGAGCAAAGGAAGAGCATTTTCAAAGCAACATTTAAAAAATGTTATTGAGGACAGAGATTACAGACTTTTTTTTTTTTTTAGATGAAAATGAATATAATGTGATAAATTAACAGTGTTCAGGAACGCTGTTTCAAGGTTAAGTTTTTGTGACAAGGTGGACAAAAAAATGAAAATCTTGTAGCTCTGATGTGAGGAATGGGATAACAGCAGAGTCGAACAAACTCAGATTGTTATTACTTTGATTATATTCAGTGTGAGTGACTTTATTTTTCCTGTGTTTCTGAACAGGGAGTTGGCCTGAGAGGCTCCACGTCCCCCCAGAGTGACACAGTGAAAAGTGCTTGTTTTGCACTCTTCTCCAAATTTGGGAAAGAGGTACCCTCTCTTTTACAAAATATTTTAAGAATATTTTGAACTAAAATAGAGCATTACTGACAAACTGAATATGCAGGAAATGTGAGTGACATGTGGTTTCCCACTAGGTGTGTGTGAGAATGAAGCAGTACAAAGACGAGCTGCTGGCATCCTGTTTGACATTTGTCCTCTCAATGCACCACAACATCGTAGCTCAGGACATCAAGGCCTACTGTCCCGCTCTCGAGGTGGGGTCCTTTCATTTGTTTCATTGTGTGTTAAGTGAACTTGATTATGATGAATGAACACAGCTGAAAACTAGGGATGCACGATAAATTCGGCACATCATCAGTATCGTCAGATTTTTTACTTTAAAATGAAATATCAGAATCCACCAACATGCTGATTTCTGCAGATTTCACAAACTGATATTTTTATGTATTTGTGTATTTATTTATTTTGACAGAGTGAATATATACAAAACACAACCCTAAGTTGAAGTATTGTTCTTGTTTTGCATAATGAATAAATATTACATGAATTCAAAAGTATGTATTTTATGTCTCCATCTGATGGTGGGCCATCACGACAAGAGTACAATATGATGAAGAGAAGAGAAGAGACTTAGGTGGGGAGGGAATAGTGGAGACAGCGATATCTGTATTGGTAATCGGCCAAATGTGTTGTTAATTATCAGCGAATTGGACATCCGCCAAAAATTCCTTATTGTGCATCCCTACTTAAAAACATAAAATGAAGATATACAGCAGCTACATAGTTATGTGTTGTGTGTTTTTGTGTTTAGGCTGCTCTGAAGTTGGGTTTGAGCCATGCTCCTTTGGCCAACGTAGCCCTCGATGCCCTCGAGGACTGGTCCTCCCACATCCCTCTGGAGACTATGCAGCAGTGCTACACGACGATCCTTCCCCTTCTGGATGGATACCTGAAAACCACCTCCACCAACAGTAAGCTCATAATTATATCAGAGGACGTTGAGCACATCTCTTTGGTAACATTCAAAATAATTTCAGTTTAGCCTGTGAAGATATCAGCCCGTTGAGCAGAAAGTCTAATTCAGATCATGTTATTGTTTTAAGACAAAGACGACAGCAACTGGGAGGTGATGTCCTCTTTGTCTTCAAGAAGTGACAGAGGATTCAGCCGAGTGATGACCAGACTCTTGAAACAATCAAACCAGCTCAACATGGTACTGGATGGAGAAGTGGAAACACATCTTTCAGTATTTTTGGGGTGATTTACATTTGGTGCAGCATCTTCAGGGTTACTGCAGACCCTGAAAAAGTCTTAAAAGACATCTAAAAAGAAGCTCTTACTTGATGTTAAAATTAATCAAATCAGCCTTGCATGAGGCTTAAAAATGCAATAACTGGGAAGTAGTATTTAATAGTTGTTAGTTTAGTTTGTTTTAGATGTTGTAAAATCTAAAAATACTAATGGGTAACACCAATTTTTTTAATAATTTACTGAATGCCTCTTACAATAAAGTCACGTGGATCATAGTAGAACCAATAATACTCATTTTGTTTGCTGTCACCAGTGTGCTGCTAGGTGTCACTGTGTCGTGGACGACATGCGAATGTGCAAATTCTACAAAAATTGGCTGTTTAATAAGAGTTCAAGACATGGCTGAAGCTGGAACAAAGCAATATATTTACACCTATCCTAAATATATAAAGGATATGTGTCAGTTACAGTTTTTTAACCCGATGTCAGTTCTTTTGTTTCTCTCTTTAATTTGGTTATTTTGAAATTAGCCCTGAATTTCAGTCCACTGGGCTGAAAAAGTCTTAAATCTAACCTGCCTGTAGCTGCAGGAACAGTTGTTCCAATTTTCCACCCTTAAAATGAAGTCATATGTTCATTTTACTCTTGCCCACATGTAAGAGTAAAATTCATGGAATAGGTATTATTTTTTTCTATATATCTTTAACGATTAGAATTTAACTGCAGTTATTGTATAACAAGTTTAATGTAGTGATTACTTCAGTTTTGCATTTGTACAACATATGGAAGAATATGAACATGCTGTTTCTGTGCATAGTTTTTATTTCAATCTCTTTTAAAGATTGATTACTTCAGGAGAGGTGCTCATTAACTTGTTAATATTGTACAGTGACAAAAATGATATCAGTACAATTGCTCCATACTCCCGAGAACACCTAAGTGTAGCTGATCATTTCTGTGTGACTGCAGGAAGACTCTCCTCTTCTCCTGGTGAGGCTCAGGGTGGTGAAGTTGCTCGGCCACTTGGGAGGAAAGCTGAACAGGAACCTTGTAACTGGTGAGGATTTCCACATTAAACCGTCTCATTGTGTTTTACATTTTAGATAACTGGCCATGATCCACAGTGGTGGTGTGAGAAGACTGGGCACATGACTGCAAGTAGAGATATTTGCTGTTTTTGCTGATCTTTGGTCTCTGTTTGCACATTTAGTGGTCTCATCAGAGGAAACAATGAAGAAATTTGTGGCCTGGGATTCTGAGAAAAGGCTCAGGTTTGCCGTGCCATTCGCCGATATGAAGCCAGTCATCTACCTCGACCCGTTTCTGCCTCACATCAGCGAACTGGCTCTGTCCACAAGCGACAGACAAACCAAAGTATGTCCTAAAAAAATCAAAGAGATTGCACCGTCAATTCATCAAAATTAATCTGATGCAAATTTAGATATGATGATTATTTGAATCCAGTTTCTCTTGTGATGCAGGTTGCAGCTTGTGAGCTTCTCCACAGCTTGGTTGTCTACATGGTTGGGAATAGTGCTCAGATGGTTGAAGGGGAGAATAGATTGCCGCCCCTATACAAGCTGCACAAGAAGTTGTTTCCTGTGCTGCTGCGTCTGGCCTGTGATGTTGATCAGGTATTGACTCCAACAAGATAATCACCCCAAGCTCAGTTTCCGTAAAAAGTCCTTTAATATAATAGAATTTTGAGTTTAACAGATACATTTTTGGAATATAAGGATGTAGTTACCATCTTGTTTAGAATATTTATTTTGCTAGATGGTAGTATTCAACAAAACTGTTGGAAACCCTTTTCCTGAACCCCTATACATAATAATAAGTATGCTTTGTATAAAGGCCGTGCGATATGCCGAAATATATCGTCTGACAATAAAAAAAAGTGTATCATTTCATATTATGGTATATCGTTTATTTAATTTCCATAATCTGATAAGGCCTTTTGCTTTGATTTATTTACTTTATTTAAAATTATAACAGTATTTTATGTAACTTTATTACAACAGTAGTTTATGTACATTTATTTTATGACAGTAGCTATTTTATTTGTAACTTCATTAATTTAATAATTTTGTATCTTAGTAGTTTACAGTAGTTTAAAAGGAGATTTAAGAATATCGTGATATATATTGTGTATCGTAATATAGCCTAAAAATATTTTTATTTTAAAGCCATTTCCCCCAGCCCTGCCTTCTACACACTTACACACTAGATGACTTTGCTTTTAAATGACTCAAGTCTGGCAATCACTCACGTGATGAAAATAGTAGTTTTTAGGGTTAGGGTTAAGCAAACAAGCCTCACGGCCAAGTGCAATGAACAAAAACAAAAAGATAAATAAGAAGGCCTCTGCAAAACCTATAAATCAATCTTATTAAACAAATACTCAGAAGACGCCTGGTTCTTACAGAGGTGATATAATAATGCCAACAGTAATGTTTATGAATTGTCATTTCTTTACCAGGTGACCAGACAGCTGTTTGAGCCGCTTGTCATGCAGCTGATTCACTGGTTCACAAACAACAAGAAGTTTGAGAGTCAAGATACTGTCGCTGTTCTGGAGGCCATTATGGTATGCGTTTTACTCTGTAAAAAGGCTTTATAGTCCAAATGTTTCAAACAAGATTTGAGATTATTCATCCGTAAATGTTACTCGAGCCCTTTCTAGAAAACTCTTTATTTCCTTCCTGCCATTTAAAGGACGTGCGTTAATGTTCAGTTGAGTTTTCAGGCTTTTTGTAATAACAATTAGTTTCTTTGCTGCTTTTTTTTTTCTCTCTGTTTAGGACGGTGTGGTTGACCCGATGGATAGCACCCTCAGAGACTTCTGTGGCCGCTGCATTGAAGAGTTTGTCAAATGGTCGATCAAACAGACCACCCCCAAGCAGCAAGAGAAGAGTCCCACCAACATGAAGTCCCTGTTTAAGCGTATCTACAGCTTGGCTCTTCACCCGAACGGCTTCAAAAGACTCGGCGCAGCCTTAGCATTCAATAGTATCTACAGACAGTTCAGGTACGTCACTTTTCTCAGTTTTCTCAGTTTCATTTTTGTTTATCTCTGTAGAGCCTCAGGATGGTTTTATGTAGTTTAATATTTGGATAGTGCTGAATTCTGCTGAATTCTGCTGTTTTGTGTTTGCAGGGAGGAGAAATCCTTGGTGGAGCAGTTTATCTTTGAAATTCTCGTCATATTTGTTGAAAGCCTAGCTCTTGCGCACTCAGACGAGCGATCTATGGGTAATTGATCTTAAGCTTTATAGACATGACTCAACTTTTGATATCATTATAAATGTTTTCTTGTCATAAAGTAAGAAAAGCGATTGATGTGAAATATAAAAATGTTAACTGCTGTGGTATTTCATGCTTCAAAGCCGTTATGTCTGTGTTGCATTATCTTTAACTATGTTTTCATTCCCTGATGCAACAATAGCACAATGTTTCAAGCCACGTTTGTCATTGTATTAAGAAGGCATTATTTAAAATGTAATTTTTTTTCTTAAAGTTCTCATGTTGCGTCACATTAGATTTCATTGCACATCAAAGGAGAGTTATTATTTGATTTTTAAAAAGGTCTGAAGCTGTTCTTGCCACACTTCCATCTGCAGGTACATTGCAGCAGTGTTGCAGTGCCATTGATCATCTGAAAAGGATCATCAATCATAAGGCCCCCAGTCTCAATCAGCAGAATGCTAAGACTCGCATCCCAAGGTTAGTACTCTATGCAAACAGGGATCGGATGGAGTTTTTGCAAGCTGTGATGCTTCCTGTACTTTAGTTTAGTGAATCTGTTCTAAGTAAATGTGTCTGCACTGCCTTTTTTTGTACAAAAGAGTATTGCTGTATATTCAGAAATGACAATGCAATGACAAGACAGAATTTGTAGGTATAAATACATTAATAATAATAATAACTTTATTTATATAGCCCCTTTAAACACAAAGTTTACAAAGTGCTTTGACAAAAAAGCAAAGCAGAAAAGGGATACCTAGACGGCGACACAACAACGGAAAGCCAAACGAAACTAGAGTAGAGATAGGATAAAATGAAAACCAGAGGACAAAGAACACAAGATGCAAAATGTCATTATAAAATAATACAGATTAAATAGATCAAAAACAATAGGAATGGAAGCAATGGAAGCAATAAAAACCACAAATAAATAAACTAAATTGAAAAGGTAAAATAAGTAGTAAAAAGAAGTAAAAAGATGTAAAAAGACAACATCACATAAAAACCAGTCTACAAATGGGTTTTAGGAAGTGATTTCAAGCAAGTCAATGATTCTGCGAGCCTTATCTCCTCAGGCAGGTCGTTCCAAAGCAGAGGGGCCCTGATGGCAAATGTCAAATTTTCCATAATTATCTTTTTGTCCTCTCTCTCTTTGTGCAGGGGCTTTCCACCTGATGCAAAGCTCTGCCTCTCTGATGTGGTTTTATGGCTTCTGGAACAATGTGGCCGACCTCAGACTGAGTGTCGCCACAAATGCATGGAGCTCTTCTATGAGTTCACACCTCTGTTACCAGGTGAGCCAGCCCACTGAGTTAGCCTTAATCAGATGAAGTTAAAACAGGTGCTATTTAAATGAAGAAATGCAGTGTTGTTTAATTTATGACAGTTATACATGAGAATAAATAGTTTGATGTGTGTGACTGAACATAGGAAAGAAGTCTCCACCTCAGTGGGTAGACGGCATGCTGAAGGATCATGGCATGGATTTCCTGATCTCACGATTTGAGGGCGGAGGTCTCCTCTCTCAGCCCACTCTCAGGGAGCTGATGGGTTCATTCAGTGTTCGAGCCACCCTGCAGTGGACGGACCTGCTGCTGGCTGCCCTCGATTGCTACAACACCTTCATCCACCTGCACATAATTAAGCCTCATCACATGCTTAGTAAGTCGTATATGCAAGAGACGACAGTTATATTAAGTTACTACTATGCATGCCATTTCTTTTTATAGGATAGTGGAAGAATGTCCAGTGAGCCAGTCGTTTTTACAGAGGAAAGCTTCATTCTGATGATGACATCTAAGGGAAAAAAGTGTTTTCTCTGAAGTGATTTCAATAACAGGGTTCCTTAAGACCCTTAAAAAGTCTTGAAAGGCATTGAATTCATTAATGTAAAAATAAGGCCTTTATTGGTACTAAATTGAATTATTATCTCAAAAGTCTTATAATGCTCAGACATAAGAAGTAGGATTTTATGAATTGTTTTTTTGATTGTTTCTGATTTTGCACTGCAAAATCTCATAATAATTAATAGTAATTGATAATAATAATAACAATAATAATAATAATAATAATTAATAACCATTATTATTATTATTATTATTATTATTATTATTATTATTATTATTATTATTATTATTATTATTATTATTATTATTATTGAGAATTATTTTTGTTAAATAATTTAATGAATTTATTTTCTTGATATGATAATATGTTCATTGTCTTTCATGTGTTCCACTGAATATTTTTTTCCTAACATATGATAATCTAACTTGGACACTGGACAGAAAAAGTGAGGTTTTATGTTTCAATAACAATTCGGTCCAACAAAATTGGTCTTGAACTTAATTCTTAGTGGAATTAAAAAAGGCTTAAAAAGTATTAAATCTACTTTGCCCTAAGCTGCAGGAACCCTGAGTAAATAACTTTTTTTTTTGGCTTACATTTATTGTTCAGGCTCCAAGGAAAAATCAAGCTTTCTGAAAGCTGTACGCTTCTTTTTGACTGAGCTGGCAACTGGTGATCTGGCAGCAGCAGAGAGCTGTTTCCCTCACGGCAAAAAAACCTCCCACTTCAGCCCAAGTGAGTTGGACCAGTACAATTTCAGCAAGTGCACCATCATCGTCCGCCTGCTGGAGTTTGCTACTATGATTCTTGTCAAAGGAGAGCAGGAATTTTGGAAGGTATCGCTGAATTTCAGACAGTCTGACTTTAAGAAAATTATTAATCATCTTTTTCTTGCTCACAGTTTTTAAATTTCATTCACAGCTTCTGGAACAAGACATTTTTGTCTCCGATTTTTTTGAGCTGACGGCACTGGTGGTGTGTGAGCCGTCCGCTGTAGGTTTCAACATGGCAGACGTGGAGGTAATGAAGAACCTGCCGGAAGTGTGTGTTCCTCTGCTGAAGGCACTGCTGGCCTCACCATACCGCACTCATCTAGAAAGCAGTTTGCAGACAAAAATCTCACGTAAAAGGTATGTCAGTCTTTAAATGCATTTAAATCACTCTCATTTAAAGTTTCTTATTTGAGAAAAAGATGAGCTTACATGTAATGGCTATGATTAAAAATAATAATAAGCACATTAAATAAAAAATTTGTGTTGAGGGGGAGCCTTTACATACACTGCCTTTATAAAAAGGCAGTAAGAAAGTGTGATTATTATTCTTTTTATTTATAATATTCATGAGTGAGTAGCTGACAATTAGAATCAAAAGCTAATTTTCACTTGTTATAATATTTTTATAGTGTTTTTTTTCATTGTGCAACATGTTCAACACATGCAATAATACAGTCTACAAAATAAAAATTAGACAGCAGAACTAAATATTTAAAATAAATCTTAGATGAATTCCAAAATAACCACAGGTCAGTGTTGAATCTATGTGATATTCAGTTCATTCATCCAAGGATTAAAAGTTACACCTCTGGGGAGACATCAACTTCAGGTCAGTTGCAGCTTTGAGAACCTACTCTATCATCTTTGTGATGTATAGTTTTTTTTTTTACCAAAAAAAAACAAAAAAGACAAACTTCAAATGAGCTCTCACAGCTATCCCCACAGAATGATAATCTTTCTGTGGGGATAGCTGACGTGTTTGTGTCGCTTTGTATTATTTTGTCATTTTGCATTTGTATTATTCTATGTCCCCTCTCTAAATTCGGAGGTATGTGGCTGCTCCATGTGTGCCCAGAGTACACTCTGCTCCCTGAAAGTGTGCTCTCCTAATGAGTGGTCCAGCTTAAAAAGTAAAAAAATCAATACATGGCAGCAGCTGTTGTTACCGTGGCAGGCTGCCACAAATAAATGAATGCGTGGGAAATCCGGCTAAGATAATGATTGTGATGATAGTTCAATTATTAGCACTATAAACTGTTTTTTCTTCTTTTTTTTAACTTCTTTCTCATTTTTCTTAATGATCTCTCTAGTGTGGAGGACTTGTGTGCTGTAGACCTCTACGATTCCAGCACCCTGCGCCACCATGACCAGATGGAAATGGTTCTGTCCTCCTGTAAGCAGATCCACAAAGCCGACTTCCTCAGCTCCATCCTGCACAGCCAGGTATTTGTCCGTGGACCATTTACAAACAATAAGCTTTATAAATGCAGCACCATTTTACAGTTGTCCAAATGTGCCATAAAAATTTATTTTCATTAGCACTAAACACTCAAAACATATTTCAAATGATCTTAAGTAAACATTTCAGTTTACACAATAAAAAGGTAAAAGAAGGTAGATTTTTCCTCAGTGCTTGTTGATGTTCATCCAAAGAAAAAGCAGCAGGCACACATTGTTTTGTGTTTTTGCATTTCTCGTGTTAAAGGATGCCACTTATGCCATATCCCTTGGGTCCAGACTTCTGATGACAGTGTATAAAGGTATAGCACCTGGTGAGGACAGGAAGGCTCTTCCATCATTGGACATAAACACCAAGAGGCTGGCAGACGGTCTGCTTCAGCTCGCCTTTTCTCTAAGTCAGCAGGTCAGTGCCACTTCTCTTTGGAAATTGTTATTGGAGCTGCTTGTTGTTAATTTGGTGGTAAGTGAACTGGGGATGGTGGTTTGTAATTGTAAATAAATTTGGGAATTTGTTAAAAGAAAAAAAATTGAGAAGGGAGTTGAGATACATGAGTTTTACTTCTACCTCCTCCAAACACTGTACTTTCGCTTATTAGTTTGTTATTAATATGATTTATTTTGGTTTTGAAATTAAGTCATTCATTCATTGTATTTGGATGTTTTCCTGCAGAATGAGCAGCTGGTGGATTTGCTGTTGAACACCATCAAGCTTTCTGTGCCGATATCTGGAAGTCACAGCAATAACTTCCTGAGCTTCTCGCACGGCGAGTACTTCTACAGCCTGTTCCAGACGACCATCGACAGCGAGCTGCTGAGAAGTCTGGACACTACAGTGCCACGCCTCATGAAAGCTTCCTCTCAAAATCCCACCATGGTAGCTATTTTTTTTCTTTTTTTTAAACAATATTTTTATTACAGTTTTAACAACACAACAAAAGAAAAAAATAAATTGCACATCAATATACAAATATATGTCCCCTCACACCATATAATATATACATCCCCACACACAATCACACACTCCCAATGAAAAAGAAAGATTAAAAATAAGATAAATAAATAAAATGGAAAAAGGCAATATTGATAATAATAATAATAATAGGTTATAAATGAACTGAAATACATAAATAAATCAAATTTATTATAATGATAAAAAATAAATAAAATAGAAATGATGAAATAGAAAAAAAAATGAGATAAAAATCAAAAAAAGGCTGGATCAGTGCTTTCATGTTATCCATATAGCATCTTCTTTTCAGTCAGCAATATGTGCTTTGTTGGCCGAGAAGGACACAAAAGAATCCCAAACAAATACAAACTTCTTCTCTTTACCTTCAGCAATATATGCTGATGGTGGTTCTACACTTTTCCAACATTTTGCAAACACTCTTCTTGCATGACAAGATCCAAAATCAAACTTTTCTTTTTTCTTTTTTCTATAGTTTCAGAAAATATTTTTGCACGTTTTTGCATCATCATCATGTACTTTCAAAGAAACATTATTGTTTGTCTGTATGTGAGGTTTTTTTTCCCCTTTTTTGTCTGAATATTTCATCAGGTGAGTTTGCTGCTGAACGGCATGCTGGATCACAGCTTTAGAGAGCGCTCTGTGAGGAAGACTCAGGGCAAACAGCTGGTGGACGAAGTGCTGAGAAGGTGGAATAGCCTGCAGGCTTGGTGGGAAGGACACTCGTCAACTCCAGAGAGCAAAACTGCAACTCTTCTGCTGCTCTCCAAGCTCCTCCAGGTATTTATGAAGCTGAAGTTACTAATGCATGTCCCCTAGAAAAACAGCCTTCATCTCATTAACTAGAAAATGTTACTGCCATGTTTGTCAAGTAGCAAATACATCGAGAACATAGAAAATAGTTTCCTTCCAAACTAGGCACTCAACTTGCTATTTCTCATATGCTCATTATTTTTATTTTTATTTTTTAAAATTTATTTATTTTGGATTATTATTATTATTATTATTGTCAGAGTTTTTTCTCATTTACTTACCTTTTCTTCTACTATTTTTGTCACGATTATGTATGTAGGCGTCTTCAATATGTACTGTTATACTGTCTTATTTTGTCATTCTTTGGAGCAAGTGAGTGATTTATGTTTAAATATCAACATTGCATGTTTCTGGTGTCTGAAGGAAATGATAAAAATCAAAGCTGGCAAAAAAAAGTGAATACATCAAAACCCTGGATTAATTTCTAATTTCTAAATACTTACATTTCCTCCAATCTTAATCTAATTCATGGACACTTTTTGTCCCTCTCTCATCAGATTGACTCCTCTGTCTGCTCCGACATCAGCCATGAAGCGTTCAGACCGGTGTTCTCCACTTTCACTTTGCTGCTAGTTGACATGAACCTGCCACTGAATCTCAAGGTAATGTAAAGGGTATTCCTTATGACAAAGTTAGTGTAATGGATTACTTCAAATGACTGTACAGTTTTTATGTTTTAGTATACTAATAAAGTAAATGAGTCTATGTTTTGTTGCTTTATGTTGGATTGTCTCCACTCTTCAGAGTCAGGCCTTGTTAGTGTTGCCCTTCTTCACCACCCTCCCAGAGGAGCCACTGGCCGAGCTGCAGAGAGCCCTTGACGCGCTGGTGGCGTCCCACTTCCCCATGCAGTCAGATGAGTTTGCTAAGGGCTCGCTTCACCGCAACAACTACATGGACTGTATCCGAAAGGTAGAAGCATTTGAAAGATCAAGGAGAATATCACAGATTAAGGGAGGGAAGTCATTTCTCTTCGGTTTAACCAGATTGTTTATGGTACTTGGGAGGTTTTATTGTACATTTCTTCCTGTCTTTCAGTTGCTGGATGCTCTGGAGCTTTCCCAGAGCCCACTGCTGCTCAGACTGATGGCAGGGATTCTGTGTCGAGACAGGAAACACATCATGGAGGAGTCATTCCAAACCTGTTTCCAAAGAATTGCTAAGCGGTTAGTAAAGCCTTCAACCGTTCTTCATTCATGGGAGACAATAACACACAAAGTCTTTTTCTTACTATCTTAATTTAATGCATGAGGGTTTTGAATTGATCGGAAAACACTCTCTGTTCTTTACACCCTTATTAGAGGTGATACACATTATGAGAGTGACTTAAAAGTTCCACTGCAGAGTCTTTATATTTTAAATTAGGTTGTAGAGTAGTTGCTTATTTTTGTGCCCACTTCTATGTTTGTGAATGTCTGACCAGGTCAAGCAGTGAGCGGCAGCTCCAGCTCCTGTGTACAGTACACGCGGTGATCCAGCAGGGCGACGTGCCGATGAGCTCCATGCTGCAGGCCATGATGGAGCGGGTCCTGCTGCCTCTCGCCTCTCACTGTAGCACCAAGGCCCTCAATGACTTCTTTGTGGCAAATGTTCCCGACATAATAGTTTTGCTGCTCAGCCGCTTCACAAAGGTATGGAATATTTCAAGATACATGGGACCTTATGAAAATTTCACGGTTTGGCACTAACACATACTGGAATCACTTTACATTCTGTCGAGAAACAAACATCCATTTCAGTGAAAAAAAATAATCGTAAGACGCCTGGCCTTTCTATTATATGAAATGGATTCAAGTATTCCTGTGCTAGATTAAATTCTTTTGTATATTTTGAGGTTGGTACATATGCGCCCTTTTTTTTGCAGAGTCTTTCCTACTGTTTGTTGCCCAGCAGTCTCTTTGGGTGCTGCTGAACATGATATTTACAAATATCCTGATAATGGAAATTCACCACAGTGAACTTTTCTTATTGCGATCCACAGTGACGTCATATTTGGTTCCATCCTTCATAAAAAAAACAGCTGTTGCAGCTTTTTTAAATAAGGCTTGCAAAAAAACCCACCTTAAAACATGCAGGCATATTGCCTTTTTTTAGAAAAACTGCTGTAAAAGCCATTTTAGTTCGCAACATTCAAAAAAAAAGCCAGCAAAATCTGTTATTTGGGATTTTATTGCATACTTTTATGATAATCATGGAATACACCTTGTTTTTTTCAGTGTTCTCCAGAGATATTTCTTCATTTATCTGGTTTGTTTAGATTAGAATCAAACACTTGGCAGTTTTGTTTTTTGTCCTCAAGCCAAACCCGAATGCTGTATTATTTAGATCAGAGGAGCACATTGAAAATCAATTCAAGGTTTATTTATTTGCCATTTTCAGTCAAATGAAACAGAATTTGAGATCCAGTTGATGAAGAAGAACGGCTGCTATAAGCTGATGGAGCTCCTGTACTCCCGGCTCCCCAAAGAGGAGGTTTACTCCAAAGAATCCCGCATTAATCGAGCCTACTGTCGCTCAGACAAACCCGAGGGGAATGAGTTGTCCAAGGCTTTGATCAAGTAGGACTCCACAACACTTTTCCATTCCACAATTCCAGAAGTGACACAACAGTAATAAAAAATGTCCTTATTCTTCCATGAATAATTGATGAATATTGTTTTTTAAAATTAAAATCAGGTCATGTTTTGAAGCGTTCACTGAGAACATGGCAGGTGAGACTCAGCTCCTTGAACTCAGGAGACACTATCACTGTGCCGCGTACAACTGTGCCATCGCTGTCATCAGCTGCAGCTTCAACGAGGCCAGATTCTACAACGGCTTCCTCTTCAGCGAGAAACCTGAGAAGGTACACACAAGCTTCTGTAGTCACATCCAACTCACCTCCAAGGCACTGCAGCCATCTTTCAATTTTTGAGCAATCCACTACAGTTAATTATACAGTTTCCTCTACATTTTAATATTGTCCAATTCAATGGAAAGACCGAAAGGAGTTTAGGTCTAATGGTGATTTGAGGAATTCACTAATTGTTGTTTTGTTTTCTTTGTCCAGAATCAGTTCATCCTGGAAAATATCATTGACACTGGAAGGACCTACAATTTCCCAATTGAAATTGAGGTTTGTTTTTTTTTAACACACCTGTTTGTTTAACACTATATGTGGAGTTGCATTTGAGTTTTAAAAAAAATGTATTCCTTTGTCGCTGTAGGTCCCACTTGAGAGAAAGAAGAAATACGTCATGATTCGAAAAGAGGCGAGCGATGAGACTGGAGGTAATTAGTGCTCACAACAATGTTGTGCACTGATGCATTTAAAAGCAAAAGGATGCAATAAATGCCATAGTGTAGTATGTCATTTGAAAATGATAAAAAAAAGACATAGTAGAGTATGTTGTCCAAAAATCTTAAAAAATAAAGTATAGTATGTCTTCCAAAAATAATAAAAAATGTTATTGTATAGTATGTCTTCCAAGAATAATAAAAAATGTTACAGTATAGTACATCATCCAAAAATCATAAAAAATACATATTATAGTATATCATCTAAAAATCCTAAAAAACTTCATAGTATAGTATGTCATCCAAAATCATATAAAACACTATAATACTATTGCTGTGTCCATAGGAGGCCCCTCATTATATTCTCTAATGCTACATTGTCTACAATAAATGCCTGTGCTGCGACACAATCAAGTCTTAAAACTTGGTATTGGTAAATAAACTCAATCACTGATCAATGCTGTATTCGCTCACGTCAGTGTTTGTCCAATTATGGGACACATCCTCTTTAAAAAATATTTTCACCAGTGCTTTAACCAGCCATGATATCACACACAAGATGAGATGAGTTTTGTTTATAGTCTCAATGAGTGAAAGGAAACTCTGTTCAGAAAGAAAGAGAATAAGCATATTTCTCAAAATGTTCCATTACTGACTTTATGCATTAGCTTAATTTAATTAATTTGAATTTGATGGATTAAACCAATCTTTGAAATGTGTGTTCTGAAAAAAACCCATATAATTATATATATATTACAATATGTTGATTTGAATAGAAATAAAGTAATTCTTAAAAAATATATTAATATTCTGATTTGGTTAAAGTGTGCGAGAGACCAGAAGGTTCATATTGTATTCAGTTCACATTGAGGAGATTTGTTTTTTTTTTAGCATTCATAATTATAGCCATAATTATAACCATATAATAGCAGATAAAAGTTCATTGCCAATTTGTCAATTAACACAAATTGTATTGGGCATCCACTCAGTTTTCTCACTCACTCACTAGATTGAAAACCTCATCATCACCGAATATTTTGAAACTCTTTGAATTAAGCTTCACAGAGCCATTAATCTTTTCTTTTTGCTTACTGCATGTTCTGTTTCCTCACCAAAATGTGCAGAATTAAAGCCAAGTTATGAGACTTGAAATTCAATGAGAAGGGTCTAATAGGTAATTAGGTGGCCATCATTGCATCTCTATTTACTCCACATTTTTTGAGGCTGAAGTTTGTTCATGAGATTTACTTTATTGTATTTTTTTTTTCACAGAAGCACCCGTGTATCTGTCCTCCCAGTCTTACATGGCCGACAGCAGCCTGAGTGAGGAGATGAGCCAGTTTGATTTCTCCACCGGAGTCCAAAGCTTCTCCCTCAGCTCCCAAAACCCTGAAGGACACAGACGCAGCGCTGTAAAAAAAGTGAGTCTTTTTTTTCCCTTATTAACCTCGTAAAACCTGGATGGACATCACTTTTCTCTTGCTGCATTCAGACGCCTTTCACAAATATTTAAATCTTTAAGGCAAATTGGATTCATTTCTTTAAATACATGAAAAAGACTATAAGCAACTTGGTAAGAAATGTCCCCAAAACTGCAAGGAAATTAGTAGATTTGGAAAAATATTTTTAAAGAAGCTTTGAAAATGTTTCTGGAGAACAAGATTTCTAATTAACTTTTCTACTTTTCTTACTTCTCTATTTCTCAAAGTCATGTATTTAAAATTATTTTACAAATTAATTAGATTTTAAAGCTTTTCTTCAGGTAATTTCCCTGATATTTATTTATTTTTACTCTCCAGTTTCTTTTTTGTTTTTTTTTTTTTTTTTTTGCCTAGTTACTTTTCTCGTAGTAATTTTAGTAATTTCTTGCTAATTTCTGGGTCATTTCTTCTTAAGGAGGAGCTCAACTCATTGCCCTCTTCCTATGTTTTTGAAAGAAGTCCAGCCAATTTGCCCTGGTCTCAAAGGGTTAAACTGCACTGAGCTTGTTGAACTTGCTTTGGCCCCTGGTGGAAACTAAAAATATGAATGTTTAACGCTGTGACTGAGAGTTACATGCAGTTTGAAAACAGAACATTTGTCTGGTTTTCAGATGATAAGGAAGTTTGTTTTGCTTGTGCATTTAGGAGACAGAAGAGACGAATCTGTCCCAGGATGCAATGGTGGATCTAGAAATGGATGAGCTAAATCAGCATGAATGCATGGCGACTATGACTGCTCTTATTGGACACATGCATAGGAACAACATAACCCCCAAGGTTGAACAGGTGAGTGACACTGAGGTAGAGTGAAACAGGCTTTGACTTTGGATCTTTTTCTCTATTATATTTCATCTGAACAGGTTTAAATGTCGCTGAACAGAAGCAAAGACGAACAGCTTCACATCAAATATGTTTAGATCACATAAATTATAGTGATTTAAACACCTGTAATGAATATTATCATGTGAAAATATTACTGTTATTGAACATGCTATTGTCTTCTTGATGGAACAGGGAAACATGCCGAGTGAACTTCCTCAGTGGATGAAATTTCTACATATAAAACTAGCGAATCCAGCAACACCTCTGAATATTAGACTCTTCATCTCAAAGCTGATCATCAACACGGAGGAGGTAAACGTCACCGTCTTTGAAAAATAATTATGGTGATTCTTAATCCACCCCGTATGCGATCCCTCATGCTCTGCTTCTTGGATTTAATCTTAATTAAGCTGTTCATCTTTTCCAGGTTTTTCGACCGTATGCCAAACACTGGCTGGGGCCGCTCCTGCAGATAGTCGTCTCTGAAAACAACGGAGGAGAGGGGATCCACTTCATGGTGGTGGATATAGTCGTCACAGTGCTGTCTTGGACAAGCCTGGCCAGCCCAAAGGTTGCTAATATTTACGTTTTAAAGACAGCAATTATAAGTCATGAATGCATTTCTGTCATGGTTTGTAAATATATTTGGTAACAGTTTAATATTAAAAAAAATGCAACATGTGGAATATGAGTTTTGCAGTGGAATTGAGGCCAAATTAAGAGGTATTAAAAATGTTTCAAAATTAAAAAAATGGTGTTAGAATTTTAACTGTTTTTACCGTGTGGGAGTATTTTCAGGTGTTCTTTTTTATGGTGGCATTTCCTTATCATATAAAATAACTATTATCATCAATAAGAGATTTTTTTTTTTTTGTCCCAGGGTAACCCCAGAGATGAGGTCCTTGCCAACCGGCTGTTGGAGTTCCTGATGAAGCACAGTTTCCACTCCAAGAGAGCAGTTTTTCGCCACAACCTGGAGATCGTTCGGACTCTGGTTGAGTGCTGGAAAGACTGTCTGCATGTGCCTTACAGGTAGTGCTTTTTCACTCTCTCAGTTGAACAGTTGATATGCTTTCAACAGTTCAGTGAAAATTTAAATAAAAAATGAAAGGATCAAAATAGCTTCCTGAGGTTTTACAAAGTATAAGTTCCGCCTGTGCTGACACTTTCTTTGCATGTATTGCAGACTGTTGTCGTTGGTGTTGGCTGGGTGTAATACTTTTTCATGAATTAATTTTATCTGCAATCAGTAAAATGAAACACTGATACAGATAATCGTCAAATTTCCAAATATTGGCCCCGATTATCAGCCAGGCCGACAATCTGTCGACCCCTATTTACAACATGCCATACACTCTGATTCCTGGCTGGTGTACGCATTCTCACTTTGTGACAAAGATACCAAAAGGACTATAGCAGACTACACTATACTACACTATACGACAGATTTGCTTCAGCTTAGCACTCTGACCAAGCCCCGGGATTTACTGATGTTTAAAAATTCCTTGAAAGTGCTCTGATTGTGTGAAAACAGTGACAAAGAGCATAAAGAAGCAAAACCAGTGCTATTTATAATGTTTGTGCAGCTAAAAAATCACAATAGATGTGGTAAAATACCAGCATGTTTTTCTGTATTTTATAAATAGAATAGAATTAAACCGATCTTTGCCTTTATTCATTTTTCTTGCAGTCTGATATACGAGCGATTTCGTGGCACCGACCCGAACAGCAAAGACAACTCTGTTGGACTGCAGCTGCTGGGAATCATCCTGGCCAACAACCTCCCAGCTTACGATGCCTCGTGCGGAATCGAATATGGCGGGTAAATTAAAAATGTAGCTAAAGAGCAAGAAACTGTGCAGCTTCTTAGTTTGTAACCATAATTTAATTTGCTGATATAGAAGTTGTTTTTAGGTTTCAAATTCAGGGCTCAGCAAGAGAAGTAGAGTGCAGTATATTCAGAAGTGTGTGTTGTAGCTCTCATATTCTGCCGTCTTGCACAGTACCTTGAATCTTGTCCGTGTGGTGTCTTTTTTAGATACATGCAGTCTCTCACCAACAACGTGTCCTTCGTGAGGTATAAAGAGGTCTACGCAGCCGCTGCTGAAATAATCGGCCTCGTCCTGAAGAACATGACTGAGATGGACAGTGTATGAGGCCTTTCCAAGTTTGACTGAATTTAAATGATTTTATGTCTGAGGAGAGCTCAGAGCACTTCAGTAAGAAAGATCTCGCAGGGAAGAAGAGTAATTATTTTCATAGGTTTAATGTCTTGACGATTAAAACCCTCCTCAAATGCGATCTGTTATCCGCAATGCTGCAATTTTTTGCTTTTTATAGTTGTTACTTTTTTTTTTTACATCTATTTTTTATCATTTTTCTCAGCAACATCAAGAACTCCTCATGCTTGCTGCGAATAAGATCTCTAACCTGAAGAAAAAAGACCTGGATGACAAGTTCATTATTTGCTTGAACAAAGTGTCAAAGCACTTTCCTCCCTTTATGGATCGGTTAGTATTGCTTTGTTTTTATTTATTCTGTGTCCTATAATATACATAATTTGATTAAAAAAGTGAGTTTTACTGCCTAACCTGTAAGTTTCGCTGTAACTGCAGCTTTATTTGAAATGCCCCAGGTTTGTCAACCTCGTGTTCTCCCTCCTGCCAAAGCTGCACGGCACCCTGAAGACGAACTGTTTGGAGTGCGTGCTGAGCCGAGCTGATGTCATCCCAGACATCTTTCTGCATCTGAAGACCACGGGCTTCATTCAGATGATGGGACACAGGTGAGTCCAGACTGAACTGCTCTCCATGATCTGCATGTTTAATGTTATCAATGCATTGTACTGCAACTTCTCACATCCAAATGAAATCATCAGTGCAAAAATTGAAAGTCTGTACACAGCATTTGAGTTTGTTCAACACATATTTGGCAACAAATCACCTGGTGTGCTTTTACACAGTGACTTGGCGTTACAGTGTTACACTTATGCGAATGGCTAACACATAACACATTTATAAAACTCTTCTTTTGCGCTGCGGTCATGTTTCTACACTTGGATTTTTTTACGCCCACAGAGATGAAACAAGGCAGAGAGTGTGTTTGGATATCATCCACAAGATTATGGCCCGTCTGACTCCGGTTGAGCTCCAGGAGCTCCTGGGAGCTGTGACAGCTTTTGTGTCCCATCCCTCAGCCGTGTGCAGAGAGAGGATGTATGACGTCCTCATGTGGATCCAGGACAACTACAGGTGCTGTGAGCCTTTTTGGCTTCTGTTCTCAAACTAATCATCGTTTCCTGCTTTTGTGTCTATGTAAACTAGCCACCACATTTCGTGATTTGACTCCCTACGCATAATTGAAACAATCCACCACTGAGGGGCAAAATATATTCGAGATAGCAAGACATTCATCAGTAATGCTTTTTATTATGTTGCTTTTTATGGACGGCATTATGCACGTGTAGAGACAGATATACTGTTGCTTTTCTGGTAATGACGTGCTGTTTTTTATTGTTCCAGTGATGCAGAGAGCATGGAAGACAACGTCTCCATAGAGGTTTTGAATACAGCCAAAGAAACTCTACTTCAAGGACTATCTGAGGAAAACCAAGGCCTTCAGTAAGTACTATTTCTCACGTAGCTTTATTTGATCTTATCCTTTCTTATATTATGCATGTAAGTTTAGTAGTAGTAGAGTAGTTATTTTTTAAATGACTTATTAATTATTTCATTTAATTTATTAATTAATTTTTTTTATTGTGTGTGTTTTTCCATGCATACATTTTATGAATGTATTGAAGTAATGTGCAATGCATTAGAATATCGTATGTTTGCTATCTTATGTATTGAAGAATGGAATTGTTTTTATTTTTGTATTTATTTCTGCCTGGTCCTGCCTGCCAGTGTGCATCTTAGTTTGTAAAACTGAATTGAAGGTAAAAGAAGGTAGAAGGTAGATTTATTAGTCATTTTTTTAAACAAATTTTGTAAAATGAAATGAAGATTTGTCCTTGATCCCGCTACATCTTTGGAGTTGGAAGATGAGTTAATTAAAATCACCAGCTACTCTGAAAATTCTATCTATAAAAACTCCTGAAACCTGAAATTGCCCTTCTGGGATAAATAAAGTTGTCTGAATCCCTGTCTTTTTTTCTGTTTTCAGGCTTTATGTTCGTAACTTCTGGAGTCAGGAGAAGCGCCTCCCGACAGCGACCCTGGAGCGGATGTTGACGGTTCTTCGCACTCTGTACTCCTGTCAAATAGAAAAGTGTTTCTTAAGCTTGGCGACCAATCTGCTGCTGGAAATGACCAGCCAGAGTCCTGACTTCAAGCGCAACATGTTTGAGTATCCGCTGTCAGAGTGCACCTTCCAGGTCAGTTGGATTTCTCTCAGGGTCTGTCTGTTAAAAATGAGCTAGTTCAAAAGGTTTCAGGTTTGAGACTTTTATTTGTATCTTACTGATGAGCCTGATGTATCAATGACATGTCTCCACTCTTTAGGACTATGTGATTGATTCCAACTGGCGCCTCAGGAGCACAGTGATGACTCCCATGTTTGTGGAAACCCAAAGTTCTCAAAGCCCGGAGAGTGTGGCGGCGACGCAGTCTGGAAGCATGAAGGGGAAGCTCCGAGCCACGCAGACTTCATTAGAGTTCAGCCAGACGCAAACAGCAGGTGCAGCTTTAATTCATTATCCCGCTGGACTCACTGGTGCCTGAGAGGAGATCGATCGAAAAGACTCTTATCAATCATGGACAGTGAGCAGCATCCACTGCACAAAACAGTATTACAGAAAAGCACTTTTAGTAACAGACTCATTGTTATGCACTGTAGCAGGGGACGCCTGTAAGACTTTTTAATTTCTCGCACATAATGAGGCTAATTTTCAAAGGGATGAAGCACTTATGATGCACTTAATCCTCTGAGTCTTTTTTACTGTTGAGTTTTTCTACTCTACTCTGCCCTCTGATTTTTATTTTTAGCTTTTAGTCCTTTAGTGTTTTATTGTGTTTTTTATTTGTTTTATCTGTTGTTTTTAACTTGTTTTTATTGTCTTGTGTAATTTTTTTTCTGTGAGCTGCTTGACACTTCGGTTTCCTTTGGGATTAAGTAACAATAGAAGCTCTGCAGCCAGAATTTGCATGTATATTAACGCTGGATTTTTTTCCCCCTCCCAGGTCGACGTACAGCCTATAACTGGCTGACGGGCAGCAGTGTGGATACACTGGCAGATTATACACTTGGCTCTGAGTCTCTGTCTTCATTGTTGGTGTTTGATAAGAAAGGAGAGAGGCAAACTACAAGGAGACCGGTTGGAGAGGGCTTTGGCCTCAGGCGCCTTACTGCATCAACTGATGAGGTGGACAGTCGAACTAGAGGTTAGTTGATTTACCGGTGATTTAAACTGGTAAAAACACTGAAGACAGCAGTTAAGAACTCTGAGCTGTCACTGACATTTGCGCAGCGTATTTCTCTGATAAAGTTAAGATCAAAAAGTTCAATGATTAAAATCATTCAGCCAGTGCTGAGAGATAATAGCTACCAAATTACACAGACTGTGTCCTTAATTAAAATAACAATTTTCTGTGGGTTTGAAAGTTCCTGGAAACATTTGGGATAATGTAAGTACACATTTTAAGTTACAGATGATATCTTAATCATATTTAAGTATTTAATATGACTATGATCCAAGAAAGAAATATTGTATGGTATTACAAAATTATCACTAGATTGTTATCTGATGGGTCATAAAACATTTACATCTTTGTATGAAAGCCCTTTTTCTAAAAAATGCCAAAGGAGGAAGATTGTCTGAGAGGTTGTGTTACACATTTGTTGAACTGTCAGTTATAACAGGTTAAGAGCGCATCAAAGTAAAGGGTCAAAGATCATTTTTTGAGCTTTTTTATTTTTATTTTTATTTTTTTTCTTCTTGTTGAGACTTTTATTGTTCTTGTTGTTTACTTTTTTTTGTTAAATATTTATAATTAATCGAAATTCAATTAATAAATATTTTATGCCTGTATGCCAACAGCAGAAAACGAGCAACGTAACAACATCCTGAGACTGAGGCGCAGATTCCTCAAGGATCAGGAGAAAGTCAGCCTGAATTATGCGCAGAAAGAGATCCGGCTTCAAAGACAGAAAAAGGTACGACAGCAACATGCAACAAACTATATGCCGATCCATTTTCATCCTTATAGTAATTAAAGTTTCAAGATTGATCACTGTGTGACCCACTGTTCAGTGTCACTAACCTCTTCAGACTGGCAGTGTCTCTAACCATCTGTGGTTCTGTTGGGTGTCCCACAGGAAGACAAAGCCGATCAAAGGTTACGGAAAGAGGCTCAGGTGACTCTTTATCGAAACTACAGAGTGGGAGACTTCCCAGACATCCAGATCCCATACAGCAGCCTCATCGCCCCCCTTCAAGCACTCGCGCAGGTGAGACCGCCGCTGCTCTCTGTGACCTGTAGAGATGAATAAATACAAACAATGCGTGTGACCAAAAGAAACAGAAACCAAACCGCTTTAACCACAGCTATTGTTTTCCTATTTATGTTTTCTCAGAGAGATCCAATTTTAGCCAAACAGCTGTTCAGCTCACTTTTTGCTGGAATCCTCCAAGAAATGGAGACAAACAAAGCGAAAGGAGAGAGCGGGAGGATTAAAGAGGAGCTGCGGTGCAACATGAATACATTTCTGAGCAAGAGCACCCTCTGCTTCCCTCCATTCATAGCATGTGTGCAGGTATGACCTTCAGAAACTGTTTTAATGTTCTGACAGCTGGCAAAGTCCTTAATCTGAAAACATCAGACATGCATCGATAGTGTCAAAATTAAACTTGTGCCTGTATTAGAGACTACATTTACATGCAAATTAAAACACTATATCAGGGTTACCGCAGATCCTTAAAAAGTCTTAAAAGGCATTGGATTTATTCATTAAAAAAGGCCTTAATTGGTATTAAACTGACTTAAATTAATCTTTCAAAAGTCCTTAAAATGCTCTGACATGGGATATTGGATTTTATTAATCTTTTTTTTCTGATGTTGCATTGTAAAATCTGAAAAGAATTGGTTAAATCTTTTTTTTTTTTTTAAATAATTTAATAAATTTCTTTTCTTAAACTCATCACGACAGGAATCCAAGCAGTGGAATCTCACATGCAGATTGAGAAACGAAAAAAATCGTCCAGAAAACAGGCTAGAAGTCCCAGATATTTCATGTACATAGATAGCCTCATGATAATATAATATGTCTATTGTCTTCCATGTGCTCCACCCTGATAAGAGATATTTGTCCGACATTTGACGCTGATAAACTTAATTCCGAGTAACAAAGTCTTAAATCTAACTTGCCTTGAGCTGTGGGAACCCTGTATATTTATATAAGTGTTCCAATGATACTGTTAATGTTATTTTGCAGCTTGATTATTAAAGTCAAACCCAAAACTCCTAACATTAGATCAGAAAGCTGTTGAGTTAACAGTCTGCTGGTTGTGTTGTCAGGACATGTGCAACCAGCACAAGGAGCTGCAGCAGCTCGATCCAGCAGCCATCAGCTCCACCTGCCTCATGAGCCTCCAGCAGCCGTCGGGCATCCTGCTGCTGGAAGAGGGTTTGTTGCACGCCGGTGGCCACGATGAGCCTCCTGCCAAGCGGTCACGAGGACGCAAAGACATCCCTCCAGACACCAATAAATGGATCCACCTAGCAAGGTATTACAGTGTTCACATTCACACGGGTTCTGTGAGTTCTGGCTTGTAGCTGAATGTTGAGGAACATGCCACAGTTTGTCTACTTTATGATAAAATTGTGATTGTGAATTTGTTTCCTCTGTTCTCCAGGCTTTACAGATCTCTGGAGGATTATGACGTCGTGCGCGGCATCTTCGGAGGTAAAGTTGGGACCAAGTCGATCACCTGTGCTGCACTTCAAGCTGAAGCCAACACTGACTTTGCAGAAGCTGTGAAGCTTTATAATGAGGTATACTTTTTACCAATATATTAAATATAGCATACTGCCAGTGCAGCATGTCAGTGGTCGTGGATTGATGTGCGTGTTACATTGTGGTGTAATAATTGCACACTCTTTGTACCCCGGCAGGCTCTGAACACTGAGGATTGGGATGGTGAGGAGCCGACTGACTCTGAGAAGGACTTTTGGGAAATAGCTGCTATGGAGGCCTACAGTCATCTGACGGAGTGGAAGTCTCTTCAGTACTGCTCCACTGTGTACGTCGATGAAAACTCCCCACCCAACCTCGAGAGGATGTGGTCGGAGCCGCTCTACCAGGTACTAGATCGGACCTTTCACAGTCAAGGGATTCTCAGTCGTGTATCAGGGAGAGTAGAAATAATTTAAGATGAAAACCTACATGACGAAATCTCCCCTCCCCAAAATCTTGAATCATCTTTAGAAATGTAATACTGTGATGGTAGTTTACACATAAATTTAACAAAAAACACGCGTGTAGTCCCAATATTTGCGACCACATGTGTGCATGCATCCACATGATATCCCCTTTTGTCATCTGCATGAACAGTTAATTAGCGGTCCTTTGACTCATGATACAATCTTTCCACAAAATTTTGGGCTAGGTTATGAATTCATTTGGAAGTTGTGCACCTTTTTTTGTTTTTTGTTTTTTTTTTAGAAAAAAGAAAAAATCAATAGCACATCATTGCATGATAAAAACACTGTAAATAGAAATGTCCTTTAAATCTGATTGTAATCTCATATATTTTTTTAGATTGCTTTTTTATAAGTATCTTTAGTAATGCTTTTCTAATGCAAGCCTTTTTGCTTTTGTGCCAGGAAATGTACCTGCGGCACATGATCCGCAGCATGCTGAAGCAGCTGCAGCTGGGCGAGACAGACCAAACTCTTCTCAGCTTCATCGACAAAGCCATGAAGGTGGAGGAGCGCAAAAAGCTGCTGGAAAGCCACTACAGCCAGGAGCTCAGCTTGCTCTACATCCTGCAGGAGGACTACGACCGCGCAAAATACTACACCAACTACGCCATGCAGCTCTTCATGCAGGTCTGCTCTCACTTTCTGTTGACTTGTTGATTATTTATCCTACAAATCCTCGATGTAGGTGGTGAATCGGCAAAGAATACGCAGAAACTCCACACTTAGCCACAGCGTGCACTCAACTTCTCTGTTTCCTCTAGAATTACTCCAGTGTGGATACGCTGTTGACTCAGAGTCGGCTGACCATCCTGCAGTCAGTGCAGGCCTTGACTGAAATCCAGGACTTCCTGCTGTTCATTAAAGGAGAGGGTGAGAAGAGATATTGTCTTTAATACACAAACAACAGTAACTATCCAAATTAAATGAAGAGTTAAAGGGTTACTCTGTGTTTTCTTCTGTTGCATGCATTGCAGAATCGTTCCTCTACAAAAAACAATTAATTTGTCCCTCTCTCAAAATGTAGCATCTTTCACTGTGTTTCATTCATCAGTGTCTGTGAGCTCCCTCAAGCAGCTCATCAGACTGTGGACCGAGCGGTATCCTGATGCTAAAGCTGATCCAGTGAATTTATGGGACGATATCGTAACGTCTCGGTAAGAAAAGGAACTAAATATTTTGCATACAAGTGTTTTTAATGATCAGATGACAGAGAGTCAGATTTGATCTCTGTGTTTCAGATGTTTCTTCTTGGACAAGATCAGGGAGAAGCTGAGAGGCCACGCTCCCAGTGACAGTATGGAGGTGGACGCTTCAGAGGACGCAGCAGGTGACATTGACACAATAGTGAATGACTGCAAGTTCAGCATGAAGCTACAGATGGCCAATAGCGCATGGAAGCAGGTAAAGAAACATCTGCTCCTTTTTTGTGTGTTTTCACATGCGCTACAAACTCACCTCGGAACACGTGTGTCGTTTTTAGAATAACTTCCCTGTGGCCACCAAGCTGCTGAAGGAGCTTCACAAAGAAGCTAAAACAAACCGAGGCTGGTTGCTGCGCTGGGTCCACAGTTTTAGCCGCTACAACCATAAACGCAGCCACACCCAGGGTCCCGTCGAGCAAATCGGTGCCATGCTGAAGAACATCCCACTCCTGGGTAAGCAGGGAAAGGACGTTTATAATTTATCTTCAGGATTGCTCAGCTGAGAACTTCATGTCAGTTCTTATCTCTCTGCAGAGGACCTTCAGGCTGACTGTCAGAGCGCCTCGGCTAAAGTGTTCAGATACCAGAAGATACTACAGGGTACGTGTTTCCACATTCTGGCCTCAGCTGTAGGCACGAGCCCGTCGGTCCTGGGAACTGTGGGAGCTGAGAAAGCAGAGAGAGTCGCACAGCTTTCTGGAGCTGCTTGGCCAAGTGACAATTCAAAGGTACTTCTATATATTTTTATATTATTTTCAAACATATTTAACACATATAATGTACAGTGTGACTAGAACATGTACAAAGAGTCCGTATGAGAGAATTTAGGGTGCTTATTTGATGTTTACCCTGCAGAAAGTGGAAGTGGGGCTGAAGCTAAAAGCCTTGAAGTTGCTGTGTGATGCCACCAGAAAGGCTGATGAAGAGCTTCAGTCTTACACTCAGGACTGCGTTGAAAGCAGCAGCATCATTGAGACGTACATGGCTTTGGCTAATTTCTGTGACAAACGATTGCGAGAGGAGGAGCAGTGTGAAACTGGTTAGTATTAGTACAACACCTACTCTTCTGATTAATAGTATTATTATACCAAATACCATTTGCTGGGCTCCGGATATTCGCCATTAATTAAGAGCAAATAAAGTACACGTACTGCGTCTGTAATGATAAGTGTCTTGGAAGATATTGAAATTCACTCCAGAAAATATTACTAGAATAGTATATCCAAAATATGTTACGGAATATGTACTTTTAAAAAAAAAAAAAATTTTAGCACTTTTTTTTCAGATCATTTCCTTGCTTATTTTTGCTTTTAATTTCCTTTTTTTGCTAATTTTCAAGTAACTTTCTTGTAACAAATTTACTAATTTGTTGCTAATTTTTGTGTTATTTCTTCTTAATTCTTATTGCTACCACAAAGTGCATCAGCCATTCAGTTATTTCCTTCATGTTTGTGTTTTGATACAGAAAGCCAATTTCCCGACCTGATGGCGCTGCCTGTGCACGTGTTGGAGAGCATGTTGAAAGCGCTGAGGATGAACTCAGAGGAAGCTCGCCTCAAGTTCCCACGTCTGCTGCAGATCATTGAGTTGTACCCTTCTGAGACACTGGACCTCATGAAGAAAGAGGTCAGTATGTTCAGACCACGAGTGAACCCAGACTGACACAGTTAATCACAATTCTTTACATTTGTGTGAGATTTTAACCTTCTTTGGGTGTAAATGCTTATATGAAGTTTTGTTATTTAATGTTTAATCCAAATTATAATTGTCTTTTCAGTTCTTTGTTTTGTGATGGTCTCCAACGATGGTTCTATATGCTTTATTAAGAAATTTTGCTACTATTATGGATTTAGAAAAGTCATTCTTTACAAGGAATCTGATAAACACTGACTGAAAGTCTAAGTCTTTATAAATGTAGATATCGTACATTTTTGCAAACCACAAATACGCTACATTTGTATGCTTCATACGTATCATATTAGCGTTTCTGAAGGAAGTAGTAGCTAAGGTGCCTGTCATCTTGAGGTGGAGAAAATGCTGCAATGCATAACACCTGGGCGAGACACCTGCCAAACTGTAGAGCACTGCTTGAGACCAACTAAACCAGTTTATTAGCGAGTCATTGCTGTGTTTCCAGCGGCTTTTCAACCCCCGGACATACAAAGGCAGAAATGGCTTCTTCAACTATGATTGTGCCACCAAAATCAGATTTTTTTTTTAAGCCCAAATATGATCTTTTCCTAACCGTAACCAGGCATTTTCTATCTAAACATAACATGTTAACCAGAGCTTTGCGAAAATATAAAGAAAGTTAAAATTTCAACGCATCCGGTTCATAAAGATGTACAAATATAATGTGCATGTGGTTTGCAGAAATGTAAATTAACAGCATTTTTTCTGCCAACCACAGCTTGGTTTGCAGCTCTTGGAATTGTGGTTGTTCTGGTGAGGAACTAAAAATCCCGCCTGCAGTCGAAACCAGACTGTTTATTAGACAACGACGTAAAACAATGAACAACCAACATTTTAAAACGCTCAACGTGAAAACACTGTGGTGTGTGTGCTCTTTTGTCCTAAACGGTGACATTGTTGTTATTTCGTGTGCAGATGATGTCAGTTCCCTGCTGGATGCTGATCGGCTGGATCAGTCAAATGGTCGCCTTGTTGGACAAGCCGGAAGCTGTGGCGGTGCAGCACTGCATTGAGCAGATTGCAGAGCGCTACCCTCAAGCTCTGGTTTACTCTCTGATGATCAGCAGTGAGAGTTACCAGTTTGAGGACTCTGCTACGGGCCACCAGCAGCAGGAATTTGTCAACAGGTAACCTGCTAAATGATCTGTGTAGTGAAGAACGATCACAAAAAGTTATATAAAAACATCTACTTATTGATGGGGTGTGTGTGTGTGTGCGTGTGTGTGTGTGTGTGTGTGTGTGTGTGTGTGTTTGCGCACGCGTGCACGTATCAATAGGCTCAAGAGCGTGCTGGATAAGGGCGGACCTGTGAAGAACTTCGTGGATGCACTGCAGCAGCTCACAAACCCTGAGATGCTTTTTAAGGTATTGCAAGTTCAACCATGAGTGAATCAAGCTGCCACGTGCTGCTTATTGATCTGTCATTGATTATTGTTTTTTGGTCCACACAGGATTGGTGGGACAGTGTAAAAAATGAAATGGAAAAATCGACCTTTGACAACAAGCAGATGAGCGACATGTATGACGAGATGCACTCTTCACTCGGGAATCGTACCACTGCGAGTCACGGGATGTTTCGCACCAAATTCATCAAAGTTCGTAGTTTGCTTTATTCCTTTTTAGCTTTTGTATAGCAAAAGCACGTGTGCTCTACAAAAATAAACTTGTATTATCTATTTTTGTAACAGAAATTTGCTAAAGATGTGGAGAAACTGCTGGGACCTAAAGGCAGCAAGCTGTTTGAGAAGAGGAAAAACAAAAGCTTTGTGCGGCAGGTGGATGAGCTGGCAGCAGCCATGCGTGGATTTCAGAAGGAACCCGGGAACCTGAAGGAATACTCGCCGTGGCTGAGCGGGTTTAAAGCAGACGCATTCGGCAATGAACTGGAGATCCCAGGTCAGTGTTGTTGAAAACACACACGAGTAAAGTCAGGCGCTCCAAATATGTACATTGTACATTTGTCAAATCTAAAGAAAACCTTACGATCATTATAAAAGTAAGTGACAGTTTATGACAGTGATCCTCAGCAGGGGGTATTTGTACCATTAAAGGGTACTTAATATGTGGAAAAATTGAGAAGTAGCTAAACTAATTTGAAAAAACTAAATAAAATATTTCCTCACATTGAGCTAGCTGAAGAATAATGGTTGAAATTGAGAGCTAAAAGAAATGAATGAACAGTTGACATGGTTAAAAGTAACTGATAAGTGGTTAAAATAAATGTGTCAATGAAGGAATACTTGAGTTCATCAGACAGATTTGGGGTAGGGTAAGGTTGTAAATTACTGATTTAGAGAATGTAATTTTGCAAATTCTGGAAATAAAAAATTCTGTTGAACTCTATTCATTTCACTGATGAAGATGTTTTTCTTTCTTCTGTAGGACAATATGATGGCAGATCTAAACCTTTGCCAGAGTATCATGCAAAAATAGCGGGCTTCGATGAAAGGGTATGCTTTTTTTTGTCTTTTTTTACGGTAAAATAATCATTTAAAGGGAACCTATTATGCTCACTTTTAAGTTCATGCTTGTATTTTAAGTATTTACAACAACTTGTTTCCATACTTGTACCTGTATTCACCCTCTGTCTGAGACATTGTTTTAGCGCTTGTCTTTTTAAGACCCCTCAAAAAAAAAAAAAAAAAAAAAAGCCAGGTCTGCTCTAATTGGTCAGTATTTCCAGTTTTTTTGTCATATAAGCAAGTTATAGGTTTTTGCTTATGGGTATTACAAGGTAAAAAGTAGATTTATTAGTCATTAGTCAACAAAATTAAAATTTGTCCTTAAATCCTGCTACATCTTGTGGGGTTGAAGGAGGAGTTCAGTATTCTCACATTTTCTTCTTTTTTTATATTCTTAAATTCTCACATATTAATTTTGTTTTTTAAAAGTAGTTTAAAAAATGACCAGTAAATCTACCTTGTACCTTGTATTTTTTAATTTTGTTTTTTTACATATGCCCACTGAAGCTTTGGTCACATTTAATATGAACATCCAACACTGTAACATACATATGACAGAAAAATAATGAAAAGCATAATAGGTCCCCGTTTAAATTTTCTAATAGCACCCTGTGTAACGTTGAAATCCCTCTGCAGGTAAAGGTGATGTCATCTATCCGTCGCCCAAAACGTCTGATCATCCGCGGGGACGATGAACGTGACCACCCCTTCCTGGTGAAGGGTGGAGAGGACCTCCGCCAGGACCAACGCATCGAGCAGCTTTTTGCCGTCATGAACATTTTGCTGAGTCATGACGCCACCTGCACGAACAGAGGCATGCAGCTACGCACCTATCAAGTCATTCCCATAACCACAAGGTACTGGGCTTGTCTGTCCGTCCGTCATTCTGTCCTTACAGTTAAACTTAAAAATGCATATACTGATGACATGGATTGTGAGTTGAAGTCAAACTATTTTACAAAATGCTTGAAAAACAGTCATGAAACCTAATTTACCGCTTTAACTGTTTTTACAGGATTGGTCTCATTGAGTGGATGGAGAATACCTGCACTCTGAAAGAATTCCTGCGCAGCACAATGTCTGACGAGGAGCGGCAAAGGGAAGGGAGGTACAGTATATGCATTTCACTCCAGTAACATAGATGTCTGTCCACTAATGAAGCTGAAATTACAACCTCAGTGCTGTTAAAAGCATTATATTTAACTGGGATTTCAATTTCCCTAAAGGTGTGCTGAAGACTACAGTAAATGGCTCCAGACCTTTGATCCAAAGTCAAGTGGTATTGTACTATACAGTTCTGCTTACAAGTAAGTCTCCTATATGTTCATTTGTCTTTCCTAAAACTAAACTGCATCAGCAGAATTTTATGCCATAGGTGGGGAAACAGTTATTGTTTTATCAAATATGAGCAACAGCAAACTTTTCCTTTTCCAGGAAAGCGAAACGTATCGAGGTGGTCAAAAACTTTTCCAAAGTGTTGCAGCATGTGCCCGGTGATCTCCTGAAGTAAGTTCAATCTCTCTATGATAAAACTGCTCATGAAGGTTAACACTTGCTTTAAAACTATTTCTTCTCTCTTTTTTTTTATTTCTAGGAGAGCCTTTCTGAAGATGTGCAACAGTCCGGAGGCCTTTCTTTCCTTGCGCTCCCACTTCATCAGCTCTCATGCCTTGCTGTGTGTCAGCCACTGGATTCTGGGTATTGGAGATCGCCATCTCTCCAACTTCATGATCAACATGGAAACGGGAGGCATGATTGGCATCGACTTTGGTCATGCATTCGGTTCAGCCACGCAGGTTAGTCATGATCAATTTACTGTGAAAAAAGTAATTTAGCTAAATGTTAAACCAAAGTTGCAGTCTGAGCAATGGACAGGCTAACACTGCCATCCATAGAAACGTACCGCTCGCATGGATGAAAATGTAACAAACAGCAGAAAGCTGGTCTGGCCATGCGGTTCTTAGACATTTTGACAGCACCTTATTACAAAAGACGCAACCATTTTGTGTATAAATAATGCCCCTTCTGTCCGATCTCGTATTTCCTCACAGTTCCTCCCTGTGCCCGAGCTCATGCCTTTCCGGCTGACTCAGCAGTTTGTGAATCTAATGCAACCCTTGAAGGAGTCGGGTTTGATCCAGAGCATCATGGTCCACTCCCTCCGAGCTTACAGGGCTGAGCCAGACCTTCTGCTAAACACCATGGATGTGTTCGTCAAGGAGCCCTCGCTGGACTGGAAGGTAATCAGTCACTGCTGCTGCAAAGATCAGCGGACAAGAGGGCCAGGGCTTGTGACAAAATTTTAGGGGATTTTAACAAAAAAGTGAAGTTTGAATGTGGTACAGATGAAATATGTTGTGCATTTTCTCTTTTCTAATATGTGACAATAGCTTAAAGTTAAGCTTTTTAACCTTTTACCTCTCTGTTATACATTATGCAATGAAATGTAGCATAAATGGTGTTTCCCTTTGCTGTCATACAGAACTTTGAGCTGAAACAGCTGAAGAAAGGAGGCACGTGGACGGACGACGTAAACACCAAAGAAATCAACTGGTATCCCCTACAGAAGGTGAACTTTGCCAGGAGAAAACTAGAAGGAGCAAATCCAGCAGCTATAACCAGGTACATCATCAAATCATAACATGGCATATGATTCAATTGGATGTCAGTATATCATATCGATATTGTTCTAAATTTTGGATATTGTAACATCATTAAGTATTGTCTTTTCCTGGATTTAAAGGCTGTATTACAGTAAAGTTATGCATTTTTCCCCCTTATCAGACTGTTCTAGCTGATCTATTAGTTACCTTTCCAATGTAGTCATTACATCCACATTTATAATGATTATTTATCAAAAATCTCATTGTGTAAATATTTTGTGAAAGCACCAATAGTCAGCCCTACAAAATCATCATAGTATCAATGTCAAGGTATTTGGTCAAAAAATATCAGGATGTTTGATTTTCTCCATATCGCCAAGCCCTATTAGTCTTATAATGTTATTTCTTTGTTGCATCTCTGTCATTGTTCTCTGGTAATATTATTTTTTAGTTTACATTCATTTTACTATGTCATTCTCTTTCCTATTATCTATATTCACCATTAGAAGCCCTTTGCTTTTTGGTTTAAAAAAAAAATTAATTAAAAATTAATATTATATAATAATATTAATATATATCAAAATTAATATAAAATAATATCATCTTTCAGTAATCTCATTCCAAAATATTGTAACAGGCGTTCAAAAAGACATCATTTGAGCCTTGAATTTTACTTGTGTGTGATCAGATGTTTGTTTTTGTGTTTTTGTCAGTGAGGAGCTAAAGCTGGGCTTTGAGAAGGACGCTGCCTTCCCGGGGATGCAGTCTGTAGCCTCGGGGACGGAGGAGCACAACATCCGTGCTAAACTTCCAGCTGCAGGCTTGTCGGTGGAGAAGCAGGTGGACTGTCTGTTGGACCAAGCCATGGACCCAAATGTGCTTGGTAGAGTTTGGGCAGGCTGGGAACCATGGCTCTGATTCTTAGATTCGGGAATGAAATAATAATGTGGAAACAAATCATACGTGAAAAGCCACAGGTGGTACAGATGTTTAAACTGTTGAGGAATGTGTAGGAAAGGAAATTTGAGAACATGTTTGTATTGTTCAGAGGTCTTAAAAAGATCCCTGTCCTATTTTATAACTGTGAAAGATCATTTTCATTCATTGTATTATGGCAAAGTTTGTATGGAAAGATAAACAAATGATCTCATACTTAAATTGACATTGAGAATGGTAGTCTGGAAAAACAATGGGATTTGGAAATTGTAAACTTTAAGACTCTTGTTTTAAAGTTGAAACAATATTGGCACATACACCAAAATATTAGCCAATAATTCCATCATTTATAAATGTCTTGTTACTTAAAATTAAAATAAAAATACATTTTTAACGCAGTCAAGAGTGTGATGTGGTTACATATGATCACCTTTGTCATCTATTTTCAACTGATTGTTATTGGGAACTTGCAAAAATGTATTATTTTATTTAATTTGACTAAAAGGTATACAGCTAAAGAAAGGAAAAGCAGTGTTAAATCTAGTATTTAGCTAAAAACATTGCTGTGCTGCTAGCATGGCTATAGACTCTAACTGACCACTGACAAGAGAACAATTAACATGATCATTTAATGATCATTTGCTATTTATTTCTGGTAAGAGCGCTTTAGTTTGGTAACTGTATTGTGAAAATATTCACCAGAAGTACTATCATGTCACCACGTCTGCACTGACGCTACCTTGACGAATTTAATTTGTTGCAGTTCCTCTTTTAACCACTGGAGGGCACTAAACACATGATTTTACACCAACCACTGATACAGACTGTTAGTGTCTGTGATCCTTCACTGGCTCAGATTATCCTCAACTGTTTAGTCTAACTAGCTACCTAAAAGCAAGTCTGACAGCGAAAGGCAGCACTGAAGTATTACATGCGCTTGCTGTCTCCTAATTTAGATCAACATATTTCTTAGGTCATGTGGCAGGTTCTCTGCACTTTCTGCAACAGTTGCATACAAAAAACCCTAAAGAAGACCATATAATGTGCTTCCAGTGGTCTCTTTTAGATAATTATATTAAAAATCGACTAGAAATAGTCTAGAAGGGTTATTTTGCATCATTTTAAAGCTGATTTTTTTATTTTTAAAAATAATTTATATGTATTGTGACATTGCTTTGTTGTATGGTTTGTTGTAGTTGGTGAGTCTGGTCCAGAAAATGTCATTAGGTTTAATTAAATGTTCAGGAGTGGGTGTTTTCATTATGAGAAGGGCTACATTTTACTAAAACAGCATTAGATGCAATGTTTATTTTTGTCTTATCAATATGTAGAAGTTAATATTTTATTTCAAAATACAATTTAGTAATCGTTGCTTTGAGGAAAGCCTCAAATACTTTAATATACAGCTCCGTTTTAAAAGGATAGAGTTTTGAGTTTTTCTCATTAGAATGTCCTCATGTCCAAAAGTTTCCTGCTCTAAAGACAAATACTGCAGACAGCAGATCAGTGCAAACTGGTGCAAACTGTGGCTGCAGCAAATACATGGTATTTAAGCAGGCCTCTATATAAACTGCAGGGATTTACAACCAAGGCAAATGCAATAAACCGTCTGCTGCCTTTGCAGCAGTACAATAATGTATCTATTACTCTGTAGGGTAACATAAATGCTGATCAGGCTACTTAATGAATCTTAGAGGACTACTATCAAGTGTGACACAATGAAGTAATCAATATGTTTCACAGATTTCAGGTCTGCTCAAATCCATCAGAATTATCCTGGGACTAAAAAGATTTTGCCTTCAGAATAAAAGTTAGGACGTCACTTTAAAAATCTGTTTAAGTGTGGGCACAAAGTTATGGATTGCAGGGGAAATTCAGGGTACACCACCTCTTCATTAATATTAAGGAACATGTGTATTTGCCCTCCCAATAAAACATGAAAGTTGCATTGGGCTTTTATTTTGACAAAATTAAGACATTTACACCATAAAAAGATGTGAAAGGAACACAAATTGGTGGGTATAAATTTACAAAAATGTATGAGATCAAGGTTTTGATGGTCAAACATTTTAAATCCTGACATGACATTCAGCGCGTTTTTGTGAATTCCTATTTAGGACATTTATTTTGTAAGGAATAACCGGATGTTTTTCGTGTTATTACAAGTGACTTGACACTTTAAACTCCAGACACCTGTTGTTAAGGGAGGACTGCACATGAAATCCCTAACACACACGCACACACACTCACACACTCACACAGCAAGCTGAAGTTACAGTCTGCATCACAGAGAGAGGAGGCGATTCACCGCAGAGGAGCAAAGCAGGACAGAGAGGAGTTTTGGGACACGGCTGTGAAGGATAGTCGGAGGACAACGCAGTGGCTGTGGATTATTTTGTCTTTCTCAAGACTGGCCAGCAGTCACTTTTTCCCTTCAGGATTTTTTTCGGTTGAAATGTTTCAGAAACTGACGGCAGGTGTGTAATATTGTCTGAGAATTTGTAACCTGTGTTTGAGTTTTTTTGCTGCAGAAGCAAACTGATGCTAATTTTCTCTCACATTTGAAGACAGATATGTCTCGAGACGTTGTAAGCTAGCTAGGTACTGTGTTTTTTTACTGTGAAATTCACTCAAACTCCGCTCACATTAAGTACTTCAGTGTTGCCTTTCGCTGACAGATAGCCTACGTGCCTTTGATACAGTCACGTTTTTTCTTAACAAACCAGTTCGGCGTAATTTCAATACAGCAAACATGAACAACTTTCACAAAACCCCAAAGTTAACATTGTTCCTCGAGTCCTTGCTAACGTAAGGAGACCGCGGTTTAGCAGTCAGACCTGCTTGTAAAAGTCGATATTTTGTGACAAAATATGTAGTTTGGTAGATTTTATGGATGCCGAATTAACAAACCGACCATAATAATCCAGTGGTCTTAATGGGAATTCAGTTCGTTTTGTTTTAATTAGCAAAAAACACGAAATCATCACATTTTTGGATTTTTCACCCGCAGTGTCGGGTTCTTTAGTTACCTGAGCTCTGAGAGATGCGCTCAGACGCAGAGTAGACGGGGGGATGCTGGACCACCTGTATTTAAAGCTTTTCCTCTACATTTTTTTCCTTGTAGTCTTGCTTTACACTCTTCGATTTTGCCAATTAAAGTTTGGTCTGTATTAAAAACATTATCATATTAAAAAAGCAGCTCATGTTTACATTATTTGTAACATCAAGTACGGCTACAGAGGCTGTAGATGAATATGATGTAAAGTATGAAAGCTTCAGATTTGTGCACTAATTAAATATATTGTGTAATTGTAAATCTCATGTCCTGTCTGAGGCGTTGCATGTTGTATACAGGCATGGTTTAAAGACTGGTTTGTTCTGTCAGATTATGTTTTGGGTGGTGATTGGTATCATTATTGTATTAAGATCATAATGCTAAGACTGGCACTACTTAATCTCCCACACATTGTGCAAAAATGTTTGAAATATTTCAGGCAGACAACGTCTGAAATGGGCTCACCACACACCTCATTTTCTTGTAATTGACCATTTAAACCCTGCAGATTCATTGTTGTTAATTGAATCAAGTGTTGAATATTGTCAAAAAATAAGAGACAGTCCTGTCATGGTATCCCAAATGGTTACTGTCATGATCAATAGTCTTCTCTCTTTTTGGCAGAATCCTTCAATCGTGGTTTGGTGCAGTGCTGGATCTGAGAACTGAGCTTAACTGCAGGTTTACAGTCACCAGGCCCAAGGGCCACCGGACTCAGAAAACATGCTGGCTGCCATGCTGCGCCAGAGTTCTGGCGGAGGATCAGGAGGTGGCAGCGGCAGCAGCAGTGGTGGTGGAACCAAACTTTCTCTGGGCATGTCCCGACTCTCCAGCTCCAGCTTGGGCTCGCCAAGCCCTACCAGCGGGGGCCCCTGGGCGCCGAGCAGGATCTCTAAGGGAAGTTCGGTGAACTCAGACAGCCCAGATGTACCCACCTCAGACCCAATCTATATAATGCAGCTGGTCAGCGATGTGCGCAAGTTTGCTGATGTGCTTCTGCAACTCAAAGAAGTTTTCAACTCCAAAGGTATGTTTGGAAAGAGTGGCATTAAGGGGATGTGGCAAATGTGTGTAGTTTTCTATTGTTTCTTCTTCTGCTGATGATAAAAAGTGGCCAACACAACATGCTCTTCTTACTAAAGAAGACTATTTTGAGGTACAGACGTCTCACACCTCACATTAAATTCTTTCACCTATATTCACACTAACAACAACAACTTGTGTGAAGGGCCTAAAATAAACTTTTTCACCATGTACCACCATCTGCCACTTCCAAATTTTATCTGCTGTGTTTGAAATCTATGTGCAAAATTAAGAATAACATTTAGGTCATTTAGACATTAAATGTAAAGATCTTTGCTCGACACTTGTGCCTTAAGCGATTCCTTCAGACAAAATTGAGACGTGAGGTAGTGTATTTGATACAGTAACCAGTGGGTGTGTTAAGTTATATTTTTGTTGATGGTTACTGGTTAAAATTAAGTGTTAATCAACTGTCAGTCAAAACAAATAAGGTTCCTTGGCCATTAGTGTTACTATTGTCGCAGTTTTTCTGCTGTTCACACCACTGCCAGCATTTTACCTGCATTTTGCGGGTGCTAATTTCAGACCCTGCTTGTGTGTCTTTGGTGGTTACCTGTTTATGGTTTCTTGTTGTTACAGCCTGCCATTGTGGATGTGGGTTTTTCTATTAAGCTACACATGTGAGTGCTTCCCACATGTCGTCTTGTTTTTCTGTTTCTTGTCACATATCAGTGCAGTTAAACCTCACCCTCTTTGCTTTGTTATTATTATTTCCGGCTCATAAATAACACTTTTAAAAATCGGGATTTGTGACAGCATAGAGGAGAAAAAAGCGAGAAGAGTGTTGAAGGCACAGCCAAAGGGGTTCATAACGGACCACAGCTGCCAGTCAGCTCTTTGTGTACACACTGTAGCTCTCACCACAGTGTACACAGTCCCAGTTCTATCTACCTGTTTTGTCCCGCCGCGGCCTTGACTGCGCGGTCAGTCAACCAGCCTTATCTTAATTTTAGTTTGGTTCTTGCCCTCCCTGTTTCTATCTGTAAAGTGAAAAATACAAACATTTCTGTCTAAAAACTATTAATTTGACAACATAGTAGTAATTCTCAATATTCTGGTTAGCCAGGCAAGGTTGTTTGCCACAAAATCTGTGAAAAATACAAATTCCATGATTTCTCATTTAAATGCTCATAATTACACTGGCGCCGCATGAAACAACAACAGCATTCAAGCAGAAACTTTTGACATTAAACACTCTCCAAGCCAGTATAAATACGCGTCCTTCTTTAGTAATGAAATGGATGATTTCCAAAGCTTAGTTTGAAGTTTAGAGACTTGTTGCTGTGCTCATTTGTGTGGGTGGTAAATACATTCCTGTCTTGATATGTTTTGCATTGGCTTTTGGATCAGACCCAGATTTGTTAATTACCTGATTGGATGGGATAGGAAGATCTACATCAGATGAGGTGAAAGTGCATGTAATGGGTGGTAGCCTTTTTTCCTATTTTACCACTAGTGTCATGGTGCCCTAGTCTGGAAAAGAGGAATCCCAGGCTTTGTTTTTTGTCTGGAGAGGTCAGGAAAGGTGCTTGACCTGGCTGGACATATCGGCATCATAGAGAGAGGAACTTGGGGCAGCCACCTTTTTAAGCTTGAGAGACTCTTCAGTGACCTGTCAGCGTGCCAAGGATCAAAGCAGTAAATCATCATGTGCAGGAGATCGACATCTGCAGCTGCACGGTGCAGAGGAGGGCGTGATCTAAATACGACATAGTTTCATCATGGCTGCACATTCTCTGTTTCTGACCCAGCCAAGTGTTAACAACCACAGATACACTTGCAGTTTTGCTCTCTTTTATAGCAGATTAAAGTTGATTAATACGCAGCATGCACACACATGCCATGTTCCAAGGTTGCATAGCTGTCATACTAGACATTTTGCCCAGGTTGCTGCTTGTCATCAAGAAACCGGTTTATAATTCTTGTTCTTACCAAAAAATACGTGGGTTGAACTTTAAAACATCATACTGTAAATGGGTTTAAGAATAAACTCATGACTAGGGTTAGATACAGAACTCAGTTTTAAGGGTACTGAGTGAATTACTGAGGACTGATTGGAGTTAAATCTATCGATGTCGGTACCTGAGAGAGAATCTGGGTGAGAACACTGGGTTTAGACAGGAGAACTGCACTGGAAGCATCCCGAAGTTTGGAAGCCAGCTATGGAACTCCAAGGCCTCTGATGTCCAACCCTGCTGACAACAGAGCTCCACATACACGCTGGGTTCAGACAGGAGGCAGAAGCACCCCAAAGCCGGAAAGCTGGCCACGAAGCTCTGCAGCTGCTCAGTTGGGCGGTTCTTCTGGTGATCTGTTGGGCGCTCACTGCTTCGCTCAGTCGTCCACTCTATCGGCTGCTCCATCGGCTGGTCTGTCGGCCTCCAAGTGAGCCTAAACTATCACTGTAATGCCAATCTGCTGCTATAGTATCGACGTCGGGTCTATTGTCTTTTCTGAAGACTTATTCAAACATGAAAACATAAACATTTTAAATAGGTCCAAATGTATTTCCTTTTAGAGTGTTTGTTAATGCAGTAGCTCACAGGAAGTAAACGGGCTAAAGCTGTTGCTATAGCTACAGAATAGTAGCTATAGCAACAGTGTATAATATCCAATTAGTACCCTAGTATCACAAGGGTTGTGTGTATCACTTGTGTGTGTATGTGCACACACATACACACACACAAACAAACAAACACACGCACAGTCAGACAGACTGACAGAAGATCAGCACTAGATGTGATTAGTAAAAGAGAAGCGGAGCAGAATTGTGCTGTAGTCTACTACATCAACCCTGCAGCTGATTAAAAAATGTAGTAACTTGGTATTACAGAGAGAATGAGGTACCAGTAAAACGGTGCTGTTGGGTTCTGGTACTAGTATCAGTTCAAATATAAATGGTACCAAACCATACTTACAATGAAAATACTTCAGCATCTGTCAGCCAACTCTGCTGCTAATGTAACTTCACACAATTTGCAGGTCCAGTAAGCACAAGCTCAATTATGCAAATGTAGTCACTGAGATGCCAACACGTGATTGTAAAGCAAAGTATTCCCTTCAGAGGGCTTATTTTTGGCTAAATACAGGAAAGGGCAGATTTGGGGAAATAGGCTGATTACGATGTCGAAAACAAACCCATCCGCTATTGAGGAAAGTAGCAAAGAGACCATTGTGTCTCAAAGTAATTTCAAACTCATAGGAAAAAAAGTTAAGAAGATTGTTTGATAAGTCAGTGATTTTACATTGGGACACTTGAACCCATGCAAACACAGAGGTCACACTGGGATCTTTGTATTTTTCATTTTTTGGCCACAACAAAGTGATTGGCGGCAAACCTCTTCAAAGTGTCCCCGTTGAGGTTTTCAGGAGAGCTTGCTGACAGATTGTTGGGAGTCACTGACTTGTGCTGTGATTGGATGTGATTTACGCCGCCCCCCTTAATTTATGGCCATATTGTCTCTGCAGTGCTTCACAATAGTTCAAACTTCTCATTACCCAGGCCACTCACACAAACCTAAATGAGTCCTCCTTTTTCCTTTTTTTTTCTTTTTTTTTTACCATGCAGGGCCAATAGTCAAGAGCAATATTCAGCTTAGAGCCTCGCAACAGTGCTCGCATTCACAGTCAACGATGTGAGTCTGACACCCATTGTCCCAGGAGGCATCTGCAGACTAGCATGCTGCTGCTAACTGGCAGCGTTTGCAGAAATGATACTTTCCCAAGTCAGGAATAGCTGCGGCCTGTGGGTTTGATCCCTGGGGGGTTTCTTCAGCCAATTCCATTAAGTTTTATTTATAAAAAAAGATGATTTTTTTTCCTAGCCATGCACATCACCTTAAATGGTAATAACAATGCTGTCACTGCTCGGTTGTGGTGAGAGTTGCGTGACTGCATTTTGTTTTTTAATAGTGCTTGAGGAGAATTTTTTTGTGTTCATTGATGTCAGGACAGCATTGAGCTCTCCGCAGCATCGCCACAGTGAGAAAGATATTTGCATTCTTCCTTGAGGTTGTGACTTTGTCCAGTGGCCACTTGTGAAGGACATGTCAGTAATTGGAGGGGATTATTATTTTAGTCTTAACCGGGGTCACAGAGGACGTTTGGAGACCAGATGAGCCGTGGATGTGGCCCTTTGTGTTCGACAGTGAATGGGCCCTCAGAAGCTCTCCATCATAAGATTAGCGTAACAGACATTTGGCCCCAGCGTGTCCTCAGTCAGACACTGTTTTTGAGTTGCTGTGTTTTGCAAGAGCTCTGCGGAAGATTGTCGAACATCTCATCATCTATTTTAGGCGCGAGGGTGTATTGTTGTGGGTGCCTGTCTGACCGGGACAGGTGTGTCATCAGTGTTTTTGTGCTGTGACGCTGCCAAGCAGAATGATGGCCAATTTTGTGCGTCAGCTGGTGAAGAATGAAAACAGCACCAGCAAGCAATTGGCTCAGTGAAGCTGATGAGGGCAGGGTGTTAGTGGAAAGCTTTTACAGGAAACACTTGATGTTTACAATCTCAATCAGTATCTGGATCTCTCAGTACTGTAATTACAGAACATTGATTGTGTTTTGAAACAGGTCAGGTGTAAAGGATTCTTTTCAGTGTTTTTGATTTAATAACTTAATGCTATTCCCTTTTCAGTGGAACTGGAGCAACCTACTTGTTCATATAACAACTTAAGGTCAGCTCTCTTAAATTTTAGCTGCCAGACTTGTGATGGTAAATAACGATTTTATTGATGCCAGTGAAATCAGCTATTGTGCTTATCTTAACTAATTCCCTTATTGTTCCCTGACCAACTTTATGCAAGTATAAAAATGAAGCCTATACATGTTTTCATTGTTGTTTTATTATCTTTCAGACAGTGTGAATAAAATTAAAGATTGTAAAACTTTTGTTTTCATTTAGGTTTTCTTAGAGAAAAAAATCCCAAGCCTGCTTGCATGACACTATGTTATTATAACACAGGATATTTGCCCTCTGTATCAGATGTGCTGCTCAGTTGGGAAGCTCGGGCACTCATGCGTAGAGTCCCGAATACATGGCATTCCTGGAATTTAAACCTGTGTTGAATAGAGGGATGTTTCAGCGTATAACTGGTGTTTTTACCCTTAATTGAAATTGTCATTTTACAAATATTACAATCTGCACTTTGGGCACATTTCTCATAAAATCAAGCCATGTTAGGACTCTTCCTTGTTGCATAGACACATGTTTTTGCAATGCAGAACTAGTAGAAAACATGCTGGCATCAGTAAAAGGAACTGATGAGCTCTGAGGCATACAGCTCCACTGGATTAGATCATTTTGATGTGAAATAGAACTGGTTGTCAATTCCCATCTCTATGCTGTACAGTCTGTGCTTTTTTTCTTGTGCAGATTGCTTTACACAGATGCATTATCCCACTATAATGCCTTCCTTGTGATATAGAATTAAGTCAAATCTTTATCCACAACCACACTTTCTTAATCTCCCTTTCATCTCTTCTGCTAACTTCCCCTGTCTAACATACCCTGTGTGCCTACAGAACAAACAGCCACTTGTTGCTTGCAACATACACAGACAATGTGGTGTGTTCAGTCGTACATTATTTGAATAAATCCAAGTCAATTTTCAATGCTGAACAGCACAAACCAAATTGTAGCTAGTGGACTCTTCTTAGTGCCACTAGGCCAATAAAATTCCTAATGTTGCACAATGCCATTCTTTCTAGGAATTAAATAAACATGCTTGAACACAATGATCGTCAGCTCCATCATCATTAGTCACAGTTTTAATTTGTCAGAGTTAATATATGACTTGTGCGGTCACTCGAGTCATACCCCCGTATGTCAGCTGTGTGTTCTCCTTGGAGTCATAAGCACTGAGTCATAAGTGTCCTCAGTTAATCAGTGTGGCTTTTGGAGGCTCGCTCTTCACACTGAGTGCATGGTTCTGGGCTTTAATGATTAACAGGTCCCTACTAAAAATGGTCTGCAGGTGTTGTGTAATGTTCTTCACTGTAATGCACCTGACCACTCATTGAGGTACAATGTTGTGGCAGAGAGCCAAACATGTTTTTAGAGTTTTTCTTTTTTTCTTCAAATCATTGGCAGTAAAGAAAATGGCACGATGGTTGCACAGATGTTAAATGGAACTTGACCGAGTTGCATTTTGGCTTCATTTTTGCTGTAAATATGTGGGAAATACGTGCTTTTTCTCTTTTTGGTAGCCTTTTGAGTATTCAGCAATGATGCTAAAGCTTTGTGGGAAAGCGATTCTGGTCTGGGTCCTCAGAGAAAGCCTAAATGCTATTTTAGCGATTTGTATTCTAAATCACCCCTTGCAAAATACCAGCCTAAAATTAGCCCTACTTGGGCTTTTCACTAACCATTCCAAACCTTCTTAATGGCTGCGCTCTGTTTAGACAGTCTATCCCACTGGGTCTGTGATCCACTGTAAAGTATTGCAGGCTTCTTCTTGCCTCCAAAAAGTTCCTTTTATGGTTCTTTTACTGTGGTCGTATTTAAAGCCACTGTAAATTATCTCAGGAACAAGACAACTAGTTTTCCTTACTTTGAAAGTTGTCTTTTGAAGATCAGGTTACATTCCTAGAGTCTGGTCCCTAAATTTAATTTCCTAAAACTCTTGATTTAATCACACTGTACACTTATCCTGCTAATTAAGCTGCCTTGCAGGATTTATTACATTACCTTAATTGTTTTGGGTGGTTGTTTTTTAAAGGCACTGCTTTTGTCTTAGCATTAGTGATGCAGTGCTAGGGTTAGATCTGGATTGGTACCGCCTTGGATTAGAGTGCAGACTATTGTGACATATGGTCGGTCAATTTATCCCCTCTGTCTGAGGAAAGAAAACATGAAATCATATACTGCGCACACCACCATCAGCTTTAAATCAGTCTTTTGGCACTATACAATGTGTGCAGTTATAGCATACAGGTGGCAAAAAACATGTCGACATGTCAAGTTTAATAGCCTAATAGCACTTGAAGATTTGTAAGTTGTTTTCAAGTTGTAACCCAAGGGAGCTCCCTTTCTGTGTGTCTCTCTCCTTCCGTCTCTCTGGTAAGATTTATGGTTATGGGCACTGTTTTTGCTGGGGCAGCTTTGTTCCAGGAGGCTGTCGATGTCTGCCACAATCTGAGATAAAGCTGTAGGATTCCCACAGTACATGAGAAGCCAACGATTGTGGGCTCTGACGAGGGGCTGTACTAAAGAAACTCAGGACTGAAGTGTAATAGGGATATTGCAGATGGCAGTATTCCTCAGTATTCAATATGGCAGATTTAGCCAGCACCCACTTGGTTGCGTGATCAAAAGACCTCCCCTGACCCCTCTTGGATTAAGACTTTGAAGCTAAGATGGCAAATTTATCCTCTGAATAAGCTTAAAGTAGCCCTTGAATCTGTAGCCTCTACCCCTGCATTGGATTAAACTCGTCTAGAATTAGGCATGGCAGCATCCTGCACTTTTTAACAACAAGCCATGTGTGTGAATATTAAATCATTTATTATTAAGAGCTCAAAAAACACAAAAGTGTATCTTTTTTGTGGTTAGAACCTTGATTTGAATTTCAACTAAATTCATTAAATCATAATAAAAAACAAACAACATTTCAGCAGTCGAAATTGCTACTCTAGCTAGTGTTCTGTCTGTTATTAAGCAACATCTGGCCATCACAGGGTGATTTTGATTTTGTGAAACATAAGCTTTTTCTGCTTTTGAATTAAAGGACACTTAAACTGCACTTCAAAAAAGTCTAACTCAGTCTTGAATCAGCAAGGGTGAAATCTCTGTATTATGGAGAAAAACATCTGCCCTGGTTTCCTTAATTTGTGTGTTATGTTATTTAAGAGCATATCTAAGTGGTGAGACATTATTCACTGTGACTGTGTGTTTTGCGAGTCAGCTTTGCAAGGGAGAATTTGTAAGGACGAGTCAGCCATAGTGAAGTGGTTAAGTGCTGCAGATGACAGGTGCTTATTTCAGTTTCTGCATGTCATCGATGTAAGTAATGGGGTTAGCATGCTGTTGTTGTCATAAAAACCACTTGGCCAGTTCTTACAGCACAGACACTAACTGTGTTCACTCACAGCTAGGTTTGCAACAGTACGAGATTTTCACAGTACAATAACAGCCTCAGAGAAATTCACAATACACACAATTACACAATTATTATTATGTTTTTTTTATCAGTTACAGGGAGTGAAACCAGAAGAGTTTTTTTGGTTGAAGAGATGCCATATTATAATGGAAACTTGTAACCCTTTTGTTAATTGAAGCATGTATATAAAGTCTGACAGACAGTTGGGGAAAGGAGATGTGAAGACACAGGTGAGTTTAAGTCTGGTTGCATGTCTTTTCAATACCATAGATAAGCACATGTGCATGGCACCATCAATTTACATACCACATTACAGGTTTCAAAGTATACAGCTGCAACACTACAAGCATAATGTAGGTATCCAAGCCTCCCTATTCACTCACCTTGAGTAAGATTTTAGCAGTTTCCAATTTATTCACTGATTTTTTTAGTCACTTTCTTGTCTGGATCACGTAGTTTTGTGATTCTCTCTGCAGCGAGGGCTATACTGAGCATAATTGGCCTTGTTTTTCTGCTAGAGCCAACCTTAGGGCATGCTCGCATGTGCCCAGGTCAGCCACACGCTGGGCACAGCTCATAATTCGTTAAAGGCCGATGGAGCTGATGGGGGAGAGAAAAGGATAACCAGCCCCTCTTTGTCCACAACATTCTGTAAGTTTAGGAACTCAGTTGCTTTGCTCATTGAAAAGGAACAGAGACTCTGTTTGATGTGGAGATAGACGGGCTGAGCGTGAAGCATAGCCAGGACCAATGAGTCTGTCCTGTCTTGTGAGACTCAGATTAGGTCCCAATGGGGTGTAGAAAGGGCAGGGGAGGAAAGCGAGGCTATTGGGGTGCGATTGAACTTTCCAAAGCATACGGCACACAAGCAACAATACCCTTATCTCTCTCTCTCGAATCGGCTTCTCCAAACTGACTATGGCTTCCTGGAACAAACGGCGTCTTTTTATCTTACCCGTTGCGTAACTTGGAATTTAGGAGCTTCAAAATCTGCATATTTCATAACAAGCAATGAATGGAGATGGGGCCCCTAAATGCAGGAGGCCCCTTGGTATTAGATGTTTAGTACCTTTGACAGGAATGGCAGGTGTTGATCAACACTGCCTCCACAGCCCTGGGTATTTTCATTCTTCGGGTCGGTGTCTGCTTAAGCTGTTAATTGTGACTATGGTAAGAAACAAACTAGTGTTTTTTGCTCACGGGGGTCTTTGTTTTTTCTTGAACTCTTGAGATGTTTATCTTTGTCTTCCAGCTGAATATATAACTTAATATGTTCTTAAAATACTTGTTTTTTGTCCATATTCTCTTATTCTAAACATTTTACAAAGTGAAATGCTTTGACAGTTATGAGTAAGTTTTCGATTGCAAGCTTTTTATCGCACAAAGCCCATTCTCTCAGGATTAGGATGCTAGTAAAGCTAAACAGTGTCCTCTTGTTCTCTTTGCTGTGTTTGCCCCCCAACCTCAGCCCCCTCACCTCCCAGTTCTGCCCCTTGACAGGTGTACTAAAGGGGCCCATCTTTGTACTTGTTAGACAGCTCTCCCACCTCCCACCTCTCTGGCCTGCTGATGTCCCTTTGCCTACTTTACAGCAACTGAAGTGTCTTCAGCCTAATGCCTGAACACTTCGGCTGCCAGCTAGAGATTGCACAGTGGGGGGATTTGCAGTTTCTCTTAAAGAAAGCATAGTTGGAATGCCAACCTTCAGAGCTTTGCATCAACAGTAGGCGGTGATGTGGGGGGATATCAAGAGAGAAAGGTTGCCTGTCTTTCCTCACTGTGACAGACAGCTCCAAAAGAGAAATGAAAGGGGGGGGGATTCTTCAGTCTGCACTGGGTATCCGATTTATATGCGAACAACTATTCAAATATTCAAGAGTAAACACATCAAGTTGATTTAAAGAACAGATTGCTCAAGATTTTACCAGTTCGCTCCTTGGATTTAAGGACAGTCGTCATTTTGTTGTCAAATTTTTATTGCTGGAGTTTGCAACCTTGTGTTCCTCTATAGCAGTAGAACTTAATGTCAGGCATGTCCTACCTAAAACCTTAATTGAGCATCATTTTTCATTCACTTTTGGTTTCCTGAGTAAACGGCTAACAAGCCTGACAAAGGCAGTACCCTGCAGAGTGGGAACATAAAAGCCCCCCACCCAGGTGGAAGGTGCTGTGTGTCTAGCCTGAGGCTCCTTTTTAAACGCCAACTCTTTGTGCGTGCAGTTATAGGAAATAGGGCTTCAAAGGTGAAGCAACAGGGAATGCCTCGGTATGAGCATAGAAGTCTGGGAAGGCAAAGTTTCCCTGCCTTTTACCAGCTGCATGTAATCTGCTAATCCGTAGAGTGGACCGCCGGTGGTCTGTCGACAGAGGTGGACCAGGGCCGCTGACCACAGGAAGTATGCTGGGGAGGGGGACATCAAGGGATGTATGGGCCACCCATTGCAGTGACCCTGCCCAAGTGTTAAAGGTTAAGTGGACCCATTTTGGAAGACCCCCTTAAAGTCAGGCAAATAGTTCAACTTTGGATTGAAACGATAAGGTCATTTTTGGCATCGCACATGAATAACCCGTTAAAGATGTAATGTGAAAGAATGTGGCATTTCACCTTAGCCAATTAAAGAAGAATCCTTTTAAACAAAACTGAGGTTATTGAGTCATGCAGTGATTGATTATTAGACCCACATTTGGTTGCTTGTCTTTTGAAGAAGGGGGCAAGTCTCAAAGGAGCCCCTTGAAACCTCGTTCTACCATAGTTTTTGATGAATGCACAATTTCTTTGAAACAACTGCCACTACAGAGTCCTAGTTGGTTATTTAGGGGTGAGTCGCTGGAATGTCCAGCTGTGGTTTGACTCAATGGGCCACATTGAGAGGTTTTGATTGACATTGGTCATGGCTAGCCTGTCCAACATCCTATTTAGCCCCCTCCGCCATGAGCTGCTTCCATTTGATCGGACCACTGCAGACCCAGTTGTGACATGTTTAGTGATTTCACACTTGCTTTGTGGCAATAAGCACCCCTCCGTTCGCTCAAATGTTTTGAAGCATAGATAATACATTGCTCCCATGATTTGCAATGCATGACTGAGCATAGCTAGGGCCAGAGCGAAAGGAATGTTGCCAAGTCATATTGTGTCAGGCCCTCGTGGAAGTTGTGTGCTTCAAAGAGTCAAGCCAATGATACTGTGTACCCAAACTGAGACTTTCCTTATGGTAAACATCAAGAAAGAAGCATCAAAATCTTTTTCTTGGCATTGATGGTCTTGCATGACAAAAACATTCTATTTCACAAATGTCTATTCGCTGTGGGCAAATGATAAGTATTACAAACCTTTTCACATTGATCGCTTGGTACTAAGAAACTTTTTTTTTGTTTTTGGCTAAATAGCTTTCTGTCTCTCAGTTGCCTTTGGTTACAACCAAACTGGCACATCTTTTAAAAACATTACTAGTGCAAAAACCCTGTGTATGTAAATGTAAGTAATGGATGATAATAGTATCCCTTTGGTCAGAAGAGGGATGTGCAATCCAGATATGTGGCCTATCTTAAACTTAGCCTTGCTCTGCTTTTGGATAGTGCACTTTTCGGTGTGTTTACAGGTCAGAATGGACAACGTCTGTTGCATTACACCAAATCCAATTCTGTTGCACTATGTGTTAAAACTGGACAGTTATGCAAATGACCAAGCTTGACCATTGCATTAAATGTGCAGTTTTAACGTGGAACCTGCATAGAGGGTTGTACCTCTTTGGGGTACCAAAGAAGTAACTTCCTATGCAAAACACTGTAGTGACCTCGGCATCAGGGAGTCTATTTAGCCCTGTCACAATAAATACATTATTGACTTATGATAGGATGTGTGTTCATAAACTCAGTCATTGTATTGACCTTGTTATGGCCCATTTTATTTATTAGTGTTGAATAAAAGAATGAAGACAACATTTCAGCCAAGGTTATGCCAAAATAAACAGTCTGGTTTTCCCAACCAATGTAAGAGATACGCGCAGCAATTCTTCCTTTTTTTTTTTTTTTTACCTTCCACCCTTGTCTACTTGTGCAAGTCCAAAGAAAAATAAAACACTAAACACTGCGCTTTAAGGCCGCCCATCCCCGTGAGCTGACCGAAACATCTGGACTAGTTTTTGTTGGCCAAATTTTGTATCACATTCACCAATATGTGCGTAGAGTGAACTTCATTGTTTTCTCCATGATACATCTCAAGGCACTTAATGTTGTGAAATGGGGACGTGGCAGTATGTTGATTACAAATAGCAGGTACGCGCCTGTCAATTTAAAAGGATTCTAATGCACTAACATAGGTTTGGTGGTAAGGACAAACTTTGAATGAATCTGATGGTAATTTTGCGTGCATACTTGTTTTGTATGCAAAGAACAATGCTATGCTCATATTTGTGAATGTGGCCCAATGATAGATTCACAAATATCTTAGCTAGGGAAAAAGGCTATGGCTACAGGTTTCACTCTGGTCGATATGTCCCTCATACTGCGTTAACAAAATCAACAAGTGTGATGTTTCTGTTTTTTTCCATACCGGATCCTTAGGTTAAACTGTTATCAAATAGGAGTCAGTGGCCTTATGTTTGTATATGTGTAGGTCCATAACTTTTATATTTCAGGGTCTGCTCCAGAAGGGCATCAGAATGTTTTGGTATTGAGGTGTCATCTTGATGGTGAATGATCCGACAATGTTTTCATTATGGATCCCCCTCCACCCCGCGCTCCTGCAACTCCCGTCCCCGCTCCCAAACAAGAGGCTGGAATGTTGGGTTTCCATGACGCTAATGAAGTAAAAACCTGGCAATGTGTTACTGGCAGCCTCAGAGCAGCTCCTGATCCGCGGCCTCCTTCTCATCAGGATCAGAGTCTGATCCCCCTGTAGCCTTCATTCACCAGGGCTTATTATGCCCAGGAATGTCTCTCACTCACTCGCTCCTTCTCTCATAACCCCCACTGAAGCAGGGATGTGGGGTGCAGGGGTAAATTTGGGACAAATCCCAAGGGAGAGTACTACCCCAAATAACACACATCCCCCCACCCCCCCACCTCATACCCGGCAAAACTCCTCCCCTATCACTCCTTACAATCCTCCCACCACTAACCATCACACAAGAACACACACACACACACACACACACACACACACACACACACACACACACACACACACACACACACCAATCCCGCTTTCCCGTGAAAAGTGAAAAGCTGCCGTTGTGATTTATTGTTCCATAAATGCTTCATGTGGCTGGCCCATGAGGCGACCAGCCCAGTGTTTGCTAGTGGCCCCAGGGACAATAGTGAGTTTTCCACACTCAAACAAGTCCTCACGCAAAAGTCAGCGGTCTTCCCTGGGGAAAATGTAAAGATCTTCCCAGCAGCGGGTTTGTTTTGAAGTTTTCAGATGTCTAATACTTGAATACTAAATACTAATACTAATTGAAACATCTACTGTCATTGCAAATTTTTAAACAGGATTTTCCTTTCCAAAAGTTATTTTTCCCGTCATTACCAAGACAATACCTCTGCCAGAACAAAATGAACTCCTCAGATGTTCCTTTAACCGGCCCTCCCTGGTGGGAACGAGTCTTCTTCTCTTTGTGTCTCTCGCAGAATGGCAGTTGAGGGGTTAAATAATCAGTCTCTGTACATTATCCCATGTCCTGCTGGGCCAGTGGATGCAACCATAATGTCTTGCTAATTAGCCTCCATTTAGGATGGTCCAATAGGCCACACAACCACCATTGAAGATTGAAGCCCATGGAGCTTTTGCAAAGGAAGACCCTCTGTCTCGTGGGCATTCACGGTTCAGGCTTGTCCTTAATAAACCTTTAGCTTACCCAGGCTCGATGCCTCCAGGATTCAGGATTCAGTTACTCGGTCGATGAATGGGGTGTATAGCTTGTGTAGGGATGATTTAGGCCATTGTGTGTATTTTGTCATTGAAAGGATAATGTCCATAAATGGGATCTAAACTGACCAGGACCAATTAAGGGCTTAAGGGTTGAAGCAGCTCATTGTAAACGTTGACCCTTATCAAGGCATTGTGGGAAGTAGTAGATAAGGTCAGATAAGGTTTTTGGGAAAACTGGTAAAGGATGAACACTGCAAAGACTGTTAAAGAAAATTGTTATGTATAGTTTACTTGAAAATAGTGGTGAATTGCTCTGTTTTTTTGTTATTTCTCTGTTAACTAAAACAAATCTACATGACGTGTGTGTTTTCTTTAAATTTAGGTATTTTACATCAAGATTAAAAAAACAACAACAAACTAATCCAGTATTAATGGGAAATCACCGTTCAAAACGATTTTGATGCAGAGCGAATTCATGTCTCTCCAAAAAACCAGAAGAGTAATTCTGCTTTACTCAGGATTGTACAAATACAGTAATTTTTCAAATTATAAAGAAAATGACTTTTTCCGTACGCCCATGTGCATTGATTTTACAAGTATTGAGTCTCAGTTTGATGTGTGGTTGTGCCAGAAGCCCACCGCTGGCCCTTTTCCTGCCTCGTGGGGAGCTGGGCAGCTGAAACAAAAGGAAGAGAGGCTTTCATCATCAAAAACTACTCGTTCCTTGGCACTAGAAGGAGCTGTGCATGACATCTGATGAAGATGGATGAAGATGGTTGCTATGGGGAAGGAAAGGACTCTCCAGGTCCTGAAGCTTTTGGCAAGCAAGAAGCAACAGGGCATGTTGGCATGGGGTAGTTCATGTGGTAGTGGAACAGTCTTGGATTTGTGCTCATCTTATGTAAGCATTTTGGGGTGTCCTGAATTTTTTTTTAAGCCTTCTGTTTGCTTAGAAGATTTGTTTGTGTATGGATCTCTTGCAAGTGCTTAATGTTTACCTGGAAGTATCTTGTGACCTACTTGCAGTGTTGTTTCCCGGAGTTATTGCACCTTAAATAATTACTCCAGCTCTTTAGGTTTATGTTAAGTGGCCCATTGTTGATTAGCAGTGTGTGCTGATTGGCTTCAATGAAGCAGCATGTATGGCCATTTGGCACATTATGACCACTGTGTCTCATTCATTGAGCAAAAACAGGGGCTGCCACAGTCCTGTAAGAAAGCTTAAAACATGTAGAAAACAAAGTGTGTCCCTCTATAGCTTTTTGTTGACAGTGAGTGAACAAAAAGCCCGCATATTTTGTCGTTTTTTTCAGCACTTCATACTGGTTGTGTGATTGTTGTTGTGATGTTGTGACCTGTTGGTCAATGTGAACTTGTCACCTGCTGGTCAGTTGGCTGGATTTCCGGGTCAGGACTCAGCTAGCATTGTCATGACGGGCCACACAGACCCAGCATTATTAGCCCCGCTGGCGACACTATTTGTCCCACTCCAAAAAAGAGGGCTAATGAATAAAAGAAAAAATGGGAGACAGCTAAAGTCTTTCTGATCCCCCCTTCCATGAAGGGGTAATCCAGGGGTGATCGTCAGCACAAAATGTGGCTTTGACTGCCTGTATTCATTCTTTGTGTGTATCTGTGTGTGTGTGGCAGGGTGTGTATGTGTGTTTTAAATGTCACCTTTATTTACTAGGAAGTTACAGGGAGATCTGACCAAGAATAAACTCATTTATACATATGACTATTATAATCACATTTAAATCATGACATGAAATAATCTTGCCAAACAGCGCATTGTGTATTTCGTGCTTTAGAATGAAAGATATTTTAGTCAGAATGCCAATAATGTGTCTGTATGTTTCCAATGTGCAGTAAAAAAAAATACCTTAACCGTAGTTCATTTACTAATTTACATTTTCCCATACGGGACCACATTCCTTGACGATTTCGAGACCACATTATCAAGGTTACCTGATAGCAAAGTGCATTTTGTCCCTTTTGTAAATGGTGGTGACTCACTGTTAGTAAAGTCACATTCAGTACACACAGCCACATACCTGAGATGCTGTGTTGTCTTTGGTTAACTACAAACTAAACCCTAATTGCACAAAAAGAGCAGCAGGTCATGTTTAGTTATGCACTTGACTGTCAGGTTAGCACCCTTTTAGTTCTCTGTGTAGGTTTGCAGAGTTGTGTGCAGTCCCTCTGCCGTCTCTGCTTTATGGTGTAGTTGTGTAGACAGACAGTGCTCTCCCATGGCTGCCATGGCCACTCTTTCAACCAACAAAGCTGGAATGTCATGAAGTAATCCTTTTTCCAATGAGGTTGCACCATTTATGTAAAGCAGGAAGAATTTTAAAGCTGTGTTCTCCGTCCACTCTGCTTAGGTTTTATAGCACATGACAGAATGTTTAGCCTCTGTTGAAATACAGCGCAAGACCTAATAATTATAGGGTTTTCAGACTGAAGACGCAATTCATAGCACAAAATAGCATCTTGGAAAGCCTCCATATAGCATGCTCTATAGCACAACAAACCTGTCTAATTGCACAATGATTTGTAGCAGAAAAATACTGAACAACACTGATTTCTCATCATCTTAATGGCTAAAGCTTAACAAGGTTCACAAGGCTAATGGATAATGAGATCTCAGTGCTTGATTTGCAGTAGATGCTTTCTTATGATCTGTTAATGTTTTTTTTTTACCAATGCCATAATTTCATATGGTTAATTTAGGCTCGATGGGGGAAAAAGCCTCCTGGAATCCCCATATAACATCTGAAATGTTGTCCTTGTATTGCTCTTGCCCTTTCACTTTTATATATCAAAATGGCAAGACTCAGTCCTTATGTCTTTATGTTGGTGCATGTTTATGTTAGTGTGAGTTTAATCCGTAAACCGTATCCAGCATATACATATGCAGTGGTATCTGCATTAAAGGCATGGACTAAGTAGTAGTAAATGATATCTTATGTTGAATTCATGAGGCTTCACCAAAACTGTCTACAATCAAATTAAGTGTGTTTACACCAAACACTTTTGGTTAACTTTTGGTTTAGTAACCTTAGAACTATAGGTAATGGGTATTGACATGTACCTAAACCCTAGATCTGTTTGCATTTCCTCTGCAGACAGTACTCTTAAATGTAGGTATGGTCATAGTTGTGTCTCTAGTCCATCCAGCTCTTGCTGTATTTCCTTCTCTCTGATGATGCAGAGGTACGCCTGCACCTCGCTGATCATCCATGGAACAAAGCTGCATGCCAACATTTTCAGAACAAAAAAGAACAGGCTGGAGAATTTAGAGTTTCTGGTGCAACTGGTGGAATATTTTTTTTTTAAATTGTCCAAAATTAATGGTTTTCTCAACCAATGAATGGACTGTAGTGTTTCTAGCTCCACCTTTTCGTATCCAATCAGTGTGCTAGGTACTTCAACAGAGGGGTAACGAAAAAAAAAACAGTCCGAAACAGAACGGTTGTATTGGTACCATTTACATCTTTTAAGAATGGAAACTCAAAAATACTTGTTCTGATGTCTAAAGTACTGAACCAAACTGCTTAGTGGAAACAAGGCTATTGAATTTAGCTACATGCAGCACAGTGCATTTACTTTATTGACCTAAACAAAATATTTCTCAACTCCATAATACAGCCATGCTATGCTTAATACATGACATATTGAATGCAACATATACATTAACTGTTCCATTAAAATTATCTCTATAACTTTTCCAGAACACCAGGACTGCCTCCATCATGCAGTGCACGAGCGCCTAGGGGAGCTGCTTCGAGTCCTGAAGGCCATTATCAGCAAACACCAGAGCCTCAACTCGGTGGACATCCTCAGTACTGCTGGAACCGTCATCGCCACGGTCAAAGGTGAGCTGCTATGACCAGATCCCTCTTAAAAAAACACACACACATAACTCAGAGCTTTCCTGTTAAACATACCAGCTACTCCTCCACTCTTCCTTTGGTCTGTTTTCTGTCTCTGCTTATCTAATCCCCCTACTCCCCTGACAGTTTTCTCTCCTGGACATTCACTAACCGTGGCCTCTCTCTCACACTTTCTTCCCAAGTCTTAAAAAGAACTTCCCAGGGAATGTTTCTGAGTAGTTTTCTTTCAGCTTCAAAGCAATGCAGCCCCTCAGAAGTCACTCGAGTGCTTAGAATGCAGCAGCATGAGTTTCAAACCCCATACAGAGAGTAAGAAAATAATATTTTGGAGTCAGATACCTGATTCAAGAGGCAGGGGGAAGCGGGTGTCCTTTGTGCTTTGTTTGCCAGTCCAGAGGGAACTACACTGAGGAATCCTATTCAATCCCTCATTCTCTGAGATTATGATCTGGCATGCAGGTCAATTCTTAACTTGGCCGCCACACAAGAATCCCCTGGGTATACCTTGTCTCAATTTGCATTGCAAAGAGGGGCACTGGCGGGGCTGTGTTGCTTTTTGAAAAAGCTTTCACTTAATAAGGAAGGGTGACATGTTGAAGTGAACAAAGCCTGAAGAGTCTCTGTCTTAATACAGATAGAGCTCACCTTTCCTGAAATATTTGGAATAAGTCCATACACACATGGGTGTGTGCAGGTTTGTATGCCAAACAGCCATTAGCTGCATGCATCATCTTTCGTGCAGTAACTTGACTATATTTGTGTCATTCAAACATGTTGATGTACAACAAAACTGCACAGAGTCAGACCTTTTCAATAAGGAAGCGCTGGGTTTGACGGATGAATACACAGTCTGTGGAAGCCTTTGACTTAGTCTCATTGTTATATTGCTTTAATTGGCGGAAGGATTCTAAAGGTTGTAGATTAAGAATTTTAATATTGATAGCAACTGGATAAACAACGCCAGTGTTAGTGCTTTAACTGAACGTGTGCCTGTGATACAAATCATTTTAACAGGTTTAACACTTACAGTAGCTGTAATTACCTAGTCACTTCATAATGTGCAGTGAAGCATGCTATAACGACTTTTCTGCCACTAGGTGGCCAGACCTGCTCACTCATTGACACTAACACAGAGACAGTGTACTATCAGCTGTACACACTAATATTTTTACTACCAAACCTCAAAGCTGGAAATGTTACACACCATAAAGATGTAAAATATAGTTTTGCTTCTATTTATGGAGGTGTGATGTGTGATCAGGAAGTTATGTTTTTTCTGTCACGATTTTAATTTTAGAAAAAAGATCAAATGTGTATTGTTTGATTAATATTATATTTTTTTCGCATAGATGTTGCATTTCTGCCTAATAGAAATCTACGGTGGACCTCACTACTCGATCAAATAGTAGCTCATAAAGAGTTATGCCACTTACTCCATCCTGTGACACTTCATATCCTGTCGCATGCCACTTCACGACAACCTTCCCATTATTCTTTATTGGAGCAAAGGTTCGTCCTAGACCTAAATTGTGCGTAAGACTTTGCAGATGATGAGTGTTTCGAGAGTGTTGTGCTTTTCCACTGAAACAATACCATTTTTCCCCGATGATGTAACTTCCACGTTTGGACCACTGGTTGGGGCCTGAGCGAGTACTGGCATTGTATTCCAGCAAGCCTCAGGATGTCCTGTTGGGGGTAGGGGTTGGACAGAGGAGGAGGAGATGTAACCGCACAAGAGAGATGTGGTGCTTTGAATGGTGGTGGCTACAGTAGCTGGCCTGGGGTTGGAAGAGGCTCCCAGGGTGCCCCATGGACATTGGACCCCATCGAAATCCTTCTTTTGCACTCTTGCGACACAATCTTACCACTTCCTGTGAGTCTGAGAGAAGTTTTTTTTTTTTTTTTTTACATTGGATTTATTTCTTTTATGTGATAGAGGAACATAGTATTGGAGTCCCCTAAAGAAAAGTAACTTGTTCGGCACATGTTTAAGGCATTTGGACTTAAAAATAACCTGGAAGTTGTGGTTACCGTCATGATCAAGACAGCTTATTTCTGCTGAACAGGAGAAATACTGATGAATGTTTTGAGGTGGGTATTTGGTAGAATTTCCAGTTACATCTGTTTCCAAAACATCTGGATGGAATGCGCAAAAGCTACTAAGGAAGCATTGTAGCATTATAGCGTTGGTACGTGGGTGCTCTTCAACTTTCAAGGACCTGGCTTAAGAATTAGGATTAAGTACGCATACTACTTGAAGATTTGAGAAAATGTTCCAGATATGTTTTATAGTGAGCTCTTCCCAGCTGGAGATCTTTCCGTGTTTTTATATTTCTACTTCTGTTATAAAGACAAGATAGACTTTCAGTCTCAGTTAAGCTAAAGGAAGACAGTCAAAGACAGCGTGTTTTCTATGTAAAATGTCCGCTCTGTGAGTGCTTGAACTCTAGAAATCTCCATTGTTCTAATGGAAAGGAAAGACTGAGGAAATCATGGAGGCAGTGGAGCGGTCAGTGAGATCACTGATTTATCGCTTGGTGTTTGAGCTCATTTTCTGAGCATCTCTCTCCTAGTTTATTTTTTTTCTGCTCAGTCCGAACAGGAAGTTTATTGTGAAGACTGATTACAGCCGAATTTACACTGGTGTTTTTTTCCTCATTCTGTCCTCAGTCATCAGCATGTTTAGACTCACAGCAGGAAACTACTGCCTCTCCAGATTACAGCCAAATATATACACTGGCAGTGCTTGCTTATCTTTTCTGATTTAAGGTACAAAGTTGTTTTGGGATGTCTCTGAGGGATCTTTCGTTTTTTAAAATGTCTGCAGATTTGAGATATGAAGCTGTGTGATTTGAAGAGCAGATCATGACTCAAAAGAGATTTTCTTTGACCCCTTGCTTGACGTCACACACAGGATGATGAATCATGCCATGAGATTCATACCTTAAACACAGCTATATCAACGGTGCCAATGCGGGGTGTCTTAAGAATGCAGGGTTTTTAGGTACTAAACCTCGACTCACTCCTCTTTATTCACACTTTGACAGGGGTGAACTTTAAGGAGGTGAACGAAGAGAACAAACAGAAACTGTTCGGAGAGATCTACACTGCTATTGACACATTGGCGTTCACCTTTGGCAATGTGTAAGTACAATGTCATAACTGTGATTGCAATTCCCATGGCTCATTTCACTTCTGTGGGCTTTTCTTACTCCACCAAACTGCAGACAAGATGTGGATGCTATTTTTGTTTAACAGCAGTTTTTTTCAAATGTTTGTTTTCCCTTTCGATTCTGAGACTGCATGATTAATATACATCATCTGATGGGGTTTATACAGCACATTTGGAACAATCTAGTGCAAGGCAGAAAAACTGTTAACATTTAAGCATACATAATAAACAATAGTCATGAAATAGTATGAAGATAATATGGACAAAGATAAAACTAGATTGTAGACAGATGTACGTTATTGATCCAAAGTTTGGAAATTCTTGAATTCTTCCTTTAACAAGTAAAGCACTACAAATATTTCTGTGTAAATACTTGGCTTAAGTTTTTTTTTTCAAACCAACATTAAAGGTTAAGTGTGTAGGATTCAGGGACATCTAGCAGCGGAAGTGGTGTATAATATGTTTTCTATGTTTTCATTAGTTTCTAATCACCTGAAAACAAGAATCGCTGTGTTTTTGCTACCTTAGAATGAGCTGTTTGTATCTACATACGGAGTGGGTCCTTTTTCACTTGAGTCCGCCTTGTTTCTACAGTAGCCCAGATGAGACAAACAAAACACTGGCTCTAGATAGGGCCATTCGTGTTTTTTCGTGTCAGCCACCATTGTTCTCCTGCACACTTGGACCACTGGAGAATGTCAGTTTTGGTGCCTCCATGCTAGATGTTGTTAAATCCTACTCGCAAAGCCTTTAAAGGGGCTTTCCACTTATTTTACAATGGCATTTTACAAAGTTTCAAAAAATAACCCTAATGATGTCATGTCAGATTGGGCTTAAAACTTGCAGACTTGAGGTTGCAAACTTGCAGAAGTTTTGCATTACAAACTGGGAGAGTTGGAAAAAAAGTGGGCACTTAAAAGGCAGGGAACATCTAATGAAAAACACAGTTTAGGTGCATTATGGGAACTGTAGGATCCCATGTTTTTGTAGCTTGACCAGCGCTAGGGTCAGCCAGCCTCTGCTGCATCTATTTAGACCACTGGAGTATCTCTTTCAACTAAAACAAACTAATTTCCGTTTTTGTTTTCTATTAAGAGTTTCTCAACTCAACTTATTGATTTGTGTTTCTGTTTTCCTCCAGAGTGTCTGACTTCCTTATGGGAGATGTAGAGAATGGATCAGTGTTGGGGCTCCCCCTGACTAAGAGAAGCAGGGTAAGCAAAGAACAATGTCTGTGTTTTATAGTTCTGTCAACACATCACACTCAATTGGTGTAATTAATTCAGCACAAGTGACATAATCACCTACCAGAGCATCAAAAAATGAACAGCTAATAAGAGTGTTTTCATATGGCTCCCACTCCAAAGAAACATTTATCTTAAGTTCATTCACTGCCCCATGGACACCAGGATGTGGCCTACTGCCACTGGATTGCCGTGCAAAAGATATAAAAGCAAAGTTCAGGGGTTAAGTGAGGGCTGGCTGTTGACGCATGTTCCCGAAATGGTCTCTGCAAATGATGAATTGATGCTATGTATTGTTGTTTTCCTGCTGTACATTTCAGAACAGCTCTGAGGAGGAAGTCAAGGCTCTGATAAGCCTTGTTTTAAGTGTGTTAGCATAGCGTACTGTGCTTTGAGTAGGAAATTCATCCGCCCTCATTGTAGAAATTTTTTTTCTTGTTTTCATCTGTCTGTTTTTCAGTCTTTTGAGAACCTCTCAGTGGAATCTGGAGGATCCGGTCCCGAGAAAGATGATCCGCCAGGTAAGACAGATCTCTGTAACACACAGCTACTGTACTCTGGTGCTGCTATGTGAATGTGTGGGGGGAACGTTATCCTGGCATATTTGTTGGAAAAGAAGCTTATAAATCAATTTTAAGCTTATCTACTTTTCCAGCTTTATTACTCTGGGCTCTGGCGTTGCTTGGGCTTATGTCACTGTTATTGCCGTGTTGTGGGGTTATCTTGGGTAAGAGCACAACTAGCTCTAAACTCTGGATGACCGGCCTCCTTAACCACTTATTAATACATCCAGCAGTCAGTCTGCTGTCGGTATGACTTATCCTCAAATGGTATTAGCCTGATTCGTGCTCACCCAAGGTCAGTGTGGGCTTTTCTCACTGACTCACTGTCACAGATGTTGCATCCTAAACTCACATGTAGCATGTCCAGCAGTGGTGGTAGGCACATTGCATGGGGGTTGGGTGTTGCGGTCATGTTTAAGCCCAGAGTTACAACTCATGGGGGCGCGGCGTTTTTCACAGGGCCGTCTCCGCCGGTTCGGGCAGAGGAGGTGGACAGGACACTGCAGCGTCAGGACAGCGGGGTTGAGTCAGCGCTGCTCTATGCCAAGGCCTGGTCCAAGTACACCAAAGAGCTGTTGGCGTGGGTGGAGAAGCGTCTCAGTATGGGTGAGTGGGGGCAAAGCAGTTCTGACATCTTGGGGAGACAGTAGATAAATAGCACCTATCACGCTGACATGACAAAAGTCAGCTGTCGTGTGTGTGTGCTGAAACATGTACTTAACTGTAGTGCTTCATTACACAGTCTGGGTCGTGATGTCAGGGAATCTTTGAGATTTTTTCATGCGCATGTCATGCACATAAAAAGCAGCACTATAAACATGACAGCAATAGAGGTTTTATATTTTGATTAATTATAACAAAGATATTGAGATTTTCTTTAACAATTGCCTTCAATTACCTGGTTTAAAATTCTGAAAATTTCTGTATCAAAGAACATGCAGGGAAAGATAAGGTAAATTTGCCTATAGCTTATTGACACAAACTACCTACATTGTTATAAGAGAAAGCTGCTTGACATTTGGCTTATTTAACTGTTCAACAACAGCTTACTGTGATGTTGCAAAATCCTGCTCATATGTACACGAGTTAAATGCAGATTTAAGGTGAGAACAGAGACTTTCTACCTTAAGCTGGTGAATTTGAAAGCAACCTTTCAGTGTCAAATTACACAAACATGCTTCTGCACAGTGGAGGTCATTTCTGAATGGAGGAGAATTTTAATTTTGACTGATTTGGAGATTGGAGTTTAAAATTAAGAGAAATACTCACTTTTAGATCAATGTAGGAAAAAACAAAACATATTTTGTGTATTTATTCATTTTCCTGATTGCTATTTTTATTAGTTTTATTGTCTCTTATTCGTTTTAGATTTTTTTAAGCCTTTTTTAATTTAAAATAGGACTACTTTCCAGATTTTTTTTATTATTATTTGCTCCTTGCAGAGACAGGTGGCTAAAAATGCTTGCGCTTAGACACAATGTCTAAACACAGCATTTTAGCTAGAGCCATAAATGTGGGGGGAGATTAATTAGGGGGCCAATTTCCTGAGAATTCTTTTCTCAATCACCTGAGCTGGGCTTAAAAACAATAAAGTCTTATCCTGGCTCAAGGTTGAGCGTGCAGTGTGTGAACCTTTGTTCACCACTGCGGTTTAATGAATGGTTTCAGTCTAATACTTAGTCATTTGGTCTGTCAACACATTGACACAAAGCACTCAGTCAGTACAGTACATTTTGTTATCAGGCAAACATACATGCTGTTTGTTTAACACATCCACTTGGGTTAATGCTTTGTTTACTGATTAATTATATAGATTTGTCTCATGACTCAAGGACATTGTGGGATTTAATCAGAACACGCTTTAATATATTTTTTCGGTAGTTGTTTTTCAGCAAGATTCAACAATAACCTCAGCACAAAGCAAATTTATGCATGCACGTAAATGATAACTTGAAGGCCTGTAGAGAGCACTGTATGTGTGAAACTTAATTAAACAGAACTTTGCTTTGGTCTCTTTGCAGATATTGAGTGTGCAAAAAGTTACGCCAAAATGGCCGAATCTGCCAAGACGCTTGCAAGTCAACAGGTGAGTAGACGTTGCAGTTGACATCACAATGTTTTAGCTGTTTGGGATTGACATCAAGACTTTCTCCTTCTCATTTTAGGAATTTATGCCTTTCCGTGAGATCTACATGACTGCATTCAAAAATGACACTGAATACAGCCAGCTGGTACTTCACACCACAGCAGTACTCCAAAGCAACAAATTTATGCAGGTAATCCAACAACACACACTTTCTGAACTGGGACTTTGGTTGTACGATGGAAACGAGGACTTACTGACTGTGTGTGTGTGTGTTGTGTGTGGGGGCTTACGTGTTTCTTTCCAGCCTCTCCTGTCCAGAAAGAATGAGCTGGACAAACTCCGAAAAGAGGTCAAGGAGCAGTGGCAGAGAGAGCAAAAGAAAATGGTGAGTTGATTGCCATAAAGGCTGCATTCTGTCGAGGGCCACACACAAACGCACACAGAATCTAAAGATGATTCACTGACCCGAGGCCTCGGTCCAAGGATGCTCTTGAAATGCCAAAGCCTAATATATGCATGCAAACAAATGCTTTGTTTTGTCATGTAGTCGTGCAGCCTGCAGGGACAATCAGTCTCTTCCATCTGTGACAGAATAAGCACCATTTACTAAGTTAATAACTCTTATTACAGAGCGGGATTAGTCATTTCTACATTATTGCTTTTAATTAGTTTTAATGTTAAGAACCTCTAGTAAAGTTCCCACAAAATAAAAAGTCATTGAACATTAATTTTGTATGTAATACTGTCTGAATTGCATTGATCTGGTCCTGTTTGGTTTGGTAATGGTTGTTACTGTACATAATGATTACAGTTAACCATTAACGTAAAATTAGGGCTGTCAAATGATTGATTTTTTAAATCGTGATTAGTTGCAGAATTTCTATAGTTGGTATTTTTTAATCACGTTTTCAATTCTTTTATTTTGCATATTTTGCATTTTCCATATTGACAGATTAAAGCAATTCTTACCGAGTTGTCTTGAATAGGAATCAAATGACAGCAAAGAAATAATTAGGACTAGCATAGAGTGGACATGTCTGTGAAAGGGGAGACTCATGGGTACCCACAGGACCAGTTTTTATTCAGATATCTTGAGGTCATAGGTCAACACAGCCCTGTGAGATGGCAATGCCATTTTTTCAATCATCAACATTTAGCCTAAGTTTGGAGCGTTACTCCGCCCCTTTACTGAGAAGCTAGCATGGCGTCATTGGTTTCATAAAAATGGGAATGTTGGCCAGCGATAAATGCGATTTGAAAAAAAATTAAGCTGTTAATTATGGACCCTTATTGCATCATGATTCATGCATTAACACTGACAGCCCTACTTAAAAGCTATATTTTTTGCTTTAGCTTTGGTTATCATTGCTTGACTTGTACTTTTCATTTAAGTGGTTAGATGCATGATGTTGCACCATTTGCACATGTCAAACCTATCTTTGCACATACTGTATATGCAGTGTATGTTATTGTTTGTTTGTCGGTGTATTAACTTCTCATGTTTGCATCTCCAGAACGAGGCAGACAGTGCTCTTAGGAAGGCCCGGCTGCTGCAGGCTCAGCGGCAGGAGGAGTATGAGAAGGCCAAGGTGTCCACCAGCCGGCTGGAGGAGGAGCAGATCGGAGGAGGTGGAGGAGCAGCGGCTGTGAAACAGCTAGAGAAGAGGCGGAGGCTGGAGGAGGAGACTCTGCAGAAGGTACAGCACCTCCTCCGATGGGCCTGTGGCTCTTTCATTGTGGTACATTGTAGATGTCCACACAGCCTGAATTCAGTTTAGACTTTTAAAAAAAAAAATTCAGATTCATTGACTTTTTGTTTGTTAAAGTTGGTTTTAATTATTTGATTTCACATACTTTTTATTATCATTTTTAACTTTAAGTATCATTGTTTGCCTTTTTAAAAATCCATTTTACTAATAGAGTAGTTGTTGTAAACAAGACGACTGACTAATGGAATATAAAAAACATCTAGTACTTTGTAGATCCATTTGTCAGAAAAATAAGAACCCAAGTACTCCTCACATACCCCTGTTTACAGTAGTTTGTCAGCTTTTATTGGATTCGATTATTGTTACAGAGAGACAAAAAAGGTGGAAAGGCAGATTTTAGGGATTTTAGGGAATTTCTCTCCAGTGACACTAAAAATGGCAGTTCAGTCCCAAGTCTGAGCCAATGAGAATCTTTGTTTATCAACTTTGGACTGTGTGACTCACACCGGTAAATGACATTCAGAGATTTGAGAATTTAAATGATTTGTCTCCCTTGTGTTGGCAGGCTGAGGAGGCCAGGGAGCACTGCAAAGCATGTCAGGTTGATGTTGCGGACAAGAGGGTCGATCTTGCCAACACCAAGAGTGAGATCATCACTCAGCTCCGAGAGATGGTCTCTCAGTGTGACCTCACCCTCAAGGCTGTAAGTTTATCATGTATATTTTAAAATTCAGATCAGCTTGAATAACAGAAATAACACACTCCATTCTGGGCAGACTGATGAGGAGGCACTCAGTGCCTGATACACAGGTTGATATCGTTTGTTCCTCATTTCAGGTGACGGTCAATTGGTTCCAGCTCCAGCAGGCCCAGGTTGTGTCTCTCCCAGTCAACCACCAGAGTCTGTGTGAAAATGCCAAACTGTACGAGCCGGGCCAGCGCTATATCGACTTTGTCAGGAGTCTACCCACTGATGTGCCTCGTCTGGAGTCCCATTCGTTTGATTCGGCTGTCACACAAAACACAGGGTGAGACATCAAGACACTGCTACTAAGAAACATATGGGTTCAATGTCTTGTGTTATTGTTGGAGCGTCAACCTGGAGCCCCTTTTCCTGTATTTTGTAACTAAGTGACTACTAGAGACAACTTTTTAATTTTTTAAAATTGTTTTAAGAGAGACCACTGCAGTCCCAGTGGTGAAACAGAGTGACAGCATTACAGAAGGGACCCGACAGAGAAATTAAGCATTTTTCCCCTTACCATTCCCTGGTCCTAGGATGACCAACTTGACATTCAGCACAGGGTCTTCTTCAGAAATTTCAGAAGAGGTGACTTTAAGCAGGAAAGCATCAGTCAGAAACATTAGTGACAGCTGGAGAGAGGAGTGCTTCTAAGAGTTTGTTGTGTTGGGGTACAGAAAGCTCACTGTTATCTGAAAGGTCTTCAATGTCACGGCTGAAGCATTAGCTGATTTCGACAAGGTGGAAATCTTTGTGAGATTTCAGAACAAGACATCTCCTTAAGCAAGACTTGATTACTCACAGACCGGATCATGATGTCAGACATTCATATAACAATCTGAGCCTGTCAATGGTAAAAACAAGTACTTTTAATGGGTGTGAATTGCCCATAGGAATTACATTGCAGCCTGTTTAACTGCTGCCCCTGCTGTGCTCTCTCTCAATACCAGACCAATTGCAAAAATTGGTGTCTTCATTACTTACTTTGAAACATGAGTAAACAGGGTCCTGGTTCAAAAATACTGATTACTATTGAGGATTGCGTCTAAATTTAACCAGCCCCTTGGTTATCAGTATTTATGTTAACATTGTCAGATCTTATCAAGGAAATGACTGAGTTATTTTTGTAAGACTGATAAAGTGGTCCATCATAGAATTCTCTGGGAGCGTGAATGTTTATTTATGGTAAACAAGTGGTCGTAAACACAGGGAAACTGAGTGTCTGCGATAGTCTGTGGTGCTGTAGATCTGTTGTGGTGAGAGGTGGAGAGATTGAGTGGGGAAGCTTGTTTTGGAAAGCGTAAAACAATTGGGTTGGCCAGGCTTCCTGCGGAAATGACTGTGGTCACGGGAGAGAGGAGCTGGGGCGGTGGGCTCGCCATCAGTTTCACTAAACCTCTGTGAAGTTTTTCAGTAGCTTTTGCACCATAAACATGTCTCTCAGAGTAAATTTAAAACATTTGGGTAATTATTTGTAACCAGTTCTTACAAGCTTTGGTTAAAAAAAATGTTAGTTTTAACCTTTACCCCTTTTAAAGAGTTTTGTTGACGCTGGTTTGTGGTCACACACACACAGATGAAAAAGAGAGTGCTTTGTTCTTAGTTTTCTCCCCCCACACCCCCAACTCTGACCTCTCTGATCAAAAGAATTCGGCTCAGGACAGAGAGGAAATGAAACTTAGACACACACTTGTTCACGTGTATCCACTGGTCTTCAAAAGGTTAAATTTAGCCGCCTGACCTACATTCTCTATATTGTGAGATACATTAGAGTACTTCAGTGAACAATGGTTGACCTGGACTGCACACCGGCCATTGACAAGCCTATCAGTTAATCACGTTAAACTGTAATTAACTGCTGTCTTTGATGATAGGGTGGGGCTGATCTCAGGATATCAAGATTATTCAGGAATTTTTTGATTAGTGATGGAATTAGGAAATTTACTTGAAATCTACTAATTTGATCCTGCAGTATCCCAAGTACAGATAAAGATCTCATTTGGAACTGTCTGTAGAGAGAAATGTTGTAATTGACTGTAAATGTCATTAAAATTTAACATAGCTAGAGAAACAGGACCAAATTAGAGCTGAATGGAAGTAAAGTGCTTTGTTGTTTTTCAGATTTCTCCTTTTTTCCTTGTGATGGGGTGTAATTGTCAGGAGTTTAACCTTTTCCAGATTTTGTTGGAGTTGGAGAGTTTGTTGTTGCTGTATTTATTGTAAAAACCCCTCAGACACTTTTTTTTTTCATTTTGAGCTTGATAGATAAAATTAACTTGACTTAAATAAATTCCTATGATTAGTAATATTTTACCAGAACACAAAGAGTATTTCAACAAAAACTGTGTTTTTAAAGGCTCCTTTCCCACTGGACCAAAACCCACTAATATCTGGCTTTTGTCTTTAGTGGGAAAGGTTACAATCAGCATTTATTCACAGGACAAATGACCCCGCAGCACTCGTAGGTATTTATCAGCTCCAGCTTCAAATGGCAGTGGAAACACAATACCCAGGCGGGCATGCTAATTTTTCGCCCCATTTCCAGTAGGACAATTTGTAACTTTTTGTCATCTCAGCCATAAATTCTGTCCATCTCCATCCAAAGAGAGCTCAAAGTTTATTCCAAATTAGTTTGCACCGTGTTAAAAAGAGAGGCTCATTAAGTAACAGATATACAGAAAGATGGAACCACTGTAATGTTTTCCATGCTGTTTTTTTTTGTTTTGTGACATGGACACACTAGGAAAAAAAACAGAAAGGCATATATGTCTCCTAGCAAAGAGAAAGTAATGCAACACTTTTGTAGAGGGTTTTTGTGAGTTAACCCCATAAATGTGCTAATTTTGGTTATAAAAAACAAGGATATCAGCTTAAATCAAACTGCCAGTTACTCCTGACGGTCAGTCTGGAGTACCTGCAGTAAAATCTTTATCCTGCCTTAAAGATATCCATTACAGTGATGTTTTTCTTTTACTGTCCCATGAAAATGATACACTGTTGTTTTAGATGACCTTTAGAGGATTTACTCTTTTGTGTATACGGACCTGAACTGGCCTAGGCGTTCTGCGCATGTTCCATAGTCCCCACACCGGGCTTTGACCCGGAAGCCGAACAGCATAAATTCATAAAAGAAAGCAGGGAAATACAAAAGAAGAAAAAGAAAAACAAGACAAAGTTACCAAAAGAAGCGTAATGTGATGTAGCAGGTCAACCAGAAGAAGGTTCAATAGCAGCTAGCTGAAAGGGGGCATATTTCCACCTTCCATGACACACCTTCTGTCAATATAATAATTTGCTTGTATACTGGGATGAGAACTGTAGTCCAATTAAATGACCTATTTAAGTAATAACCATAGCATGGTTTAACTGTACATGTAAAAATACTGACCGTTTCAACTACACTTTATGCACAAAATGCATCTTGCTTGAACCTCAGTCCTTGAAGGCACTGTGAGTATATCAACATCGTCACTGTTTTCATTCTAAAATTTTCCTCCCTAGGTTGCCTTTCAACAAGCGCTTGCTGACAGGCAGCCACTCGTCCCACAGTAACCTGTCACATGCATCTGTGACCTCTGAACTCCTCGGTGCAGATGAAGTGGAAAGTCCCATCTCTGCCCAGCATGCCAGGATTGCAGAAAGGCGCTCCAACAGCAGCACTGACATCCAAGGTATGCAGCTTTACACTCAGCATATTAGCTCTTGCTCTCAATATAATGATGTGTAATCTCTAAGGAAGTGTCTGTAGTGATGATTTGGTCAAGAGATTTCATTGTATGTACACAGATAATACATTTTTTTTTTTTTACCTTTTGTCCCTTGAGACCAAAATACAGTGCAGCCACATAAAAGACAGTTTGCTTTGTGAAAAGTGTGCAAAACTCCTGAATATGATGTGTGTAAAGGCTGAAGATAACAGAATCTTTCTCCCTTTGTTTTGTTTTTCCTATACACACATGTTGAATCCACCCAGATCTTTTTAGGCAGCACTGGGCGAATAGGTGCATCACTGATTTATGGGCTCCGCTGTTGAGGTGAAAAGATAACCGTAGTAAGCCTCATTTTGTCTTTCAATGTTGTGATATGTTTTTATCCAGCACTACGGATTCAGGCTTCATTTCGTCCCTGGGCCTCGGCCAGCCAGGGTGGAGGGATGTGCAGTGATTCAGAGAGTGCTGGAGGGAGCAGTGAGTCCCGCTCCATGGATTCCCCCACGGCAAGCCCAGGTATGATTGTTAAGGCTTACCTTGCCTATCTAAAGTTTAATGTAGCTTTTTTTTCCCCCAAGAGAAAAACTAGATGAAAACCTTTTTTTCTCAGGTTTTTTAAATGGGCAGGTTCCTTATTAATTCATTCATTTGCAGCCTGTCACCATCAGATTATTGGCTGTAATCTTTTGAGAGGTGTTGTATAACAACTTTAATCTTCTGCATAAATCTGTCAAAAAGCTGTTAAAAAAATAATAAATACATGTACTTCCTGTCAAGCTTTTAATTTTACTGCCTAACCAAGATAGCTAAATCCTTCGGTTTACCACAGTTACATAACACTCAGCTCCAAATATCACATACAATGTATCAGTCTTGTGTCACTGACAGAGAAATCACACAAAGCAGATAAAAAAGGAGGGGCATTCCTCAGCGCTGACTGTCTTAAAAGCCCCTGGGTCCTGCAAACATTTTTCCCATTGAACTTGATGTTCACCCAACTTTGTTGGTGTGTTATCTCAAAATGGTGTTGCTTAGCAACCACTGACAGTGTTGCTCCTCTGTTGAACATTGTGCAACTCTGTTAGTCTACAACACATGCAAAGACATGAGGGTGGAATTTTTTATGCTTCTTTTGTTGCTCAGAAACAGTGCATATGTTAAAATTGTTTCGAAAATTCTTATTTATCAGTGCATATCAATTTTTACTGTTTCAATACACCAGTACTAGCTGCACTTTCGTGCTCTCTTATTGTTAATGTTTGCTAATGTCATTGTTCTATTCTCTACGAACTGAAAAATTTAAGAAAAGTTGTTTTCATGTCATAGCCTTGTCATATTTATCTCTTTATAACACATTTTAAATTTTCACGATTTCTGACTAATTTTCCCTGTGGTACTGAAGATGGTATGGAATATCATTTTATTTTTTATTTTTTTGCTGGTATTGTATTGAAGTTAGAAATTCCAGTAAAATGACAACATGATACATATGTTACACAGTGTAATGTCCTTGTACAGATAAGCTTCCGGAAACATCTGGATATAGCCAGTCTCCTCTAAGTGTTTGCAGATAAGATTTCCTTTTAAATCAATCAGTTCATGTAGAGTGATACAGCTAAAAACACTGAAAAATACACTATGTCCTCTTCAATAACTAACATTTAACAGTGACAAAGGTTCTGTTGTCAGCCTAAGGACATATCATACCCATACATTATATTAAATCTTTCTTGCTTAACTTTCAATACAAGGTTTTTATAGTTAATGAGTTAGAATGACTGCTTTTGGCTGGGGGAGGATGGTAGATTGCCCCCTACTTGACCCCAATGATCCATTCAACCCCCAAAGTGTAAACGACGGTGTGGGAGTTCACCCCTGACAAGCTAAAAATGGGGCCTATTGGAAATACTTGTCCACACAAGAGAGGTGTAAATCACTGCCAATCCCCTACTGTCAATTTGTTTATCATCAACATGAAGTTGACCACACTCTATCATTTGGTGCTTTTAAATTTAGGAAGTTGTCACAGCCCAGGGCCCAGAACTGAGAGAAAAATGGAGAATGGAGCAGAAGTGATGTAATGTAACTGCGAAAATGTGGACTTACTGTTGTGTTCTGTTTTACCGTTCAGGAGACTTTAAGAGGAGATTACCCAGAACCCCCTCCACTGGCACCATGTCGTCTGCTGATGATCTGGATGAGAGAGAGCCTCCTTCACCCTCTGATAATGGTGAGTCAAACCCAAGAAAGCCACACTGTATGATACATTTTTTCTCTGTATTTTCTTTTCTCTTTTTGGTCTGTTTGTTTTTGTATGGTATTATTTTATTTATGCGACATTATTTCAATAAATGTAGTTTTTTGGGGGGATTGTCAGTTGCATTTTGTTTACTGCTGTAGCTGCATTTTCTCTGTTAATATGTATTATCTGAGAATGACCCTGTTTCCGGGCAGGTCCCTCTAGCATATACAAGAAGAAAAGAACATGACTTCTTTTGATGCTGCTTGTCCTTAATTTCTTCTTTCTCTCCGTTCACTCTGCAGGCCTATCTGAGATGGTAATCGAAACAGCCAGCTCTCCAGGTCCCTTTCGAAACACCCAGATGTCCAAGGCTGCTCAAACCCACAAGTTGAGGAAGCTCCGAGCGCCATCCAAGTGTCGTGAGTGCGACAGCCTGGTGGTGTTTCACGGAGCAGAGTGCGAGGAGGTAACCTTGGTTTCTTTTCTTTTTATTTAGTTTTAGGACTAATGGAACAAAACGCCAACTGTGAGCCTCCTTTTAGACTTTCATTAAATGTAGTGAGTCCAAAGCATTCAGAGTATTTCAAGTTCAAGGAGAACATTGCCAAAGTTTCACAATGGCGTCTTTATCGCTCATGGTGAGCAAAAATCAAACAAAAACAAAAGAGAAAGACCGCCTCGTCCCTCATCAAAACCTTTGAATAAAGGGAAAAGTTTAAACTGGCCACGGACTCTCCTCAGAGACCGAATCCACCAACTGGTCTCAGTCGGGGAACGGGCCGTGGAAACTGAAGACCTTTTGTTCATCTTCCGAGGAGTCGCCCCCATCACCCCTGTTTATTTTAGATCCAGTTCTCTCTATATTTATTAAATACACTGAAGACAGGACAAAAACAAAACGGTTACAGGAAAGCTGTTTCTAAGATGGGTTATGTAATAGTGGCAGACACATTGATAAGACAAATAATATGAAATGTGTACTGGAATCATTCCATGGCATTTGTTCAAGGGAGTACCAAACACGAAGCTTTCCTGGTTGGCCTTTTGGTCTTAGTTTTAAGAAGTAACTCACAACTTAAAAATAGTTTTGAGTGCAAATATTTGTGCCCAAGCTGTAAACAACCTGAAACAGCTTGAATGGATTTGCTTTAGACGGGGGGATGTAGAAACATGGTGTCTATTTGTCTCCATAAACATGCAGCTTCAACTGAAGATTGATTGCTATTAACTTAACCTTTATCCTTGTGTCATCCTGTTGCTACTCTAATGTTCAAAATGTTCAGTCCCATCACTTCTATTTCGATCTATGCCTTTCATCAGTGTAATAAAAATATTCAACTCCATCGCTTTCATAACAGAGATACTTTTCAAACTGTTTGCAGTGTTCATTAGCCTGCCATAAGAAGTGTCTGGAAACCCTGGCCATCCAGTGTGGCCATAAGAAGCTCCAGGGGAGGCTCCACCTCTTTGGCATTGACTTCACACAGGCGGCTAAAAACAGCCAGGATGGCATCCCCTTCATCATACGGAAGTGTACATCAGAAATTGAGAACAGGGCCCTCAACATCAAGGTATTATCAATCAAATATGAGAGATATTTGCTTTCCTCACTGACTGTTTACCTGCTATTCAAATGTAGACGGTCAAGATGACTGCTTTGTGGGAATTACTCTTAAGTCTCTAAATAAATGTTATTTTCTAAGAAATAAAGATGTGCTAGTTATCTTTTGCAAGCACATTCATGGCACCAGAAGTGAGTGCTGATAAGCCTTCATGTTAAAACTGAATAGAAAATGTTTTGTTGTAAATATAATTCATCCTCAAGTCAAAATATTTTGTCTAATTCTTTGACCCACATTGTATTCTTCAACTTAAAGTTTGCATGCATTTGCTGTAAATGCATATACTGCATGATGTTTCTATGTCTTCGGCATATCCAGTTAATATTCCTCAGGACAATTTTCATGCAGATTGCCACAGTGTTCCTAAAAATTGCATCTCATTTTCCTGTGTTGAATGCATTTTGTTTTTGTGCCATGAAGGGAATCTACCGCGTGAACGGTGCCAAGTCTCGGGTCGAAAAGTTGTGCCAGGCTTTTGAGAATGGCAAGGATTTGGTGGAGCTCTCTGACCTTTATCCCCACGACATAAGCAACGTACTCAAACTCTACTTGAGACAGGTGGGCTGCTTTTCAGACCTTATCCTGATCTAGCATGGGGTATTATAAATTTACTCACACCTGCAAAGAGGCTCATCTAAATAAGGACACAAGATGGTTTAAAGTGTGTGCTGCAAAACAAAACCCTGCAGTGGTATTTATTTGTCTTTGTTTATTTTTGGTACATAACTCTTACCTCTCATCCGCTAGTGGCTAATCATATTTTCATTTCTGTCCCACTTGTCTATTTTACTTTCCATTTCAGTTGTCTCTGTTTATTATTAACTTCCTTGTTACATTTGTTTTTTCTGCTTCTTTTTTTCCCCTCATACTTTCCTCTGCAGCTTCCTGAGCCACTCATCCTGTTCCGCTATTATAACGACTTCATCGGTCTGGCCAAGGAGAGCCAGAGGATCATTGTGGAGGAACTGGAGGCCCTGCGGCTCAGTCCAACCCCAGTAACCCCAGCACAGGTCAGCGTGGATCTCAACCGGGTCCTCTTCAAAATCAAGGACCTGCTGAGGCAGCTGCCGCCAGCTCATTACAAGACGCTGCAGTTTCTTATAGAGCATCTGCACCGGTACAGTCACATGATCTATGAAACGCATTTCTGCTAAAGGCATCAGGAAATGGGTTTTTTAACTTCTTTTTACATTTATAAACAATATTCCTTCCCCTCTACAGGGTGACAGAGCAGTCAGAGGAGAACAAGATGACAGCGAGCAACCTTGGTATCATCTTCGGACCAACACTGATCAAACCGAGGCAGGCGGACGCAGATGTTTCCCTCTCCTCTCTGGTGGATTATCCGTATCAGGCACTCATTGTTGAGCTCCTGATCAGACATTACCAGATGATCTTTGACACCCCACTCAGTCCCCTGAGTGGCACCTCACCTACAGACGTTGATGCCACCCGCCTCACCCACCAGGAGAAGGAGCAGCAGCTGAGCAGGCACTCCAGGTCGCTGGGAGACATTAAGGAGGTGATTAGTAATTTGTTTTTATTGTTATTATGAGAGTTTATATTTTCATTGGTACGGCACAGAGCAAGATTTAACCTGTGTCATTAAAACATTAAAAGGTGATTGACACTGTGTTTTCTGTCTCTGTTCTTGTCTGTCTTACCATTACAGCAGAGCTCTAAGGTGTATAAGAGGCATTCCTCCATAATTCCTTCCTCCCACTTATTGGCTGAGGTTCAGGAGACGCTGCCAAGCCTTGACGGAAGCGACTTTGAACCTGGTGAGTATCGGTACAAAACAAGGTAGCCAATAAAGCATAAGTATTTGACCAATCTTGCTCCTGAGGTTTGATCTCTGTGTGGAGGCTGCGGGATATTGTCTATGTTAGAGCTGCAGTCATTGATTGTTTAACTGATTAGTTGTTGACTATCAAAAAATCGCCCACTAATTTGATAATTGATTGATTTGGGTCATTTTGTGGATATTTTCTCATTTCTTTACACCATGACATTAAACTAAATATCTTTGGGTTGTGAATAAAATAAGACATTTGAGGATGCCATCAACAACTAATCACTAAATCAACAAAATAATCAACATGTAATGGTTGACGAAAATCATTGTTAGTTACAGCCTGAGTCTATATATGTTATATAATTTCAGAAGTCCACCTCAATTTACTTGATATATATGTTTAACCTCTTGCTAATCCCTTTTTAAAAGTTGATGAAGTGGACTCAGAGGCCTTCAATGGGATTTTGTCATCAGGCGTCCCAGAGCTCCCAAAATCTGGTGAGAGCAGCCTCTGTCGTTCCCAGCATATCACTGTCGCCAGGGTCCAGCTCCGACACCCTCGCAACAAACTCTCCTCCCGGCCGGCGAGCATGCCAGCTGAACGGTTACTCAACCGAGGCCAAGTGGATGAGAACAATAGTCGGAACAGCACCGACCAAGACGACAGGAGAGGAGGCAGTTGCGACCAGTCCATTGAAGAGGTGGACGAAACTGAGAGTGCAAAATTGCGAGTGGGCACGCATTACCGGAGTACATTTATTGACACCCAGACATTACGCAGAACTTGGGACAAACAGTACAAGCACGATGTTACTTCCAGAACTGTCAGAATTGTGACCAGTTCGTCCACAGAGAGTACGGCAGCGGACGCCAGCAACTTTTCAACTTCTGTGCCCGTATCCTCATCATCTTTCTCGCTCGGAACTACTGCGAGTAACATTGGCACCTTCCCTAACAGACCTTACACTGTCGCAGTGCGACCTAGCAGGACTTTAAGAAGGGAGGACAATGTAAGCAAATACAACCTTGTAACAACAGCTTTCAGGGCTCCCAGAACTCTGCAGCCTCCACCTGGGACCTTCTACAAGCCCCCGTCAGGGAGCAAAGCTAAAGAGATGCAGAACAGCGCATTAGCTAACAGTGCAGAGGAAGAAGATGATGAGGAGGATGAGGATGATGAAGAGGAGGAGTTGGGGATTGAGATAGAGGTGTCTGTAGATGAGCCTCTTGAGGAAGACAATGAGGCCGAGCAGGCTCAGTCTCCAAGCTCTAGCCCAGAGGAACTGGGCCCAAACCAGGCCAAACCAGTGTACCAGAGACTACGGCCCAGACGCCTCCAAGAGGTCGAACATCGAGAGGCTCACTTTGTGTGATCATGCGAGTCATGGGCTATCAGAGATCTTAAAAAAACAGTGCTCGACTGTGAACAGTGTGTGCCATCAGACAAAGAATAAAAAACATCTGCATTGACTCTGCAAAGACAATTCCCAGATGGACAATTAAATGTACCTTTTGTCCTCAAAAGACAAACAAGATGCACTTAAAAAAAGCTGTATATATTTTTAACATGATTCACCATTTACCAATCACTTGCTCAATACACTCTGGCACCTGGTCAGAATATTTATAATTCTTTTTTTTTTTTTTTTTTTAAACTGTGCAATTACATTTTATTTGAATATTTTGTACCAAGTTCTTACAGGCTCACCATGTATGTTTATATACCAAAAAAAAAGAAAAATTGTTGAATTGTTACAATAGTGCATGTAGCCACAACACTGAAAAAAAGTTTGGTGCACTTATCAGTACTCTCACACAAATCTTTTCTGTTTCTACCTACTGTGAGTCAGAATGTTTTAAACTGTTACATTTAGATTATAATTAATCATTTTGCTAATAACTTGTGTATAAAGCAATATATTGACCTTCGTTACATGCTGTACTGGGTCTCTGCATTGGCGTTTGTTGATGTTATGAAGCAGCAGTTGCAAAGGGTATAAATCCACTTGTTTTTTTTACTGTTGAACTTGTATGGTGTCAACTTACACTGATCTGAAAAGCTTTTAGAAATGCCTCTGAATTGTATAATGGCATTCTATTTCTTATTTTGATATAACATTTCTTAATAGCCAAAGCTGTATTCTTTTTACAACTGACTTAGTTTGATAAATAACCTAAACCTTACAGGTTCTTTGTAAGTAATAGGAAGAGCAGCATTTATTTAAATGGTATCTGTTTTTCATGGTAATGTACAAGGTTGACAGAATGTTGAAGAGTTCAGTATAAAAAAAGAACAGGTACATGAAAACACCCTTTTGTAACTTATTAAAATATATCCGACAACTTCCAACTTCCAACTTCCATGATGGTTGTTTTTTTTTCTACTTCAATATGTTAAAATTTCATTTAAAAAGAAGAATTTTACTCATGATTACTGCACATTATGGATTGTTATTTATACAAAGAAAAACTATATGCGTTTAATACACGTTATGGAGTGTTATTTATACAAAGAAAAACTTTATCCATATAATACAATCAGCTGATGGACTTTTACAAAGTAGAACACGTTGTCACCCAGTCACCAGAATAAATGTTAGCATTGTGCATTTCTGCTAAGCATGTATATGTAACATTTGTACTATTATATAATGGATATGTTGAAACTTTAAGTTTCCAGTTATCTATTTCAGTTATGGTTAGAAAAGGTCATGTTTAAGCTTAATTTGCCCACTTTTGTTGGCACCATCGCCACTGAAAATGCCACATCTTTCTAAAAACCAACCGGTTTTGTTGTTTGTTGGCCTTGAACATAAGTCTGGTTGTTGGCAGCCATTTCACCGTTTCAGGCCATCCGCTATCCACTTCACCTCCTGATGACAAAGTCAGCTTGTGTAGGTGTAATCAAAACTACATGACTTTGGAAACATTGATATGTGTATGAAACATCATTTCCTTCTGCTGACTGGGCAGCCTGTGAATGTATAGAAAAGCTCATTTTCGTTCAGTTGTAATTGAAATTTGCATATTCATTCTTTACCAGTTGTGGGATTATAACAGAGGTAGGATTATAACGTAGGCCAGGTGGTTAGGTCATGTGTGCCTCCGCAGAGAGACGAGAGCGTTCGCAGTCTCCCAACACTGAGAAAGGAGATTAAATCAATCTGCTTAACTATTCACAAGGTCTGGATTCTAGCTGTGTTAGCAACCTCAAGGAGCACTCGGTAGAATATTTGGTGTTATGCTTCATGTAGTGGGTATCACTCTCCAGTGCAAGCGTTCTTCTGAGGTAAGTGATATTTCAGTCTGAACTATAGCCATGCTTTTGAATTTAGTACATGTATTTATAGTTATTCATGTGGTAGCCATAAAAACACATGATAGCTGTAACTGACCTAGATTAAAGTTTGTTACAGGCACTGGGACTATTCAGTAGTTTTTGTTGGTGACTTTAATCATGAATAGTACTGAGAGAATGTTTAGAGACTGTAAAGGTCTCTTTTTACTCTGACCATGTGAAGTGTCTTGAGCTCATTAACCTCATTACAGAGCTATTGCTAGCCTTTACATGGAGTACTCGCAGGATGAATGGATGGACACCTCTATGGAGTTTATCCACAATATTAAGCTTTCCAAATGCAAATTATACTATAACTGTTTTTGTAAACAGGTAGAGGTAGTTTCATTAAGCTCATGAGAGTGTTGTGGACTTGTTGAGTACAGGTTTGTTGGCTGGTGCCGGCCCCTGCGGGGGTGAGACAGAGGAACCATGGGGGCAGGAAGACAGGTCAAACTCCTGCTGTGGAAGAACTGGACCATCCGCAGGAGACAAAGGGTAAAATCCTTTCATATAGCAATTACAACCCACATTTTATGAGGATTTTGTTGCTAAAATGCCCCCATTCTTTGCAGATGATATCAACTATCTGAAAATGCAAAAGTAAAATAATGAACTATAGAAATAACTTTCACGTTACCTTTTAAAGTCAACTTTTTGTTTTTGATGCCTCTTTCAGGCGTAAAAATGAAAGTGACATTAGAAATGTTGCTGACTTGTAAAATTGATGGAAGTAAAAAATCAGATTCCAAGAAAAGATCTTGTATAATATCACCAGAATATTCTGGTAAGATTGATCAAGGAACTCTTTCATATCATTTTGAAAGTTGTGTTTTGTTTTGTCTTGTGGCATTTCATCATATCCCATAGCATAGTATAATTCTTCAGTAGTAACATAAAGTACAAATGGAAGATTCATAATCAAACTACTGCTCTATTGCCCTACTTTATCAATCAATAAATGATAGGCATATTTATACTACATATTATGCAGAGCTCCACTTTTTTGCATATTCTTTTATACAACAAACAATGTGGATGACATCTGAATGACTCCCTCACTGCCCTTAAACAACATTTAGAATAAAATGCATTAGAAAATGTATTTTGTGCTCTCCCACCAGGTGCGTTTCTTCATGGAGATCATGTGGCCTGTTGTGCTGTTCATGGGTCTGGTGTGGCTAAGACGAGTGAATCCACTTTACCGTCAACATGAATGTAAGTAAACACTGCCTTACCAGAGAACGTTTCAATCCACAGGGAAAGAAATTCATCTTGTTCATAAATATTTGTATGAAGCAATGAAAGCCAACAGCATCTCCTCTACCACAGGCCACTTCCCCAACAAGGCCATGCCCTCCACAGGGGTCCTGCCATGGATCCAGGGAATCATCTGTAATGCCAACAACCCTTGTTTTCAATACCCCACCCGTGGTGAATCTCCTGGCCTGGTGTCCAACTACAACAACTCCATGTAAGCATCACCCTGGGCTGGTAGAAGGAGGTCATTTTAAGCCAGAGGTGTTGAATTTCTATGAAACATTGTATCTGAGGCGAAAGTAATTAAATTAAAGCGTCAGTGTGTGCATACATGTGGCATAGCATAAAATTCTGAAATCTATACATAGTCATTCTGTTCACGCTCCTCTGCTCCTGTGTATGCTGTTAATCTGCTGTTCAACAAGACTAAATCTGTGGGATTTGTTATTCACTTTGCTCCGCAGATTGGCTCGGTTCTACATGGATGCCCAGGAGCTTCTTTTTAGTGACCCAGAGTTTCTGCAGCTCGATCGCCTTTGGAGGGAACTGAATGCTATGAGTAACTTTATGGACACCCTGCGCACCCATCCTGAACAAGTCTCAGGTCAGTGCTTCAGCCTTTCATCAACATACTGCAAATCCACTGTCTGCAGAGGCAAACCCGATGTCACTAGAGTAGATTTGACTGTCAGAATACAGTCGTCTTTTAGTAGTAAAAAAGTTTGACGCATTGACGTGGGTAACACAACAAAGTCTAAGTTCAGTCAGTCCTTTTGCTTCACAACAAGATGGAGACAACCATCCAGTCTCCAGAGCTGGAGACACTTAATCACAATGCATCACATTCCAACACAACAACCCACCCATTGTTAAACATGCCAATAAAAAACAACAGTGCACACATGTACATTCTTTTTTAAGACAGTTTCAATGTACAAAAACGACCATTAACATATTTGAATTAGACCATTAGACCATGATTTTTAACCTGGAACTGTCATCTGGTCAAAAACCACGTCAATGTCTACGTCATTTCTCACACATTTTCCCATCAGTCTGTCTGTGTATCTGTGTGGCCTAACAGGATTACATCACATGGGTTTAAGAAAGGCCCGTAACGTAAGCTGCTTACTTTCACCACCGCCGTGTTGTTTATTTGGTGGGAAAGCATTTCACGCACCCTCTGTCCATGCTCTTCTTACCGCAAGACAACATTTAAACACTGAGCTGATCTCAGGGGACACAATGTAAGCAAAAACGTCTGTTCACGGCAACATATACATGTACATCTATACAGTGTGTTTCCCAGCCAAATAAACCTTTATGATGGGAGTGGAATGAGTGCATTCCAGCCTGTGAATGATTACGTCTGGACGTTCTCTATGCTGCCACTCACATGGAGAAATACATAGATGGACTAACAGAGCGAAAAGAGATACGGATCCACATTCCATGGAAGTTCCCATGAGCCTCGGGGCAGAAAATTGAATCATGTTGAGAACCATGTTATGTAATCTACTCGTCATGACTGGACATATCAAACAGAAAATGTTTGAGTTGACGTTTGCATTTCATGTGCAAGCAAGTTGTGTGTATGTGTGTGCATGTTATATTTATGTATGCATAGACCTATGTTCATGGGTCCATAGGTGTATAATCCTCATAGTTATGATATAACGTATAAGAATGGCACACTGTCTCATGGGCAGTTTGTGAGAGAATGGGCCCCTGTGTACAGATATGGAAAGGGCCCCACTACCTCTCCCTCACAGGAGCAAAACACACAAAATTTGTGGCAGTTTTGCATCTCATTGTAGTCATTTTATGTCTCCTTGTGGTTGTTTTTGTAGTCATCTGGGTTGCTTTGGGTTAATTTCCTGTCATACTGAGGTAATTTTATGTCTCTTTGGGTTAAATGTATGTCTTTTTTTGGTGATTTCATGTTTTTTTGTTGTTTTTCTTTATTTTAGTTATTTTGCATCTTTGTGGTCTTTTTGAGTGTCTTCCTGGTTTGTATGTGTTAATTTGAGTGACATTGGCCAAGTGAAGGCCAGGGGTCCACTTGACACTTTGAGTCTCTATAGTTTGACCATTTTAGAAATACACAATTTACGTATTTCTGGCAAAGAGTTTGATGACAAGATTGATGGCCACTACATGCTACATATGAAGTTACAGCCAGCAGCCTATTAACATAAAGACTGGAGGCAGGGGGAAACAGCAGTGCTCTCGGCACTTATAAAGTTCACTTATTACCACCATATATCTTTATTTTATCATACAAAAATCACAGTGTACAAATGGAAATTAAAGGACTTGATCAGTGCCTCTTAAATGTTCACTTGGTGTGTGTAACCTCACCACAAAAACAAGTGGTTGCTATCAACACAGAGGGTGTGATTTTGTAATTTGTGATGTCGACTAACTGGTCTGTCAGATATTACACTTTTGTCTCACCACCTCTTGGATGGAAGCGGGATATCGGACATTTCCATGTAAATTTCTTGTGTTCTTTGGGCTTTAGGGATCAGTATTTCCCATAATTTCCTCTCCCTGTCTTGCTTTTTGGTTTGTTTTTGGTTTCAAGTAGGCACATGAGAATTTCATCACTTGGCAAGTCAGTATAGGGCTAAACCTGGATGCCGGCCACGCCAGCACTTTGCTTGACTTTATTCATGCACAGACAAGCTGCCAGAAATAATGAGATGGTGCAAAGTTGGAGTGACTTCATCTTCCTCTCCTTGTAATGCAACAGATTTGTTTCAACTTGCCTATAATATGTGCCAATATCCACTTTGTGACAATAGAGTGTGCTTTGTGGTGCACACAAGAGTGCCCCTTTCATTCACAATAACCGACTCTGTCTCTCTGTGTAGGCCGAGGAGTAAAGGTGGAGACGATCCTCAAGGACGATGAGACTCTGACATCATTCCTGCTGAGAGACATTCCTCTGACAGAGTCTGTGGTGTATCAACTAGTCAATGCCCAAATTAGGCCTGAACAGGTACACAGGCGCACGCACTCACGCACGTATACACACACACACACACACACACACACACACACACACACACACACACACACACACACACACACAATGAAGGTAAGACAACATCTTATGCTTCACATCAAAATACAGATGTAACTTGGACCAAATCTTTCCATGTTTTTGTTTCTAAGTGGCTTATGGTGACAACAATTTTTGAAATTGGTCCAGTACTTTGTGAGAGAGCAGCGGCAAAGAAGGCTACATCAACAACCAAATGTGTGCTGTTAATTTATGTCCACTAAAGTTCTTGATTTTGACACTGATGGGCTTGCAGATTGTTATAAATGTCGAACAACATCCCTACGAAGATAGACCTTTTGTTTAACTTAGGAAAGAGAGTCACAAAATTGCTATTGTATATTCCCCCAGACTCCATATAAATTTACTTTAATTTTATAAATATAAAGCCAATTTGTTTCAAAGTTGGCAGAAACAAACAAACAAAAAATCACAAAAACCATTTTAGTTTGGTTCCTGACTATGCCACCAATCACCAAATCTGGTTTGGTCTAAATAAACCCTTAATTCACTCTGTTACATGTGAAAATTTGCTGGCTTAATACACGATTAAAGCAATTCTTATTTAAACGGAGTCTGGTTAGGTTCGCAATAGTGATTTTGGGGCTCTTTCTCGTGTAACAAAAAGGATTTTACTCTTAAACAAAAAGGTCTGTCTCTGTTTCTATTATATGATAGTAATCTGAGCCTGTCAGTGGCAAAAACAAGCACTTTTAGTGAACATAACTCAAATGTGCCGAGAGTGGTTTAATGCTGCCAGTTTTGTCTCACTCAATACTGGAGCAATTTCAAAACTTTTTGGCTCCAAATAGTCACCTTGGGTCAAAAGAAAGTATAGGAAAATAGGGTCCAAGTTGAAAAAAAATCCCCTTTTAAATTACCTTTTAACAACAATTTGTTTGGGAAGGACAAGAAAATATTCTTCATGTAAAGACTTGTCGCCTCTACTCCATATTTGAGTTTAAGGAGTTGACTTCAGGTATGATCTGACTGAATGGTGTCATTTTTTTCTGGCTGACAAATGGCTGGAAAAAATCCGCCTTTGGCAATCCACACACATGAAAATACACACGTACATCCATGTATGCCAATTCATCCAGAAACATGTATCCTGCTGGCAAGTTTCGCTTTAAATCCCCTAACACGCCTTCCTCTGAATCACAGCTTACCTGGTAGTAATGTCAAGTATAAATGAGTCATCATCTTTGAAGGAGCTAGATTGTATAATAGGTGATCACATCTGTAGAGATGCAGGTTTTTCCGACAAAAGCAACTTTCATCATATCTACATTTCATCCATTCATCAATCCACTACAGTCTTTTTTCATGCTCCTATCCCAGCATGCTTTATTAAGACTGTACAAACAGCTCAACATGACAAGCAAATACATTCACAGCATTATATGACATTATAAAGGAACAAAAATTCTATACTTTGAAAACTGTATTTTTTTTCATTGGAAATTTCCATTCACAGTTTAACTCTTTAATGTTGAAAGCTATTTATTTGTGGGAACCTAAACAGAAAATACTGACATGTGAAGTGCAGTAAAATATAACACACTGCAGTGATACCAGAAAGTACATAATTAAGTTTTTGTTTGAAACGAATGTAACCAACGTGCATGCCTGTCTATATACATTTTTTCCAGTTTGCCTCTGGTGTTCCAGCCTTGCATTTAAAGGATATTGCCTGCAGCCTGACACTGCTGGAGCGATTCCTCATCTTCCCCAGCCGCCGAGGACTCTACGCTGTTCGCAATGCCATGTGCATTCTTACCCCACAACGGCTACAGATCATTGAGGACAAATTCTACGCCAATGTCGACTTTTTCAAGCTCTTCAGGCTGGTCAGTGTTGGCTAAGATGTTAAATATACCATAATTCAATTTTACCAACTATCGTATATAAAGAATGCCCTCAATAATCACCCTCAGTAGGTTGTGGATACTTGCCAAGGCTCATTGATAAAAGTGTCAGCCTTTTATTTAAAAGTTTACTATTTTTACTGAGACATTTTGAAGCAATCTTTTGTGATCTAGAAACATCATTGTAAATGAGTCAAATACATTTGGCATAACCTGGCAGTGATCCATTTAGTTTATGAATAGAAAAGGCCAGTATAGAGCTATGGTTGGATGAGTCCCATCTGGGGTGTTGCCATGTTTATTAAATTATTTGTAAAGATCTTCAATGGCCATTCACAGCAGGCTGACTGCTGGCTGGATGACTTGAGGTTAAGCTGGCATAAAGCTATTTTGCAAATGTCACAGCCTGCCAAATACTACATTTGGACATATGCAAAATAGTTATCAAACAGTGTCATGTACAAGTTAACTTTAAACCACAGTATGGGTCTTACTTATGCATTAATCTTGTTGACAAGTTAATTTATGAGGAGCTTTTGTTTGTTAAGTGTTTCGGGAATCTATTTATGTTTGGTGCCACTTTATAACAATCATCAATAATAAGTACTAAATTGATGACTGATTAAATTTAAGTTAAAAAACCCCCCAAAACAATCGTATGATGAAATGATAATGAAGAATTTTTACTTTTTTATTAATAGTGCTTTGATTTATGATTTTATGATGATTTTTGACACTTCATTTTTGCAGACATTTATTTTTTATAATGTCTACAATCTTAAACTATTAGAACATAAAATATAAATTTAAATGTAAATGACAGCATTACTAATAATTAGTAAACATGAGTTATCCTTGTATTGTTTGTTAACATTAAAATAACTATTAAGTAAAGTTTAATTATTTATCAAGTTACCCCTTTATTAATAATGGTTCATATAAAGTGCTATCCAAATAATGAAAAAGATACTCTTTTAAAGCAGTACACCTACTAATTTTGAGTCATCAACATTTATTGATATCCCGTATTATATCATCACACAGCTTCAGCTCCGTATAAGAGAGATGTCCCTGTTATTTTGTACATTCAGTGTATTAGCTCATGCTGCAGTTTATCATCAGCCGTCTGTGCCCAAATCACATCTGGATCGAAACTTAACAAGCCCTCACAGGCCTATCGTACAGCATGTTTAAGGTCGGGAGCTGCAATGGATAAACAGCTGGCAGTGTTTTTATAAGGGCTCTGAGTCACAGGGAGGGACAAACGGTTCTCAGGGAAGTTGGCTTTGTGTCTTAAGTAAATAAAGTCTACTGCAGGACATCATTCTCAGGGAATGTTAAAAGGACCATATTTTATTATTTTAAAGGTTCTGTATGTGACATTCAGAGCATTAATATAGCAGCAAATCACAGTTTGCTATGTAAAGATATAATGGAGTAATGGCATTTTAAGCAGAGAATGTAGTCATGATCCTTGTGTGTATAGGTGCGTCTCTGTAGTTTGTTAAGCCTGTCAGGCCATGTGTGCACATTAATGCATCTGTGTATCCCGTTGGCAAGCTCATTACAGCCACTTTGTACTGTGCTCATACTGACATCGAGTTGGCGTTTTTGCAGAAGTGTAGTGCCCACCCTCTTCTTCCTCCCTGATTGGCACCGTTAGCTTTGCTGATGTTGTTTAGTGTTCTTTAAGGCACAGTTAGCTGCTAGCCACCAGCTCAGCAACCTCCATGTTGAAAACTGTGTCCAGACAACTCATGTACTCTGAATTCGGCACAGAGCATCTTTAAAAAGGCCGAAAATTTAAGATATAATTATCACCCTGCATTAACATGTTGTTGTTCAGAAAGGATTATGTGTAAAGTGGTTAAAATAATATGAATATACAGTATTTAACAATCAATAAAGAATGCCACTAATATGTAAAAACAATAGAAAAAACTTCTGTTAATAAATATGGATAAGCGTGATGCCTGCAGATGATGAATGCAGGTCAAACTCCTTGTAAAAGTTGTTTACATGGGATTTACTTTCTGAGTAATTTAATACTTTTCTGAATACAGAAAACAAACTTGAATCAACATTTAAAAACATGACAGAATCATCTCTAAAAAGTAATAAACTAATATCTCTTTATTGAAAAAAAAAATCAGGGAAAACGTTATTTCAATTCAACAGGGCCTTTTCTTTTTTGCATCTGCAAGAGATTTAGTTTAGAGTGTACTGCAGGTATGGGTGATGTGAAACAGCCATGAGCATTAGCTGAGCAGGCAGACTAGGCCTCCGTCTGTAATTAGCTTAGTGGAGAGACACTCCTCTGTTTAGTAATCACAAGGCACTTAGTGTAAACATAGCCCACAAAGAGACAGACGCCAACAATGGCTGACCTTCGCCTCATCTTCATCCATGCACAATCACATGGGACTTTGTAAGTCTGTGTGTGTTTATGTGTGTGTGGTGATGGTGGTCCTGTTTGCACCTATTGAAAAAGGAATATTTTGTAATTTTGTGGTATTTTAACTGGCTTTTTATATGTCTGTGGACAGATTTTTTCAATTCAGTAACATCAAAGCTAAACAGGATTCAGTCACAAAGCTCTAAATGTGTGTAGTTGAGATCACAAAGAAGTTCAGAAGTAGGTGGTCCAAGCAAGAGCGCTGGAAGTAAGGGGGTAGGAATTAGGACAGGGGCCGTTTTGCATCCACTTTATACCCTTGGCCCAATTTGGCTTTAAATTGCGGATTGCTGCATTGCGGCAGGAGTGATCCCATCACAAGGTGGGAGTCTCTTTAAAATATATTAATTTTCTCATTTTGTCCACACAATTGAATAGTACTCAGTGTAGAAATTCATTGGATTTGTCAGCATAAACAGTTTATTTACGGAGTCCCCTTCTATAGGAGCAGGGGCAGGTCCCGACTTTTTTTCTACTGGGGTGGCCCAAATGGGGTGCTGACTTATGCAGGGGTGGCATGTATGTATGAGGTCTGCTGCAGACACACGCATCAGCATAGCTTTAATCTACCATTTTTGTCTCCACTACCCATACCTACTTTAATTACTAACATTGCGGTTTCTTACATTCCTGTTCATAGTTTAGTTAAACAAATAAATAGACCTACTAATCACCACATAACAGAGTGACACCACACAAATGTAACATTAGTTTCCGTACTTTATGAAAGACATTGTTGCTCTAAAAGTGCAAACAAAACTAAAGTGCCAACAAATTCAAACAAATAAGCCTCGGTGAACTAACTTTCGAACAGTTGTAACACTTTAGTTGTACTTACAATTAGTCAGATTAGACACTTCTCTGGCACATTGCTGCGTCTCAGGTTTAAAACTCAGTATCCCCAATAAACAAACATTCAGTTTAGTGGTCAAACTGTTCACACTAACTGGGCAGATAAACGTAATGGTTGTAATGGTGTGGCACCTGGGGTGGCCCGTACCAGTTTAGAAATGACTGGATATTGATTTTGATCCTGCAGGAGTGGAGTAAGAACAGTAAGCACAGTGACCACAAGGACAAAACCTTGCAGGGTAAGACTGTGTCCAAGTGGACAATAAAGGTTTCTAAAAATAATTATGGATGACAAGAAAGACAGAAAGCTTTTTACGATGTTCCACTGTTTTAAGTATTGTTTTCTTTGAAGCTTTATTGTAAACAGTTGAAAAGCAAACTCTTGAGGAAGCTGTGAATGTCTGTGTGCGCTCACTGCTCTCTGATAGGCTGGATCTATATATATGTGAGAGGGAAGGATGTCTTCTCTGGCAGTTCTGAGTCTTGGCTTCATGCTGCTTCCTGGAACCTTTAGCCTATTGTGTCGTGAGCTGGCGGGAGGACCGACGGATCCTTAAGAGAAAGCAGTGCTCAGCAGATATACTATCTGAATGATGAAGGCAATTTTTAGTGCACAATTTGAAATCAGATGCTTTACAGCACATAAACATGTTACTTTATGGCAGACAGACAAAAAAAAGTAAAACAGAGCATAATTTTGAGTACACTTTGTATCTAAATTCTTCTAACTTTTGGTGATTAAATGTTTGCACCAAGCAAAAGAGAAAAAAAAAGTTCAAGTATTCATATTAAAATTATGTACTTGTGTTTCACCCCAGCTTCCTCGTGTGCTGGACAATCACTCTGAGGGCGTTGAAATCCAGCTGTGGGTACGGGTCGTCTCTGCAGTCTCGGACAAACTGCGAGAGGTAAGGCATGGTTCACGCAGCTCTCAGTCTAGCTCCACTCAAAAGTTCACCGCTTGCTATTTTTAGCTGTCAGGAAACAGTTGCTTCCTCCTGCCTGAGTTTTTACGCAAACACAGACAGTAGGGGGATATCATTTAGTGCGTATGAGGAAGGCTAAATCCAGAATGGCTACACCTCTTTAGCCTTAAAAACAGATACATCATCATAAAGGGACCATCCTAATGGAAACAACAATGAGGCTGCAGAATAGGTGAAACCTCCAAATGTGGAAAAGGTTACACATCAGTGGTGATTGAATAGTCTGTTTGTGTATCTCAGTGACAATGAGTCCATGCACTTTTTTATTATTTTGCTGAGATTACTCATTATTCATCAGTGTTTTCACTTAGCTTGGTCACGACTACGAGATGTCTCCAGTGGACGGTGTCTACTATACGATTCTGTATCTGTGCAACTGTATCCATGTGATTTGTGGTGTACTTGTATTTTAAACATCCAGTGTACGTGCATGCGTGGGAGTGCTGTCGTGTTTGTTGTGGATGTTTCCATGGGATATTTAGTGAAGCTGACAGTCTGACATCCTGTTGGCAAGACACTTGTCTTTGTCTTTACTGTAGACAGTCTACAGTCGACCACAAATAAAAAAAAAAGGGGGATCAAACAAAAATAAAAAATAAATAAATAATTCAAGTTGTTGCTATTGATAAACTAATTATTTTTAAGGCAGCCCAGTGTTGCTATGTGAAGAGTACATACCTCTGAAATAAATAAATATATAAATATTGCTGTTGTCATTTAGTTTAAAGCTATTTGATTGGCTGTAGCTCATGTCCGTGATTTCTTTTTTCCAGTTTTTATTTGCTGAAGGCCTCTTGATTTTTTCTCTTCATCCAGGCAGAATATGATTATATAATAACCATTAGGTGTGTGACCAGGGTGCAGCCTATATAACATATCAGTGCTCTCATTTCACTGTGATTGCTGATCTTGAAAAAGGCCTGGGGGCTGAAAGGTCATCAGAATAAAAGAGAAACATGGAGTCAGAGTTTGCAACATTTTTTCCACCTTCTTTCAAGTTAATAATGTATAACTTGTAAATAAGTACTTTGCACTTCAGTTTATATGAAAAATTTAAAATCCAGAAAGAAGGACTTAGGTAATGACTGTATTTTTCCGGGTTAAATAAATATTATTGAATGAAAAAAAAGAAAGAAAGAAAAATAATACCATCAGGGTGAGCCCAGCATTGCAAATGTTACCATGGTTATGCATTGGGCTCCTTCATCTGGTTACAGGTAGTCATACAAATATTATTTTGCTTTATATGAATTGGTTGCTAATTAAATCTGCAGCAAGTTACACATTGAACTGGGACAAAACATTGCACTATAGTCAATGTACAATGTTGTTTTCAAATACTCCAATTGTTTGTCATCAAACAGTGTCTAGAAGAAAATAAATAGGGCATTTACTAATAAAACCCTGGACATCCAAAATAAATAATCTTCGTCTATCATTATTATGATTATTTTTTTAACTTTTTTTCCGCCTTTCTTTGATAGGAAGAGAGAAAGGGGATGACACGTAGCAAAGGGCCTCAGGTTCAAATCAAACCTGCCACTGCGTCAAGGACATTGCCTTGATACATGGGCACCCTTTTCCCACATGAGCTACTTGGCACCCTGATATACTTTTTGGGGGGCAGTTTTTTCCCTATTAATAGGCCAGCTATGTAGACAGGAAAGGTGGGAGAGAGAGAAGGAGTGATGACATGCAGCAAAGGGCCACAGGTTGGAATTGAACCTGGGTCTCTACAGAGGCCTCAGCCAAAAGGGGCCACACACTACCAGCTAGAGGTCACCCCCACTGGATTTATCTTAAACATAAAAGAACTGTTGTGTATTATATTCCATCTCAAAGCAAATCCTTCTCTCGTCTTATCTAAGCTCTGTTTTCTTTTCTTATCTCTCCACAGTTGTTCCAGAGGAGCAGCTCCAGGGAGCTCCTCCAGGTCATGACTCCTCTCTTCCACAGCGATCTGTCCTTCAGGCAGGTGATGGCTGCTGCCTCCAGCCTGGTCTGTGGCTACACTGAAGGCGCTTTCTCCAGAGTTGCCTCCTTTAACTGGTACGAGGACAATAACTACAAAGCCTTTCTTGGCATCAGCAGCAGCAGGGCGAGGGCCCACAATGAATATGACAACACCACCAGTGAGTAGACCATATGTTACTGCGCTGATGTGACAGTTATTTGAGTAGGCATTGTTCCCTTATCAAGGTTTTGGTTTTACTTTTAAACCAGAAGCCTTGTTGTTGAGATTGGAACAATGTCTCGGTCCATTTTTGGAGGAATCTTTCTCTAATTTGTGTTGAATATCAGTGGATCTCCTCGTTTAGTGGGACAGATTTATGAGTTTTATCTCTGCCAAAAAATTTTAATGCAATTTATTGTGCAAAACAAACAAACAAACAAACAACAACACCCAACTCACATCAAGTTGGTGCAGATCTTTCTTTATTATAATCACAGTTTATAAATGCTGTTATGGCTTACATATTTATGGTCCCTCCTGAGATAAAGAGGCCAACTCCCTCCCCTTTCAGTTTCCCCCATGGGACCTTGTTTTTGAAATAATTATGTACAGTGGTCAACAGTGAGAGACAAATATTTTTCATCCCAATTGAATTGGTTTTTGAATTACGCATATAATGTTTGTAGATGTAAAAGTTTTGTAAACTAATCTTGCGTCTCACACGATATACAATACCATTAAATAATCTCCCATGGGAGTCCGCCTGAAGGGGAAGGACTTTGCCTCTTTGTATGTCATAAAGCAGGTTATTAAAATGTCTATAATCCTTCAAGTTCGATGGCCTTTAGTAATTTTTTCCCCCAAAATTTTTTATTCTGCTTTTTAACTACAAATTCATCCTTTTTTTTTTACCCGGCCAATTAAGGTATATACACTATTTCGTATCTTGTTTCTTAGTTTTTCATAAGGTGTGTTATTCTCTGTTTTTCTGTTAGTCTCTTTGAACAGAATGTGTCAGGTATATAAAACATAATGTTTCCCTGCAGCTCCTTTCTGCAATGATCTGATGAAAGAGCTGGAGTCCAACCCCATCACAAGGATCATGTGGAACTCTGTCAAGCCGATGCTGATGGGACAGATCCTCTACGCCCCTGACTCACCAGCCGTCAGGAAGATCATACGAAATGTAAGCAGCATGGGCAACTTTATGGTTGCGATATTATAATGCAAACCTCTAGTGAGTCATTATGATGATTGATTGGTGATTGATGTAACACAATAGACTTCAATTGAGTTTCTGTTACACCACCTTGATGCATTTTACTTTTGGAAGTTTTGAATAGACAGAAGGAGAAATGGTGGAATTATTGAACAAAAAGTGGCATCTACTGAGACGCAAAGATGGAGTGATAATGAAAAATGAACGCTAATAAATTAAAATATCCCAGATTACCACCTTTTAGATATTTTCTGTTACCCCACAACATCCACAGCCATCTGCAGTGAACAATACATTTTCCCTCTAAAGGGGATCAGCTTCCTCATGTCATGTCCAGCCCTTTGTATCTAGATGTAGGTACGTGTTGGTCAAAGCCCTGCAGGGGGGGCAGCAGTCATGGATGGATTGGTTGCAATGGAAGAACGCAGGCTGATCGGCTGTGGTGACTACCACACAGTCCACTGGCGCCACAGCTTTTTCAGTGTTATGTAAGCAGTAAGAGTCTGTCCCGAAAGACGTGTGATCACGCACACAAAGACACACACATACTCGCATTTCCTCTTTCCTGACCTTTAATGCCCTCTTTGTTTTTCTCTTCCTTCAGATTGGGATCTTAATTGCACCAAGAAAGTAATGACTAAGGGGTTAATCCATTACTTTACGAGACCACCTCTACAGGCTCTTTGTTTTCTTCTTCTTAACTCTGCCACGCATCAGTTTGTTTCAGAAGAAACTCCAAGTGAAGCACTACGCATTTAAACATATGTTTTCACGCTTTATGTGACTGCACTTGTGTTAAAAGCGGATATGCCGGTCACTCAGTTACTGCAGCTACTGCACTCAGTTACTCTCAACAAACATAGGAGGGACGCACATACCATATCATTTAGATTTTCATGAAAGCATCAAGCTTGACATGAGGCTACAGTTCGGTTTGACTGTCATTGAACATTTTCAGAATTTAAATAAGAGTAAATTATGCGGTCCAAGACAAACTTCAAATTCTTCAGAGCTCTCATTCATTTCATGTTTAATGCTCCAAAATGACAGTGTCCCAACATACTGTAGTGTTTAATGACAATTTAAAAGGCGTATCTTTCAAACTTTTTATACTGTTATTCAGCATAATCACAAAGCTGTATGAATGCACTTTTGTAAATAAGTGGTCTAAAAGAGGATTGATTAGGTTAAACCAGGTTATCAGTTTTAATACTTCTTGAATATGAAGGCATTTATTCAGTTTTCTTATTGTCATCTAAACAGACACTGGAAAACCAGATGTCAGGAACAGCTGATGGGCTCTTTATTTGCGATGGCATTGGACCTGTTTGCAAATCATATTTTCTTTCCTCCCGTGATGCTCAGAGCAGATGATCCACTGTTTACAAGCTAGTTGTCTCTCTGGACGACATGGGGAAATGCAAATCCAACCAAAATTGGCTGTTTAAAGAAGATTTTGCAGCATGTCTGAAACCAGTATAAGGCAATACAGGCAATAAATACTAAAATTAGTACATTTTATAGAAGCGTTTTTCAAACTCGGCATGATGGGAATCCCAGCAGTGGAATCATTGATTCACAAATTCTGTTCTAACTTCGTCTCCAACATGAGAAAAAAAAATTTTAAAAAATGTTTTATGTTACACTAAACATTTGGGCAAAAGTGTCCCTAACCTATACAGTTGATGTCAATTCTTGTTTTTTTTCTCAGTTTTTCTTCAGTTTTGGTATAAATTTCAATCCAAGATGCATTCTAACAATGTCTTCAGAAGTCTTAAATCTAGTTAGCATTATGCTCTAGATTCCTCCACTGCCCCCCTGAAGAAATCAACTCAAGAAACCCCCACAGTCCTCCTCCTGTCTTAGCCTGCTGTTTTAAACTGCCTCGGGGAATGAGGAAGCACTCACTTGTGGGAACCTGACTGGGATTCACTGGGCAGGCTGAATGCATTCGGCCAGTTGTCACCAACAGCCTCCATTGTCACCCCGACTCCATTGTCCCCATTGTCACCCAAAATCAGACGCACACAAGAGGAAGGCGTTTAATTGGGTGTACTCTTGAGTGCTTTCATCCCCCACTGCACATGACTGAATCCTGAAATAGCCAGCCTTTGGTATTTGCCTCACAAAGCACTGTACCCACACACATCCAGGGTTTTCATGATAAGCGTGCAGTAAATATTTGACGATTTGGCACAGAGCGCATTTGTCGCACAGTTGCTGGTTATCTGAACGGGCCCACGGGAATTCTTTGTGTGAGAATGTGTGTGTTGTCTTTGCAAAGCCTGTTTTCACAGAGTTTAATGTGGGAATGGTATGTAGGAGGAGATTAGGAGAACTGCGACAATGTGTATTTTTTAGTTTCTGAATGTCGTGTACACATGTGCACGTGCGAGTGATTTAAAGTTTTCCCCAACATGCTGATTCCCTTTATGCATGTTTGTTTGTTTTTGTGCTGTTGTGCACCCAGTTATGGCCATTTTAAGAATAGTTGTGTGCGCATGTTTATTTTTTTATAGCAATTTCCTGTCCTTCAGATGTTGACACAACGAGCACTCATTCACATACACACATGCATATTTTCATCCCTCCTGCAGGCAAACACGACATTTGAGGAGCTGGAGAGGCTGAGGACGATGGGGAAGGCCTGGGAGGAAGTGGCTCCTCAGATCTGGGCTTTTTTCCAAGATGGAGTCCAAGTCAAGATGATCCGGGTAGGACAGAAATAAAGTATGACTAAATAAGTATGAGATAAGCAATATCAATTATCTTGCGCTGCTTTCAGATGCCTTTCACAAGTATTGAAACCTTTGAACCCTGAGCAAATTTGTGTGATTTCTTAAAAAAAAAAAACATGAAAAAGGCAATGAGCAACTTAGTAAGAAATGTTCCACAAATGGCAAGAGATTAAAAAGCTATGGAAAAATACACTGAGGAAAAAATAAAAAAGCTAGGAAAAACTGTATTTTTTAATGATCATAATGACATATTATTTATTTATACCAATTTTCAGGTCTTTTTATTTTAAATTTTAGGGTCATTTCTTTTTATTGTTTCATATTGCTTATTCATGTCTATGAAAGAAATCAAGCCACTCTGCTCAGGTTTCAAAGGGTTAAACAGTACATCCAGGTAATAAGGACACATATCCACTTGTATGCATTTGTGGTAGAAATTCCTTTAATATGCAGCCAGATATTATAAGACTCCGTGGCTCAAAAGACTGCATGCAAGATTACTTTAAACTCACACCTATCTTTACTTTAATTGTGGTTTAAAATTTCATCCACATACAAGCCCTTCTGTGCCTAACACAGCAGATATGATCAGGATTCTTGCTCCAATTCAGCTGACATCCAATGCCAAACAATTGTCCTTTTGAATAAGATGATTAATGATGTTGTTATTTCATCCTGATCTTTCCCTCACTGATCATTTCAGCAGAGGTGCCAGGAGTTCACAAAATTTCCTGCTTGAATACAGACCGTTATCTTACCAAAATATGTCATCTCTTTCCCTTTTCCATCCATCCCCCTCTCTATAAGAGGGGGATGGATGGAAAAGTGTCCATCTTTCTCTGTTATTTCCTCCTCTCTCCCTCTTTATAAAAAAATATATTTTTTATTTTTTGTCCTTGTTTGATTAGCTCTTACATTCTCATCGTCCTTCATATGCTTTTTGCTGTGAGACACAAATCTAATAACATTGTTAAATGCACATTTTATCGCTTAGCTGTCGTGCTGTTTATCAGTTCAGATGGTTTTGGTGTGAGTGTTGGAGATATCGGCTGTAGAGATGTCTGCCCTCTCTCCAGTATAATGGTGTGGTGCTCAAAGCACCAAAAAAAAAAAAAAAACCCAAACAGAACATTTGTAAAACTCAACTGCAATGTTTCTTTCCATAAACCATGCCCTGGTTGCTTAAGATAATCCACAGACCTTGTTGTGAGCAGGAAGGAAGCATCTACTATCTGTCTTTTACAGAATAAGGCATAATGAGGAGGATCAAAATGTTAGAGATCATCAAACAAGGACAAATGATAAAAGACTGGTTTTCAGAGAGGCAGTCAGGAGGAAATAACAGAAAAAGATAGATGAGAAAGAGAGGGGGGTGGATAGAAAAGGGAAAGAGAGGGCATATTTTGGTAAGATAAGCTTCTATATTCATCAGGGATTTTTAAAAAAATTTCTTAGGCCTTGACTTTAATTAGATTATTTTGCCAATATTTTTGCTTTCTCTTTCTCCTTTCCTCTTGATTTCTTGAGAAATGTTTATTGTGCTCCAACTGGTGACTCAGCAACATCTTCCTGTGTTCTGGCTCTTAATAGGAAAAACCTCCATGGTAAATACTGTTGCAATACTTTTTCAGGACACCATCTGCAATCCAACGGTGATGGATTTCATTGACAGGAGTCTAGAGGAGGCGCCGTTCTCCTCCAAACATATCCTCAACCTTCTGTACAATGGCCCACCGGAGGACCGTCCAGCTGACGTGCCTGATTTTGACTGGCGAGACATCTTCAACCTCACTGACCGGGTCATTCGGATGCTCAACCAATATGGGGATGTGAGTTGACATGTCTAAAAGACATCTATCATTTTACCATTTTGTTTCTGTCAAAGAAATACCTTTCTCTCAAATACTACTACCTGGATTTTGAGGAATGTGTATCAGAGAGCGTGCAGAATTATACTGACAGGTCAAAGGGGGCTCCACATTTCCAGATGAAAATAAGGTGTCAGGATTGTTTTTGCTAACTTCTGCATTTGGGCTCTGACAGCAAGAATGTGGACCACAATTCTCTTCACCTGAGATGCTGAAATTCTAAGACAGGCCTATTGATAAAATAATCCAATTATTCGCAAGTCTTGTCACTGGTATCAATGCCCTGTTTGGCTGTACCCCTATGTGCTCAATAACACTCTTGTATGTGACGTGGCGTGAGCATTTCTGTCTTTGAGCTCCGCAATTTGTCCGCCCGTCCAGAGACATGGAAATCTACCCAGGTGGGCGAGAGCCAGAGCTGTCGAGTCTCTTTTGTTTACTGCTGATGGAGTGGAGGGTGGAAAAAAAACAGAAAAACATCACAAACCTTCTCTTGTGAGGGCCCTCCACATTAAGCGGAGCAATGCATTTGAAACAAAGTTAAAATCACCCCTTTCCATGCGCAGGCTAATCGGGATGAGAGGCCTATCACACTGGGGGGTGACACGGGGGGCACCTTGGGGCATGGCTGGGTGGATGGTTGGTGCTCTTTGTTTTTGTCCAAGTTGAAGCTTACAGCACTTGAGTGTGACAGGGAGAGTGGGAACGATTGAGGCCGATTAGATACAGCTGTCACTCCATCCACCATCCTTTATAAAGCGGCAACAATGACCGTGGGCTTGATGGCTGGTTGGCTGCATGTTGGTGGTATGCATTGGGCTGCAGTGTTAGTGAGTGAATACTTGGCTAAATGAAGGGACGGTCTTTGAGATTTGAATAATTTGTTGGGTGTGTACAATGTGTCTGTAAATGCGTATATGCATGTATTTTGCATGCATGCCTGTGTTTGCATGGCAAATTGGGTGTTTTGGTTTTTTGGGGGGATATCTGCATGCAATTTAGGATAAATTGTTGTTTTGGAATGTGTCCTTTTGGAACACGGCCCTCCCTATTTGCATTAGCCCACAGTAAACGGCTATATCAGACACGCTTTGTAGGAAAGAGACAACCATTGCTCAAGTGTCTCTGCCAGTGTTGGTGTTAGAGTGTGGCAACACTGACATCTCTGGGATTTTTTACCTTTTAAGCCAGCATGGCTTTAGGGATGGCAATGACTGCCCGTCAAATCATCAGTCCACCACTTTTGTCAAGACTGAAATGCCTTAAAACTATGGAATTCATTGCTGTTAAATTTTGTGCAAACATTCATGATCTCCAGAGGATGAATCCATGATGGCTCTAGTGATCCTCTGTAGCCCCACCAGCAGGTTAAAAATTCAAGTTATACAGGGAAATATCTAAGCATCCACTGGATGGTTGGGAAGGCAATTTTGAACTGACATTCATTCTGATCCAATTGACTTTGGTGGTCCTCAAATTTCTCGTCCAGTGCCATCTGTATGAAATTTGGTACAGACATATTCCCATCAGGATGATTAGGAATCACTTTGTTAATCCTCTGAATATTCGTCTGATGCCATCATCTGATCAAAATCGAAGTGTATCCAGAACTTTGTTTTCTGAAAAAATACCTACAAAACAAATGACATTCCCATCAGCTTTAGCTGTACTGTGTTTTTAGAGCTAACCCGCAAATGTTAGCGAGACAACACAACAAAATAAGATGGTGAACGTGGGAAATTTTGCAACATCAGCGTGTTAGTATTGTCATTCTCGGTATGTTAGCATGCTGACATTAGCATTTAGCCTTATGTTTAACAGACAGTACTTTGCTTATACCCAGGGCTTACTCAGGTACCCTGGTCTAACACCTTTCCATCTGTGTCCCTCCTCATTCTGTCTCACCCAGTGTGTGCTCCTGGATAAGTTTGTCCCTGTGCCTGACGAGGACACAGTCACTTATCGGGCCTTGGACCTGCTGGAGGACAGCAAGTTCTGGGCGGGTCTTGTCTTCGTAAATATGCATCCTTGGACCACTACTGTCCCGCCTCATGTTAAGTTCAAGATCCGTATGGATATTGATGCAGTGGAGCGCACCAACAAGGTCAAAGACAGGTCAGACTGATAGTCAAGTGAAAACAGCGAGTTTAGTGTGACGATAATAAACATAGAGACTAAATATGTGTGTATTGCTCAGGTACTGGGACCCTGGCCCCAGAGCCGATCCTATGGATGACTTCCGCTACATTTGGGGTGGCTTTGCTTACCTCCAGGACATCATAGAGCATGGGATCATCAAGACTCAGACGGGGAAGGAGTGGCCACTGGGTGTTTACCTGCAGCAGATGCCCTACCCGTGTTATGTGGACGATCTGTGAGTAAAAAACGACAAATTTAGTCACATTAACAGCCATAGAAGAAGTCATTGCTGACTTCTTGTAGCTTTTGATTTTCAGGATACAGTCCTAATCTTGTATTATGCCACTCAGTTAACTACTTTGTTGATGATAAACCTGATAGATTGTAAGAATTTCACAGTTCTGGTTCCTTACTTCAATAATTGTGTTCTTCTCTTATTTCTCCTTCCATCTCTATATCTAGCTTCATGCTGACATTGAACCGCTGTTTTCCCATCTTCATGGTGCTGGCCTGGGTCTACTCTGTGTCAATGATAGTCAAGAGTATTGTCCTGGAGAAGGAACTCCGCCTGAAGGAGACTCTGAAGGCAATGGGAATCACCAACGGGGTTATCTGGTCCACCTGGTTTATTGACAGCTTCATCATGATGGGCACCAGCACTGCTCTCCTTACCGCTATCATCATGGTGAGGAACAATTTTTTAAAAAAACCTTGAAAAATCCTCATTTCTGTAGCATCTTATTTATCTCTTACACATACCATTGCTTTGGGCAGAAGACTAATGCCAAAGTGGATGATCACTGATAATGCAAAGTATACAGTGTATAAATGGAGCTTCAAGAGTACATGTAGGCTTTCCCCTACTATGTCGAATCACATATCTTATTACCTTAATTTTAGCAATTTTTTTCTACTATACTGGCATTTAGTTTCCATTTTTACGATAAAGGTTCCAACTACAATTCTTTTTTTTTTTTTCCAGAAACACAAAATCCACATGTAAAACGAATGAGTCTCTTTGTGATTAAGTCAGCATGTCTCTGATCTTGTTAACTTATGTGAATACCAATATCAAGATATCACCCAGTTTTACTGTGAATCATTACCAGATTGTTACCCTTGAAATGAGTAATTAATAATCATGGCTATAAATCATTGATGAAAAATCTGTGAATACCATGACATCATGGGAATTATGTCAACGACTTCGCAGGAAGGAATTGGTCAATGATTTACCCCTCTACCTTGTTAAAGTTACAAGTTCTCTTGTGTAGTCAGACAGTGGCTCAGCTGATATGTTTTTGTAAAATGGTCTGTTGTGACCTCTAGTGGATGATTTGTGTAAAGCAACGTTTTACACGAAAATTACTCAAATAATATGTGTATTGCATTTCACCAATGTGGTATTTCTGATTCATTATTTGAATCAGAAAGAACCTAATGAGAGCCTAGTGTGTCCATAGCAATTAATCTGAAGCAGTCAATATGCTTTTCTTTCACTTCCTCTGCCATATTATTTAAAAAGCATTTATATTAAGACAACTTTTTTTTGTTTGGTTCCCTTCATCAACCCATATATCTTTCTCCTCAATTTCTTCCATATGTCTGTTGGGTTTCAGTGGATTCAGAGTTTTGCAACTGAAAACCCTGTTTCTCTTTGTCTCTGGTTTGTAGGGAGGAAGGGTACTTAACTACAGCAACAGCATCATCCTCTTCCTCTTTTTGCTCACCTTCACTACGGCTACCATCATGCAATGCTTCCTCCTCAGCGTCTTCTTCAACCATGCCAACCTGGCAGCAGCCTGCTGCGGCATCGTTTACTTCACCCTTTACCTCCCGCACATCTTCTGCTTTGCCTGGCAGGACCGCATCACCAAGGACATGAAGATTTTGGTGGTGGGTGTCACATCTCAGCATCTCCCTCTTTTTCAAGGCAGTGTGTTTCACAAGAAAACATTCTACAACATAGTGATAAATCAATTTCAGACACATTCACAAATAGTATCAAATATGGGAACTGATTTGGAGATTTCACTTAGATTAAAAAAAAACAAAAAACAATTACTTTTTGTTTCTTACAGACCTGTTGCATCCCGAAGGATGGAGGCATATGTCTAATTAAACCACTATGTTTTGTAAACCTCATGGTCATAGTTTTAGTTAAAAAAAAAAAACAACAAAAAATGTAAATAAAGTTTAGACTATAGAACAAATATGACTTTCCCCTTGCCTTTGCCATCAGAGTCTGCTGTCCCAGGTCGCTTTTGGCTTTGGGACAGAGTACCTGTCCCGGTACGAGGAGCAGGGCCTGGGTCTGCAGTGGGACAACATCCAGACCAGCCCACTGGAGGGGGACGAGTTCTCCTTTCTCACCTCCATCTGCATGATGGGCCTGGACACTGTGCTGTATGCTGTGCTGGCCTGGTACCTGGATAATGTCTTCCCTGGTCAGTGTGTTAGAGCGAAATAAATGGTTTGGTTGCAACTTTATTTTACCTAATCAATTGTGTTTTGATGTATTTGGATACTTACTGTAGCTCATGTTTTATTTTATTTATTTATTTTTTTACATCACAGGCCAGTATGGAATTGGTCGACCATTTTACTTCCCCTTCCTGCCCTGTTATTGGCTCAACAGTGTGGCTCCAGCTTCAGGTACTTACCATTTTTCCCTGTTCACTTACTGTGCATAAGGAAAGATTTTTTCTATGAGGAGAGACTGTTACCCAGTAACATAATGCGCTGATGTAAGCTCTAAGACAGTTTTAAAATCCTAACTTTGTTTTCTAAAGGCAGCAACAAACTAGGCTTTGATAACTTGGCAAACAAAGAGCAGCAGAAACAAGAGGAGGAGGAAGATCACGACAAAGCCCAGACTCTGGAGGACACGCTCCAGGCTGGCTCGTGTGAACACCAGGATCAACGTGAAAGGCTGGAGAAGGAGAAACAGGCTGAGGCAGAGGAGACCCAGGACCAAGGCGGTAAAATCATCACACATTGGATTTGTGTACAAAGATGATTTTCTTACACAGTGAGGTGCAACTTGTTAAATTTCACACACTTTTGTAACTTATTGAAGACTGGTACATCATATTCTATCATGTTATACATCTCATATTTTACCACAGGGTATAATAGTTGAAACTAAGTTCTATCATGGTTCAGTTATTCACTACGAAAGCTGCGTTTGATTATCAAAATCTTTGCTTCTCTCTGATACCTTAAAGTCTAATCACAGCACAAATCTGCATGCCATTCATTCCATATCTTATTAATTATGTTTCTCCAAGCAAGAACAAACTCGATTTTAATTTAGGGTTAAAAACTATCTTCCTATTTACTTTCACCCTCCCTCTCTGCCAATCACATTCATTGTGTGAGAACTCGGTGCCCTTGTGTTAGTGTTTGCACTTGCTGGTGAACATACACATTGCTAGCTTCTCAGTTTCATGCTCAGTTAATGAGTGATGGAAACTGTTTTCTTTGCACATGTGGCATTCCAGTCCCCTGATCTCATATGTCTTTCATACACATTTGGGAAATTAAATTTTGCTTTTGTTACTTTCTGAAAGGGATATGATATGTTTATATGTCTTTTTTCATAATTGGGTCAGCTTTTTATAACATTCTGCAGCTTTACTAAAAATACTTTTATTGATTTAATTTGTTTTCTGAACACTCAAACAGTCCAGAAACACCATTTCCTCCTTGTCCAGACAAATTAGTAACATATGTATTGTCTTTGCTGTTTGCAGCTCAGCCTTTCTTTGAAGCAGAGCCAGCAGACCTGGTGAAGGGTGTTTGTATCCAGAACCTGGTCAAGGTGTTTGGCAGCAGCTCCACACCAGCAGTGGATGGCCTAAGCATCAGCTTTTATGAGAGCCAGATTACTGCCTTTCTGGGCCACAATGGGGCTGGCAAGACCACCACCATGTATGTCACACAGATGCATACTCACACACGACAACCTTAAGAGCTTGACATGTCAAAAATAGTCTAAAATGATCTTCATTCAAGTTTTGCTGTATCAGTATGTAGCCAGAGGACACCGTGTATCACTACTTAATTTTTCTCTCCTTGTCTCTTTCTTCCAGGTCCATCTTAACTGGTATGTTCCCGCCCACCTCTGGGACCGCCACAATCTACGGCAAGGACATCCGCACAGACATGGACGCCATCCGTGTGTCTCTGGGAATGTGCCCTCAACACAACATCCTATTTCAGCAGTATGTAAATCTCCACACACTTTCATAATAACCCCCCCCCCCCCTCCCACCCACACATACACACAAATTATGCTTGCAGTGTATTGCATGTACAGTTTTATATTTGTAACCACATTACTGCTTCTCCACTTTCTTTTGTTTACTGTTAGTATGACTGTAGCGGAGCATATTCTCTTCTACTCGCTGCTGAAAGGTCGTCCAATCGCAGAGGCCGAAGAGGAGGTGGAGAACATGCTGCAGGATCTGGGTCTGCCCCACAAGAGAGATGAACTGATCCAGAACCTCTCAGGTCTGTCCGGATGCTTCTCCATCCCAAAAAAGCTGCTGCACAGTGCATATGGATACTTTCTGTTTCTATGTTTTTAGATAGATGGTTTACACAGAGTATGCAGGTACATGCATAGATGTATTAATACACTCACTAGCATGCAAAATACACACACTGATGTGTGCACTGTCAGTACCTTATGATGTTTTAATGCAGGGGGCATGCAGAGGAAGTTATCAGTTGCTTTGGCGTTTGTTGGTGGAGCCAAGGTGGTGATCCTGGATGAGCCCACTTCAGGGGTGGACCCCTACTCCAGACGCTCCATCTGGGACCTGCTGCTCAAATATCGAGCAGGTAAGACTGACCCCTTCTGGCTAGAAGAAGGTACACAGCTATAATGTCATAGCTCTGTAGAGGATTGCTGGATTAGCCTCTCAGGTTAACTTTAGATTTTTTTTCCAAAAACAAAAGAAAAATAAAAGTTTCAGTTTTTAAAAAAATAAAAGCCAACCTTTACTGTCTTATATAATGCAATAATAAAATCATTATTCATTTACAGTATTATACCTTAAAATGTGCATTGACATAGACACCATTCATCCTTTTAAAATGGGTAGCACTGTATTCTGCTATTTAAAATTTTAATGTTTAAATTATTAATTATTTTATTTTAATTTTTTACATTTTTATTATTATTTTATTTTTTTCACATTAACTGTCCAACTGACCAACATAATGTTGTATTTGTAAGAACTGTCCAACATGTGTAGTCAGCTGTGTGTTTGACTAATTTATTGGATCATAGTGTGCTCAATATTCATTCTTCAAATTACTAATAAGGTTTCATTATCAGGTTTCCTTAATAACTACTAGTAAATCTTGTTAATGACATACTAAAAAGATATCTGGTGTAAATATTACTAACAGTAGCAGTGTAGCTTGTCATACTACATGACATGATTTGTTGATCATAGTTGAACAAATCTGACAGGTTTGTCTAGTAAGGCCAAACATAATTCAGCCTTGGCCCTGCTACATGAACCTATTGCCAATACATTTAACAGGTCTTCCACTTAACCTGATATCCATGAAACTTGGCAACTTTATAAACTAAAGCTGTTACAATAATGTCTCTGTCTTAAATTTGAAAGGACATATGCTTCGAGCAATTATGTCATATATTCGTGGGCCTACTGAATTTATGGCCCCATATCCAGGTGAGCTGTACTGGAATCTTCATATTAAAAATGAATGTAGGGTTTTTGCCAGTATTATTAGATTCTGACTGAGCAAAGACAGAGCATTTTTCTGAAATCAGAGTCATCAAACATCTGTCCTTCTTTCATTTATCTCCATTTATGTGTGTCTATGACACATCTTGCAGGGCGTACAGTAATTATGTCCACCCACCACATGGACGAGGCCGACCTGCTGAGTGACAGGGTGGCGATCATCTCTCAGGGCCGCCTTCACTGCTGCGGGTCCCCCATCTTCCTCAAGAATTGTTTTGGCGCTGGCTTCTACCTCACTCTTGTGCGACGAATGAAGCGTGACACCCCGAAGGTGGGACAGAGCCTTGTGGGTTTTATGTGTGCATTAGGCTATTGTTTGCTAAAAATCTGGCTTGGCAACCACTTGCTAATTAATGAAGGAAGTAAGGAAGAAAGAAACAAGAAGATAAATAAATAAATAAACAAATAAATAAACCAACCAACTATGGAAGAAATGAAAGAAAAAACAAAGAAAGAGAGGAACCAAGGGAGGAAGGAAGCAAAGAAAGAAAAAAGGGTTTATTCATGATCCATTACACTTGACCCTAGATTAATACAGTGTTTTGACCTGCATTAGACTTTTTGTAATTTGTATGTAAATGAGTCCATGCGACTGCAAGGATGCAAAAGAAAGGTAAAATTTTGGTTTCTGATCATGTTTTCCTGCAGGCCAGCTGTGACTGCACACAGGACTGCTCCTGTAAATGCTCAACGTGCTCAAAGTTTAAAGTGAGCCAGGAAGAGAGCCGCAGTCCAGACAGACAGATGGATGGTGAGTTCCATTATTGGGTTATTTTTATATTGTAATTTCAGACATCAGTGTAGTGCGCCAAGTTCATTGTTAATCTCCTTAAACCTGTTTCAGTCTATTCAGCGTCTAAATGAATACTGCAATGGAGCATAATCTCTTTGTCATGGTGATGAATAGCTCTTTTGCACTGGATTGTAGTCAGTCTGCTTACTGTAGCTGCTGCCAACACACCCAGAAACACCCTGCACTGACTCTATTCAGTGTTCTACTGTAGACCTTTTACATTTCCTTTATTCCCTGCTGTGATTTTGCACACCCTTTGCAACACATTTTTACTCAGCATATATCCTGTCAGATAATTAGTTTAACTGTTTTTCTTTTTACTATTAGTGTTGATGCAGTTTACTTTGCATTTTAAAAAAGCAAATGGAGGGTAAAGGGGAGGCAGTAAGATGTAAAACTAATTATTCAAAGTATTTTGATGGATGCTAAAATATGACAAAATCGTACCACTCATCCTTAGGTAACATGGAAAGCATCACAGCTCTGATCCACCATCACGTGCCGCAGGCTCGTCTTATCGAGGCCATCGGCCAGGAGCTGACCTACCTGCTGCCCAACCGAAACTTCCAGCCTAGGGCCTATGCCAGCCTCTTCAGGGAGCTGGAGGAAACGTTGGTGGACATTGGCCTCAGCAGCTTCGGTGTGTCGGACACATCGCTGGAAGAGGTGGGTGGATATGACAAGAAAGGAAATGCTAGCAGCTTCAGTAATCATAGGACTGCTTGTATTTAAAAGGATAGTTCCGAGTTTTTGAAGTGAGGTTGCATGAGGTACTTATTCATAGACAGCCTATTACATAAAGTAAATGTCAGTTTGTACATCCCCAGTTTGAAGAATTTGGCAGGAGTACGACATGGAAGCTGAGCAATATACTGCTTTGGAGAGGGGCAGCAACAAAATGTTTTTTCAGCGCCTAAAAATGTTTAATATCAGTTCAATTGTGCGCTTTACTGAAAGTATTTTTTTACTGCTTTACCTTAATGTCAGTCAGCAATTTCCAATTGGAAAATAAAACCATTGTATTGCTCTTTTCAAAGCCAGACTCCATTAAGAAAAACAATGATTTCACACTGAACACAGGAGCTGCTTGCCTGCCGCTACCTCTGTTATTGTGTGACTTTGGGGTTTAAAGTGGTCACACAATAACATAAATAAACACGACTGAAGCAGCGGTTGGCCTGTAGCTCCTGTATTCTGCAAGCTAAAATGACTGTTTTGTCAATGGAGTCTGGTGGCTTTGATGAGAGCATTGAAGGGATATTGAAGGTGTCAATTGCTCTCCAGTTGAAACAGGCTGTCTGACAGAAAGGTTAAAGCAGTGAAAATACTCCCAATATATAATATATTTAAACTGATATTGATTTTTTTAGGTGTGACTTTTTTTTAGGTGGCTGAAATACGTTTTAGTGCTACTTAAAATGATCCGAACCATCCATTAAACGACTACATACAGTTTTGATTTATTAGGGCCCCCCCCCCCCCATTGATTCACATTTACAAATTGATGTTACAGTCCCAGGACTTAAAATATGAGTCAATCGATCAAACTGACAATTATTTGCTGTTAAAGTATATATTTTCATTTTCAGTGCTAAACAGCAAATTTAATAATAAGATCAAAAAGGGGGAGTTTTACTGGGACAATCTGTCATTCAGACACTGTCAGACATTCACCTTTACAGTGATCAGACTCTGTTATATGAAGCTTTGCAATAAAGAGCATCTGTTAATGTTGGATCCCGACAATAAAATAAGCTATTTCTTTGTAGATCTTCCTAAAGGTCACTGCTAATGGGAATGCAACCAACAGGAAATGCATACCAGGTAAAAAAAGAGGAAGAAATGCACAAAGTTTTTGTTTCCTCTACCTTGTTTCTGGTCCTGTTGATTTGTTGTGTGTCTGAATGTGTAGTCGTACCTCTCGTAGCCTATTTTTCTTCATTATGTGAACTACATCCTTTGTATCCCACTTTCTGACTGTCTCTCTCAGACAAGAAATCATTGCGACAGATCTGTCGAGCTAGTCTCTGTGGATTCAACAGAGTGGCAGTTGATATGGAACCATTAAAAGGTGACATTGGTTTTCAGCTTATGGCTCTGGACAAATTGCTGCTGCTGTGGGAAAAACATATCAATTTAAGAAGGTTTACAGTCTATTATGCGTTGTAGATGAAACCTATTTTAACCTTCCCTTGTTGTGAAGGTCGACTGTGAAGATAACAGAATAGTCTGACAATTTGAAAAATGCCTCAAATTTAATCCATTCTTGAAAACCCATTTTGGGAAAAGTGTTTTTCCTGACAACGGTGTACTGCAGTTAGCTGTGGCTTGTGCTTTTTGACTTGTAACATGCGACCAATTCATCATAAATATTCAATCCAGAGCTTTCATTTGCACAGCAGTAACATGTAAAGATGATGGACTACATCCCTGAGTCTAGTAGAGCTGCTGGTAAATGCTTTTTGATCACTGTTCACAGAGGGCTGAACATGCTTAGCTCCCTGGCTGGCTTTTTAAATCCAGCATGTAAACTGCATGTGCAAGTCAGACTGCAACTTGACTTGAGCTCTGTATTCCAGGGACAGATGGGGCTTTGCACACCAATGGCCAGTGTGATGTCCCAGAAGGCAGTGCAGGCAGGGGCTCCTCCCAGGTCAGAGGCTTGTGTCTCACCATCAAGCAGTTCTTTGCTCTGCTTATCAAGAGGCTGCACCATGCGACGCGCTCTTACAAAGACTTCTTCGCCCAGGTAACCTCAATATCATTTATCAAACCCTAATGCTAATATAATGTACTAATCTTAATAGCATTCATGTTTAAGTGTTGATAAATAGGTGTTTTACATTTACTGGAATAAAATATGTATATATATATATATATATATATATATATATATATATATATATATATATATATATATATATATATATATATATATATATATATATAGAAATACTACAGCACAAGAAAAGCGATAATAACCCAGGTTTTGAATAGTTTTAATAAGACATACCAGGGCCTTGATATTAATCCGAGTGTTTAATATTTTATCTGTTTATCAGTTGTGTCTCTGTCTTTGGTAGATTGTGCTGCCAGCCAGTTTTGTTTTCCTGGCTCTGACATTCACTCTGATCGTTCCACCTTTCGGAGAGTATCCAAGTCTGACTCTCACTCCCTGGATGTATGGCAGACAGTACACCTTCTTCAGGTGGGAATAAAGGACTCAAGATTGCATAGCACTATTTAACTGAAATGAAAAATTACGATTAAATAACATTTGTACAATACCTCTGACAGACTTTGTCTCTCTGAACATACTTTCTGATCTTGTCCTTGCAGTAATGAACGTCCTATGGATGCTCAGATGAGATACTTTGGTGAGGTGCTGTTGGATAAGCCCGGCTTTGGGACTCGCTGCATGGTGGATGAACCACTTGAGTGAGTCACCTTCACAGATTATTTTTTTTTTCTCCAGACTGTCCTCTGTGCTGTTTTGTTTGACCACATGGTTTAATTTCTCCCACTGCTAGAGATTTCCCATGTAACAACATAACCACAGAGTGGGAGATGCCCTTGGTTAACCCCTTCCTGATCGATATGCTGGACGGCCCAGAGTGGAGTTCCCTCAGACCGTCTCCAGACTGTCAGTGCAGCACACCTAAGAAACTCACCATGCTCCCTGTGTGTCCTGTAGGAGCTGGAGGCCTGCCACCTCCACAGGTAAGTGGTTGGATCATTGATATTAAAAACCACATATATATATGAAAGATCTACCCCTCACATACACTTCTACCATGCATTGACTTCTGTATCACTTTCACTTATTTAACTGAAATGGCATACATTTAGAGCTCCACCATTGCTAACGAGTTCTTATATTAAATAGACAATGGGCCTCATGCAAGAAACGATATACAAACAAATGTTATTTGTTTGTTTCCACGACTTGTTCTTATTTTGTTCATACCCATTGATTTTTGGGATTCACCAATGTTTTCTTAATTTTGCTTTTCTCTGAGGTAAGAGAAAATTTGCTCTTACCAACTTAAGAGAAAAACGTCTCATCTTCAAAGACCACAAATTGTTGTCCAACACAATAAAAAAAAGTTTTGTATTTGAGGAACATTTTAAAAAAAATGCAGGAATATCATTAAATCAAAATTAGATCATGTTTTAGAGTAATTATAATGACTGGATTGTTAAATTTCAGGGCTAAAGAAATACTATACTCGATCTATTGATCCCAATTATTGTAATTACAGTTACTGGGCATCCCTCTGCTGACCAGAGCTAAACTATAATTAAATACATTTACTCAAATACTGTACTTAAGTACAAATCTGAGGTTACTTTACATTACTTGATTATCTTAATCTCTTGCCACTTTCCACCTCTATATTGTACTTTATATTGTATACTGTACTTTTTACTCCACTACTTTTACTAGATAACTACTTTAAAAATTGAGATTTTTTTTTAACAAAAACCCAAAATATTAAAATATACCAGTGCATTAGTTAATTAATTAGAAAATTAATTGGCAACTATTTCTTTTGTGGAAGTCATTTTTCAGGAAAAAATAAATCATGGTTCCAGATCTCATATACTGTATACTGTATGTATGAGGGATTGCAGCTTTTTCTAATTATTTTGATTTATTAAATGTATTTAAATCATTTTGCATGAGCACTTTTATTACTTAAATACATCTTCCTGAAAACACATTTACTTTGTTTATTTAACTGTGGGCCTTCTAGCCTTTTTTTTTGGTGGAGTCTCTCCAGTCTTGGCCTCGTGTCTTTGAACACAGCACACAACCTGCACTGATATGGTGTTTAGGGGGTGTTACCTATGCAAAGTGGGGTCATTGAGCACACCTGGGTAAGGGCAGATTTGGGTGGTTTAGAGTGTTTGGTGCATCTGGGGTTGGCTTCTCTTACTTTTTACTAGACAATTTAGAGAAAATATGAGATGAATTTAAGAGAATGTTGCTGCATGAGGCTCATTTTGTTTTTATTTTTTGCATCAGAGGATCCAGTCAACAGGAGATGTTCTCATGGACCTAACAGGCAGGAATATCTCCGACTACCTGGTGAAGACCTACCCCAGCCTCATCAGAACCAGGTACAAGATCCTGCGCACCAGTTCAGAGGGAAGAACTCATTTACTTCCCCCAAAAGCAAAAAACAATTAATTATGCAAAAGAAGACAAAGCATTAAGTAACTGTACCTAATAGCATCAGATTAACTCTAGATTATCTCCTCTACATTGATCTAAACTTTGAATATTAAAATATATGTTATAGTTGCATAACAAAGAAAAACTATAATGAGTAATATCAAGCCTAATTGATGTGAATATTTTTTAAAGTTGAAATGTTGATTTCTTTCCAGTTTGAAGAGCAAATATTGGGTGAATGAACAAAGGTAATTTCAATCTGTTTCCATGTGATTACAGTTTGTTCCATATATTGCTGTCTTTTATACATTTTGAAGTTTATTACTAGGTCAGATGTGTCATGTGTGGTGGTGTAGTTCTCCCTCCGGTGGTTGTCATGGTGTTGTACAGTTTTGCGCAGCAGGAGCTGGAATCACAGTAAAGCTTTGTAAATGTCAGTGGGGTTTTCTCTCTGGTGTTCAGGTATGGAGGTATATCAGTGGGAGGACAGCTACCTGTTTTAGAGCTTCAGCCAAAGACCATCCAGGATGTAGCAGCACAGCTGGCACGACTGCTCAATGTTACAGGGGTATAGCTTTAAAAGTCAACATTATGATAGTGTACGCTATTTGTTTCTGTGTGTTCATACTTTGCTCTGTAGTGATTTTGAATTTTTGGTTGCAGGGCAAATATTCCAAACAAACGCTGAAGGACATAGGGCCGTTCCTTAGGTACATGGAGACTCAAAACAATGTCAAGGTCAGTCCACTCACCAGCAGGATGAAACCTTTATCACGGTGATCCACTTCTCTCATAGTATATAACAATGTATTAGACTGTACAACAAGTAAATGCTGTAGTTTTCAGATGACACGTCTATTTTCTTAACGTTTAAATTAACAGTCATGAAAGTACACTGTCTTTTGGCAGGTGTGGTACAACAATAAGGGCTGGCACGCCATGGTTTCTTTCATGAACGTGGCCAACAACGCCATCCTCCGTGCAAATCTGCCCAAAGGAGCTAACCTGGACGAATATGGAATCACCACAATCAACCATCCGCTGAATCTTACCAAAGAACAGCTCTCTGAGATCACTGTGTGAGTGACCAACAGCTGGACATGCATTTAGTTACACTTCAGTCTGAAACCTTTGAAGGTGTTTGCAAAAACTGGGCATGATTGTTGCTTGTGCGTTTGTCCATGCATCCATCCATACGTCCATCCATACGTATGTCAGTCTGTCCATCCAATTCTCTTGAACACTATATCTGAAGTACACCTTCAGGAAATTTCATCAAATTGGGTACAAACATCCACTTGGACTAAAGGATAAGCTGGTTGGATTTTTGTAGTCAAAAGTCACTGTAAGCTTGTGTCCATCTCATTCTTGCGAATCCAATATATCAGGAACACCTTGAGGGAATTTCTTTAAGTTTGGCGCATATGTCCAGTTGGACTCAAGAATGAACTGATTAGAATTTGGTGGTCAAATGTCAAGGCCCTAATTCAAGAATTCATATGCTAATTGTGACAAGATTTCTCACAAAAGAATAAAATGATGAAGTGATGATATCTTATATCCAATAGGTCAAAGGACAGCTTCACTCTAACACCCTAATGTTATTCTGGCTATTATTTAGTGCCATAGCTCAAGAACAAAAGGGTGACATTTGGTCAGATGATGAAGTAGTGTCACTAATCTTGGTTGTCCACTTTGAAACTGTGCTGATTGTTTAGATTCTCTTTGCTGCTGAATTGAAGATGTGTGGGAATCATCTACATTTGATAATATTTAGCATTTTTGCAGCAACACTTTGATGTATTGTCTACTCTCATGGCTACATGACTTTAGACAGACGTGGATGTAAACTGTAGCTGCAACTTGACTGGTTTGCAGAGGCATACATCCGCAAGGCAGTCATTCTAATTTAAGAATTTATTAAAATGTCCTCTCTCTTTTCCCCAGCCTGACCACCTCAGTGGATGCAGTGGTGGCTATCTGTGTCATCTTTGCCATGTCCTTCGTACCAGCCAGCTTCATCCTCTATTTAATCCAGGAGAGGGTCACTCAGGCCAAACACCTGCAGTTTGTCAGTGGTGTCAGCCCATTGGTCTACTGGATGGCCAACTTCCTCTGGGACATGGTACAGTGACCCTATTACCTCATAAAATGTGCACCAATGCCAGGAAAATGTCAAAAATAGTGAAGAGGTTTTCTTCACTCATGAAAATGCCCTGTGGACATAAGTATCTATGGAATGCCGATTTGATTGTTTTTATTGTTGTTTCCACAGTTGAATTACTCCATCAGTGCAGCGATGGTGGTGGAAATTTTCATCTTTTTTGATAAGAAGTGCTACACCTCACCAACCAACCTTCAGCCACTCATTTCCCTGCTTATGCTTTATGGGTAGGTTTTTGTGTTTTTTTAAGTATTAACTGTATTTGTTCAGTCTTTTTCTAACAACAAAGGATGTAAATGAGGGGCAAAATCAAAAACATTAATATGCTAATAGTATTGCCTTGCTTTTTAGTTGACACTGCCAATGTATTATATTTCCACATATTTGTTGTGGAGAAATCCAACATAATTAAATGTCTGTAAGCTACAGCTTTTTTCTTTGTGAGCTTCACAGGGCCTGTATTTTTGTGAAATATTGACAAAACCATGAACAAATTATCTCTCCATTAAAGTTAAATTTAAAGCCTGGTGCTTGAATTGACTGTTTAACAACACAATAAGACGAAACTTATTACTTTGTTTCTCTTTTTCTTTCTGTTCCCACAATCAATTCTGTAGCTATGTAGATCGATTTTGACTTTCTTCACACATTAGACTCATGCATAAATTTTCAGATGCCAGACTAAATGTGAGCTACTGTCTGTATCATGAGCTACTGTCTGTACCATCATTCTCGTTACATTCCTGTGGGTCGAGTTTACTTCTCAGATCACGCTAACTACTGACGCACCCAGTCGAGTGCCTGCCACTGTCAGAATTTATTGCATATCATGTATGCATATCACCGGTGTCTGATTTTAAATTGTTCTCTTTTTCTTTCTCTCCTAGCTGGTCTGTGACACCCATGATGTACCCGATGTCCTTTATATTCAGTGTCCCCAGCACAGCCTATGTCTCTTTGTCATGTATCAACCTCTTCATTGGCATCAACAGCAGCGCCATCACCTTCATCCTGGACCTTTTCGAGGGCACCACAGTAAGACCACAGTGCTTCTCTCTGTAAATCTCACCTTCCTTCATCTTCCATATCACCCTAATTTTGATGTCTGTCCAGGCTCTGTACAAGTTCAACCAGCTGTTGAAGACCGTGCTGCTCATCTTCCCTCATTACTGCCTGGGTCGAGGTCTCATAGACATGGCCATGAACCAGGCTGTGACTGATGTATACGCTCGTTTCGGTAATAACACACGCATGCTCATATATCTCACCGTTCAGCAAGCAAAAGTCTCCAACTGTTTGCCAACATCGCCACACTCTGATGAGACTGTCCTCCAAAATGAAAAATAGATAATTTGTACAAGTAGCTTATTATGACCCTTATATATGTTATGTTTAAGTGCAACTTCCAGTGGTGGCAGTCAATATGAAGGGAGAAAGTAAAAAATCAGCTGACGTAGTGTAAAGAGCGACAAAATCTGCATACAGAGGCAGGTTGTGGTGGTCGGTTCCATAACATAACATCCAAGGCTAGAAGAGCCCCAGGATTTTTACATTTTATCCCCATTCAAGTTAGCACAGCACGAAATCAGAAGAAGTGGAAGCAGTGCTGATCGTCCGCATAATTTCATGTGCAGCAGTTTAACTCTTTAGGCTTCAGATGTCATGGAGCGATTTCACAGGAATGAGCGGGGCCTCACCGCCAGTGTTGTATCCAGTTCTCTTTAAATGTCAATGAGAATATTGCATTTCCTGTCTTGTGCGAAACCAAAAGTCAGTGTTGAGTCATTTAAAAATGTAGTGTAGTATGTCAAGGGACATTTGTGCAGTATTTTACATGACATACATAACAAATGTAGCTTAGTTATTTTAAAAAGAACCAAGCAAACTGTTTCTTAGCATTTACCGTAAGTTTAAAATTCTATTCTATACTGTCTATAAGGTACAACACAGGTAGAGGCATTATTTTAGTGAAAGCTCCTGAGGATCAAATTAGAGGATAGTAACTAATGACTTATGGGTTAATATGGGCTGTCAACAAGACCTGAGCCAACTGCAGAGTTGTAACAAACTGATCACACTAAATGATCATCAAATTTTAAAAAGATTCCGTAGTAGTAAAGAATATATCTTTGAATTTGAGAATATTACAAGAAAATTACAAGCACTGATTTTACATCCGCTATTTTTGAAAAATGTGACTAAAAGGTGTGTTACTTTTATGTATTTTGTCAGGTGAGGACTACAGTCCAGACCCCTATAACTGGGACTTTATTGGGAAGAATTTATTCTGCATGGCTGTTGGGGGATTTGTCTATTTCATCCTTAACATTCTGTTCCAGTATCGCTTCTTCTTGGATCACTGGTGAGTCAAGTAGAGCATGAATAAAGAACTCAAATTTGCCTGATGTTCTTTAGTAATTGCTCTTTGAAAATTACAGAGTGTGTGTAATATAATTTCGAGATAACACACTGTGAATGCGATGTGACTGGTGCATGAATTGACTCGAAGTTGATTTAATGAGTCGTTAATTGTTTTCATTGGCAGGATATCAGATTGCCCAAAGCCTCCTATTTTGGAAGAAGATGTAGATGTGGCAGAGGAAAGAGAGCGACTCTATAAAAGTGAAAAAAACAATGACATTTTACGCATACGAGACCTGTCCAAGGTGAACCATTTTCCCTTGGATAAAATGCCAATATTGATGTTCAAAAAAGATTTCAAATTCAAAATGTCTTAACTTTTTGTGATGATTTTGCTCTCATTTTACCTTGTCAGACGTACACAGGAACAATCATCCCTGCAGTGGACCGAATCTGTGTTGCAGTATCACCTGGAGAGGTTTGTGTGGATAAACCAAATCAGCTAACTTCACAGATGAAGCATTCTTCTCACTTAATTTTCATCTATCCTGTCTTTTCCCTTAATCCTCTGCAGTGCTTTGGTCTGCTGGGTGTGAATGGAGCAGGGAAGACCACAACATTTAAGATGTTGACTGGAGACATTGACGTCACCTCAGGAGAGGCCTCAGTCTCTGGTCACAGGTCTGTAATATATTGACTTAACATATTGTGTGATTTGATATAGGTTTCGAGGCTTGTAAACAGTATTCTTGTTGTGTACCCCTAAATCTTCAGCATTCTGACCAACATCCTGGACGTCCACCAGAACATGGGGTACTGCCCACAGTTTGATGCCATAGATGAGCTGCTGACAGGTAGAGAACACCTGCACCTCTACGCTCGCCTCCGTGGAGTTCCAGAGTCAGAGATCAGCAGGGTAAGATGCAGACTTTGCCAGGAATTTATTTTAAACAGAACCTGGCAGCAATGTAAAATGATAAATATGATGAGTGTATCTTATATAATCTTTGTGTCTAAAATTAAGACAACCCACAAGCCCAATTTATTAACCACTATTATAGCAGAGAGAAAACTAATAAAAAGCATGATTTATTCTTTATATCAAGTAGAATGAAGTGGCATATCCTTTCACTGTAATCACTGTATGCAACATTCTATGATTTTGGGAACAGATTTCCGACACACGGTTCTCAACATGAGCCAGTGGCTAGCAGCTAATAGTACTAACTCAATAAACAGCGCTAACAATGCCATAATTCGGGAAACTGGAGTGTAGGTGTAGCAGTAACCATCATATGGGCACAGTGCTGAGTGGCAATCAGCTAACTAGTGGGACACTCAGACAGTGACTCACATACACTAACATGCACGTGCTGCAGGACCATCTACCGTAACAAAGATCAGAGAAGCTTGGATTACAACACACACAGAGGTGGCATGATTTTATTTTCTGATCAGGATGCTATTACCTCACTATATCTCAAGCAAATAGTGTTCTATATTAATGCTCTGAATATCAAATATAAGACCTTTAAAGCAGCAATCTAATTTCAGTAATGTCACAGTAGATGAACAGCTGAGGACATAATTACATACAAGTTCTTTAAAAGCTTGTTACTTCTTTAACCAAATGCAAACATGTTTGGACAGAGACGAAAATGCCAACAATCAGCATATCACCATGTAACTGTCTTGTAAGGATGAAACAAGTTCAGTTAGAAACCCTGAGTATTTGAGAACTACAAAGTCGACATAGTATCATTTTACCCTGCAATCCCCCATTTTTTATTTGACTGAATTGCAACATAAGGGCACTGAAAGTATTCTCCATGTGCTCAGGTTGCAGAGTGGGCCATCCAGAAGTTGGGCCTGTCTGAGTATGCAGGCCACAGTGCTGGGACCTACAGCGGAGGCAACAGGAGGAAACTCTCCACAGCCATCGCCATGATAGGCTGCCCTGCGCTGGTGCTGCTGGTGAGGCCAACACTAATGACAGTGTTTGGTTTAGATTTCGTATGGACAACACAGTTTCATGAGCATGGTGAGGTGATAGACGAGAAACTAGATGTTTCTGTGTGTATGTTAATGTGTTCTTCATTGTCACTGTACAATAGGATGAGCCCACTACAGGTATGGACCCTCTCTCCAGACGTTTCCTGTGGAACTCCATCATGAGTGTTATTCAGGACAGACGAGCCGTGGTCCTCACCTCACACAGGTACACTTTCTTGGGTTTGGATGTTTGACTCTGTGTGTGTGTGTGTATGTGCGCACTATATGTATGAGCACAAGTTTAGTTAATCTATCTGTCTTTACAGTATGGAGGAGTGTGAGGCGCTGTGTACCCGCTTAGCAATTATGGTCAATGGATCCTTTAAGTGTTTGGGAACCATTCAGCATCTCAAATACAAGTAAGTCATTTTATGTCATATAGCAAAGTCAGAATTTCCAAAGTATATTAACATGTATCTTAAAAAACACTCAACAATAAATGCAAAAATCAATTAGCATGCTATGAAAGTGCCTTCCTTTGATTTTGCTTTACCTTACATCAATGTGAATAGATTTGGTGATGGCTACGTGGTGACCATGAAGATCAGGGCAGCTAAGCCCGGTTGTGCCCCTGACCTGAACCCTGCTGAAGCATTCATGGAGAGCACCTTCCCTGGCTGCATCCAGAGGGAGAAACACTACAACACTCTGCAGTACAAGATCTCCTCCTCCTCCCTGGCTAGGATCTTTCAAATGGTCCTGGCTAATAAAGACAAGCTCAACATAGAGGACTATTCAGTATCCCAGACCACTCTTGATCAGGTAAATGAGCATTGTAAAACATAAAGAACTTAGCAGGGCAGTCAGAGGGCACAGACATCCACCAAGGCCAATGGTCCAGTCAACTACGACATGTAAATCTGCAAGTGCAACTGCGATATACAATATAATGACTTATTTCTTTTAAAAGTTTGAGCAACTACATGCAGAGGCCACGCCAGAGAATTACTGGTATCTGTGAATGTAGATGATGCTATGGATTATTCGTATTTCTCCAATTGACATTCAGTTCATATTTTTTTACTATATAAGTTATATAAGTTAACCATCTACTGTTTTTTTTTATGTATGGCTGTTATTCTATCAAGGTCAAAGGCCCAATTTTTGCAAGGTTAACAAAAGTAAAAAATAATTTGTGAATCTACCCTGTGATTCTGACCCGCTTTGAAATTAAATGGGTTCTTCCTTGACATATGCCACACCCTTCCACCAAGTTTCATAAAAATTGGGCAAGTTTTTTTGTAATCTAAAAGGACAAACAAACCAAGCTGAAAACATTAACTCTTTGGCGAAGATAATTATGAAATTGTGTACATTTCTTCTTTAGGTATCTTTCAGAAGGATCAGATGGCTAAACTGTGAATAATTCTCTAACTCTTTATTTTTCGCTGTGCTAGCAGTGTGGCTCTACATATGACACTTGGTCAGCCACTCTGGTTTTCAAAGCAGGTATTGGTTGGATTAACAAGAAATTTAGAGATGTAGATGTTCCACATGAACTGTAATCACTCTGGTGATCCAATAACTTTTCATCTGGTGCCATAATCATGTCCAATACTTAAGTTCATGACAAAAACTAATTACATTATCATCAGCTTCAATTGAACCTTGTGGCAATTAGCAAATGTTACCATGCTAACACACTAAACCGAGTTGATGAAACTGGTGAATATTGTACTTGTGAGTATCAGCATGTTAGTAATGACAGCATGCTGACATTAGCATGTCATGCAAGTCTTTGCTTTTTAATTTGCCATTTTACTTGAAATCCTCATTATGTTTTATATGTGTGCCAAAAAGTTAAAACAAATCTTGCCATGTTATTTCATTCTCTCATGTCTTCTGCCTTGCGTTCAGTATAATTTCTTTCAAGGTCACAGCATATTTCTAATGTTTCTATGTGTTGCTATTCCCTGTAGGTTTTTGTGAATTTTGCCAAGCAACAGTCAAGAGAGGATGACACCATTGTGCTGCATCCAAAAGCCGCTGGGGCACAGCGATATATTGAAGCCCCACCCTTCAAATCTTTGGAGAAGTGAACTCACCTCAGTGACTTCAACTTGAGGACTTTTTTTTTCATGTCATGTCCAAAGAATACGGATAAGAGTGTGTTTTGGAGGGCTGAATGTTTGTCAGCAGAACTCGAACCTTCTCTTCAAATGAAACAGTCTAAAGAGGATTTTCTACAGTGTCATCATAAAAGTCGTTCCCTTGCCTGGTCGAGAAAAGTAAGTGGTGCACGATCACTTTTGGGATACCAAAAACAGAGGATGGACAGGTTGTGTCCTCTAAATTTAAGAGAAGTCTTCTCTCAGCATTTTGAGTACTGTTTGGAATGGGGTCATCTTTGTTGGTCAATTGAGTGGTGTTAGGCCTTTAAACGCAGTCTGTAAATGGACATTTCTCATGTTTGACTGATGATTTGACACGTGGCAGTACTTTGCTTTTACAGTAAGCGGGGTTAGTGAGCTTTGGATTTGGAAAGTGTGGAGCATTTCTGTGCCTGCTCTATGCTCCATGTTTTGCTCACCTTGTAGGCCTTGCAAACAAAATGAAACAGAGCTTGAGATTTACGACAAGGACCATGACTTTGATTGATGACAAGTCAAAAAAGTTCAATATCTGGTTGTAATGGGAATGTGAAGAAAGCATAGGTCCTGTGTATTTTTTGCTTCAGATGCCAAGCAAGACAATCTTTTTAATTGCCTTCTTTAGATATGTGAAAGAAGCACTCAGAGAAGCATAGCCTTAGCACTTTATTGATGCAGCTTTAATTGAAGCATCACAATTCTTAACCAAGATGTTTGGTTAAAAAAACCCTGCTAGTGCAATACAGCTGATTTTTACAAAATCCTCTTGCTGCTATGGAATTTATTTCAGTAACTTGATATTTTTTATGCCACCAATGTCTTCAATCTTTGCGCTTTATCATAATATTTAGCAACTTTCGTAAACTGTCTGAATTCCACCAGAATCTGTTGTAGGTATTAAAGGAAATCAACGTCACAAAGATGATGTTTGTGAGAGGGCCATCATGTCCAATAAAGTTACATTTTTCCTTAATATGTGGACCTTTTTATGTCCAGACATCCCATTTGATCTGTTTTGCACTGAGATTGCATGAGATTACTCACATTCACATTTATAGAAAAATTTTTTTCAAACAATTTTTATAAAACCTGAGATTAGACAGTATGGACCTGATAAACCCTTGAATACTTAAGTTACACTTCTACAATATAGTTTCGTTTCTCTGAAGAAAACACTGAGATATATGGTGAAGGAGATTAATATTAGTATAATTAAATGTCTGCTTTATCAGCATTTCCCATGAGAGCTTAAAAGTGATTTTGCACTCTCAAATATATGCCATGACATTTTTAATTCCAGTCTTCTAGTCTGCTTCCACAGGCACTTTATAATAACCTTGAGTATGTTTTATTTCTTTCACTTAACCTGAAAACTTCTGGTGCTGTAAGCATTCATCATTGAAAAGAGGTGACACAACCTGTGGGCTAACAAGCTGAATTTGCAGCAAGAACTACTCACTGGTTTGAAAAAGTGCTGCGAAAATGCTTACATGCCATTTCCAACCTGAAGTCAAGTCCTGGATATAAAAAACATCCATTTACAATGCTGGGAGAATACAATGAAGATGTATCTGTCTGTGCTAACTTCACAAAGAGCCATATCAAACTCCGAGTATGAAACTAAAACCTATAGTTGAAACTTAACACACGATTAAAATGTCCAAAGCTATTTCTAATGCTCTAGTATATCGTCATAATATTATTGCTCTCATTTCACTTCAGTGATATACAAACAAACTTGCATAGTGCTGGCCTCAGCCACAGCAGACATCTTTGTTTTAGTGAAAAACACTTGTGGGGAGTGAATACACACACATTATAGGCTACAATAGTTCATGTTCTTAGAGAATTAGGGGGATGATGGCCATCCGGAGGCTGGGGTAGTCCTTGAACTCCCTGCTGTAGGCTCTGTGCTTCCCTTTGGCCCATATGGTCATCTGAATGAACCCCAGTAATGTGTACAATGCCACTGGAATATAAACCATTTGGGTATTAGTACATACACTTTTTTGACTAAAATACATATTGTACTATACATACCTGGCAGGCACTGGGTCATGATGGAAAAGCTTACCCAAGCTCCAACCTACAATATGTGTAAGATACACAGGCAGAGGTAAATACACAAGCATGGGTGATAATTATTGCCATGATGAATTACTAAAGGTTCTATTACCTCATATGTGTAATTTGGACAGGATACAAAGAAGAAAAGCCATGTGAAGGGGTTCTTTGTTGGCATAGGAAACCTTCTGCCTTTGGATCCAGAAATGGTTTAGTCAAGAAAAAAAAAGAAAGGGATTACACTCTCAATAACATTTAAATATATTTAATGTAACAATATTACCAAATGTTGATTATGTGCTGTAGACACCCATATCATAGATCAAATTTCATGTTATTTCAACACACAAAACCTAACTTGATGAACCAGACAATGTCCTCAGAACTTGGAAGTAAGCAAAATAAAACTCAACAACTCACGTTCTCCTCTGAGATTATTAAGAACCAAGTGAATGGAGAAGTTGCCCAGTTCACATATCTGGAGAAGAAATAAGGATTTCACATCTTACTGCTACACATACATGTACAAAAATCTACATTGGCCCTAAATGAACGCCAGTATACATACCACAAATATCACCAGTGCATAGTTGACTTGTAGTTCTCCATATGCTGCAAAGAGGGAAAGACTGGTGTTGATAAACTGCAGGAAATAGAGGTAAATATGTGTTTGTGTGTGTGTGTGTGTGTATGTATGTATGTGTGTGTCTTTGTGTGTGTGTGTGTGTGTGTGTGTGTGTGTGTGTGTGTGTGTGTGTGTGTGAATAGGCTGACTTACATGGAGGTGTATAAAGAGGGTGGTTGATATAATAGGCCAACCAAGCTGAGAAACCCCAGTAATAGGCACAATTCTAAGTGAGGAAACAAACAATACAAAAGCATGAAAATTAAAAAACAACAACAAAAAACCAAATATAATTGCATTAAGGTCTATAGAAATAAAATGTATTTACTTTTATTTAATTTCTATTTTTGAATTGCTAAAGCTCACAAAGTGGAAGACCTAAGAACTACCTCTCCTCATCAGTACACTGTGCTCTGAGACTATTATAAGCAGCATTCTGTATCAGGATTTGTCTGTGGGCTATAAGTACCAAAACAGCTGGCATGGGACAGGGAAAAAGAGGCCACACATTGTGAAGGAGGTGAGCACATTAACAGTTCCTTCTTTTCAAGGGTAGTCATGTCCTCACCCTGACTATTGTCCTGAGAGGCATGGTCCCATGGGAGAAATGATGCACAAAGATAGTCTCTATCAATTTCTTCATATAGTGGAAAGTGTGACACGTACAGGCTAGTCTGTGAGACAGAAAGGTGAAGCAGAGGTCAGAAGAATAAGTAGGCCTATGCACATTAAACTGTGGTTCTTATGTTCTTGTTGTAACATGCAAACGGAACAAGTTATTTTTGCAGGAGCTAAAAAATCTGAGATGAGAAAAGATTAAATTTAGATGATCCCTGAGTGACAAATTGGGTTGCTGCAGCAACAAAACTTTTGGGATTCAGCAAAAGAAGTGCAACATTCTGTAAATAATAGAACACACTAGAATAATAAAAAACATTATGCAACTAGATGCAACGCTACAATATCAAGAAGAATTGTTAAAATGACTGAGGGTTTGACAAACCCAACCCCATGACAAACATGAATAAAATACTGTTCACACTATCATGCCATAGCAGTATTACATAGAGATTAAACAACTGTTTTGTCACTCTAGATGGTTCTCTGAAATGAGATGATGCAGTTTATTTTTAGATACTGATTTAGTTTGACAGAGGCTGACCTCTACTCCACAACGTATGTAGTTTCTTATTTAAAGAAGCAAGAAATTAGTAAATAGATTTTAAAAAAGAACATGATGGGAAGGAGACTGCTTGTTCAACAGTAGAAGTCAGGTCACTCACCATCAATTACAAACTGGTATAATCTAGCATCAGCATAAGAACAAATATCATTCTCCCTACTTGGCAGGATGGAGGGTTAGCATTTTAAATGGAAGACATTTCTTCAACATATCTATGGCCCCCAATGACAGAGTAAGGGCTTAGCCCCCTTTCATGATTGGAAAGTCAGCCATAGGCCTTCCAATAATGGTACTAACTTGGATTAATCTCAACACAGCCTCTCTTATTATTATTATTATTATTATTATTATTATTATTATTATTATTATTATTATTGTTATTATTATTTTTCCTTTTTCTTAAATGTAGGTCCATTCATTTTCTGGTTTCCTTATGTAAGTATGTATGTAAGGAAGGAAGGAAATTTTATTTATATAGCATGTCTCACAGAGAGGACTCACAAAGTGCTTTACATAGGATAAAAGAAATACAAAATACAATAGAATATAGAATGCAATCAATAAAATAACAATTTAAACACAGAAAACCAGACTGCAATCAATTACAGTCATAAGTCCTTACCAGATCATGTTCTTGTCTTGTGTTTTGTTGTGATTTGCTTATGTCAGTCAGCTAGTGTCCATTGCTGTTTTTTGATTGAATGTATTTTGGCCTTTAAAAATTTAACAAAATGTTTATCGGAAAAAAAAGAACATGACAGACTCAATAAATATAAATAATTTATCCACTTTTGGATCATATGCCTGTTTCCCCATCTGAGGGTTAGAAAAGAAGTGCCATCTCTTCTTCTTCAATCTTGTTATCTAAGTCTTTAAAGGTGAGTGAATATGCATTTATAGTTTTTTTTTTAAAAATATGGATTTTTTTTAATGTTGGCTATTTTTTGGAAAATAAATCAAACTTATGTCTGTGAATTTGCCTCATGTCTGCAGGTTAAAGCCCACTGCCTTGTGCAACCTGTGCTATAGCTGAAGTTCCTTTTTCCCACTTACGCGACAACAGGATGCGGACTGGAGGTGAAGGCATATTTGTGTGAGTAAATGTATGGCACTCGAAAATAGAAGAGGAGGTAGGTGAGAAGGGGCCCAATACACTCTGCCAGAAACACCTAGAACAAAAGAAGAGAGAAAGTTAACACCTCATACTACCTCAGCAAATTCCTGCTCTCAATTTAATAATTTGTTCTCTCAAGTAAGAAACTTGTGCACACAAATTGTTTTTTCCCTTTCCTTGAGACGTGTTACAAACAATACCACAAAGCTGAAATGCAAATAAACAAAACAGAATTTGTGTGTCTTAGTAATAAGTTAAAGTAGATGGGTTAGACAAAAACAGAACAAAACAGAGATATTTTGAACCAATTTGAAATCTTTTGTTTAAATTCCTGGTCATTTGTGACAAAATAAGAATGGGATATTACAGTATTGGCAAATATGTTATCACTTAGTGCGCTCCTCCTACCATGGTCCAACCTAACTGTGGACCAAGATCTCTGAAGTACATGGTGGCAGTGGTCCCAACAGGTAGACTCTGTAAGACTTCGTCATCTCTGAGTGATTTTTCCTCTGAAAAAGAAGAAGTAAAACAGTCAATCCACAGTCCAATTTTCCCTCCTTCATAGGAGAGAGGTTTTGGCTAACATTGCCTGCATTTTCTTTTTTCACCTTGCCTCTTAGGGCTTTTGTAACTTCATTTGAAATGGTACCATAAATAATTCGGAAGCCCTGAAGGGGAAGAATTTTTTTTTTTTTACCTCCTATGTAGGAGATAACATCCTGTATCTCTTAGATAAACTTTTGCCAACATTGCTCACATTTTTTTTCACCTTGCCTCTCAGGGCCTCCATACATATTTAATTGTTCCATCAATAGCTCTACTATCCTGTGAAAAACATTGCTGCTTATTAAGCTTCTTTTAGATTTGAGAAATGACCAGAAAGAATTTGCATTAACAGTCATACTGAAATTTGTTATGATTATGGAAATGTAAGCAGTTGAGTGCAAAGCATTGTGACTTTAAGTGAGGTTTCAGAATGTTTTTAATGAGTCTGATCAGTTTTCCAGCACACGTTCTCCCTACCTGGAAGCTCTTGGGGGCACAGCCACAGATATGTTGCACTAATTGGATGGCATTTTTAGAATATCATTAGGAGGAACTGGCCCAGATAGCTTTTTACCAAAGTCTCCACTCTGTGCTTTTTAGTAACAAAATAATCCTGTAGTCTATTCAAAGCTCTGCAACATACCTTCTGGTAGGTCTTTTTGTACTTTAGGTACTGTAGTTGCCCATTTTACTATTTTAATTTAGGCTTAAATGAATGGAACAAGGATGCACATCAAGAAGTCTACCTTTTATAGCGATATTAAAAGAAGTACAGACTTAAGTTTCCATGGTGATGGCTGCTCTATAAAGACTTGGGCCCTGTTTTAAGTGACGGTCATTGCAAATGTTCTGGGTTGAGTGTTCTGAACAATCTGGGTTACACTGTGTAATAGCAGTAATTACACTTCAAATTCTCCCATTTTTTCCATTCACTTCACCTATTGATCACATCTAGGTTTTGTTTTTCCAATATTTACTTATGAAAACATTTTTTCCTGAGATTAAATAGGATGCATTTCATTTGCAATGGCACATGTTTTCCAATATTTTCACACACTGCCATACAGTTTTTGCGGGTGATAATGTCAATTTTAAACAGAAAATAGCTACCATCCATTGCAATTTTAGGCTACATTGCCCAATACAGCTTTAATGTTGTGTATGAGACACTAATAGATACACACACAGTAAATGATCACAATACGGTTACTTACTGGGATCAAGCTTCAGGGCCTGTCTTGCTGGATACCAGTGAGGGTCTGAGCAGATCAAACAAACACACACACACACACACACACACACACACACACACACACACAAACAAGCACATGCACACACACATGCACACACACACAGTTGACAGAGCTGACGTTGCACACACAAACTTTGGCCTCAGGCCCAATAATAATTGATCACAATGGAATAACGCTGAGGTCTGCTGCTCTGATGGATCCTGATGGCCCCAGGCCTGGCAAACATTTGGTAACATTTCTGACCAGACACACACTGATGACAGAACCACAGGGGGGCTTTATAGGAGTAAACAAGAACTTGGTTTTAACAGGACATCTTTCTGGTGAAGTGCAGTGTTATGATATACTGTAAAATCAATCAATAACAGCAAGTTTTCCTATCATCATTTTTAACTAAGAACTGTATGAATGCAAATTGTAGTTAACAGGAAACGTGCAATAAAATATACAAGAAAAAAATAAAAAATAAATAAATACAACAATATAATATCAGTTTAAAATGACAATATGTTGAACAATGAGCTACATTTACAAATCATGGAGGTTTTAAATGAATGCACCAGAAAACTATACAAGACATATATTTTTTTTACTTTCAGGAATCAAAATAAAACATTAAGGCCACCAATAAACAAATTCAAGCTCATACTATGCATTTATTAAAACACTCACGTGATTTGTGAAAGAGACTCTTGATGTCTCCAATTGTTGAGTAGGGCTCCACCTGAATGAAATACAGACAAGAAGTAAAGTTTTTTTCAGTGAAGTCACTAGTGTTTCTTTTGTTAAAAGCCTTTATGTTCAAAGTCATTCCAAACTCATGCTATGCAGGCAAAAATTGTTAAAGGCCACAAAGCTTTATATTGAATTCTAATCGATCCCACATTTATCGGGACTTCTGTTGGCCAATCACAAAATATATAGAAAGGTATATAAATGTAAAGTTTAGTATGTCATCTGAAGATCATCCAAAACGTCATAGAATGGTATGTCCTCCGAAATATAATCAAAGACACATAGTATGTCATTTGAAAATCATCAAAAATATCACAGAATAGTATGTCTACTAAAAATAATAAAAAACAATTTGTCAACCAAGGATTATTATGTAACATCTTGGTATAAAATAACAACAAAAAATCATGAAAAAAACCCATCATAATGCATATTGATTAAAAATCATAAAAAATGTCATAGGATATTACGGTGAGCAAAAAAAAGAAAAAAAAGTTTTTTCGGACAACATATTGTGTTTGCATGTTTTTGATGAGTTCTGGTTTACATACTATCCTATTTCTTTTAATGACAATGTGTCGACATACTGTTACATGATGTTTTTGACCAGCCAAGAATGAGACTTGCACCCAGATCCTAACCCAAGCAGCTCACTCCCAAAGAGGGAGATGAACCCCTTCATGAACATGCCAGGGGCCACACCCTGCCTAATGAGCATTTTTAATACATTCATGAATCAGCAGCAGCAGCCGTTTGAGCAGCCATTGACAGGAAACCACATGCAGAGGGGTGGAAATTCCACAGCAGGAGGAGAAAGTTTCTACTTGAACATGCCACCCCAACCAGGAGGAGGAAGTTTCTACTTGAAACTACCACCCCAAGGCCAGCCAATGAGAAGAGATGGAGAGTGGAGAGAGTCATGACACGACAGACATCCAAATAAAAGAGGAACAACAGATCACCGTGTGTGCTTTTTGTGTGCAATATCCTATGCTGTGGCATGTCTCAGCATGCTACCTTTTATGGTTTTATGTGATTTATTAGTTTTTTTTTGGACATGTCAATCATGACATATTTGGCCATACTATAGTATTGCAATTTCGGTCATTTTTTACACATGTAATTTTAATGTGTTTTTTGCTGTCTTTTCAACATCCTATGTTATGGCATGTCACAGTATGCTATCTTATGTGGTCTCAGTTTGTTTTCAACTGTATTTTGGATATGTCATATTTGAAAGTTTTCACCGTACGATAGTATATCTTTTTTATGACATTTTTTCAACATACAATTTAATGGTGTTCTTGGCCGTTTTTTAAAAAATCATATGCTATGGCATGTCTCCGCATGCTATTTTATGCTGTTTTATGTGGTTTTCAACTGTTTTTTGGACATGTCATATTTTTAAATTTATGGCCATACTATATATAGTACTGCATTTTCGGTCATTTATTCAACATGTATTATTATGGTGTTTTTGGCTGATTATGCAAAAATTAATGATATGGCTTTTCTTAGCACACTATTTTAAATATTTTTTTGCAGTGTTTTTAGCTGATTTTGGGACATGTCATATTTTGAAAATTTTGTCCATACTATAGCCTTGCCTTTTTGGTCATTTTTTCAACATGCATTATTATTGTCTTTTTGGCTTTTTTTGAACCAATCTGTGCTATGGCATGTCTTGGCACGCTATTTATGCTGTTTTGAGGTGTTTTCAGTTGTTTTTGGGACATGTCACATTTTAACATTTTGTGCATACTATAGCCTTGCCTTTTTGGTCATTTTTTCAACATGCATCATTATGGTGTTTTTGGCTGTTTTTGCACCAGTCTATGCTATGGCGTGTCTCTGCACACTATTTTATGCTGTTCTGATGCGTTTTCAGTTGTTTTTGGGACATGTTACATTTTGAAATTTTTTCCATTTGGTCCTGGTTGCGCTGATGCTGTGATCTTGCCTTTGGACACCTCCCTTTCAACATATGCATAAGACTGTTATCATCTCCCTCAACATCATCATAGAGTGCAATTACTAATTTCACACCTTCCATTATTGTAATATGACATGCATCTGTTTCTATTATTGCTGTGCCTCTCTTCCCCTCTCTCCCCCTCTCTCCCCCTCTCTCTTTCTCTTTCCTTTTTTGCCATGATTGTATTTCATTTGATATTTACGACATCTATTGCTCATCTGTCCGTCCTGGAAGAGGGATCCCTCATTATCCTCTACCACTCTTCCTGAGGTTTCTTTCTTTTTTTTTTCCCCCGTTACAGGGGTTCTTTTTCGGGAGTTTTTCTTTGGGTGATGTGAGGGTCTAAGGGCAGAGGGATGTCGTACACTGTAAAGCCCTCTGAGGCAAACCATGTTTTGTGATAATGGGCTCTATAAATAAACCTGACTTGAGTTGACTTGACCATACTATAGGCAAGCCTTTTCGGCCATTTTTTCAGCATGCATTATTATGGTGTTTTGGGCTGTTTTTGCACCATTCTATGCTATGGCGTGTCTCTGCACGGTATTTTATGTTGTTTTGAGGTGTTTTCAGCTGTTTTTAGGACAAGTCATTTCTTGAAATTTTTTCCATACTATAGCCTTGCCTTTTTGGTCATTTTTTCAACATGCATTATTATGATGTTTTTGGCTGTTTTTGCACCATTCTATGCTATGGCGTGTCTCTGCACACTATTTTATGCTGTTTTGAGGTGTTTTGAGCTGTTTTTAGGACATGTCATTTTTTGAAATTTTTGCCATACTATAGCCTTGCCTTTTTGGTCATTTTTTCAACATGCATTATTATGGTGAATTTGGCTGTTTTTGCACCATTCTATGCTATGGCGTGTCTCTGCACGCTACTTTATGCTGTTTGGAGGTGTTTTCAGTTGTTTTTAGGACATGTAGTTTTTTGAAATTTTTCCCATACTATAGCCTTGCCTTTTTGGTAATTTTTTCAACATGCATTATTATGGTGTTTTTGGCTGTTTTTGCACCATTCTATGCTATGGCGTTTCACTGCACATTATTTTAGCTTTTTTAAGGTGTTTTGAGCTTTTTTTAGGACATGTCATATTTTGAAATTTTTTCCATACTATAGCCTTGCCTTTTCGGTCATTTTTTCAACATGCATTATTATGGTGAATTTGGCTGTTTTTGCACCATTCTATGCTATGGCATGTCTCTGCACGCTATTTTATGCTGTTTTGAGGTGTTTTGAGCTGTTTTTAGGACATGTCATTTTTTGAAATTTTTTCCATACTATAGCCTTGCCTTTTTGGTCATTTTTCAACATGCATTATTATGGTGAATTTGGCGGTTTTTGCACCATTCTATGCTATGGCGTGTCTCTGCACGATATTTTATGCTGTTTTAGGTGTTTTGAGCTGTTTTTAGGACATGTCATATTTTGAAATTTTTTCCATACTATAGCCTTGCCTTTTTGGTCATTTTTCAACATGCATTATTATGGTGAATTTGGCTGTTTTTGCACAATTCTATGCTATGGCGTGTCTCTGCACGCTATTTTATGCTGTTTTGAGGTGTTTTGAGCTGTTTTTAGGACGTCATATTTAAAGTTTTTTCCATGCTATAGCCTTGCCTTTTTGGTCATTTTTTCAACATGCATTATTATGGTGTTTTGGGCTGTTTTTGCACCATTCTATGATATGGCCTGTCTCTGCACGCTATTTTATGCTATTTTGAGGTGTTTTCAGCTGTTTTTAGGACATGTCATATTTTGAAATTTTTTCCATACTATAGCCTTGCCTTTTTGGTCATTTTTTCAACATGCATTATTATGGTGTTTTTGGCTGTTTTTGCACCATTCTATGCTATGGCGTGTCTCTGCACGGTATTTTATGCTGTTTTGAGGTGTTTTGAGCTGTTTTTATGAGATGTCATTTTTGAAAATTTTTCCATACTATAGCCTTGCCTTTTTGGTCATTTTTTCAACATGCATTATTATGGTGAATTTGGCTGTTTTGCACAATTCTATGCTATGGCGTGTCTCTGCACGCTATTTTATGTTGTTTTGAGGTGTTTTGAGCTGTTTTTAGGACATGTCATTTTTTGAAATTTTTTCCATACTATAGCCTTGCCTTTTCGGTCATTTTTTCAACATGCATTATTATGGTGAATTTGGCTGTTTTTGCACCATTCTATGCTATGGCGTGTCTCTGCACGGTATTTCATGCTGTTTTGAGGTGTTTTCAGCTGTTTTTAGGACATGTCATTTTTTGAAATTTTTTCCATACTATAGCCTTGCCTTTTTGGTCATTTTTTCAACATGCATTATTATGGTGTTTCTGGCTGTTTTTGCACCATTCTATGCTATGGCGTGTCTCTGCACGCTATTTTATGCTGTTTTGAGGTGTTTTCAGCTGTTTTTAGGACATGTCATTTTTAAAAAAATTTTCCATACTATAGCCTTGCCTTTTTGGTCATTTTTTCAACATGCATTATTATGGTGTTTTTGGCTGTTTTTGCACCATTCTATGCTATGGCGTGTCTCTGCACGCTATTTTATGCTGTTTTGAGGTGTTTTCAGCTGTTTTTAGGACATGTAATTTTTGAAATTTTTCCATACTATAGCCTTGCCTTTTGGTCATTTTTCAACATGCATTATTATGGTGTTTTGGGCTGTTTTTGCACCATTCTATGCTATGGCGTGTCTCTGCACGCTATTTTATGCTGTTTTGAGGTGTTTTCAGCTGTTTTTAGGACATGTCATTTTTTGAAATTTTTTCCATACTATAGCCTTGCCTTTTTGGTCATTTTTTCAACATGCATTATTATGGTGTTTTGGGCTGTTTTTGCACCATTCTATGCTATGGCGTGTCTCTGCACGCTATTTTATGCTGTTTTGAGGTGTTTTCAGCTGTTTTTAGGACATGTCATTTTTTGAAATTTTTTCCATACTATAGCCTTGCCTTTTTGGTCATTTTTTCAACATGCATTATTATGGTGAATTTGGCTGTTTTTGCACCATTCTATGCTATGGCGTGTCTCTGCACGCTATTTTATGCTGTTTTGAGGTGTTTTCAGCTGTTTTTAGGACATGTCATATTTTGAAATTTTTTCCATACTATAGCCTTGCCTTTTTGGTCATTTTTTCAACATGCATTATTATGGTGAATTTGGCTGTTTTTGCACCATTCTATGCTATGGCGTGTCTCTGCACGGTATTTCATGCTCTTTTGAGGTGTTTTCAGCTGTTTTAGGACATGTCATTTTTGAAATTTTTTCCATACTATAGCCTTTCCTTTTTGGTCATCTTTTCAACATGCATTATTATGGTGTTTTTGGTTTTTTTGCACCATTCTATGCTATGGCGTGTCTCTGCACGCTATTTTATGCTGTTTTGAGGTGTTTTCAGCTGTTTTTAGGACATGTCATTTTTTGAAATTTTTTCCATACTATAGCCTTGCCTTTTTGGTCATTTTTTCAACATGCATTATTATGGTGTTTTTGGCTGTTTTTGCACCATTCTATGCTATGGCGTGTCTCTGCACGCTATTTTATGCTGTTTTGAGGTGTTTTCAGCTGTTTTTAGGACATGTCATTTTTTGAAATTTTTTCCATACTATAGCCTTGCCTTTTTGGTCATTTTTTCAACATGCATTATTATGGTGTTTTTGGCTGTTTTTGCACCATTCTATGCTATGGCGTGTCTCTGCACGGTATTTCATGCTGTTTTGAGGTGTTTTCAGCTGTTTTTAGGACATGTCATTTTTTGAAATTTTTCCATACTATAGCCTTGCCTTTTTGGTCATTTTTTCAACATGCATTATTATTGTGTTTTGGCTGTTTTGCACCATTCTATGCTATGGCGTGTCTCTGCACGCTATTTTATGCTGTTTTGAGGTGTTTTCAGCTGTTTTTAGGACATGTCATTTTTTGAAATTTTTCCATACTATAGCCTTGCCTTTTTGGTCATTTTTCAACATGCATTATTATGGTGTTTTGGCTGTTTTTGCACCATTCTATGCTATGGCGTGTCTCTGCACGCTATTTTATGCTGTTTTGAGGTGTTTTCAGCTGTTTTTAGGACATGTCATTTTTTGAAATTTTTTCCATACTATAGCCTTGCCTTTTTGGTCATTTTTTCAACATGCATTATTATGGTGTTTTTGGCTGTTTTTGCACCATTCTATGCTATGGCGTGTCTCTGCACGCTATTTTATGCTGTTTTGAGGTGTTTTCAGCTGTTTTTAGGACATGTCATTTTTTGAAATTTTTCCATACTATAGCCTTGCCTTTTTGGTCATTTTTTCAACATGCATTATTATGGTGTTTTTGGCTGTTTTTGCACCATTCTATGCTATGGCGTGTCTCTGCACGCTATTTTATGCTGTTTTGAGGTGTTTTCAGCTGTTTTTAGGACATGTCATTTTTTGAAATTTTTCCATACTATAGCCTTGCCTTTTGGTCATTTTTTCAACATGCATTATTATGGTGTTTTGGCTGTTTTGCACCATTCTATGCTATGGCGTGTCTCTGCACGCTATTTTATGCTGTTTTGAGGTGTTTTCAGCTGTTTTTAGGACATGTCATTTTTGAAATTTTTCCATACTATAGCCTTGCCTTTTTGGTCATTTTTCAACATGCATTATTATGGTGTTTTGGCTGTTTTTGCACCATTCTATGCTATGGCGTGTCTCTGCACGGTATTTCATGCTGTTTTGAGGTGTTTTCAGCTGTTTTTAGGACATGTCATTTTTTGAAATTTTTCCATACTATAGCCTTGCCTTTTTGGTCATTTTTTCAACATGCATTATTATGGTGTTTTTGGCTGTTTTTGCACCATTCTATGCTATGGCGTGTCTCTGCACGCTATTTTATGCTGTTTTGAGGTGTTTTGAGCTGTTTTTTAGGACGTGTCATATTTTGACATTTTTCCATACTATAGCCTTGCCTTTTTGGTCATTTTTTCAACATGCATTATTATGGTGTTTTGGGCTGTTTTTGCACCATTCTATGCTATGGCGTGTCTCTGCACGCTATTTTATGCTGTTTTGAGGTGTTTTGAGCTGTTTTTAGGACATGTCATTTTAAAAATTTTTTCCATACTATAGCCTTACCTTTTTCGTCATTTTTTCACCATGTATTATTATGGTGTTTTGGCTGTTTTCCAACATTTAATGCTGTGCCGTGCCTTGGCACGCTATTTTATGCTGTTTTGAGGTGTTTTCAGCTGTTTTTTGGACATGTCATTTTTGAAATTTTTTCCATACTATAGCCTTGCCTTTTTGGTCATTTTTTCAACATGCATTATTATGGTGTTTTTGGGCTGTTTTGCACCATTCTATGCTATGGCGTGTCTCTGCACGTATTTTATGCTGTTTTGAGGTGTTTTCAGCTGTTTTTAGGACATGTCATTTTTGACATTTTTCCATACTATAGCCTTGCCTTTTTGGTCATTTTTTCAACATGCATTATTATGGTGTTTTTGGCTGTTTTTGCACCATTCTATGCTATGGCGTGTCTCTGCACGGTATTTTATGCTGTTTTGAGGTGTTTTCATCTGTTTTTAGGACATGTCATCTTAAAAATTTTTTCCATACTATAGCCTTGCCTTTTTGGTCATTTTTTCAACATGCATTATTATGGTGTTTTGGCTGTTTTGCACCATTCTATGCTATGGCGTGTCTCTGCACGCTATTTTATGCTGTTTTGAGGTGTTTTCAGCTGTTTTTAGGACATGTCATTTTTGAAATTTTTTCCATACTATAGCCTTGCCTTTTTGGTCATTTTTCAACATGCATTATTATGGTGTTTTGGCTGTTTTTGCACCATTCTATGCTATGGCGTGTCTCTGCACGCTATTTTATGCTGTTTTGAGGTGTTTTCAGCTGTTTTTAGGACATGTCATTTTTGAAATTTTTCCATACTATAGCCTTGCCTTTTGGTCATTTTTCAACATGCATTATTATGGTGTTTTTGGCTGTTTTGCACCATTCTATGCTATGGCGTGTCTCTGCACGCTATTTTATGCTGTTTTGAGGTGTTTTCAGCTGTTTTAGGACATGTCATTTTTGAAATTTTTCCATACTATAGCCTTGCCGTTTTGGTCATTTTTTTTAACATGCTTTATTATGGTGTTTTGGGCTGTTTTTGCACCATTCTATGCTATGGCGTGTCTCTGCAAGCTATTTTATGCTGTTTTGAGGTGTTTTCATCTGTTTTTAGGACATGTCATTTTAAAAATTTTTTCCATACTATAGCCTTGCCTTTTGGTCATTTTTCAACATGCATTATTATGGTGTTTTTGGCTGTTTTGCACCATTCTATGCTATGGCGTGTCTCTGCACGCTATTTTATGCTGTTTTGAGGTGTTTTCAGCTGTTTTAGGACATGTCATTTTTGAAATTTTTTCCATACTATAGCCTTGCCTTTTTGGTCATTTTTTCAACATGCATTATTATGGTGTTTTATTGTTTTTGCACCATTCTATGCTATGGCGTGTCTCTGCACGCTATTTTATGCTGTTTTGAGGTGTTTTCAGCTGTTTTTAGGACATGTCATTTTTGAAATTTTTTCCATACTATAGCCTTGCCTTTTGGTCATTTTTTCAACATGCATTATTATGGTGTTTTGGCTGTTTTGCACCATTCTATGCTATGGCGTGTCTCTGCACGCTATTTTATGCTGTTTTGAGGTGTTTTCAGCTGTTTTTAGGACATGTCATTTTTGAAATTTTTCCATACTATAGCCTTGCCTTTTTGGTCATTTTTTCAACATGCATTATTATGGTGTTTTTGGCTGTTTTTGCACCATTCTATGCTATGGCGTGTCTCTGCACGCTATTTTATGTTGTTTTGAGGTGTTTTCAGCTGTTTTTAGGACATGTCATTTTTGAAATTTTTTCCATACTATAGCCTTGCCTTTTTGGTCATTTTTTCAACATGCATTATTATGGTGTTTTGGCTGTTTTGCACCATTCTATGCTATGGCGTGTCTCTGCACGCTATTTTATGCTGTCTTGAGGTGTTTTCAGCTGTTTTTAGGACATGTCATTTTTTGAAAATTTTTCCATACTATAGCCTTGCCTTTTTGGTCATTTTTTTCAACATGCACTATTATGGTGTTTTGGCTGTTTTGCACCATTCTATGCTATGGCGTGTCTCTGCACGCTATTTCATGCTCTTTTGAGGTTTTTTCAGCTGTTTTTAGGACATGTCATTTTTTGAAATTTTTTCCATACTATAGCCTTGCCTTTTCGGTCATTTTTTCAACATGCATTATTATGGTGTTTTTGGCTGTTTTTGCACCATTCTATGCTATGGCGTGTCTCTGCACGCTATTTTATGCTGTTTTGAGGTGTTTTCAGCTGTTTTTAGGACATGTCATTTTTAAAAAATTTTTCCATACTATAGCCTTGCCTTTTTGGTAATTTTTCAACATGCATTATTATGGTGTTTTTGGCTGTTTTTGCACCATTCTATGCTATGGCGTGTCTCTGCACGCTATTTTATGCTGTTTTGAGGTGTTTTCAGCTGTTTTAGGACATGTCATTTTTTGAAATTTTTCCATACTATAGCCTTGCCTTTTGGTCATTTTTTCAACATGCATTATTATGGTGTTTTTGGCTGTTTTGCACCATTCTATGCTATGGCGTGTCTCTGCACGGTATTTTATGCTTTTTGATGTGTTTTCAGCTGTTTTTAGGACATGTCATTTTTTGAAAATTTTTCCATACTATAGCCTTGCCTTTTTGGTCATTTTTTTCAACATGCATTATTATGGTGAATTTATTGTTTTGCACCATTCTATGCTATGGCGTGTCTCTGCACGCTATTTTATGCTGTTTTGAGGTGTTTTCAGCTGTTTTTAGGACATGTCATATTTTGAAATTTTTTCCATACTATAGCCTTGCCTTTTTGGTCATTTTTTCAACATGCATTATTATGGTGTTTTTGGCTGTTTTTGCACCATTCTATGCTATGGCGTGTCTCTGCACGCTATTTTATGCTGTTTTGAGGTGTTTTCAGCTGTTTTTAGGACATGTCATTTTTTGAAATTTTTTCCATACTATAGCCTTGCCTTTTTGGTCATTTTTTCAACATGCATTATTATGGTGTTTTTGGCTGTTTTTGCACCATTCTATGCTATGGCGTGTCTCTGCACGCTATTTTATGCTGTTTTGAGGTGTTTTCAGCTGTTTTAGGACATGTCATTTTTTGAATTTTTTGCCATACTATAGCCTTGCCTTTTCGGTCATTTTTTCAACATGCATTATTATGGTGTTTTTGGCTGTTTTTGCACCATTCTATGCTATGGCGTGTCTCTGCACGGTATTTTATGCTGTTTTGAGGTGTTTTGAGCTGTTTTTAGGACATGTCATTTTTTGAAATTTTTTCCATACTATAGCCTTGCCTTTTTGGTCATTTTTCAACATGCATTATTATGGTGTTTTGGCTGTTTTGCACCATTCTATGCTATGGCGTGTCTCTGCACGCTATTTCATGCTGTTTTGAGGTGTTTTCAGCTGTTTTTAGGACATGTCATTTTTGAAATTTTTTCCATACTATAGCCTTGCCTTTTGGTCATTTTTTCAACATGCATTATTATGGTGTTTTGGCTGTTTTTGCACCATTCTATGCTATGGCGTGTCTCTGCACGCTATTTTATGCTGTTTTGAGGTGTTTTCAGCTGTTTTTAGGACATGTCATTTTTTGAAATTTTTTCCATACTATAGCCTTGCCTTTTTGGTCATTTTTTCAACATGCATTATTATGGTGTTTTGGGCTGTTTTTGCACCATTCTATGCTATGGCGTGTCTCTGCACGCTATTTTATGCTGTTTTGAGGTGTTTTCAGCTGTTTTTAGGACATGTCATTTTTTGAAATTTTTTCCATACTATAGCCTTGCCTTTTTGGTCATTTTTTCAACATGCATTATTATGGTGTTTTTGGCTGTTTTTGCACCATTCTATGCTATGGCGTGTCTCTGCACGCTATTTTATGCTGTTTTAAGCTGTTTTCAGCTGTTTTTAGGACATGTCATTTTTTGAAATTTTTTCCATACTATAGCCTTGCCTTTTTGGTCATTTTTCAACATGCATTATTATGGTGTTTTGGCTGTTTTGCACCATTCTATGCTATGGCGTGTCTCTGCACGCTATTTTATGCTGTTTTGAGGTGTTTTCAGCTGTTTTAGGACATGTCATTTTTGAAATTTTTCCATACTATAGCCTTGCCTTTTTGGTCATTTTTTCAACATGCATTATTATGGTGTTTTTGGCTGTTTTTGCACCATTCTATGCTATGGCGTGTCTCTGCACGCTATTTTATGCTGTTTTAAGCTGTTTTCAGCTGTTTTTAGGACATGTCATTTTTTGAAATTTTTTCCATACTATAGCCTTGCCTTTTCGGTCATTTTTTCAACATGCATTATTATGGTGAATTTGGCTGTTTTTGCACCATTCTATGCTATGGCGTGTCTCTGCACGGTATTTTATGCTGTTTTGAGGTGTTTTCAGCTGTTTTTAGGACATGTCATTTTTGAAATTTTTCCATACTATAGCCTTGCCTTTTTGGTCATTTTTCAACATGCATTATTATGGTGTTTTTGGCTGTTTTGCACCATTCTATGCTATGGCGTGTCTCTGCACGCTATTTTATGTTGTTTTGAGGTGTTTTCAGCTGTTTTTAGGACATGTCATTTTTTGAAATTTTTTCCATACTATAGCCTTGCCTTTTTGGTCATTTTTTCAACATGCATTATTATGGTGATTTTGGCTGTTTTGCACCATTCTATGCTATGGCGTGTCTCTGCACGCTATTTTATGCTGTTTTGAGGTGTTTTCAGCTGTTTTAGGACATGTCATTTTTGACATTTTTGCCCTACTATAGCCTTGCCTTTTCAGTCATTTTTTCAACATGCATTTTATGTTGTTTTGGCCATTTTTGCAACATTCTATGCTATTGCGTGTCTTTGCACGGTATTTTATGCTGTTTTGAGGTGTTCAACTGTTTTTGGGACAAGTCATATGTTGAAATTTTTGCCATACTATAACCTTGCCTTTTCGGTCATTTTTCAACATGCATTATTATGGTGTTTTGGCTGTTTTGCACCATTCTATGCTATGGCGTGTCTCTGCACGCTATTTTATGCTGTTTTGAGGTGTTTTGAGCTGTTTTTAGGACATGTCATTTTTTGAAATTTTTTCCATACTATAGCCTTGCCTTTTTGGTCATTTTTTCAACATGCATTATTATGGTGTTTTTGGCTGTTTTTGCACCATTCTATGCTATGGCGTGTCTCTGCACGCTATTTTATGCTGTTTTGAGGTGTTTTGAGCTGTTTTTAGGACATGTCATTTTTTGAAATTTTTCCATACTATAGCCTTGCCTTTTGGTCATTTTTCAACATGCATTATTATGGTGTTTTGGCTGTTTTGCACCATTCTATGCTATGGCGTGTCTCTGCACGCTATTTTATGCTGTTTTGAGGTGTTTTCAGCTGTTTTTAGGACATGTCATTTTTTGAAATTTTTTCCATACTATAGCCTTGCCTTTTGGTCATTTTTCAACATGCATTATTATGGTGTTTTGGCTGTTTTGCACCATTCTATGCTATGGCGTGTCTCTGCACGCTATTTTATGCTGTTTTGAGGTGTTTTCAGCTGTTTTAGGACATGTCATTTTTGAAATTTTTCCATACTATAGCCTTGCCTTTTGGTCATTTTTTCAACATGCATTATTATGGTGTTTTTGGCTGTTTTTGCACCATTCTATGCTATGGCGTGTCTCTGCACGCTATTTTATGCTGTTTTGAGGTGTTTTGAGCTGTTTTTAGGACATGTCATTTTTTGAATTTTTTTCCATACTATAGCCTTGCCTTTTTGGTCATTTTTTCAACATGCATTATTATGGTGTTTTGGGCTGTTTTTGCACCATTCTATGCTATGGCGTGTCTCTGCACGCTATTTTATGCTGTTTTGAGGTGTTTTCCGCTGTTTTTAGGACATGTAATTTTTGAAAATTTTTCCATACTATAGCCTTGCCTTTTTGGTCATTTTTTCAACATGCATTATTATGGTGTTTTTGGCTGTTTTTGCACCATTCTATGCTATGGCGTGTCTCTGCACGCTATTTTATGCTGTTTTGAGGTGTTTTCAGCTGTTTTTAGGACATGTCATATTTTGAAATTTTTTCCATACTATAGCCTTGCCTTTTTGGTCATTTTTTCAACATGCATTATTATGGTGTTTTTGGCGTTTTTTGCACCATTCTATGCTATGGCGTGTCTCTGCACGCTATTTTATGTTGTTTTGAGGTGTTTTCAGCTGTTTTTAGGACATGTCATTTTTTGAATTTTTTTCCATACTATAGCCTTGCCTTTTTGGTCATTTTTTCAACATGCATTATTATGGTGTTTTGGGCTGTTTTTGCACCATTCTATGCTATGGCGTGTCTCTGCACGCTATTTTATGCTGTTTTGAGGTGTTTTCAGCTGTTTTTAGGACATGTCATTTTTGAAATTTTTTCCATACTATAGCCTTGCCTTTTTGGTCATTTTTCAACATGCATTATTATGGTGTTTTGGCTGTTTTGCACCATTCTATGCTATGGCGTGTCTTTGCACGCTATTTTATGCTGTTTTGAGGTGTTTTCAGCTGTTTTTAGGACATGTCATTTTTTGAAATTTTTTCCATACTATAGCCTTGCCTTTTTGGTCATTTTTTCAACATGCATTATTATGGTGTTTTTGGCTGTTTTTGCACCATTCTATGCTATGGCGTGTCTCTGCACGGTATTTTATGCTGTTTTGAGGTGTTTTGAGCTGTTTTTTAGGACATGTCATTTTTGAAATTTTTTCCATACTATAGCCTTGCCTTTTTGGTCATTTTTTCAACATGCATTATTATGGTGTTTTTGGCTGTTTTTGCACCATTCTATGCTATGGCGTGTCTCTGCACGCTATTTCATGCTGTTTTGAGGTGTTTTCAGCTGTTTTTAGGACATGTCATTTTTTGAAATTTTTTCCATACTATAGCCTTGCCTTTTTGGTCATTTTTTCAACATGCATTATTATGGTGTTTTCGGCTGTTTTTGCACCATTCTATGCTATGGCGTGTCTCTGCACGCTATTTTATGCTGTTTGAGGTGTTTTCAGCTGTTTTAGGACATGTCATTTTTGAATTTTTTCCATACTATAGCCTTGCCTTTTTGGTCATTTTTTCAACATGCATTATTATGGTGTTTTTGGCTGTTTTGCACCATTCTATGCTATGGCGTGTCTCTGCACGCTATTTTATGCTGTTTTGAGGTGTTTTCAGCTGTTTTTAGGACATGTCATTTTTGAAATTTTTCCATACTATAGCCTTGCCTTTCGGTCATTTTTCAACATGCATTATTATGGTGTTTTTGGCTGTTTTTGCACCATTCTATGCTATGGCGTGTCTCTGCACGGTATTTCATGCTGTTTTGAGGTGTTTTCAGCTGTTTTTAGGACATGTCATTTTTTGAAATTTTTCCCTACTATAGCCTTGCCTTTTTGGTCATTTTTTCAACATGCATTATTATGGTGTTTTGGGCTGTTTTTGCACCATTCTATGCTTTGGCGTGTCTCTGCACGCTATTTTATGTTGTTTTGAGGTGTTTTCAGCTGTTTTTAGGACATGTCATTTTTTGAAAATTTTTCCATAATATAGCCTTGCCTTTTGGTCATTTTTTCAAAATGCATTATTATGGTGGTTTGGGTTGTTTTTGCACCATTCTATGCTATGGCGTGTTTCTGCACGCTATTTTATGCTGTTTTGAGGTGTTTTGAGCTGTTTTTAGGACATGTCATTTTTGAAATTTTTTCCATACTATAGCCTTGCCTTTTGGTCATTTTTCAACATGCATTATTATGGTGTTTTGGCTGTTTTGCACCATTCTATGCTATGGCATGTCTCTGCACGCTATTTTATGCTTTTTTGAGGTGTTTTCAGCTGTTTTTAGGACATGTCATTTTTTGAAATTTTTTCCATACTATAGCCTTGCCTTTTTGGTCATTTTTTCAACATGCATTATTATGGTGTTTTGGGCTGTTTTTGCACCATTCTATGCTATGGCGTGTCTCTGCACGCTATTTTATGCTGTTTTGAGGTGTTTTCAGCTGTTTTAGGACATGTCATTTTTGAAATTTTTTCCATACTATAGCCTTGCCTTTTTGGTCATTTTTTCAACATGCATTATTATGGTGTTTTTGGCTGTTTTTGCACCATTCTATGCTATGGCGTGTCTCTGCACGGTATTTCATGCTGTTTTGAGGTGTTTTCAGCTGTTTTTAGGACATGTCATTTTTTGAAATTTTTCCATACTATAGCCTTGCCTTTTGGTCATTTTTTCAACATGCATTATTATGGTGTTTTTGGCTGTTTTTGCACCATTCTATGCTATGGCGTGTCTCTGCACGCTATTTTATGCTGTGTAGAGGTGTTTTGAGGTGTTTTTAGGACATGTCATTTTTTGAAATTTTTTCCATACTATAGCCTTGCCTTTTTGGTCATTTTTTTAAACATGCATTATTATGGTGTTTTTGGCTGTTTTTGCACCATTCTATGCTATGGCGTGTCTCTGCACGCTATTTTATGCTGTTTTGGGGTGTTTCCAGCTGTTTTTAGGACATGATATATTTTGAAATTTTTTCCATACTATAGCCTTGCCTTTTGGTCATTTTTCAACATGCATTATTATGGTGTTTTTGGCTGTTTTGCACCATTCTATGCTATGGTGTGTCTCTGCACGCTATTTTATGCTGTTTTGAGGTGTTTTCAGCTGTTTTTAGGACATGTCATTTTTTGAAATTTTTTCCATACTATAGCCTTGCCTTTTTGGTCATTTTTTTAAACATGCATTATTATGGTGAATTTGGCTGTTTTTGCACCATTCTATGCTATGGCGTGTCTCTGCACGCTATTTTATGTTGTTTTGAGGTGTTTTCAGCTGTTTTTAGGACATGTCATTTTTGAAATTTTTTCCATACTATAGCCTTGCCTTTTGGTCATTTTTCAACATGCATTATTAAGGTGAATTTGGCTGTTTTTGAACCATTCTATGCTATGGCGTGTCTCTGCAAGCTATTTTATGCTGTTTTGAGGTGTTTTCAGCTGTTTTTAGGACATGTCATTTTTTGAAATTTTTTCCATACTATAGCCTTGCCTTTTTGGTCATTTTTTCAACATGCATTATTATGGTGTTTCTGGCTGTTTTTGCACCATTCTATGCTATGGCGTGTCTCTGCACGGTATTTTATGCTGTTTTGAGGTGTTTTCATCTGTTTTAGGACATGTCATTTTTGAAATTTTTTCCATACTATAGCCTTGCCTTTTGGTCATTTTTCAACATGCATTATTATGGTGTTTTTGGCTGTTTTTGCACCATTCTATGCTATGGTGTGTCTCTGCACGCTATTTTATGCTGTTTTGAGGTGTTTTCAGCTGTTTTTAGGACATGTCATTTTTTGAAATTTTTTCCATACTATAGCCTTGCCTTTTTGGTCATTTTTCAACATGCATTATTATGGTGTTTCTGGCTGTTTTGCACCATTCTATGCTATGGTGTGTCTCTGCACGGTATTTTATGCTGTATTGAGGTGTTTTCAGCTGTTTTTAGGACATGTCATTTTTTGAAATTTTTTCCACACTATAGCCTTGCCTTTTTGGTCATTTTTTCAACATGCATTATTATGGTGTTTTTGGCTGTTTTGGCACCATTCTATGCTATGGCGTGTCTCTGTACGGTATTTTATGTTGTTTTGAGGTGTTTTCAGCTGTTTTTAGGACATGTCATTTTTTGAAATTTTTTCCATACTATAGCCTTGCCTTTTTGGTCATTTTTTCAACATGCTTTATTATGGTGTTTTGGGCTGTTTTTGCACCATTCTATGCTATGGCGTGTCTCTGCAAGCTATTTTATGCTGTTTTGAGGTGTTTTCATCTGTTTTTAGGACATGTCATTTTAAAATTTTTTCCATACTATAGCCTTGCCTTTTTGGTCATTTTTTTCAACATGCATTATTATGGTGTTTTGGGCTGTTTTTGCACCATTCTATGCTATGGCGTGTCTCTGCACGCTATTTTATGTTGTTTTGAGGTGTTTTCAGCTGTTTTTAGGACATGTCATTTTTGAAATTTTTTCCATACTATAGCCTTGCCTTTTTGGTCATTTTTCAACATGCATTATTATGGTGTTTTGGCTTTTTTGCACCATTCTATGCTATGGTGTGTCTCTGCACGCTATTTTATGCTGTTTTGAGGTGTTTTCAGCTGTTTTTAGGACATGTCATTTTTTGAAATTTTTTCCATACTATAGCCTTGCCTTTTTGGTCATTTTTTCAACATGCATTATTATGGTGTTTCTGGCTGTTTTTGCACCATTCTATGCTATGGCGTGTCTCTGCACGGTATTTTATGCTGTTTTGAGGTGTTTTCAGCTGTTTTTAGGACATGTCATTTTTTGAAATTTTTCCATACTATAGCCTTGCCTTTTTGGTCATTTTTTCAACATGCATTATTATGGTGTTTTTGGCTGTTTTTGCACCATTCTATGCTATGGCGTGTCTCTGCACGCTATTTTATGTTGTTTTGAGGTGTTTTCAGCTGTTTTTAGGACATGTCATTTTTTGAATTTTTTTCCATACTGTAGCCTTGCCTTTTTGGTCATTTTTTCAACATGCATTATTATGGTGTTTTTTGCTGTTTTTTCACCATTCTATGCTATGGTGTGTCTCTGCACGCTATTTTATGCTGTTTTGAGGTGTTTTCAGCTGTTTTTAGGACATGTCATTTTTGAAATTTTTTCCATACTATAGCCTTGCCTTTTGGTCATTTTTTCAACATGCATTATTATGGTGTTTCTGGCTGTTTTTGCACCATTCTATGCTATGGCGTGTCTCTGCACGGTATTTTATGCTGTTTTGAGGTGTTTTCATCTGTTTTTAGGACATGTCATTTTAAAAAAATTTTCCATACTATAGCCTTGCGTTTTTGGTCATTTTTTCAACATGCATTATTATGGTGTTTTTGGCTGTTTTTGCACCATTCTATGCTATGGCGTGTCTCTGCACGCTATTTTATGTTGTTTTGAGGTGTTTTGAGCTGTTTTTAGGACATGTCATTTTTTGAAATTTTTTCCATACTATAGCCTTGCCTTTTTGGTCATTTTTTCAACATGCATTATTATGGTGTTTTTGGCTGTTTTTGCACCATTCTATGCTATGGCGTGTCTCTGCACGCTATTTTATGCTGTTTTGAGGTGTTTTCAGCTGTTTTTAGGACATGTCATTTTTTGAAGTTTTTTCCATACTATAGCCTTGCCTTTTTGGTCATTTTTTCAACATGCATTATTATGGTGAATTTGGCTGTTTTTGCACCATTCTATGCTATGGCGTGTCTCTGCACGCTATTTTATGCTGTTTTGAGGTGTTTTGAGCTGTTTTTAGGACATGTCATTTTTTGAAATTTTTTCCATACTATAGCCTTGCCTTTTTGGTCATTTTTTCAACATGCATTATTATGGTGAATTTGGCTGTTTTTGCACCATTCTATGCTATGGCGTGTCTCTGCATGCTATTTTATGTTGTTTTGAGGTGTTTTCAGCTCTTTTTAGGACATGTCATTTTTTGAAATTTTTGCCATACTATAGCCTTGCCTTTTCGGTCATTTTTTCAACATGCATTATTATGGTGTTTTGGGCTGTTTTTGCACCTTTCTATGCTATGGCGTGTCTCTGCACGCTATTTTATGTTGTTTTGAGGTGTTTTCATCTGTTTTTAGGACATGTCTTTTTTGAAGTTTTTTCCATACTATAGCCTTGCCTTTTTGGTCATTTTTTCAACATGCATTATTATGGTGTTTTTTGCTTTTTTTGCACCATTCTATGCTATGGCGTGTCTCTGCACGCTATTTTATGTTGTTTTGAGGTGTTTTCAGCTGTTTTTAGGACATGTCTTTTTTGAAGTTTTTTCCTTACTATAGCCTTGCCTTTTTGGTCATTTTTTCAACATGCATTATTATGGTGTTTTTGGCTGTTTTTGCACCATTCTATGCTATGGCGTGTCTCTGCACGGTATTTCATGCTGTTTTGAGGTGTTTTCAGCTGTTTTTAGGACATGTAATTTTTTGAAATTTTTTCCATACTATAGCCTTGCCTTTTTGGTCATTTTTTCAACATGCATTATTATGGTGAATTTGGCTGTTTTTGCACCATTCTATGCTATGGCGTGTCTCTGCACAGTATTTCATGCTGTTTTGAGGTGTTTTCATCTGTTTTTAGGACATGTCATTTTAAAAATTTTTTCCATACTATAGCCTTGCCTTTTTGGTCATTTTTTCAACATGCATTATTATGGTGTTTTGGGCTGTTTTTGCACCATTCTATGCTATGGCGTGTCTCTGCACGCTATTTTATGTTGTTTTGAGGTGTTTTCATCTGTTTTTAGGACATGTCTTTTTTGAAGTTTTTTCCATACTATAGCCTTGCCTTTTTGGTCATTTTTTCAACATGCATTATTATGGTGAATTTGGCTTTTTTTTGCACCATTCTATGCTATGGCGTGTCTCTGCATGCTATTTTATGTTGTTTTGAGGTGTTTTGAGCTGTTTTTAGGACATGTCATTTTTTGAAATTTTTTCCATACTATAGCCTTGCCTTTTTGGTCATTTTTCAACATGCATTATTATGGTGTTTTGGCTGTTTTTGCACCATTCTATGCTATGGTGTGTCTCTGCACGGTATTTTATGCTGTATTGAGGTGTTTTCAGCTGTTTTTAGGACATGTCATTTTTTGAAATTTTTTCCATACTATAGCCTTGCCTTTTTGGTCATTTTTTCAACATGCATTATTATGGTGTTTCTGGCTGTTTTTGCACCATTCTATGCTATGGCGTGTCTCTGCACGCTATTTTATGTTGTTTTGAGGTGTTTTCATCTGTTTTTAGGACATGTCTTTTTTTAAGATTTTTTCATACTATAGCCTTGCCTTTTGGTCATTTTTCAACATGCATTATTATGGTGTTTCTGGCTGTTTTTGCACCATTCTATGCTATGGCGTGTCTCTGCACGGTATTTTATGCTGTTTTGAGGTGTTTTCATCTGTTTTTAGGACATGTCATTTTTTGAAATTTTTCCATACTATAGCCTTGCCTTTTTGGTCATTTTTTCAACATGCATTATTATGGTGAATTTGGCTGTTTTTGCACCATTCTATGCTATGGCGTGTCTCTGCATGCTATTTTATGCTGTTTTGAGGTGTTTTCAGCTGTTTTTAGGACATGTCATTTTTTGACATTTTTGCCATACTATAGCCTTGCCTTTTCGGTCATTTTTTCAACATGCATTATTATGGTAGTTTTGGCTGTTTTTGCAACATTCTATGCCATGGCGTGTCTTGGAACGCTTTTTTATGTTGTTTTGAGGTGTTTTTAGCTGTTTTTGGGACATGTCATTTTTTGAAATTTTTTCCATACTATAGCCTTGCCTTTTTGGTCATTTTTTCAACATGCATTATTATGGTGTTTTTGGCTGTTTTTGCACCATTCTATGCTATGGCGTGTCTCTGCACGCTATTTTATGTTGTTTTGAGGTGTTTTCAGCTGTTTTTAGGACATGTCATTTTTGAAATTTTTCCATTCTATAGCCTTGCCATTTTGGTCATTTTTTCTACATGCATTCTCATGGTGTTTTTGGCTGTTTATGCACCATTCTATGCTATGGCGTGTCTCTGCACGCTATTTTATGTTGTTTTGAGGTGTTTTCAGCTGTTTTTAGGACATGTCATTTTTTGAAATTTTTTCCATACTATAGCCTTGCCTTTTCGGTCATTTTTTCAAAATGCATTATTATGATGTTTTTGGGCTGTTTTTGCACCATTCTATGCTATGGCGTGTCTCTGCACGGTATTTTATGCTGTTTAGAGGTGTTTTCAGCTGATTTTAGGACATGTCATATTTTGAAATTTTTTCCATACTATAGCCTTGCCTTTTTGGTCATTTTTTCAACATGCATTATTATGGTGAATTTGGCTGTTTTTGCACCATTCTATGCTATGGCGTGTCTCTGCATGCTATTTTATGTTGTTTTGAGGTGTTTTCAGCTGTTTTTAGGACATGTCATTTTTTGAAATTTTTTCCATACTATAGCCTTGCCTTTTTGGTCATTTTTTCAACATGCATTATTATGGTGTTTTGGGCTGTTTTTGCACCATTCTATGCTATGGCGTGTCTCTGCACGGTATTTCATGCTGTTTTGAGGTGTTTTCAGCTGTTTTTAGGACATGTCATTTTTTGAATTTTTTTCCATACTATAGCCTTGCCTTTTTGGTCATTTTTTCAACATGCATTATTATGGTGTTTTTGGCTGTTTTTGCACCATTCTATGCTATGGTGTGTCTCTGCACGCTATTTTATGCTGTTTTGAGGTGTTTTCAGCTGTTTTTAGGACATGTCATTTTTGAAATTTTTCCATACTATAGCCTTGCCTTTTTGGTCATTTTTTCAACATGCATTATTATGGTGTTTTTGGCTGTTTTTGTGCCATTCTATGCTATGGAGTGTCTCTGCACGCTATTTTATGCTATTTTGAGGTGTTTTTAGCTGTTTTTAGGACATGTCGTTTTTTGAAATTTTTTCCATACTATAGCCTTTCCTTTTTGGTCATTTTTTCAACATGCATTATTATGGTGAATTTGGCTGTTTTTGCACCATTCTATGCTATGGCGTGTCTCTGCACGCTATTTTATGCTGTTTTGAGGTGTTTTCATCTGTTTTTAGGACATGTCATTTTAAAAAAATTTTCCATACTATAGCCTTGCCTTTTTGGTCATTTTTTCAACATGCATTATTATGGTGAATTTGGCTTTTTTTGCACCATTCTATGCTATGGCGTGTCTCTGCACACTAGTTTATGCTGTTTTGAGGTGTTTTGAGCTGTTTTTAGGACATGTCATTTTTTGAATTTTTTTCCATACTATAGCCTTGCCTTTTTGGTCATTTTTTCAACATGCATTATTATGGTGAATTTCCCTGTTTTTGCATCATTCTATGCTATGGCGTGTCTCTGCACGCTATTTTATGCTGTTTTGAGGTGTTTTCAGCTGTTTTTAGGACATGTCATTTTTTGAATTTTTTTCCATACTATAGCCTTGCCTTTTTGGTCATTTTTTCAACATGCATTATTATGGTGTTTTTTGCTGTTTTTGCACCATTCTATGCTATGGCGTGTCTCTGCACGCTATTTTATGGTGTTTTGAGGTGTTTTCATCTTTTTTTAGGCCTTGTCTTTTTTTAAGTTTTTTCCATTCTATAGCCTTGCCTTTTTGGTCATTTTTTCAACATGCATTATTATGGTGTTTTGGCTGTTTTCCAACATTTAATGCTATGGCGTGTCTCTGCACGCTATTTTATGCTGTTTTGAGGTGTTTTCAGCTGTTTTTAGGACATGTCATTTTTTGAAATTTTTCCATACTATAGCCTTGCCTTTTTGGTCATTTTTTCAACATGCATTATTATGGTGTTTTTGGCTGTTTTTGCACCATTCTATGCTATGGCGTGTCTCTGCACGGTATTTCATGCTGTTTTGAGGTGTTTTCAGCTGTTTTTAGGACATGTAATTTTTTGAAATTTTTTCTATACTATAGCCTTGCCTTTTTGGTCATTTTTTCAACATGCATTATTATGGTGAATTTGGCTGTTTTTGCACCATTCTATGCTATGGCGTGTCTCTGCACAGTATTTCATGCTGTTTTGAGGTGTTTTCAGCTGTTTTTAGGACATGTCATTTTTTGAAATTTTTTCCATACTATAGCCTTGCCTTTTTGGTCATTTTTTCAACATGCATTATTATGGTGAATTTGGCTGTTTTTGCACCATTCTATGCTATGGCGTGTCTCTGCACGCTATTTTATGTTGTTTTGAGGTGTTTTCAGCTGTTTTAGGACATGTCATTTTTGAAATTTTTTCCATACTATAGCCTTGCCTTTTTGGTCATTTTTTCAACATGCATTATTATGGTGTTTTTGGCTGTTTTACACCATTCTATGCTATTGTGTGTCTCTGCACGGTATTTTATGCTGTTTTGAGGTGTTTTGAGCTGTTTTTAGGACATGTCATTTTTTGAAATTTTTTCCATACTATAGCCTTGCCTTTTTGGTCATTTTTTCAACATGCATTATTATGGTAAATTTGGCTGTTTTTGCACCATTCTATGCTATGGCGTGTCTCTGCACGCTATTTTATGTTGTTTTGAGGTGTTTTTACTTGTTTTTAGGACATGTCAATTATTGAAGTTTTTTCCATACTATAGCCTTCCGTTTTTGGTCATTTTTTCAACATGCATTATTATGGTGAATTTCCCTGTTTTTGCACCATTCTATGCTATGGCGTGTCTCTGCACGCTATTTTATGTTGTTTTGAGGTGTTTTGAGCTGTTTTTAGGACATGTCATTTTTTGAAATTTTTTCCATACTATAGCCTTGCCTTTTTGGTCATTTTTTCAACATGCATTATTATGGTGTTTTGGGCTGTTTTTGCACCATTCTATGCTATGGCGTGTCTCTGCACGCTATTTTATGCTGTTTTGAGGTGTTTTCAGCTGTTTTTAGGACATGTCATGTTTTGAATTTTTTTCCATACTATAGCCTTGCCTTTTTGGTCATTTTTTCAACATACATTATTATGGTGAATTTGGCTGTTTTTGCACCATTCTATGCTATGGCGTGTCTCTGCACGGTTTTTCATGCTGTTTTGAGGTGTTTTCAGCTGTTTTTAGGACATGTCATTTTTTGAAATTTTTTCCTTACTATAGCCTTGCCTTTTGGTCATTTTTTCAACATGCATTATTATGGTGTTTTGGCTGTTTTTGCACCATTCTATGCTATGGCGTGTCTCTGCACGCTATTTTATGTTGTTTTGAGGTGTTTTCAGCTGTTTTTAGGACATGTCTTTTTTGAAGTTTTTTCCTTACTATAGCCTTGCCTTTTTGGTCATTTTTTCAACATGCATTATTATGGTGTTTTTGGCTGTTTTTGCACCATTCTATGCTATGGCGTGTCTCTGCACGCTATTTTATGTTGTTTTGAGGTGTTTTCATCTGTTTTTAGGACATGTATTTTTTGAAGTTTTTTCCATACTATAGCCTTGCCTTTTTGGTCATTTTTTCAACATGCATTATTATGGTGAATTTGGCTGTTTTTGCACCATTCTATGCTATGGCGTGTCTCTGCACGGTATTTCATGCTGTTTTGAGGTGTTTTCAGCTGTTTTTAGGACATGTCATGTTTTGAATTTTTTTCCATACTATAGCCTTGCCTTTTTGGTCATTTTTTCAACATACATTATTATGGTGAATTTGGCTGTTTTTGCACCATTCTATGCTATGGCGTGTCTCTGCACGCTATTTTATGCTGTTTTGAGGTGTTTTCAGCTGTTTTTAGGACATGTCATTTTTGAAATTTTTTCCATACTATAGCCTTGCCTTTTTGGTCATTTTTTCAACATGCATTATTATGGTGAATTTGGCTGTTTTTGCACCATTCTATGCTATGGCGTGTCTCTGCACGCTATTTTATGTTGTTTTGAGGTGTTTTCAGCTGTTTTTAGGACATGTCTTTTTTGAAGTTTTTTCCTTACTATAGCCTTGCCTTTTTGGTCATTTTTTCAACATGCATTATTATGGTGAATTTGGCTGTTTTTGCACCATTCTATGCTATGGCGTGTCTCTGCACGCTATTTTATGTTGTTTTGAGGTGTTTTGAGCTGTTTTTAGGACATGTCATTTTTTGAAATTTTTTCCATACTATAGCCTTGCCTTTTTGGTCATTTTTTCAACATGCATTATTATGGTGTTTCTGGCTGTTTTTGCACCATTCTATGCTATGGCGTGTCTCTGCACGCTATTTTATGCTGTTTTGAGGTGTTTTCAGCTGTTTTTAGGACATGTCATTTTTAAAAAATTTTTCCATACTATAGCCTTGCCTTTTTGGTCATTTTTCAACATGCATTATTATGGTGAATTTGGCTGTTTTTGCACCATTCTATGCTATGGCGTGTCTCTGCACGCTATTTTATGCTGTTTTGAGGTGTTTTCATCTGTTTTTAGGACATGTCATTTTTTGAAATTTTTTCCATACTATAGCCTTGCCTTTTTGGTCATTTTTTCAACATGCATTATTATGGTGAATTTGGCTTTTTTTGCACCATTCTATGCTATGGCGTGTCTCTGCACACTAGTTTATGCTGTTTTGAGGTGTTTTGAGCTGTTTTTAGGACATGTCATTTTTTGAATTTTTTTCCATACTATAGCCTTGCCTTTTTGGTCATTTTTTCAACATGCATTATTATGGTGAATTTCCCTGTTTTTGCACCATTCTATGCTATGGCGTGTCTCTGCACGCTATTTTATGCTGTTTTGAGGTGTTTTGAGCTTTTTTTAGGACATGTCATTTTTTGAAATTTTTTCCATACTATAGCCTTGCCTTTTGGTCATTTTTCAACATGCATTATTATGGTGTTTTTGGCTTTTTTTTGCACAATTATATGCTATGGCGTGTCTCTGCACGCTATTTTATGCTGTTTTGAGGTGTTTTTACTTGTTTTTAGGACATGTCAATTCTTGAAGTTTTTTCCATACTATAGCCTTCCGTTTTTGGTCATTTTTTCAACATGCATTATTATGGTGTTTCTGGCTGTTTTTGCACCATTCTATGCTATGGCGTGTCTCTGCACGCTATTTTATGCTGTTTTGAGGTGTTTTCAGCTGTTTTTAGGACATGTCATTTTTAAAAAATTTTTCCATACTATAGCCTTGCCTTTTTGGTCATTTTTTCAACATGCATTATTATGGTGAATTTGGCTGTTTTTGCACCATTCTATGCTATGGCGTGTCTCTGCACGCTATTTTATGCTGTTTTGAGGTGTTTTCATCTGTTTTTAGGACATGTCATTTTTTGAAATTTTTTCTATACTATAGCCTTGCCTTTTTGGTCATTTTTTCAACATGCATTATTATGGTGAATTTGGCTGTTTTTGCACCATTCTATGCTATGGCGTCTCTCTGCACACTAGTTTATGCTGTTTTGAGGTGTTTTCAGCTGTTTTTAGGACATGTCATTTTTGAATTTTTCCATACTATAGCCTTGCCTTTTTGGTCATTTTTTCAACATGCATTATTATGGTGAATTTCCCTGTTTTTGCACCATTCTATGCTATGGCGTGTCTCTGCACGGTTTTTCATGCTGTTTTGAGGTGTTTTCAGCTGTTTTTAGGACATGTCATTTTTTGAAATTTTTTCCATACTATAGCCTTGCCTTTTTGGTCATTTTTCAAAATGCATTATTTTGGTGAATTTGGCTGGTTTTGCACAATTCTATGTTATGGTGTGTCTCTGCACGATCTTTTATGTTGTTTTTAGGTGGTTTCAGCTGTTTTAGGACATGTCATTTTTGAAATTTTTCCATACTATAGCCTTGCCTTTTTGGTCATTTTTTCAACATGCATTATTATGGTGAATTTGGCTGTTTTGCACCATTCTATGCTATGGCGTGTCTCTGCACGCTATTTTATGTTGTTTTGAGGTGTTTTCAGCTGTTTTAGGACATGTCATTTTTGAAATTTTTTCCATACTATAGCCTTGCCTTTTTGTTCATTTTTCAACATGCATTATTATGGTGTTTTTGGCTGTTTTTGCACCATTCTATGCTATGGCGTGTCTCTGCACGCTATTTTATGCTGTTTTAAGCTGTTTTCAGCTGTTTTTAGGACGTCATTTTTTGAATTTTTTGCCATACTATAGCCTTGCCTTTTCGGTCATTTTTTCAATATGCATTATTATGGTGTTTTTGGTTGTTTTTGCACCATTCTATGCTATGGTGTGTCTCTGCACGCTATTTTATGCTGTTTTGAGGTGTTTTGAGCTGTTTTTAGGACATGTCATTTTTTGAAATTTTTTCCATACTATAGCCTTGCCTTTTTGGTCATTTTTTCAACATGCATTATTATGGTGTTTCTGGCTGTTTTTGCACCATTCTATGCTATGGCGTGTCTCTGCACGCTATTTTATGCTGTTTTGAGGTGTTTTCAGCTGTTTTTAGGACATGTCATTTTTAAAAATTTTTTCCATACTATAGCCTTGCCTTTTTGGTCATTTTTTCAACATGCATTATTATGGTGAATTTGGCTGTTTTTGCACCATTCTATGCTATGGCGTGTCTCTGCACGCTATTTTATGCTGTTTTGAGGTGTTTTCAGCTGTTTTTAGGACATGTCATTTTTTGAAATTTTTTCCATACTTTAGCCTTGCCTTTTGGTCATTTTTCAACATGCATTATTATGGTGAATTTGGCTTTTTGCACCATTCTATGCTATGGCGTGTCTCTGCACACTATTTTATGCTGTTTTGAGGTGTTTTTGAGCTGTTTTTAGGACATGTCATTTTTGAATTTTTTCCATACTATAGCCTTGCCTTTTTGGTCATTTTTTCAACATGCATTATTATGGTGAATTTGGCTGTTTTTGCACCATTCTATGCTATGGCGTGTCTCTGCACGGTATTTTATGCTGTTTTGAGGTGTTTTCAGCTGTTTTTAGGACATGTCATTTTTTGAATTTTTTTCCATACTATAGCCTTGCCTTTTTGGTCATTTTTTCAACATGCATTATTATGGTGTTTTTTGCTGTTTTTGCACCATTCTATGCTATGGCGTGTCTCTGCACGCTATTTTATGTTGTTTTGAGGTGTTTTCATCTGTTTTTAGGACATGTCTTTTTTTAAGTTTTTTCCATACTATAGCCTTGCCTTTTTGGTCATTTTTTCAACATGCATTATTATGGTGTTTTTGGCTGTTTTTGCACCATTCTATGCTATGGCGTGTCTCTGCACGCTATTTTATGCTGTTTTGAGGTGTTTTCAGCTGTTTTAGGACATGTCATTTTTGAAATTTTTCCATACTATAGCCTTGCCTTTTTGGTCATTTTTCAACATGCATTATTATGGTGTTTTTGGCTGTTTTGCACCATTCTATGCTATGGCGTGTCTCTGCAAGCTATTTTATGCTGTTTTGAGGTGTTTTCAGCTGTTTTTAGGACATGTCATGTTTTGAATTTTTTTCCATACCATAGCCTTGCCTTTTTGGTCATTTTTTCAACATACATTATTATGGTGAATTTGGCTGTTTTTGCACCATTCTATGCTATGGCGTGTCTCTGCACGGTTTTTCATGCTGTTTTGTGGTGTTTTCAGCTGTTTTAAGACATGTCATTTTTTGAAATTTTTTCCATACTATAGCCTTGCCTTTTTGGTCATTTTTTCAACATGCATTATTATGGTGAATTTGGCTGTTTTTGCACCATTCTATGCTATGGCGTGTCTCTGCACGCTATTTTATGTTGTTTTGAGGTGTTTTCAGCTGTTTTTAGGACATGTCATTTTTTGAAATTTTTTCCATACTATAGCCTTGCCTTTTTGGTCATTTTTTAAAACATGCATTATTATGGTGTTTTTGGCTGTTTTTGCACCATTCTATGCTATGGTGTGTCTCTGCACGGTATTTTATGCTGTTTTGAGGTGTTTTGAGCTGTTTTTAGGACATGTCATTTTTTGAAATTTTTTCCATACTATAGCCTTGCCTTTTTGGTCATTTTTTCAACATGCATTATTATGGTGAATTGGGCTGTTTTTTTCACCATTCTATGCTATGGCGTGTCTCTGCACGCTATTTTATGCTGTTTTGAGGTGTTTCCAGCTGTTTTTAGGATATGTCATTTTTTGAAATTTTTTCCATACTATAGCCTTGCCTTTTTGGTCATTTTTTCAACATGCATTATTATGGTGAATTTGGCTGTTTTTGCACCATTCTATGCTATGGCGTGTCTCTGCACGCTATTTTATGCTGTTTTGAGGTGTTTTCAGCTGTTTTTAGGACATGTCATTTTTTGAAATTTTTTCCATACTATAGCCTTGCCTTTTTGGTCATTTTTTCAACATGCATTATTATGGTGTTTTGGGCTTTTTTTTGCACCATTCTATGCTATGGCGTGTCTCTGCACGCTATTTTATGCTGTTTTGAGGTGTTTTCAGCTGTTTTTAGGACATGTCATTTTTTGAATTTTTTTCCATACTATAGCCTTGCCTTTTTGGTCATTTTTTTAAACATGCATTATTATGGTGAATTTGGCTGTTTTTGCACCATTCTATGCTATGGCGTGTCTCTGCACGCTATTTTATGCTGTTTTGAGGTGTTTTCAGCTGTTTTTAGGACATGTCATTTTTTGAAATTTTTTCCATACTATAGCCTTGCCTTTTTGGTCATTTTTTTAAACATGCATTATTATGGTGTTTTTGGCTGTTTTTGCACCATTCTATGCTATGGCGTGTCTCTGCACGCTATTTTATGTTGTTTTGAGGTGTTTTCATCTGTTTTTAGGACATGTCTTTTTTGAAGTTTTTTCCATACTATAGCCTTGCCTTTTTGGTCATTTTTTCAACATGCATTATTATGGTGTTTTTGGCTGTTTTTGCACCATTCTATGCTATGGCGTGTCTCTGCACGCTATTTTATGCTGTTTTGAGGTGTTTTCAGCTGTTTTTAGGACATGTCATTTTTTGAAATTTTTTCCATACTATAGCCTTGCCTTTTTGGTCATTTTTTCAACATGCATTATTATGGTGAATTTGGCTGTTTTTGCACCATTCTATGCTATGGCGTGTCTCTGCACGGTATTTTATGCTGTTTTGAGGTGTTTTCAGCTGTTTTTAGGACATGTCATATTTTGAAATTTTTTCCATACTATAGCCTTGCCTTTTTGGTCATTTTTTTAAACATGCATTATTATGGTGAATTTGGCTGTTTTTGCACCATTCTATGCTATGGCGTGTCTCTGCACGCTATTTTATGCTGTTTTGAGGTGTTTTCAGCTGTTTTTAGGACATGTCATTTTTTGAAATTTTTTCCATACTATAGCCTTGCCTTTTTGGTCATTTTTTCAACATGCATTATTATGGTGAATTTGGCTGTTTTTGCACCATTCTATGCTATGGCGTGTCTCTGCACGCTATTTTATGCTGTTTTGAGGTGTTTTCAGCTGTTTTTAGGACATGTCATTTTTTGAAATTTTTTCCATACTATAGCCTTGCCTTTTTGGTCATTTTTTCAACATGCATTATTATGGTGAATTTGGCTGTTTTTGCACCATTCTATGCTATGGCGTGTCTCTGCACGCTATTTTATGCTGTTTTGAGGTGTTTTGAGCTGTTTTTAGGACATGTCATTTTTTGAAATTTTTTCCATACTATAGCCTTGCCTTTTTGGTCATTTTTTCAACATGCATTATTATGGTGTTTTTGGCTGTTTTTGCACCATTCTATGCTATGGCGTGTCTCTGCACGCTATTTTATGCTGTTTTGAGGTGTTTTCAGCTGTTTTTAGGACATGTCATTTTTTGAAATTTTTCCATACTATAGCCTTGCCTTTTTGGTCATTTTTTCAACATGCATTATTATGGTGAATTTGGCTGTTTTTGCACCATTCTATGCTATGGCGTGTCTCTGCACGCTATTTTATGCTGTTTTGAGGTGTTTTCAGCTGTTTTTAGGACATGTCATTTTTTGAAATTTTTCCATACTATAGCCTTGCCTTTTTGGTCATTTTTTCAACATGCATTATTATGGTGAATTTGGCTGTTTTTGCACCATTCTATGCTATGGCGTGTCTCTGCACGCTATTTTATGCTGTTTTGAGGTGTTTTCAGCTGTTTTTAGGACATGTCATTTTTTGAAATTTTTTCCATACTATAGCCTTGCCTTTTTGGTCATTTTTTCAACATGCATTATTATGGTGAATTTGGCTGTTTTTGCACCATTCTATGCTATGGCGTGTCTCTGCACGCTATTTTATGCTGTTTTGAGGTGTTTTGAGCTGTTTTTAGGACATGTCATTTTTTGAAATTTTTTCCATACTATAGCCTTGCCTTTTTGGTCATTTTTTCAACATGCATTATTATGGTGAATTTGGCTGTTTTTGCACCATTCTATGCTATGGCGTGTCTCTGCACGCTATTTTATGCTGTTTTGAGGTGTTTTGAGCTGTTTTTAGGACGTCTCATTTTTAGTTTTTTCCATGCTATAGCATTGCCTTTTTGGTCATTTTTCAACATGCATTATTATGGTGTTTCTGGCTGTTTTGCACCATTCTATGCTATGGCGTGTCTCTGCACGCTATTTTATGCTGTTTTGAGGTGTTTTCAGCTGTTTTAGGACATGTCATTTTTGAAATTTTTCCATACTATAGCCTTGCCTTTTTGGTCATTTTTTTAAACATGCATTATTATGGTGAATTTGGCTGTTTGTGCACCATTCTATGCTATGGCATGTCTATGCACGCTATTTTATGCTGTCTTGAGGTGTTTTCAGATGTTTTTAGGACATGTCATTTTTTGAAAATTTTTCCATACTATAGCCTTGCCTTTTTGGTCATTTTTTCAACATGCATTATTATGGTGAATTTGGCTTTTTTTGCACCATTCTATGCTATGGCGTGTCTCTGCACACTAGTTTATGCTGTTTTGAGGTGTTTTGAGCTGTTTTTAGGACATGTCATTTTTTGAATTTTTTTCCATACTATAGCCTTGCCTTTTTGGTCATTTTTCAACATGCATTATTATGGTGAATTTGGCTGTTTTTGCACCATTCTATGCTATGGCGTGTCTCTGCACGCTATTTTATGCTGTTTTGAGGTGTTTTCAGCTGTTTTTAGGACATGTCGTTTTTTGAAATTTTTTCCATACTATAGCCTTGCCTTTTTGGTCATTTTTTCAACATGCATTATTATGGTGAATTTGGCTGTTTTTGCACCATTCTATGCTATGGCGTGTCTCTGCACGCTATTTTATGCTGTTTTGAGGTGTTTTCAGCTGTTTTTAGGACATGTCATTTTTTGAAATTTTTTCCATACTATAGCCTTGCCTTTTCGGTCATTTTTTCAACATGCATTATTATGGTGTTTCTGGCTGTTTTTGCACCATTCTATGCTATGGCGTGTCTCTGCACGCTATTTTATGCTGTTTTGAGGTGTTTTCAGCTGTTTTTAGGACATGTCATTTTTAAAAAATTTTTCCATACTATAGCCTTGCCTTTTTGGTCATTTTTTCAACATGCATTATTATGGTGAATTTGGCTGTTTTTGCACCATTCTATGCTATGGCGTGTCTCTGCACGCTATTTTATGCTGTTTTGAGGTGTTTTCAGCTGTTTTTAGGACATGTCATTTTTTGAAATTTTTTCCATACTATAGCCTTGCCTTTTTGGTCATTTTTTCAACATGCATTATTATGGTGAATTTGGCTTTTTTTGCACCATTCTATGCTATGGCGTGTCTCTGCACACTAGTTTATGCTGTTTTGAGGTGTTTTGAGCTGTTTTTAGGACATGTCATTTTTTGAATTTTTTTCCATACTATAGCCTTGCCTTTTTGGTCATTTTTTCAACATGCATTATTATGGTGAATTTGGCTGTTTTTGCACCATTCTATGCTATGGCGTGTCTCTGCACGGTATTTTATGCTGTTTTGAGGTGTTTTCAGCTGTTTTTAGGACATGTCATTTTTTGAATTTTTTTCCATACTATAGCCTTGCCTTTTTGGTCATTTTTTCAACATGCATTATTATGGTGAATTTGGCTGTTTTTGCACCATTCTATGCTATGGCGTGTCTCTGCACGCTATTTTATGTTGTTTTGAGGTGTTTTCAGCTGTTTTTAGGACATGTCATTTTTTGAAATTTTTTCCATACTATAGCCTTGCCTTTTTGGTCATTTTTTCAACATGCATTATTATGGTGAATTTGGCTGTTTTTGCACCATTCTATGCTATGGCGTGTCTCTGCACGCTATTTTATGTTGTTTTGAGGTGTTTTGAGCTGTTTTTAGGACATGTCATTTTTTGAAATTTTTTCCATACTATAGCCTTGCCTTTTTGGTCATTTTTTCAACATGCATTATTATGGTGTTTTGGGCTGTTTTTGCACCATTCTATGCTATGGCGTGTCTCTGCACGCTATTTTATGCTGTTTTGAGGTGTTTTCAGCTGTTTTTAGGACATGTCATTTTTTGAAATTTTTTCCATACTATAGCCTTGCCTTTTTGGTCATTTTTTTCAACATGCATTATTATGGTGAATTTGGCTGTTTTTGCACCATTCTATGCTATGGCGTGTCTCTGCACGCTATTTTATGCTGTTTTGAGGTGTTTTCAGCTGTTTTTAGGACATGTCATTTTTTGAATTTTTTTCCATACTATAGCCTTGCCTTTTTGGTCATTTTTCAACATGCATTATTATGGTGAATTTGGCTGTTTTTGCACCATTCTATGCTATGGCGTGTCTCTGCACGGTATTTTATGCCTTTTTGAGGTGTTTTGAGCTGTTTTTAGGACATGTCATTTTTTGAATTTTTTTCCATACTATAGCCTTGCCTTTTTGGTCATTTTTTCAACATGCATTATTATGGTGAATTTGGCTGTTTTTGCACCATTCTATGCTATGGCGTGTCTCTGCACGCTATTTTATGCTGTTTTGAGGTGTTTTCAGCTGTTTTTAGGACATGTCATATTTTGAAATTTTTTCCATACTATAGCCTTGCCTTTTCGGTCATTTTTTCAACATGCATTATCATGGTGAATTTGGCACCATTCTATGCTATGGCGTGTCTCTGCACGCTATTTCATGCTCTTTTGAGGTTTTTTCAGCTGTTTTTAGGACATGTCATTTTTTGAAATTTTTTCCATACTATAGCCTTGCCTTTTTGGTCATTTTTCAACATGCATTATTATGGTGTTTTGGCTGTTTTTGCACCATTCTATGCTATGGCGTGTCTCTGCACGCTATTTTATGCTGTTTTGAGGTGTTTTCAGCTGTTTTTAGGACATGTCTTTTTTGATGTTTTTTCCATACTATAGCCTTGCCTTTTCGGTCATTTTTTCAACATGCATTATTATGGTGAATTTGGCTGTTTTTGCACCATTCTATGCTATGGCGTGTCTCTGCACGCTATTTTATGCTGTTTTGAGGTGTTTTCAGCTGTTTTTAGGACATGTCATTTTTTGAAATTTTTTCCATACTATAGCCTTGCCTTTTTGGTCATTTTTTCAACATGCATTATTATGGTGAATTTGGCTGTTTTTGCACCATTCTATGCTATGGCGTGTCTCTGCACGCTATTTTATGCTGTTTTGAGGTGTTTTCAGCTGTTTTTAGGACATGTCATTTTTTGAAATTTTTTCCATACTATAGCCTTGCCTTTTCGGTCATTTTTTCAACATGCATTATCATGGTGAATTTTTGGCTGTTTTGCACCATTCTATGCTATGGCGTGTCTCTGCACGCTATTTTATGCCTTTTTGAGGTGTTTTGAGCTGTTTTTAGGACATGTCATATTTTGAAATTTTTTCCATACTATAGCCTTGCCTTTTTGATCATTTTGTCAACATGCATTATTATGGTGAATTTGGCTGTTTTTGCACCATTCTATGCTATGGCGTGTCTCTGCACGCTATTTTATGCTGTTTTGAGGTGTTTTGAGCTGTTTTTAGGACATGTCATTTTTTGAAATTTTTTCCATACTATAGCCTTGCCTTTTCGGTCATTTTTTCAACATGCATTATTATGGTGTTTTTGGCTGTTTTTGCACCATTCTATGCTATGGCGTGTCTCTGCACGCTATTTTATGCTGTTTTGAGGTGTTTTCAGCTGTTTTTAGGACATGTAATTTTTTAAATTTTTTTCCATACTATAGCCTTGCCTTTTTGGTCATTTTTTTAAACATGCATTATTATGGTGTTTTTGGCTGTTTTTGCACCATTCTATGCTATGGCGTGTCTCTGCACGGTATTTTATGCTTTTTGATGTGTTTTCAGCTGTTTTTAGGACATGTCATTTTTAAATTTTTTCCATACTATAGCCTTGCCTTTTTGGTCATTTTTTTAAACATGCATTATTATGGTGTTTTTGGCTGTTTTTGCACCATTCTATGCTATGGCGTGTCTCTGCACGGTATTTTATGCTGTTTTGAGGTGTTTTCAGCTGTTTTTAGGACATGTAATTTTCTTGAAATTTTTTCCATACTATAGCCTTGCCTTTTTGGTCATTTTTTTAAACATGCATTATTATGGTGAATTTGGCTGTTTTTGCACCATTCTATGCTATGGCGTGTCTCTGCACGGTATTTTATGCTGTTTTGAGGTGTTTTCAGCTGTTTTTAGGACATGTCATATTTTGAAAATTTTTCCATACTATAGCCTTGCCTTTTTGGTCATTTTTTCAACATGCATTATTATGGTGAATTTGGCTGTTTTTGCACCATTCTATGCTATGGCATGTCTCTGCACGCTATTTTATGCTGTCTTGAGGTGTTTTCAGCTGTTTTTAGGACATGTCATTTTTTGAAATTTTTTCCATACTATAGCCTCTCCTTTTTGGTCATTTTTTCAACATGCATTATTATGGTGTTTTTGGCTGTTTTTGCACCATTCTATGCTATGGCGTGTCTCTGCACGGTATTTTATGCCCTTTTGAGGTGTTTTCAGCTGTTTTTAGGACATGTCATTTTTTGAAATTTTTTCCATACTATAGCCTTGCCTTTTTGGTCATTTTTTCAACATGCATTATTATGGTGAATTTGGCTGTTTTTGCACCATTCTATGCTATGGCATGTCTCTGCACGCTATTTTATGCTGTTTTGAGGTGTTTTCAGCTGTTTTTAGGACATGTAATTTTTTGAAATTTTTTCCATACTATAGCCTTGCCTTTTTGGTCATTTTTTTAAACATGCATTATTATGGTGAATTTGGCTGTTTTTGCACCATTCTATGCTATGGCGTGTCTCTGCACGGTATTTTATGCTGTTTTGAGGTGTTTTCAGATGTTTTTAGGACATGTCATTTTTTGAAATTTTTTCCATACTATAGCCTTGCCTTTTCGGTCATTTTTTCAACATGCATTATTATGGTGAATTTGGCTGTTTTTGCACCATTCTATGCTATGGCGTGTTTCTGCACGCTATTTTATGCTATTTTGAGGTGTTTTTAGGACATGTCATATTTTGAAATTTTTTCCATACTATAGCCTTGCCTTTTTGGTCATTTTTTCAACATGCATTATTATGGTGTTTTTGGCTGTTTTTGCACCATTCTATGCTATGGCGTGTCTCTGCACGCTTTTTAATGCTATTTTGAGGTGTTTTGAGCTGTTTTTAGGACATGTCATTTTTTGAAATTTTTTCCATACTATAGCCTTGCCTTTTTGGTCATTTTTTTAAACATGCATTATTATGGTGAATTTGGCTGTTTTTGCACCATTCTATGCTATGGCGTGTCTCTGCACGGTATTTTATGCTGTTTTGAGGTGTTTTCAGCTGTTTTTAGGACATGTCATTTTTTGAAATTTTTTCCATACTATAGCCTTGCCTTTTCGGTCATTTTTTCAACATGCATTATTATGGTGTTTTTGGCTGTTTTTGCACCATTCTATGCTATGGCGTGTCTCTGCACGCTATTTTATGCTGTTTTGAGGTGTTTTCAGCTGTTTTTAGGACATGTAATTTTTTGAAATTTTTTCCATACTATAGCCTTGCCTTTTTGGTCATTTTTTCAACATGCATTATTATAGTGAATTTGGCTGTTTTTGCACCATTCTATGCTATGGCGTGTCTCTGCACGGTATTTTATGCTGTTTTGAGGTGTTTTGAGCTGTTTTTAGGACATGTAATTTTTGAAATTTTTTCCATACTATAGCCTTGCCTTTTCGGTCATTTTTTCAACATGCATTATTATGGTGAATTTGGCTGTTTTTGCACCATTCTATGCTATGGCGTGTCTCTGCACGCTTTTTTATGCTATTTTGAGGTGTTTTCAGCTGTTTTTAGGACATGTAATTTTTTGAAATTTTTTCCATACTATAGCCTTGCCTTTTTGGTCATTTTTTTAAACATGCATTATTATGGTGAATTTGGCTGTTTTTGCACCATTCTATGCTATGGCGTGTCTCTGCACGCTATTTTATGCTGTTTTGAGGTGTTTTCAGCTGTTTTTAGGACATGTCATTTTTTGAAATTTTTTCCATACTATAGCCTTGCCTTTTCGGTCATTTTTTCAAAATGCATTATTATGGTGAATTTGGCTGTTTTTGCACCATTCTATGCTATGGCGTGTTTCTGCACGCTATTTTATGCTGTTTTGAGGTGTTTTTAGGACATGTCATATTTTGAAATTTTTTCCATACTATAGCCTTGCCTTTTCGGTCATTTTTTCAACATGCATTATTATGGTGAATTTGGCTGTTTTTGCACCATTCTATGCTATGGCATGTCTCTGCACGCTATTTTATGCTGTTTTGAGGTGTTTTGAGCTGTTTTTAGGACATGTCATTTTTTGAAATTTTTTCCATACTATAGCCTTGCCTTTTTGGTCATTTTTTCAACATGCATTATTATGGTGTTTTTGGCTGTTTTTGCACCATTCTATGCTATGGCGTGTCTCTGCACGCTATTTTATGCTGTTTTGAGGTGTTTTGAGCTGTTTTTAGGACATGTCATTTTTTGAAATTTTTTCCATACTATAGCCTTGCCTTTTCGGTCATTTTTTCAACATGCATTATTATGGTGAATTTGGCTGTTTTTGCACCATTCTATGCTATGGCGTGTCTCTGCACGGTATTTTATGCTGTTTTGAGGTGTTTTCAGCTGTTTTTAGGACATGTCATTTTTTGAAATTTTTTCCATACTATAGCCTTGCCTTTTCGGTCATTTTTTCAAAATGCATTATTATGGTGTTTTGGGTTGTTTTTGCACCATTCTATGCTATGGCGTGTTTCTGCACGCTATTTTATGCTGTTTTGAGGTGTTTTGAGCTGTTTTTAGGACATGTCATTTTTTGAAATTTTTTCCATACTATAGCCTTGCCTTTTTGGTCATTTTTTCAACATGCATTATTGTGGTGTTTTTGGCTGTTTTTGCACCATTCTATGCTATGGCGTGTCTCTGCACGCTATTTTATGCTGTTTTGAGGTGTTTTCATCTGTTTTTAGGACATGTCATTTTAAAAATTTTTTCCATACTATAGCCTTGCCTTTTTGGTCATTTTTTCAACATGCATTATTATGGTGTTTTTGGCTGTTTTTGCACCATTCTATGCTATGGCGTGTCTCTGCACGCTATTTTATGCTGTTTTGAGGTGTTTTGAGCTGTTTTTAGGACATGTCATTTTTTGAAATTTTTTCCATACTATAGCCTTGCCTTTTTGGTCATTTTTTCAACATGCATTATTATGGTGAATTTGGCTGTTTTTGCACCATTCTATGCTATGGCGTGTCTCTGCACGCTTTTTTATGCTATTTTGAGGTGTTTTGAGCTTTTTTTAGGACATGTCATATTTTGAAATTTTTTCCATACTATAGCTTTGCCTTTTTGGTCATTTTTTTTAAACATGCATTATTATGGTGTTTTTGGCTGTTTTTGCACCATTCTATGCTATGGCGTGTCTCTGCATGCTATTTTATGCTGTTTTGAGCTGTTTTTAGGACATGTCATATTTTGAAAATTTTTCCATAATATAGCCTTGCCTTTTTGGTCATTTTTTCAACATGCATTATTATGGTGGTTTTGGCTGTTTTTGCACCATTCTATGCTATGGCATGTCTCTGCACGGTATTTTATGCTGTTTTGAGGTGTTTTCAGCTGTTTTTAGGACATGTCATTTTTTGAATTTTTTTCCATACTATAGCCTTGCCTTTTCGGTCATTTTTTCAACATGCATTATTATGGTGAATTTGGCTGTTTTTGCACCATTCTATGCTATGGTGTGTCTCTGCACCCTATTTTATGCTTTTTTTAGGTGTTTTCAGCTGTTTTTAGGACATGTCATATTTTGAAATTTTTCCCATACTATAGCCTTGCCTTTTCGGTCATTTTTTCAACATGCATTATTATGGTGTTTTTGGCTGTTTTTGCACCATTCTATGCTATGGCGTATCTCTGCATGCTATTTGATGCTGTTTTGAGGTGTTTTCAGTTGTTTTTAGGACATGACGCTTTTTGAAATTTTTTCCATACTATAGCCTTGCCTTTTTCGTCATTTTTTCAACATGCATTATTATGGTGTTTTTGGCTGTTTTTGCACAATTCTATGCTATGGCGTGTCTCTACACGCTATTTTATGCTGTTTTGAAGGGTTTTCAGTCTTTTTTCAGACATGTAATATTTTGAAATTTTTTCCATACTATAGCCTTGCGTTTTTGGTCATTTTTTCAACATGCATTATTATGATGTTTTTGGCTGTTTTTGCACCATTCTATTCTATGGCGTGTCTCTGCACGCTATTTTATGCTGTTTTGAGGTGCTTTGAGTTGTTTTTAGGACATGTCAATTATTGAAATTTTTTCCATACTATAGCTTTTCCTTTTTGGTCATTTTTCAGCATGCATTATTATGGTGTTTTTATTGTTTTTGCACCATTCTATGCTATGGCGTGTCTCTGCACGCTATTTTATGCTATTTTGAGGTGTTTTGAGTTGTTTTTAGGACATGTCAATTATTGAAATTTTTTCCATACTATAGCCTTGCCTTTTTGTTAATTTTTTCAACATGCATTATTATAGTGTTTTTGGCTGTTTTTACACCATGCTATGCTATGGCGTGTCTCTGCATGCTATTTTATGCTGTTTTGAGGTGTTTTCAGCTGTTTTTAGGACATGTCATTTTTTAAAATTTTTTCCACACTACAGCCTTGCGTTTTTGGTCATTTTTTCGACATGCATTATTATGGTGAATTTGGCTGTTTTTGCACCATTCTATGCTGTGGTGTGTCTCTGCACACTATTTTATGCTGTTTTGAGGTGTCTTTCGGACATGTGGTTTTTAGAATTTTTTCCATACTATAGCCTTGCTTTTTTGGTCATTTTTCCAACATGCATTATTATGGTGTTTTTGGCTGTTTTTGCACCATTCTATGCTATGATGTGTCTCTGCACACTATTTTATGCTGTTTTGAGATATTTTCAGCTGTTTTTAGGACATGTCACATTTTGAATTTTTTTCCATACTATAGCCTTTCCTTTTTGGTCATTTTTTTAACATGCATTATTATGGGGTTTTTTTTGGCTGTTTTTGCACCATTCTATGCTGTGGCCTGTCTCTGCACGGTATTTTATGCTGTTTTGAGCTGTAATGAGATGTTTTTAGGACATGTCTTTATTTGAATTTTTTTCCATACTACAGCTTTGCCTTTTTGGTCATTTTTTCGACATGCATTATTATGGTGTTTTTGGCTGTTTTTGCAGAACATACTAAACGCTAAGGTTTTTATCATGTTTGGATGACATACTATTCTATGATTTTTTTTGTTTTGTTTTGTGATTTGGATGAAGTCCTGCAGTATGACATTTTCATCTCATCTCTCTCATCACTTTCATCATGACATCCCGTGACTTTTGGTTCACATATGATGTTTTTCATGAATTTTGGTCAATTTTTCATGATCTCCATAATTTTTGGTTGACATATTATACTGCAAATTTTTGTATGAATTTTTAATGGCATACTAAACATTAAAGCTCTATATGACTTTTGATGACTTACTGTACTGTGTTTTTTTTTAATGATTTTTTTGCAATACACTGTAATACTCCGTTTTTCATAATTTTTGCATCACCTACTATCCGATGACATTTTTGGCGGTTTTTGGTTGACATACTATGCGATGAAGTTTTTGCCATGATTTTCTTTAGACATACTATACCATGACATTTTTCATGATTTTCTGTCAACATACTATGATATGTTTGTCTGTTTTTATACCATATTGTTACATTTTTTATGACTTTTGGTTGATGCACTATACTTTGAGGTTTATCATGATATTTGGATGGCATACTATAGCGTAATGTCTTTTAATGATTTTTAGATAATAAACTATACTATGTCGTAACTGCTATAGGATTTGTTGTCATACTTTTTTGGATAACATGATATACGATGACTTTTTTATGTGGTTTTAAACAAATGATGTATGATTTTTTTTTGTTATTTTTAAAAACATACTGTTACAGGAGAAAGGTTGGTGTTCCCCTTTTTCAATGTGGTTTCTTGCTTTCCCTATTCTTTGTGCCAATTTAGGTTCGACCCTGCCTGGTCTCTGCAGTGATGAGTGATGGAAAACTCAGATGTCTAATCATCATCAAGAATGTTATGGCTTAATAAGGAGTTGGAACAAGCAAGAATATATCATGGTCAGTGTGTGTGTGTGTGCACCCATACTTCAGCCACCCCTGCATATGTCAGTGCCCCCCTTTGACTGCCCCAGACACAAAACCAGTCTGGGCACATCGCAGTTGAGGGGAAACAAAAGGGTAATTGTGTATTCATGGAAATATGTCAGCTTACCTTATCTAAAAAACAAAGCAGCTCTTTGGTCTTGGCATCCAGGACTCTCACCTGTTAAAAACACAAAGATATACCACCTTTATAACAAAATCACAACACCAGGATAGTAAGTTCCATTTCATTCATGCCTCAGATTCATTCACCAAAAAGTCAACATGTGGTAAATCTACAGATAGTCTAAGGAATCTGTACTCCACCTTAGCAAAAAAAGCTATAGGCAGTAAAAGCTGGACCTACTTTCGCATTTCGAAAAAATCTATAAAGATTGAGCTTGTCCATTTCTAAAAGGCTGGAAATCTTATCTAAATTTGATAAGAAGTAGATGCAATGTATATCTCTGTCAAAGAATATTTCTTTTCTCCTTAGCTGATTAGTGTCATCAACTTTTCTAATTAGCCATCAAGTCTTTATCTTCTTTGAGAAAGCCTCTACATGTTATTCTTATTAAAACACAAAACATTGATGATACTGACACCAATACTGCAATAAAGATATACCAATTTTGCCTCTTAAGAGCATACATGGTTTGAACTACGTTACCCAGAGCAAGCAATAGGGATAATAGGAAATGTGGTCTCAATTTTAAAAATGTCAGCTCAAATCAGAGCCCCTTTGAATAAAAAGGGACGGTTAGAGAGAAAACGGATGCCTGCTTTAATATTTGTTTCAACCTTAAACATATGAATGGAAAAGTAAATGAAAACATAACCATATAGCTAAGTCCAGCTTGCGCTCTTGACAGTGGCCCAGCTGCGAAGTGTATCCAGTTTCCCCAGTAATATAAATCAAATAATGAGACTGGTTGGAATTACTCAGAGAAAAAAGGATCTTGTTGTCCTGCTGCTCTCTTGCACACATCTTTTTCATCTTAATTAGACCATGTCAGTGGTGATGTACAGCATATGCAAGGAGGATGGTGGGTGGCGGCCCACAATTTGCCCTGAAAGCACTCCATTCTGTGCTGCTCAGCAGAGCTGTCCCAGCTAAATTGGTTCCGTTACTGGACAGCGTAATAACTGGCTAATGGATACCTAAAGATTTGCTGAGTGCACAGTTGGGAAAGAAAGAATGAGAATGGGAGAAAGAGAGTGCGCTATACCATCTGCTGTTTGCTTTGCAAAGAACACAAGTTTAGTTGGTTTGATTTATTTTACAATACTCTGTCATTGATTTTTCTGTCAGATGCACAAACAAAAAATTGATTTTGCATTCCTTTGTTTTAAAAAAGTAAATGTCTTTAAACAAATTGCAATCTCCTGTAGTCCTTGCAGCCAGCTAAATCTCCCAACACACTGAGATTTTCACAAAAAAAATAAAGAAAAATAACCTGCAATGCACTTCTAGATTTAAAAATATGAGTATTTCATCTTGTCACACTTTGCAGTGTGTGTTCATGTTTTGCAGGGCATGCTGATGTCTCAGTAAAGGGCATCCTGGGAAATGGGTTTGTTTTGCTTTCCATCTGCTAAACTCCCCAACTGCATTCTGGGGGCGCATGTTGATGCATCTGTGTGTTCACGGAGAGCATCGAGGGTGTCATTAGGGCTGTGTGTTGTAAAACGCTGCGCACTCGGCTGTGCTGTTGTGTCCTTGTAAATCTGATTATCAGACGCCCCTGTCCTCTCATGGGAGCGCAGGGCACTGCTGACAGCACAGGTCATATAGAACATGTGTGTACATGCTTGTGAGGGCTTTGGGGAGGTGAGGGGGATTTAAAGTGGTTTCATATCTCTCTTTGATAATGGATACCAACTGAAGAAGTCTCTCAGCTGTAATAGCTCCACTTAATGTAAAAGCTGATGAATGGCTGATCTTGAACCACAGGATCATTACTTCAAACATCGAGCATGATTCTAATGAAGCTGATTATATGGCTGCCCAGTGTATACAATTGTCCTTTTTGCTTTTACACTCAAACTAGGATTTCTCCTTCAATCAAGGAAAGTTATCGACTAAGCACTCAGCTGACTCTTTGCATGCTGACAATCAACAATTTGCCTAATTTTCCATGAATATCTGTCCCAATAAACTCTAAAATCCTTTCATCATGGCTCAGAAAAAGCATCTTAACCTTGCTTTATCAAAGTGTAATTTTCAAATGCTAATAGCATGAATTAGACATGTGCAAGATCGTGCTCTGAAAGCTGAGGGATGTGTCATGAGTGTTCAAATCCATTTTCAGAGATGGGTATTTAACCTTAAAATATTCTTGCCTGTCTTCAAAGCTTAAAAAGTAGTGCTAATCTTGAGGCAAAGGGGTGAATGAATATTTTACAAAAAGTGTTTACTGGAGAGTGAGGTGAGGAGATTGATAGAGTCATCATGTCTGTCATTCAACACAAAGCTACACGGAGAGAAACCAGTTAGTGTAACTGTTAAGAATGTTTTCATCATATTCAATAGGTGTTATTAGTGGTTATCACTGTCATAGAAAGGTTTAAAAGCTCCTGCTTCAATAAATAGTATGTTTAAAAAGCTATTATCAGCTGTTAAATGACCATGTTTGCTATGCAGCAAGATGTATATGAGTTGACTTTGGTTTCAAAAGTTTGAGGGGATGGTGGTGGTGTGACTTCTATGTAAGAAGCTGCAGACCACCGTTCAAGACCAACAAAAAACGACAACAGTTGTTCATTAGTTAGACATTAAGAAGTTTCTGCCCCTGAATGTGGCTGTTTTATGCCAAAACATAGGTTGCTTTTTGAATTGCATACTTTTTCATCTTACTTTTAGTAGGTGATGTGGCTGGGGCCCTGAACTTTGACCCTCTTGCTCATATTTCCGTTACCAGGGAGATCAAGCAAAACACCATTTGCTGAGCTTGCCAAAAACAGAGGTCAACTTGGAGAGCTTTGCTGTTGTTACTTTGCATTTCTTAACTTTTAAGTTATAACTGTATACATTGTGGATTCCAGCATTTTACAATCAAGACAGTAAAATAAGTATACACAGGCATTTCCCATTCCCATTTTTTTTATTTTTTTATAATCTTCATGATTATTTTGTTCAATTAAACAATCATTCCATTATTGTTAATCTGGTCATCTGTCACTGTAATAGGCTGTCATCCATCCATGTGGCTTCTCACAGATGCCAATCAGCTGTCAGTGAGCTGTCATCTGTTTGTGGCTCAGTGGATGTGTTGTTTCTTCCGCTGTGCAGAGGATTGTGGGTCAGAGAAGCCAGAAAAGCATGTGTATTGGAACATACTAAATCTTATATTGGCATAATTAATAGTATAGTAGCACGGGTATTGAAACACATAGATTATCTTTTCTGAACCAAAGCCAAGCGGGTTTTGTGCCTAAATATAACCAAATATAAGCACTGTAGAAATGTAAAGAAATGTAAAATTTTGCCAATAACCATTTAATAGCTAATAACAGCATTTTGAGCCAGTGTAGCAGGAGCTTTCTAACACATCTATAACCACCTATAATTATGATAGAGTGATGGGTGGTTAGTTCAGCTTGGTGGGTGACAGTTGGCCTGGCTCTGTCCAAAGGTAAAATCTGCCTACTTGCATCTCTAAAACAGGAAGATAGTGTGCCCAGCCAAAAATTAGCCCAGGATATAACCCTCTTATTTTTGCTTTGGTAAAAATATTAAAAAAAAACAAAACAAAAAAAACTGTAACATGTTCAGTGAGCTATAGGCTAAGGTTAGCTTTAGCTGTATATGTAGCGCACATGCATGAGCTGGGTATTCCTTTTCACATTTAACCCTTTGAAACCTGAGCAAAGTGGTTTGATTTCTTTCAAAATCATGGGGAGAACTGAACAAGAAATGGCCCAAAAATTTGCAAAGAAATTAGAAAAAAGTTGCAATAAAATTAACTGAAAATAAGTCTAATTTTATTTTTTCAAACATAATTTCAAATATTAAAAATATATAAATGTTTATATATATTATATATATATATATAGTGTTTGTTTATTTATTTTTTTCTAATAATCAATCCCTCTTTTTTTTTAAACTATTTGTAAGTAATTTACTCATCGCCTTTTACTTATTTCTTGCACTTATTTGTACGAAATACAAATAAGTGCAAAGTTGCCATGTTGGTCACTGCCTTTGTCTGCATGTTATCTAGAGTAATGGAACCAAAATTTGCTTAGTTTTCAAAGGGTCAAATATTTGTGAAAGGTGTCTGAGCAAAGCATAAGAAAACTAATGACAATCCATGTTTCAAATGTCTAAACTTGACATTCATTTGGACATTACACTGACGAGATCAGATCAAAAAGGTACATCTTTCTAATAAATGATTTAAATAGTTGTTATTTTTTATCTTACAGTTACTGAGATCATGGTATGCATCCCAGAGCATGATGTAAATTAGCTTGAATCCATTGTTACTTACAAGACTACGTAAGACAATAGTCAAGGCAAGAAAAAAAACAATAAAATAATCACAGAAATATTTCCAGGTCAATTTGGTTTACACTGACACAGAAACTTTATGAACTCTTCTTACACTTTAAACTTGTTCACTATTTTTGCATTTGCATTTTAGCAAGCAAGACTTCCGTCTTCTATTGCAAGGCTGCTGAGCAGAATGATTGCTTTTCATCACACTGATATTTATTTTAAAAGACATAATTTTAGGTCTTTTAATAACCCGCCATGTGATGTCCTTGCGGGGTCTGATGTGTCAACATGTGAAAGTTTGTTTGCTAGATGGATATTCATAAAAAAAAGGTGAAATGATGCTCCAAGGTAGATGTCTGAGTTTACCTGACACAAGAGTGTCTACAAAAAAGATGTTGCCAAGAATCTGCAATCATTAAAACACTCACGACAAAGAGATTTTAATGTAACCTTGTTATTAATTTCAAAAAATCTATCAATAATCACCCAAAGGGAGTCTCCTCTTCACATGGGGCCTTGCAAAACAAAGTAATCCAAAACTTGTTTCTCTATCTGAAAGTAGCAATAAGAAGATTCTATTTGTGCAAATGCAGGAACATAGCTCAATACCATGCATTTTAGACTTACCTCAAAAAAGGTGGTCCGACTCATAGCGGTGGATTATTATTATGTCCTCTTTGAACAGGATGAAAAAATGACCTTATAAATCAGCATAAACAAATACAATGCACACACACACATTCCTCTCACACACACACACACTGAAGTAGTTCCTCTCCTTTCGAGGACAATCCCTGGACTGACCCCTTAGTCTTCCCAGCCTCCTTTTCTCTCGCTCTCTTTCTCTCTCTCTCTTCCATACACTCTTGCTTTCTCTCTCTTCTCTGAGATAGTGCTGGGACACATAATCACTAGAGGCACTCCAGAAACCATGCACATGCTCTCCCCCCCTGCTTTTCTCCCGTGCTGCTTCCTCCAGCTTTCTCCTCCATCTTTTTTTTTTTTTTTGTATGTGTGTCTTTGGAGAACAGCACTTGGCAGAGTCCAAGTAGGCTCAAGTTAGCAGTTACTCACCTGAGATTGAGGCAGCTGAACAGTGCAAGAATCTAGGAGAATACCAAAGAGGATAACACACTAAGTTGACGCTAAACTTTAAAATCTCTCTAGAAACTAGGAAACTTTAGGAAACATATGCTTTACTGGTGTTATTGCCAGTTTTTAATTTGCAAATAGATTAATCTACTAATGAAAATTCTAAAAACAGAAAATATATGAAGTATGTTAATGTAAATGCCATTCTATTAATGTATTTTTGAACCATGAACCTCCTTCATCCACAGCTGCAGTGCGCAGTTGTGTCAGCAGAAGATGAGCCCACCAGGGCTGGACCGAGCCCTAAAATATCCCACACAAGTAGAGTGGAAGTTATGAGGGTCAAACTGTGCTCTGCATATCTGAAAGTGAAATGTATAGTTTGTTTAGGCGTGCTTTAAGCTCAACTTACAGTATTCACATTATGAAATATGGTAAACTGCATTATAAATGACAAGGATGTCAAATTTCTCTTATTAAAAAGATTAATAGACTGTGTAGAGTGTCTGTGGTATTCATAAAAATGTGCTCTAAAAATTTAATGATGAGCTTATCAGTGTTGTGTATATACTTCACAAGAGCTAACTAGGACTTCAAATCATGCAGATAAACTAGTTTATGTTCATAGTTCAAAATTTGAATTTTGAACTAAATTCACAGTTTGAAAAAAAGATCATTTACAAGCAGACACTCCCCAAGACTGTACTGATGCTTCAGCTCTATGTGGCAAAATTTGTTGCCTATGTGGCTGACATTCAGACTTATTTTTTTTTCAGACCCAGCAGAAACATTTCCGTAAAAATATGATTTGATAAGTGAAATTGAGAAAATCAGATTTTATCTGTTGAAATTTGTTCTGATTTTTACATAAAACTTTAATACAAATATATGTAACCAACACAGTAAAGACACAAAAATGCAGGCTCGACTCAGGAAAAAAATCAGCAAAACAGTCTTAATTCAGGCAAATGGTCAGTACACAAAAGCTCTTTCCACTCAGGCGAAAGTAGAAAGTCCACAAGACAAAAGGCAAGGTCAAACATCCAAAACTGGTCATGAGACTTACTGGAAAACACACGAGGGATAGCTGAACGCTGACACAAAGGACAAGATGAACCAGCAAGGAAGGGAGGAGAACACAAACTAAATACTGGAGGGAGGGGAGATAAGGAGACACAGGTGCAGCAAATCAGGGTGGTGCAGGTAATCACACAGGCAGGAAACACAGGAGGGCAGGAAATGAGAAGACTTGAAGTATCAAAATAAAACAGGAAACAAAAGATTTGAAACACTAGGGAATAGAGATATAAACTAACCACCAGGACAGGGCGTGACAATATGAACTGGCTGCAGCAGCACTGGTAGCTGCATGTTTGAATTGCTAGTTGCACTCGCCACACCGGTGTCATGTTGAAGTCTTTTTGCTTAAACCTAAGTGTGACCATAAGCACATGTTACAATGTGCTCCAGTTATGCGTTGCTATGAGACCAAATGGTGTGATGAAGCCAACAAAACAAAAAAACCCAGAGCATGAGCATTGTTAACATTTGTGATAGTGAACAATACTCACATCCGAATTCATTAGCTGCACACAGACACTTCAGTTCATGGTACAGCACATTCAATAAACACACTCTAATAGCGTGTTCATGCATACCAGTGAAACTGACAAATAGAGTATAAGAATTCTGTCTGTGGGATCACCAAAAACCTTATTACTCACCCCCTGGTGATTATCAGATTTGATAGAAATTGCTTGTGGAATAAAGTGCCAGTTGTTCCTTAAATGTATTTTTGACGAAGTTTTTCTTGCACACCCATACACTGCATTCAGAGACTTTTTACTCTGTACTTCTAAACTTTGTGTTGAGTATGAGAGTAATGGAAGAACATTGTTTTTATTTAACTGAAGGTGAATCCAATCACTTACTTTCTCATTCCAGCAATGTCCCTTCATGACATTTCCAGTGTATTCTCGTGTACAGTGTTTCAATTTGACAGCAAGCAATTATTGATTGATTGTGTCCGTCTTGCTTTTTAGCAGGCTTTACAGTATAATGAATGCTGTAGCAGTAAGTGGTTTTACATCCAGCAGCTTATTATACTTGCTGCTTGATGCAGTATTTATGCCTATTTCAGTATTTTATTTGTACTGAATAGAGGAGGAGGTGAGAACTATGGCCTGCAATTGCATTGTGATGGTTCTTCACGGTGAAATCAAAACATACAGAACATCTTTAGTCTGCCTGATTTAAGAGATTATTCATGGTCAAAAGGATTTACATTAGATTTGTTTAGAAGATATGAATAAACACAAAATGGTTGAAGTTGTTCTGTCTCAGAGACAAAGTGCCATTTCTCCCTGTTGTATGCAGCCTTGGTGAGAAATGTCTCGAAGTTACATTTTATGTTTTTCGTTTTGCCCTGTAGTCTCACATGTGCTTGCTCCCCTTCAAAAATGGATTCAGACAATGAAAATCAAGTTGTTGTGCTGCCTGAGGGGATTCAATTTGAGGAGAAAGAGTAGATACAGAGAAGGACCAGACCCTGAAGGCCTCGGGCAAGTGAAGACCAGGCACGATTCAGTGAAGAATAAGACAGAGAGACAGACAGTAAGTTAGGTGAATGCATAAATCTGCTATTTGAAGTGTCAGGATATAGAAGGAGGATTCTTTGGATACAACTGTGTGCCATAATTATGTGAGAGGAATGATGTCAAAACATGTACACATTTTAACACCTTAGAACCTGGATAGATGTTAGTTTTCTTGTGCTGCAGATGTCTTTTAGCAGCATTTAAGACCTTTGACACTTGGTTTGATTTCTTTTGAAAACATGGAAAAAAGGCCCTGAGCAAATTTGCAAATAATATTGTGCAAAATTATTACCTGAAAATCATCCAGAAAAACAGAAAATGTCCAGAAAACTAATTATTGTAATATTATATTTTATTTAATTACGTATTTTAGTTTTTTTCAGGTCATTTCCTTGTTTGTTTTTTGTTTTGATGTTGTTGTTGTTTTGTTTAAATTTTGTGTGCTAATTTTCAGAAAAAAAATCTCACTTTCACTAACTTTTACTAATTACACACTAATTTTTAGTTGCTCAATCCCGTTTTCCTATGTTCTTGAATGAAATTGGGCCAATTTTTTCAGGTATTAAAGGCTTAATCTCCTCATGCCTCACCTAAAAATATCACAGTAACAGGCATCAGCCTATGCATTTTCAAACAGCCAAAATTATCTTCCTGTGAACTCTGTGTGAAATGAATATAGTAAAATACAAGAGAACTTGTAAATTAGAGATTGTACCCTTTTAAAACAAGACCTCTGTGAAAAAACTTGATAGCAGGTACACCTAGAGGAGTTCAAAAGACACATTTTCTTCTACTTAAATAGCACCTATTTTGCTCATTTTCATGTTCATACTTTTATTTTGGGTTTCTTCTAGAACTTTATCTGATGCTGTTCAATAGCACTTTATTTTTTTTTTATACTGTCTTTGCTGAGTCACCTGTATTAACCCCTGTCTGAAACGCTCTGTTCAGTGGCTGTCTGTTTCAGCCCGCTTCATGAGAAAGGCCAGTCTCCTCTGAGTGGTCAGTGTTTCCCTTCCTTATTCTCATTTTACCACAAATATCAAGTTCTAACAGGAACGCTGTCAGAAAATCTGTTGGGCAAATTCAGGCTTCCCAGAGGATGAACCATGTCCATTTATTCAATGAGCATACACTCACTGAACACATGCATAAGAAAGATCAGACTTAATAGTGTCACCTAAATTTCAGATGGATCCAGGATATAACAACTTACTGGATACTCCCCAGCCTTAAATGTGCCCACAGGCTTCCTCCATATGGGATGACACTGTCCTCTGCTGGTCAGTGTGGTTATTAGCTGATTATTATCTACTGCTTATGATTCCAACTTTCAATAACATTAAAGCTTCAGGCACAGACCTAATGATCAAGTAATGGGTTAATTGATTTTTGCGTTGCTTTCAAAGCAAATACAGAAATCTTACACATTAAGACACTGGGATCATGTCTATGCATTTTTCTTTTTAAAAAAAATGATATTACATACTCAAAATGTAATATTTTTGTAGTTTAGTGGACATTTAATGAACATTTCAAAAATACCTCGTGCAGCCCGGCCATATGATTCTCAGGAGTTTAAAGCTTAGTAAGGCAGTTGCTTTCTATGATCAAAAGTTTGAGTCACAGTCAGGGCATGTCGCCTGCAGGTTTAAAGGGTCATTATTGACTTTTCCATCAGTCTGCATCACTCTCTAACCTCAGAAGATGCCAGCTCATTATAGTTTGCCTTTTTTTTAAACGTGTAGTCGTTGTTGGTCCTCTAAATGAGCAACCCAGAGTCTGGTGTCATGATGTGGTGTTTGGATGGAAAGGGGCTGGAGGCTATAGCTAAATGCAATTGGCACACAGCAGGGTGTGATAGTGGCTGGCAGGATGTCTCCTTCCACTCTCCCTGCAGAAATCTGAGGCATTGCAGGAAGACTCTGACTGTGCATACAGGACATACAGATCTGTGAGCCTTTTGAAGTTAAATGTTTAGGTGATGACGACACCCCCATGATGAATGAAAACACACTGTGTATGAGACATGTGCATGCACTGAGGTTTATGATATTACAGAATGGGCACTCAAGTGTTTTTCATTTATTTCTCAAGGGTTCATAAAGGTACCTCTCTAATTTTCAAGCAGCAGCACTTGGACATGCCACCATGATGGCATTCAATTAGGGAATGTATAACCGTTATTGAGTGGTGCTGTATGTTGCAGGCCCTCACCATGATTATTACACGTTTCTTTGAACCATCCTATTTGAAAGCTACAACACAATCCCCACAATATATCAAAAATAATATTATATTGTTGAATTGATACAACTTGTTCAATTGTGGACCCAAATTTAAACCATAGCAAAGTATCATCCCAAAAGCAATAAGTGAATCTCAGGGATTGCATTATACTGTTGTGGTGTAGGCTGGTTTGAAACTGATATATTTTGGTTTCTTATTTATCACTCGAAGTTTCTAATTAACTAATATGCATAGACTACTACTGGTAGAGTTCACATCTTGAGTACCACAGAAATTCTTATATCTTAATATCTTGCTGTTAATATGTTTTAATACATATATGGATATACTTGTGTTGGGGAACTCACTGTTCCTTAAATAGGCTAGTTGTCCTTTTCCTTAAAAACACAAATTTGCAGTTCTACTTTGATGGAATATATTAATTCTAAGCAACAAAACGGTGGTGGGCAGCGATTGCATCAAGGTGTACATGCACCTTCACCTCAGACACACCTTGGGGGTGCCATTGATGTTATATCTCAACTTCCACTGTGTGCCAGCAATCATATCATATAAAAAGCAATAAATTCCACATAGGACATTATATGATGTATGTGAGGTACATTATGTGATGTTACGTTAGCAACTAATATACTTATTTTAAGTGATTTTCTTTCTAAACCTGACCACATTTCTTTATTGCCTGAACCTAAGGAAGTAAACCTCAAAGTTTTATGTCTGTTTTCTAAGTTTATTTTAAGAGACTGCATGCATTTAACAAGTGGAATTTCCTGTGAGGGCAGAAGTTTACTTTTAAAACACAAAATGCATGTCACAAATGTAAATTGACACACCATCCCTAAACACCCAAAATTGACGCTGGAGGGTTATCTACAGCATAATAGATTAACGTCTAGGGCCACTAACTGAGCAGCGGAGTTGTGGTGGAGAATGTGTTGAAACATCCTGATAAAGAATAAACTGTTGTCCTCTGGTTATGGTAAAGGCACCTGACCCAAAGTTATCTTTAATTCATGTTACTATTTTTGCCACTATTAAATCAATGGCAAAGGAAGACTCTACCCTGCCAAAAAGTCAAGTTACCCTACTTTCATACAAAAAAAAAACATTGCTGAAACTGTTTCTCCCCCTTTAATAACTATAGTCTTATACATTTGAATCTGTATTCCCAGGAAACATTCATTATCAAAATCACTGGCCCATTCCTTAACTGGATTGCAGGCCGCCCACTTTGTGACATAGAAAGGCTGGGGGCCCTGCAGCACTTCTCCAACATGGTCCCCATGTGAGCCCTTTATGCCAGTGCTCGAAGGGTTACAGAGGCACTGACTGGAATACAAATCAGCCCTGCAATGGGCATGCCTGATGTATTACAGTCTGCTTTGCATTAAAACTGGTTCACACGTTTTTCATTTATTTATTTTATAGTCCAACAATTACACTTTTCAACCTCCTTACGCTGCAGTGTGCCTGCTGCAAATTGCAATCTATAAACTAATCTACAGTAGAGACTATATATTAGTCTTATATGGTCTACTGCACATTATTTTGATCGCGCTCTCCAGTACAAATGGCGTTTCCCCAGTAGGGGGAGATAGTAACCTAGAACAAGGCGGTACAACTATACTACAGACTCAGTTATTGAACTGACCAGAGATCTCTGAAATTCTTTGATTCCTTTCTTTCATTTACTTCTGTTTGATCATCTTCATCAGGTTAAATTGATTTTTCAGATTTCAAAGTTGTGGAACAAAAACTTGATTAATTCTAGAGGTAATTTTTACCCAAACTATAGTGAATATTGTTAATGCGGCAAATGGTAGAAAGTAAACCATAACAGGACAATGCACAATGACCTGAATTTTACAATTATGCCTCATTTTTATGTTATAAAATCTAAAATATTTTAATCTCTATTAGTTGCTAATGGCTTAGGTATAAAACACTGTAATTTTGATTTCATTAATACACATGCACATCCATACATAAGTATGGAGGTAATAAAATATTATCAGGTTGAAGCCATCACTGTGTCTCTCAACAATTTTTATCATTAAATATGTTTGGAAGCAGAATCAAATTAAAATTATTTTTTTTGTATCATGAGACATTTCACTTGCACTGAATGTACCTTCCAAGGCAAAAGGAACTTTTGATTTTAAATTTGAACAATCTAACATACAAAATAAACCTGTGAAATGACCTTAATAAAAGGCCATGTGCAGGGGGAAAGCAGATTCTATTCTACCAGCTAAGTTGTTCACCACATGTCAGAGAGATTGATTTTTGTTCAGGCTGCAAAACATATTGCAGATGAACATGACTGAAGTAATCTGATCCAACACCATCTTATTCAGACCAAATCAATTCCATATTAGCTAAAAAATGCCTGCGTCTTGCAGAAAACAAACGTGAAAAATCTGACTGAGGGATGATGCAAGGATCAATATTTATTAAATGTGTGAGATATCACTGCTTGCTGCTGCTAGAAAGTTTCCTCGTCTATTCTCTAAGAATTCTTTCTGATTAAATCTGACTCCACCACATATGCAAAATAAAAAGTTATCCTGAAATATTAGCCGTAATCATCAGTTGGCCTCATCAGGAGGAGTTTGCCATGAGTAAACAATAGAGGCTGCAACAATAATGTCTGTTGCTAACAACACTGAAGTCTGCATCACAACAAAGATGAAGTAAATGTTGCGCCACATTAACTGCAGATATGAGACTCTCATAAGGAGGGATGTCATCGTTGCTTTTTGTTGCCTTGTCAGTGCTACGGGGAAAAGATATTACCACTGCTGCGGAAGAGATCCCAAGTAATCAGTCAACATATTACGATGTGTCACTGCAACCTCACACATCATTGTTTTCATTAGTTTTACTCACGTATTGTCATCTTCATTGTCCAGACAGATGGTAAAGCAGTCAGTTGTAGTGGCAGCCATTATACATTAGTTTTATTGCAGCCCCCAGATTGCGGAAACGAGCACCAGCTTAACCCCCCACCACCGCCGTCCTCAAATCTTCCACGTCTATCTTTTGGTATCTAACTTTTTGAGATCATGTGGATTTTTCTGATTTATGTGTGGCTTAGTTTGTTTGGCCCTGGTATCTTTACCATAGTCTCAGCCAAGTGTTGCGTTGTAGTGTACTTGAGAATTAATTTAATTACAATTTTAACAGCAGCCGATTCTTGCTCAAGTGTTGTCAACCCAAAAGTTCAAGTAGTTTCCAAAGCCTTTGTGCTTGGTATTTTTTTCCCCTCTAAATCAATCCTTCTGGTATATTTGCAAGTAAATTGTGGCATCAACCAAAGGGTTCAGTTTAACACCAGAAACAAGTTTGAGTCACGTCTCCTCGCTTCTCTGGGGTCTTCAGTCCCCATGTTTTTCCTGTACTGGATTTCAGCATGCACCATGAATGAGTTTGTTGATCTAAAAGAGAACACTCAACAGCCTCTGCTCAGCAAAACACACAAGGGTGAGTATGACAATCTGGCAACTGAATGGAGGAAACACTGGGCTTTAAATACATAAGGGCTGATTACTACACACAGGTGAATGACACAAGACACAGGTGAAATACATGAGGCAATCAAAAAAGGCGGGAAAACTAAGGAAGTAATAGCAGCACTGAACACAATGAGAACACATTTCAAAATAAAAGTGGACACAAACACATGAACAAAATCTTGACAGAATATCACAGGCTCATTACATAAGTAATACATTTAGCTATTTTAAGCCAAACCCTGGAATTTTTTTTAAAACCCAGCCATGAATTTCTGTTGCCTAAATCTAAGAAAGTAAACATAAAAAGAAAGTTCTTTACCCACATTCTAAGTTCATTTTGAAAAGAGTCAGTATGCATTCATCAAGCAGAAACTGTAAAATTCTTATTTAAATGAAAAGACATAATGCACGTAAAAAGCGTCTAAAACTGAACAAAACTGAACACCCAAAACTGATTCAAGAAGGATACCTTGACTGTTGTACTTTGACATTTAGGGCCACTAACCAAGTGTTGTTACTTGATGAGTTGGGAGTCAGAATGTGTCAAAAGAGCTTATAAACTCCATCTCTAGCTACAGTAAAATACCAGAACATTGGTTCTTTTTCACAGGTTTATTAGCAGCATTTTTCCAGACGTTTCCAACATTTAGATTTTTTTGTAAATGATCAACCCATGAAATCAGTGAGGTAGTTTTATTTAACAACACAAAGGTATAAATGTCTTTTCAAAGCACCTGTCATGCTGCCAAGAATACATTTTTGGTGGATAATACTGAGTTCCTCATTTCTTTATCTGGTCCTCATATATTTAGAATAATTTGTGCTCCAGATCATATCTTAATTAAGCTTGTACTACTGAAACAGTAGGGAGCAGCGGAGGGACAAAAGAGACAGAAATTAAGCATTTTAGGTGTCAATGTTGCTTTCTTTTCTAGTTTCTTTTTCCAGTACTGTATGTGAGCCCAGAGCCAGTCAAGTGACTCTATCAGTGCAAGTACAGCACTTCATGTCAAACAGCAGCTACAACAGCATTATCTGCACTTTTTCCCGTTTATCCATCAAAGTCCTATTTCAGTAAAACTGCAGATTTTTACTGCACCAAAGTACAAAGTGACCATAAAATATCAGTGTGGGTTTGACAGAGTTTTAGATCAATACCAATGACTAAACGATTACCTGGCTGAGTGCAGTGAATTCTGACTTTCAAAAGTCACTTTCCGACCTGTCCTCTATTGTTTGGATGGAAAAGCCTCCAAATACTTGAATTTTAACATTTTATTAAGCATTTTCAACCACTCAAAAATGGTGCTACACTGTTCTATAAGTGATGTGTTACAAAGCTTTTCGCTACCAAGCTAAAAAGCTCCATTGTCAAGGGAAAAAAAGCAAATGACAAAGCTGTATTGTCATGCCAACATGATATAAGTATTACCAATTAGACATTTTCCTGCAACTCTTTCTAGCTTTTCCGAGTGTGGTCTTAGACTTTTCATCAGTTATATAAGCCAAGATGACTGGGCCCTACCAGGAATTGTAAATGATGAATTTTCCTTAATTTATCACCTTTGCAAGGTAGGAATCTGCCATGTCTGCAACATATCATATTACTGGATGAGTAAGAGTTTAAATCATTCGATAGAACTTAAATCATCTGTTGCATTAAAGGCAGTGGCAAGACAGTTATTGTTTTTAATCCTTTGTGATCAGACCTGAGATCAGAACTTTACAGTGGTTGGGTCTACTTTTTGCAGATGCATGCACGTCAGTCAAAAGGGGAGAAACCAAGGTTATGATATTGTGACCCTTGTTCTATTTGCACAGGTGAAGCCCTCCACTGAACTTTATGGGTGATACTCTTTTCATGAGCACACATTCACCCACTGAAATTTGCATAAACCTAGGCAGCTATTCAGGACTTTCCTAACCAAACACTTGTGTAACTTAGAGTATACCCTAACCCTTTATAGAGGGTTTCGTCTCTGCTGATAGGACGAGGGTTACAACATCATAACCTTTGTCTTATCTCACACAGACAATGCCCTCTATGGGTGCATCGGCTGGAGCCCTATAAATTAATGTGCTGTCACAATATAACATCTACCTAGCGACACAGATCACACTGAAGACATGTTTATAACCTAGGGAATCAAACTGGGGGGAGGTGCGGCCTGACCTCGCAGGGACCGAAAGACAGTGAGCAAATGGTAGAACACTGAGAAAGTTTACATGATGTATAGAAAAAGTTGACTTAGTCTGACTATACTAAAAACTGTAAAATATTTGTAGTCTGACTGAAATTGTACAAAATCAAATTTCTTGAAGTTGGAATAAACACACCTAAATAATGCACTTGTTGGTCGATTTACTTGTTCATGTATATGCCTTAGTCGGACCTGAATTGGCCTAGGCATTCTGCACATGCACAGTTATTCATATTTTCATCATATGACACGCAACCTGGTGCAACCTTCAGGATTAATTTCTTCAGATGCACTCTATTCTCATCCTCAAACCAGCAACTGCAGCCTGTGTCAGTTCAGATGAATACGGTTTACGTAATTTATCATTTGTACATTGACATCAGTAATTCTTACTGCACATTGGACTTTCTGGAGTACGTCTGTCTAGAGTTATACAATAAAAAATGACGCTCCCTAGGGGTGTTATGTTATCACTGAAAAGTAGCACCAAGAGTTATATTGATATTACTTTGTTGTTGCTGTTGTTTTTCTTTTATTTATTTCTCATCAGTCATTGAAATCACTGAGAGAAATTAATAGACCATTCTACTGTAAAGTAGTTTCTTTTTCATTTTGTTGAAAAATATTAAATCAAATACACAGCAATTGTAACATAATGTAAAACAGCTGTTTGAGTGCATGTGTAATTGCTTTTTAATTATAGTAACAGCTGCATAACAAAAAAGTAAGTTTGTATTTGACATCATACCAATCCCAACATGGTTAATATTATTGTTTGATTTACCAAACAATTATTCCCATTATTTCTATCACAGTCAGAAGAACCACTTGCCTGTTATACAAAACAGTCCTACTGGGCCTGTCAGTGTTAAGTTTTCATGTTCCTCCTGATCTGCATGGCTTCCCTTTAGGTGCTCCAGTCCAAACACATGCAGGTTAAGTGAGTTTCTAAATTTTCTGTATGCATGTTTCAGCCCTGTGATACACAGCTAATTTTTCCAGGCCGTATCCTGCCTCTTCCAATGTGTGCAGAGACAGGCAAAAGTGGATTAGACGAGAATACAAAGATAAAGATTTATTGAATTAATTTGTCAGTAGTGAAGCAACCTGTAAACACAATCTTACATATTATCACCTTGCAAAGTGATTGTGATGAATTTATGAATTTATGAATTTATTTATTTATGTTCTCATGCAGCATTCATATGTTTTTCTAAGAGAAGTCATACACCAAAATGTGTACATATCTCACATAAGGATGATATAAGTATAACCTACTTGGGAAGGCTGCAATCATGATGTGGCTAATGTGCTGACTCCTCCAAGACTTTCCCCAGGAGGCTAGTGTTTGGAAAAGTGTGAACTCTGAGAAAACTCTGAGTCCACTCAAGATATGTCTACACCATGTTTCTTTTGCCAAACCTAACCTCCATAACTTTACAGTATTTACTTAACTTTACGTTAAGGACATGGTCATTCATGAGGTGCTATTTCGTAAGATATCATAAGAACCAGTGTAAGTACCTAGCTTTATCTAAACCAACAAAACAAAAGTAATTGTTTTTCCCACGTGCAGTAGATATTGGCTTAACAAAACTACATTTTTCAGTGTGACTGACATCTACAATCCCCTCTGAGCTGATAGTGTGTGTGTGTTTCCCCTCATCTGCGTAAATCTGAACACATTACTTCTGTATTTCAATCACTTCATTGGCTCCCGGAGCAATACAAATTCAAATTCAAAGTCTTTAATGCACTTTTTAAATATACACATAATTATTAAATGCAATAATGTAACACGTGAAATGTACAGAAATTGAGAAAAGAAGAATACAATGTCGCAAGAAAATGTGTGGAAAGCTGTAGACGCCAGAGGTTACTGCCTTTGTATTTTTGCACCTATGTCTTCCTCCACCTGGCCCGCATATAGAGCCAAGACAAAAAAGTCTTCTCTCCCTTCAGGCTCTGCTGCTGTTGGTGGCTCAGTAACAATCTCTGCAGAATAGACTTCTTCACTGGCTTATACTCGTTCTTCCTCCAGACGCAGACCCAGCTTCGTTAACTTTCTTTGTGGCTCTGTTTCCTAACTTTTGATGGGATTGTTAAAGGTATACATGGAGTCCTTTCACCAGGTTTGGTGTCTGCTGCAAAGCGCACAGTAAGCTTAAGGTTTAGGATCTCAGTGGCTATGAGGCTGAGGGCCACCAAGGCAGTCTAAAAATCCCTCATCAGTACCTCTCTAGTCAATCAGGTGTAAGACAGAGCCTCCCACTGCGTGACTCTCAGTGGTTGGTACAATTCCCGGATCAGTTTCATTTCTTGCTTCGGGTCCTCGAGGCATTTGAAGTTTTAGAGGAAGAACTTTTTTCGGATTTCTTTATCTTTATCTTCTCTCTGGGGGAAAAAAAAAAACTGGCTGATGACCTGAGATCTGTCACAGCTGATTTTACATTTGGAAGCTAATTGATTACATTTTTCTGTTCCCTCAGAGTTATGATTAGTTAATGTATTGTATGTGTGTGTCTCAAATTGGGGCCATATTTTATTTCAAAACACATTTAGAGAGAGATAGATAAGATGATTACACTCTCATGTCTCAATGTCAAATACTGTGTGAAACTAGAGCTTTAGCTAAGCATAAAGCCTCGGAGAAGGGGAAACTGATGATCGAAGTTGGAGAAAATTCTTGCAAAAGTAATATAAAATTTGGAATACACAGGATGACACTTTGAATATACGGAATATAAGTTTGAATATATGGAATAAACCTCATGGAATGGAATTTGAGGGTATATAATAAATTTAGAACAGAATATATGGAATGAAAAAAAATAAAATTTAACTATGACAATATCTAATGAAAGTTTTAAAATATGGAATGAACCTTGCAAAACTTGAGAGTTTTGAGTTAAACTTGAAAATATTGAATGGATGATGGTGTCAGCTTTTTAATCAATTTGAAATATGTAGATATTTTTTGTCCAAGGATTTATTTTTTCTTGCAGCAAACAAAGACTACAGCATACAAAACACACTGTAATAAATATACAGGCACTGCCACACTAGGGACTTCCATTAAAAGAAAATTGATCACACTGATCCATGAGGGGTATGGTACCGATGCCAGAGATGGATACTCTGTATCATGTAAGCCATAAAGCAGTGTAATTAGTACTGACAAGTTCCCACTGTTTGCTGTTTTATCAATGACATTTGCTATAAAAATGCTTGATACCTTATGAATCCGTCTGTTTTGCAATGAGGCATGATTAGAATAAGAGAGCAACAAAGGATGGATGCTGGTGCTCAGATCTGATACAGCTATATGAATGAACACAGACTGCTTTCATCAGTGTGTGAGTTTACAGAGTTTAGATGCCTGAATAATAAGTGAGCTGTGAGCTCTTGTGACCAGGTAAAATGCTGAGATAACCAGGGCGATTAGAGAAGTAATGAACCTCTACCTGCCAGAAGATGGACGGCTTATGTCCGGGGAGAGGATTTTCATTTGATTATCAAGTACAACCTTTTTTAACCAGGAAAGTACCTCTCTGTTTAACACGGATGTCCTGGCCAAGATAGTGGCAGCCCATAGAAAACAGTACAATCCCAGACTTATAATGAAATAGATACAATATATTTAAAGTAATCAATAAACAGTAAACTTTGCAGGCCATAAAACAAAAACAATAAACTGAAAGATGCTAAAATGGTCTGGAGAGCAGAGGAAACAGCAGAATTGGTTGATATTTATCTGTGGCCTTATCACTGCATGCAACAACTTTAACATTACACACATAATATAATATACAGATACATAAAACAGCTATATAGAGATCATAAAACAAATCTGAAATGTTTTAAAAATGTTTCCTCGGGGGATCTCTGCTATGTTTTGCTCAATAACAGGTGCAGCTTAATGGCAGCCTGTTCAAACAGCAGGATATCTTTTATTCTTTTTAGAGCAGCGCACAGATGTGTGGCTGCTACTGCTAATGGAAATGGTTCAGTAAGCTGTACAATACAGGAACACTAACCTGTCTACGCCGCAAATGTAAAACAGCTAGCATATCAAATGTTTGGTTTTTTTTGGAGGGGGGTCGGGGCGTCACTCCAGTAAATCCCTTATACAAGTTAAATATTTTTCAGTCATCCAGGCTTTTTTTTTCTTTTTTTCACTTCAGAATGCTCAATTGGGCTTTGGGATAAGATTAAATCCAAGACCTTGACCTATGGGCTTACTGTGCATGTTAGCAGGCAATGAGAGGTTGCACTCCTCCGACTGCCTTGTTAACTAAGAGCCACCTGGGAGAAAAGGTGTTAAACTGCAAGAAAGGAGAATGAGGAAATAGAAATGACCTTCTGGGTAACAACCAGCTGCGTGAAGTAAAGGTCAGAATCAGGAGAGCAGGGAAATGTAACAGCTAAGACAGACGTGGGAAAAGTGAAAGCCACCAGTACAGGATGTTCTGACACACATAGAAAGCAGAAAATGAAAACCATGCATTGTGTCAAGCAGTGAGAAAGGTAACAAATAGCTGAGGGAAAATGACAAGCCATCCATGGAAGCAGATTTCGAAAGAGTGGAGCGCATATGAAGGCAGAGAGGCAGCAAGAGACATCAGATAAGAGCCAGAAAAACAAGCACCTTAATGGATAACTTCAGAATTCTTTTAGAGGAGAAACACAATGACGCTGAAAGGATAAGAGGCAGGACAAGGACAAAGTATTTGAAGCAAGAGACAAATTACAGATAAAAACTAGTTAATTGTGCTCAGAGGAGATTCAAGTGGGGAGTAAGAGTTGTGAAAATATAAAATTGTTGCCTTCATATTCCTCACTGGAGAGTTTTTTTATCTTCAGAAGTTAACTGCATTATTGCTTGATGTTGAATGATAATTGCTTTGTCTGAAGTGTCTGCATAAACAGAGCCTCACAGATATATACATTTTCAGCTCCTGGAATCATTAATATAATTATCATTATCGTTATTATTATTATTATTATTATTATTATTATTATTATTATTATTATTATTTAAAAGTACCCTATATTTTGCGTTGTAATCCTAATGTGAACAGAAATACCACAAAGAGTGACACATGGTGACACTTTGTCAAGAATCGCCACCTGCGTCTGTCCCAGCTAAAACACTGGAGGGAAATTACAGATGCCTTTGAACAGATGGCTCCCTCTGTGACCTCACAATAGTGGTCTTTATTCAGCTGTGACATGCCTGCTGCTGTGATAAACATGTGTCTTAGCCGTAGCAATTTTTACTAAACTGAAATAAATCTTTTATTCTGTCCAACAAGAATATTTTCTTCAGGCAGGGCAACACACATTTCAGCAATGGAAGGAGCTACCAAATTCACATGGTCTTATTTAAAATATATATATATATATATATATATATATATATATATATATATAGAGAGAGAGAGAGAGAGAGAGAGAGAGAGAGAGATAAATAGATAGATAGATATAGATATAGATATATATTATATATGTATATATATGTGAAACATAATCTCATACCTATTTGTCATATTATGATGCTTGAGCAAAAGCCCTTGGCATCATTGGTAACACTTTTTGTGTTGTATCTTGATGCAGGGTGTAGGCGGTCAGGTTTAGGCAACAAAACTATTTGGTTAGGGTTAGGAAAAGATGACGCTGACATCCCCATTAGTAAACTTATTTGACTTACAACTCCCATGACTAACGGTTGATGTGACAAAATAATTCTATGATTTAGTGTCACACACTTAGCACAAAGACTGAAAGGGAGGAAGCAGCTAACCTGGCTTTGTCCAAAGGTATCTAAATCTGCCTGTCAGTACTTTTAATTTTCTCTAATCAACACGTTATTTGTGATTTACTATAAGCCAGTATAGCTCCTGGAATCTTGTCATCACCCTGAGGTTAGCTGACAACCAGTGACTGCAATTGGCCAAGAAATAGTCCTGCGAATAAACACAATGTGTTGTTTAACACCCAATTTTGTACAGAAAAATGAAACACAATAGATTAATTTGTAAACTTCAAAAGTGCAGGTTGGTATTTTGGTACTTACATCAGGCTAGATGTACCCAGGTTTCCAGTTTTTATGCAAAGCTAACTGCATGCTGGATTTTTGGCCACTTATGTAAAACCTGCCAAAAAAGTGGAATAATTGTCCATTTATTCTTACATCATTTGACATTCAGTGATGGGTCTTGGCTTGCAGATAAAGAAGCGGTCCATCTATTTTGTCATTTGGTCAACTTTGCACAGATAAGAGGGTGGTCAGTCCAATATGTAAAACAATAATACATGCAAAAAAGCAACTTTGTAAGCAATGTCATCAAATCAGCATTTTTAAGCCATGTTCATATTGACATTCGGGAGGCATAATCCACGAAGAGGATATGAGCAATAGATAGATGTTGGGTCGCCTTCTTCCTCCTTGATCATGTCTTTGATTTTCAAGACATGATTTGACTTTACACCACTGGCTCACAAAGTACTCTCATGTGGGTTTAGAACCTTATATGTTCTTTACAAGATGATCTTTACAGTAACGTGGTATTGTATTTTTGTAATCCTTTTGTTAAAATCTGAAAAGTATATCCAACAGCAATTTGTCTAACTCCGCAATCGCTCAGTGCCTGACATTTATGATCAGGCTGGAGGGGATGAGAGCCCCTGCAACTGGATTATGATCTCTTTCCATAGACTGAAGTAAGAAAATCATCATCTGATTTTTTTCTGTTTCTTAATTTTAAAAAGTTGATTTTTGAACTTGAGAACTTAGGGCTGACTTTTTTAAGGATAGGGTTATACTCTTTCCCACAGTCCCCACAGTGTTCCAGGGCATTTTTCTTTAAAAAAAAAAAAAATAATAATAATAGTAGGAAATAGTTGTTATGGAGAAAGTTATCATTATCTTTCACTTATAATAAAAGTTTCAGCACTGTCTAGCCCCACTTGAGGTCAGTATTTTTATTTATCTGTTTTATTTATCTGCACATCATACCCTGAGGCAATAATGCAAACTGCTGACCAAAGGTTTCATAGAAATGTCAACAAATCTTGATACTACAGTAGTGCTGTTTCCACTAATAATGGGTCACCCTGGCAGATTTAAAAGACTGCACCAGTGGTTTTGCATGTCTCGGCCCATTAACTACAAATTGCAAATACTTTACATTACTGTCAACCGCTTTCCAAAGCATACCCTAAGTTTCTTGATTGATTTCCTACCTGCCAGGCAGCCATTAGTCTCAACTCATTTCAAAATCCCTAAAAAACCCCACTTTGCTTTAGGTAGAAAATCTATTACTTACCCCTTTGTTTCTATAAAAGTTAAGTTGTGGAAATGTGATAATGCAGCTATAAACAGAGACTTGCTGAAAACTCATACCTTCATTTTGCACTTAAAAAAATAAAGCAATGGTTGCTGCCTGGACAATATTCAATGGTGCATTCCATTTGCACAGAGAAGAGAAGTTTCCACTGGAATGCCTACGGAAGTCAGATTTCCAGAGCGAAAAAAAAAAAATCATCAGCCACAACCTCAGTGAAATAAGACAGCTGCTCCACGCATCAGTGCTAGTAATATACTGTTTATTCAAACCACTGTCTTATTTACAACTCATAAAAACAGTCACACACACAGTCCTGTCCAACTTCTATCTGTGGACAAGTTGCTAGGTGTTTGTGTGTGCAAAATAAAGAATTTTGTGTTTTTATCAACTGGTATTGCTCTCAATGGCTAATCTTGCTCAAAATGGAGTTGCTAAAATTGTCTTGATTTTCTGACTTGCTGCACACAATCAGCTCAGGTGTAAAGTCATTACAGCTTCAACTACCAACTGCCAAGGTAAATAGAATGCAACATAATTGCTGTTACAGCAGGCAATGGGGAAAAATCCAATAATTATGTATAATTGTACTAGTTATCAACTTTAATGTAATAGACATTGACATGAACAGGAAGAGCTGTTGGATTTTCAATGCAAAAGTTGAATTCGGTTAAAAAAAAAAAACAAACTGGACCACCAGTCTGCTACTACTTACTGTCTACTACATATTATCACTAAGCCCAGAGTCACTCCTGTAATTCTTGCAGTTCCTTAAGCGGGCCTTCATATGATGATGACTTCTTTGCTGTTTATCTTCTGTTTCTCATTTGATCTCCATTGCTGCATTAAAATAATTTCCCTGGCGCCCTCATTATAAACTTCAGAAATACTTTTGATTAAAAAGCCAGCAGATGAACTATTCGACACACTTTGTGAACATGCATAAGACTGCTCTTATGGTTGCTCTATATTTCATCATACTTTCCCCAAAAAGTCAACATGCAATTAAGGCACCATTCTATCTTTGGAAAATCCATAAATCTTGTTTACTGCACTGTACGTACTAAAATGTGTTGTGGTGATGACCAGCAAGAGTGCTTTAAGAGTTTCACTAAACTCATGAGAATACAAATATGAGTATTTTAAAATGCTCAATCAAACAGCACTCATTACCATGCTAATTGTTGGCCCATCTTTCTGCTTCTCAACATTTTAGCTGCAGCTAGTCACACACACCAGTATAAAGACTAATCTGGGCATCTGATTCAAGTCGCTTGAGTGCCGTTGTCAGCACTGTTTCTCCTCTGGGTTTGACACTAAGAGCTCTCCATATAATAGCCCGAGGCTGTTCCATGCCTGGGGGGATTGATTCAACACTCCTGTCCCAAGCCATGACAGAAAAAATGTCCACACATTTAGACTCATCCATGGTTTATTCAGCAAGCTGCAAGCTCACAGCAGAGCCGCACTGTTGTTTTTTGGGGTTTTTTTCAAGCAGATGAAAGGACAATGATATCTCAGTGGGATGTGGGAGTTCATCATACTAGGTTCTTGTACTTGACACACTGTCAGAGTGTTTGACACTGCTCTTCCGGTCAGGATATGGGTATGAATATTAAACTTGTGAAAGAGCGGCTGTCAGTGAAGGCAATATGTGCCTGAATAGCATCATTGCTACAACAGCTGGCTTGACTTATTAACATGTCTACTGCATTTAATCAATAAAATATGATATTCCTTCAGCTGCAGTAATCAGTTGTCTTATATTAACAATGGATCACATCAGTAATTGTATGCAAAAGACACTGCTCATAGTGATGGACCCACAGAGACTTATCAATTGTCTCTGCTGTTCCCCTTCAGCTCTACAATTTCTGCTCTTACAGCATGGACACAACATGCAGCTGTTTTTAGAAAAAAAAACACCTAAAACCAACTCTACCTGCCCAGCACCAAACAGAAGACCAGCAAAGTTAGCAACTGGCTGGTGAACATAGTGATGCATTTTTACGGAAAGAAAGGCTAAAAAGCCAGAAAAGTGTTGATGAAGACCAAAAAAAAAGCTAAAATTAGAGTGAATATTCAGCTTTTTTGGGAAGCGCAGTTATGCTAACTTCTCCATCAATTAGCAATGATAATGTCAGTGTTGTGTTCAGGTTGTTTATGCTGCCTCCAAATAGTTATTGAAGCCGTAATGGTTCCACCTCTGGTCAGCAGAGGGATGCAAAATAACTGAAATTACAGCAATTTAATAAGCCAATAAATACTCTAAAGCATAATATAATGTTATTTCTGTGTTTTTTATGTTCCTCAAAGTTAAAAGTAATTTTTTCCCTGCATTGAACAACAATCTCTTGGTAAGAGTGCTTTCAACCATTAATACAATTTTCTCTTACCTGAGAAAAGAGCACAAATAGGAAAACACAAATCATGCTTAAGCAATTGGTACAAATAGCTGTTATGTTGCCATGCCACAACAAAGTAATTAAGAATGTTGTTTCATAGCATGCAAATGTAATTTCTAGCAGACAGGGTTGCACTCTCAGTGTTTTGTTTAATTAAAAACAACAAGAAGTCAGGTCCCAGACTTCTGAACCGCTGCCCACATCTCAAATTTTGTCTCACATTTTACAGTCTGGTGTGGCTTCTCATTAATGGAGAAAAAACATGCCAGTCAGAGCTTTTGTAGGTAGGACTGTAGTCATACCCAGAATCCAAACAAATTCTTAAATCATAATTTACATTAAAAGCTAGGGAAGCTATTTTTCCCTTCACAGAAGACCAAGTGAACAAACTGTAGAGGCTTAAAGATAATTTAAGATTGAGTTTGTTTGGGACTGATTCTGAATATCATGCTACAATATGAATCTTGGTACAAAAGCCAGCAGTGTAAAGGATAAAGTCTAATTTTGTCTGTAAAATAGGTAACTGGTTAACATGTTGTTAAACCCTTTGAATGTGGCACCTTTTATTTAAACCTTTGAAACCTCAGCAAATCGGTTAGATTTCTTTCAAAAACATAGAAAAAGGGATGTGAGAAACTTGGCAAGAGATGTCCTGAAAATTGCAAGAAACTAGTAAACCATGACAAAAAATAACCTGGGAAAAAAAGAAAGAGATAAAATTATCAGAAATTTGTAAATTAAATAGGAAAAACTGCCAAAAGATCATCTATAGTTATTATAATTAAATATTTAAAATGTTGTTACAGAAATATATTGTTTTAGTACTTTCTTTCCGGTCATTTCCTAGTTGTTGTTTTGTTTTTTTTTTTGTTTTTTTTCCTTTTTTTTTTTTTTTTTTTGCTTATTTTATTTTAAAACTGTGTCACTTTTCTTTTGTTTCTTGCTCATTTTGGGGGGTAATTTCTTGTAAAGTTGCTCTCTGCCTTCTTATGTTCTTGAAAAATATCTGCTGAGGTTTCACAGTGTTAAGCACAGAGCAGAGCCTATTTAAAAATGAATCAAACAAATCATTGTATTAATTTGAACCAATTCAAATCTGTAAAGTAATTTGTAGTTTCCATGCTGCCAGTCTGAGTGTGTGCTGAATTTCCTTTGAAAAACTGAAACAAATCTGTCTGAGATTTCAGCTTTGGATAATGGAAGACATGGATTTTTAAGGTCTGCTCTCAAGTTTCAAATAGGGTTATGAAATACTTAAATTATTTAAACTTTATGTGCTTTGATGTCTCATCAAACCCAACTCTTCTCAACATTATTTCTGCAATAAAGAGAGTCTGACAGTAAAGGTGACCTGAAGGCTATTGTTCTCCCAGTGAAGTCAGATGAAAGCTTTATGTATATAGGATGGAGGTGACCTAGCCTGGGGCTAAATGATCTGTGTGCATCCCAGAAGCGATTGTTATCCAGCAGTGAGAGAAACCTGTGGTTGAACTATTATTTCACATGGATTTTCAGACTGAGCCAATGAGTAGAGGAGCAGCTAACATGGGACCTACAAATGAACACTCTTCCCTGGTGTTTTAAGCATAAATTCATGCGCTGCTGTGGGCAGCTAATGAGAAAGGTGAAGTGAGAAATAGCTCGCATAAATTGCCACTACCAAACTGCCATTCTGCTCAGAGTTGCTGTCACCAGGGACTGTAGCAGAGTGAATCCATAATGATACAACGCTCTGTTGTGGCTTGCCATTATAACGGAATCCTTTTTGATGTTTTATCGCAAATAGAACTAGCCTGCTGTTCTCAAACAGTTGTTGTATGTGAGTGTCTGTCAGCGAGACTGTAAGCATAGCGGTATCCTATAAGTTCAATCAGTTCCTTAGTTTTTCATGCACACCAACCCCAGAGGATTGTCAGAAGTAAAGTAGGAAGCAAAGACAAAGTGTAGCCTAAAGGCAAAGCCAAGAAATGGCTCAGAAAAAAAACGATGGAAAAAGCTCTGTCTTACATGTATTTTTCTCATGCTGGTAGAATATAGTGTGGACGGGCTGGGTACAGTATGGGTGATTTATTAGTTTCAAACACAAGAGGCTGGCTCTTTGAAGACCCGACTGTGTCATCTTCCTGTATTGTGCATATGTAAATCTACAAAAAGTACTGCACCACAATTGGTATATACCCCACGTGATCAGGGAGACTGCCATCACAAGATTTATGCATTGATGGAAGTAAAGAAGGAAGTAGTATAAAAAATGATGCCTGTGTATAGAGGCAGGTAAGGGTGGTGTATGTGTCAAACTACACAGGACTTTTCCCCAGGAGACCGGTGTTTGGAACTGTGTGAAACCAACTGACATTTTTTTACCAAGCGACCTTATTTTAAAGTATGTTCTTACCATGTTTCTTTTCCCTAAACCCTAATCCTATGTAACTTTACTTACCTAAACCTAATCTACACCAATCCTGACTTGTAAGGATGTGGGTTGGAGTGGTGAATGGGCCACAAAACACAAGACTTTCCTCCAGGACTTTCCCAAGGAGACTGGCTGTTTCAGAACATTGAATTAATTTTTAGTCATTTTAAGGTACGATGTCACCATGTTTCTTTTCATAACCCCTAATGACAGTTATTTTACACACTAAGTACCCAACTTTACATTAAGTATCTCATTTTATAGGGCGCTAATACAAACCATTTACAGAGCAATACAAATCATTTTACAAGGCAAGCAGTTCTGCACTGTTTGTACATTTTCCACAAAAATGATATTCACTAAATTTCGTACATATACTATGTTTTAATGAGCCAGTATTTTTTTTATAACTCACATGATTGGGAAGGCTGCAATCATATGACCAAAGTGCCGACGAAAGTGAAGTAGGAAGTAGTCCTTGTAAGGAGACGGTTGGGGTGGTGGATGGTTCACAAAACATGAGACTTTCCCCAGAAGACAGATGTTTGGAATCTTGTGAACTTTGAGTCATTTAAGGGTACGTGATCAACAAGTTTCTTTTCCTCAACCAAACCTACATAACTTAATGTACGTATCTTTACACAAAGTACGTAGTGTCATTTGTGCGGTGCTAATTCGTTAAGTATCAGAGGAGCTGTTGTATGAGGCAGGCTGTCCTCATGTCCTGTTTGTTGTATGTTCTCCTATGAAAAGTAATGTGCCAAATTTCATACTTATTCTATATTATGATAAACCAGCCAGTGTATAACCCGCATATTTGGGAAATACTAAAGGGTGACTGATAACCAACACTGCTAAACCTCAATGGTCATGATTTTTTGATATATCATTTAAACATCTCCTCAGCCCAGCATTGAGTTGATTTACTAATAGCATTTAACATTTTCACACTGTTTCTGTGGTGTGATTCATTTTCTTCTAGCCAGACATATCAGTACTATCAGATTTATTTTCCTGTGCTGGCAGCATCCACATTTTTGGTTTGAGTGTGTAATTTATGGTAGCAGGGGGAGCGATGAGATGAAATTTGAGTTTCAGCCTCAACACCTGACGTGCATAAAAACACAAGAATATTCTTCCTCCCGCCCTCTGCATATGTTTCTGGAGCCAGGCTGTTGGAGCACGATAAGGAGGCGTAAACCAGGAGAGTAATGATTTTCCTCGCTCTCAGAAGTTCCTTGTCTTTTTATGGTTGACCCTTAAAAATGTCACTATAGCCCAGGAATCTCTCAGTCATTTCAATCCACAGGGTATAGATTATTTTATGGAGAGAAGTCTTGCTTCCTTGTCGCGCTACGTAATGATCCTGGAGAAGTGGATTCTCATTGAGGGAAGCGGGTGGCACTTTCAGATAACGCCAATGCTGACTCGATTGACTGTTCGATTTAACTCTGCTTTGACCACACCCTTCCTTGCCCCTTGTGCTTAAGACACCAATATTGTAGTGCAATCTTTCCTATAAGTGTTTAATATGTATGATACAAAAATAAACAACACTGTATTCCTCTCTTAAATGCTAAATGCATGCTTAAAGAATGGATATAGAAAGACTAATGGATAGAGACAGGGGGTGAGAATACGTAGATAAAGGAAAGAGGCTGAGAAATACACAAATAGAGAGATAAAGTAGTGTTTACTTAAATAATTTCTTGATAAATGGCCTGGAGCTGTGTGTGTGGGCTCACTAGTTTATTGTCCGCGCCTTTTACTTGTGTTAATTAAGACCTCTGCTTATTCTGCCTGCAGGTACAACTCCTTCAATGCACTCTTGGATGTCAATATGGTATCCTGGTTAATGCAGGGAGCACACAATAAAAGTTCAGTGTAAGCTTGATGTAAGGTGGTACATTCTCTGCTATCTATTACTGTCAAAAGAAAAAAATCCTTGTAGTTGATTATTGAAAAAGAAATGCCTTATTTAAAATGATATCTGTATTCTGTTTTATGTTTTAAAATTTCACCAACTGTTGCAGAGAGAAACTACTGTAACTGCAAACCAACACTGTTACCCGGGGCGACTCACGATGAGAGATCAGGTAAGGGGTCAGTTGCTTGCTAAGGGATACTTGCGCAGGAAACATGTCTGTCGATGGACATTGATTGTTGCAAGATTAAACCTGGAACCTTAGGTTACAGGACTGTCTGTCTACCCACAAGGCTGCTAAATAAATGATGTGGGAACAGCAGCAGGGGGAAAAAAGAATACCTTGGGTAAAAGTTACTGAAAAAAAAGATTTTAGAATCCAAAAAAAGAAGACTTGCCTGTAAAATGTGCTTTTAGAAATGAATGTTATTACCTTACCTATAACTGATAAGGCAGGGTCTTTCACAGAGACTTTACAAGACCTCATCAACTTTGGGTTTCAGCCAAGGCTTAACTTTGGAAAGTAATGGTGCATTTCAACAGCAGCGTGCTCTCCCTGCTGAAAAGAAGACACAGACAGCATAAAGGGTTTGAAATTTCTAAAAACTGCAAAGTAGCACAAGTAAATCACATTGTACACATTGTATACAATATATTCCAATGCTAAAACATACAAACATATGTAATGTCAATGGTAGCAAGGAACACCAAAGCAACCCTAATCCTTTCTCACTCCCCTTCAAATCACTTGGTGGTATACTGGGATATTACGAGAGTCTTTTTGAGCCATTTATTGAAAAGTTCATCACTGGATCCCACCCAGCTGTCTTGTTTCTGCGGTGGAAATTAAGTTTCACAAGCCTGTGATTATCATAGAGGTCATAACAGTCATATTATCGGGCGATGTTAAACGATCGAACTTGCATCAGAATGCATCAAATGATAAACCGACTCATATTTCCACATTGGAGACAGACACACTTTTACTCACCAAGCACAATGGGTACAGAGGCAAATTAACCGGGATAACTGATGCCGAATGCTGACACATTGTAGGACACTTACACAACACTGAAACAGGGTACAGCAGAAAATATAAAAAGCCATCAATGCAGTGTGGTGCAGACATGATGCACTGTTTTTAAAGCAGAGAATGTATTCTCAAACTAAGAATTTTGTCAAGGATCAGTTTGCATTGTGGCACTGTCATAAATGGTGCATCATGGTGCAAAAAGTATGTGCACAAAAAAGTTTTGACTTTCTGGCTTATTTTGAATAATAGGCAACCAAGGACCTTTTAGTGTTGTGTAATTAAACCTGTAAAAGTGAGTCTAGTTCTGCTACTTATCTTGGTATGAGGCATTGAGAACGGGGCTGCTAAAAACTTTGGATAGAGGTACTGCTGCTCTGACATATCCAGCTATAATATGATGTTTTTATTGATGGATGACATTACCTGCTGTTGATGCAAACATCATAGAGATGTTCATTTCCTAGTTTTTGCATTATGAATTTTATCAGCCATGCTGGCAGCATGATTCTAGATGTCTAGGATAGTAAAATCGGCCTGTTGCTGTTATCCAGGCTGAGGTATCTCGATAACTATAGTAGGATTTGCTGTAAAAATTCTGTGCTTACATTCATAACCCCCAGATGATGAATCATACAGAATATCCCCTGACTCTATCTGTGGGGCCACCATGGGGTTTGACATTTGTGATACTGAAATGCCTCAAGAATTATTAGATGGAATGCCATTAATATTTAATTCAGATCGCAAAGGATTTTGGTTGTTTTTCTTTAGCATCTCCAGTAAGTCACATTTTCACTTAATCTGTGAAATATCTCAACACCTTCTATTTTTCTTCATCTGCAGCTAATAAAATCCTAGGCTGTTATGATTTAAGCTTTAGTCTTGTTTGTTCCTATACGCCAGATACCTGGCAACAAGCTATCTCTTCTGCAGCAGCACATAAGCAGAAAACATTTCAGCTAAACATATACAGTAAATATCAAGTGTTGATGCCAGGCCATGAGAATGAAAAATAGGTTTATTTTTAGAGTCAGTTACATCCATTGCAAAATAAAATAAAATAAAAATTCTGTACAAGAGTCAGTTTCTCGAGACACGCCATTGTCTCCACAGACAGTGCACTAGGAACAAGCTAATGCAGAAACTTCTGAAGGGACTGGTGGGATGGAATGGAGGAAATGAAAATTAAATCCACTGAGGGTTTTTATGTTTCATGCTTGTTGTGCATCAGAATGTCTGAGTAAATATTGTGTTTTTTTCCACTTGGATGAAAATGGGATTGTTTAATGTCTATGAATAAACTGTGCAGCCATGAGCTGAATCTCTGTGGCTCTCTGTTATCAGCAGCATGTGAAAAACAAAATACTCTTCATCAGCTTTCTTTTTTTTTTTTTTTTTTTTTGTAGTTTGAACAAATCGGTTACAACACTGGCATTTTTCTCTCTCCCCTCTCACTTTTTTTCTCATACAGACAAAAACTTGCCATCACTCTCTATCACAGAGACTCGCAAAGTAATTTGAAAGAATATATAGAAAATCAGGAGCTGAAATAGAAGTAGACCAGATAGGTTGAGTAAAAATGTGGCTACACTGAGAAAGTAAATTACAACACTTCATCACAAAATAAGTCCAGGAATGTACTGAATAGCCGAGACTGGTGATATATGCCAGTGCGAGAGACTCAGAAGGGGATTTGTGCCTTAAGAGAAAGTCTGTGATGATGCTGCCAGGCCCCCCTCCTTGAAGCAGATGGATTCAGCATTGTCCATCCTCACATAATGTCTCCAGCCTGTCACAAAGTCTATGATCCATGGATTCTGATGCGAGGATGGGGGCATTTGATGTCTTGAACTGGGTAGAAATTTTTCATGCTGGCAGTAAAAATACTAAATCTTGCTGTGGGGTACAACGCCTGTGCAGTATAGAGCTGAATGATTCTTTATTCAGCCCTGCCATTTTCTTCCCTCTGACCCAGCGTCATCACAATCAGGTTGTTTTGTGGCAATGCAGGGAAGCAGGCAAAATGAGTCAGGGACAGAGGTGAAGGTAAAGAAATGTGGGCCACAGCAGTAGAGCCTGTGGTACTTTGTTCAGAATGAGGCAGCTTTTTATGGACAGGCACAAAGAGGGCACAAAGAGTTGATTGTGTCTGGTAACCCCACAGACTGAAAAAATAATGGAGGTAGCCACTGTGACGTCACCTGTTGGTTTGTAGACTTCTGTTTTGTAGCCTCGAGTTTGGCATTTCGGCTGTCAATATCTTGGATTTTTGGACAAAAGGGTGCAGCTGCTTTGCTTTTAATTGTTACAACTTCTAGACTGGCTCATAACTAAGAAGTCTAACAAAATCAAAGAGTCAAGATGGATGGAAATCAGCATTCAATTTATTAAAAAAACAAGCAGGGTGACCATCAAACAAATTACTCACATCAGAACCTAGTCACAAAACACTGGTGCACCAGCCAAAAAGAACAAGAACAAGGGAAGACACCCAGAACAAACCACAAAGGGTCATAGGATCTGGGCTCTTCTCTCTAACCTGAAACACAAAAACAACTAAACCTAACTGAAATAAAGCCAAGAAAACAGGATTACTGGTCCCACCAAAAAATAAAAATATAGCAAAGACTTAAATCTAAATCATACTAGTCACCACACTGCTGCTGCTAACAGGCTGGAGGTTGAGAAAGACTGTGAGGAGAAACCTCTGCCCTCTCTTTATAGGGTTTTCCTAAATCAGGGCAAAGTAGTTCCACCTGAGAAGAAGCAGGCACACAGACACACTTCAATCAAGAAGCACATGCAATGCACAACATAAGGAGAGCACGTAACAGTAATGGTGATAATAGAAAGGAAAAAAAGAAATACAAATAAAAACTTATCATAATAATTACAGTACTATGTATATCAGTATCCATACGAGCACATAGCAGTCCCTGAAATTCCATCTAATGTGAGTTAATTCCGACCAGTTTTGTACAGCATCTGTTCTCCCTTTGATCTTGACTACATCGTTCACCAAAGCACAGTCAGGATGCACACAGAGGGATGGTGGAGGCAGATGTCAGAATCTCCCAGGTTGCAAGACGCTCCCTGACAAATAGCAGTGCAAGTTTCCCATGGTTGGTAATCTTTCTCCCAGAACCAAAGTCACACAATAACCAATGTGTTTTCTCCTCAGTGTCCTATAGTCTCTCATTTCCCTCTCAAGGACATCTGTTTCCTCTTGGTAGACACTGTTGTTGCAGATCCACTCACGACCATCACAAAGTGGTCAGAATGCAGTGCCACGGAGTGCACTTGCTTTATAAGGAGGGAAAACGGGTGATTTCATTAGTCATGTTTGATGCAAGCCTCCGTCTTCCTTTTTTTTTCCACCTGTACAGCAGCTGCAAGGCCCAAGACTGCACTCTGTGCTCTGAGGTATTGATTGACAAAAAGATACAAATGAAATCTGAATGGGTGATGTGAGTGAAGATACAAGTTCAAGACAGAGCAAAAAGCCAAGGGAGATTTAACATCTTACATGTGCACAGAGATAAAATCACTTTATTTTGACTCAATATCAGTGAAATGACAGGAGGCAGAGGGACACGTGGGATTAGCTTTATAGTGTTGGTAGGACTGAGCATCCAGGGCTTCAGCTCCAAATATTTTATAAGAATCACAGGATCTAAATCTGTAGGCCATTTATTTACGTAAAAAAAAAAAAATAAGGATAGGCCTAATATTATTAAAAAGCATTGTTTCGTATCCTATCGTATCGTACCATATCGTATCATATTTATTCTGTTTCTACTCAAAACTATTTTTAACATTACAAGTCGTAATTAATTTAAACAAGTAAAGACAAATGTTTTTAAGGATAAATAAGGTGTAAAAAAAAAACACCTAAACAGAGCTTGTCCATCAAAAAAGATATCAGGGAATGATATCTGACCCCCCTACAGAGGTCCGGGTTAAGCCCCCAATGTCTTCAAATCCTAGAAACGCCCCTGAGTGAAGGACACTGTCATTGCCTGTTTGTCAAGAGTGTGAATACGCATGACAAACAGACAAAAACTGTCTGGTGTACACATACTTGTATTAAAATGCATTTTCAGTGTTAAATTCAAAGGACAGATGTATTATTTATGTTTTAAAAACCTGGCAGCCACATTGTATACAAATTGAAACGAAACTGGACTAATTGCCTCCTTACATCGAAGCCTGCAGGTAGAGCCCATGGCCTGAATTAGGTAGAGAAGTGGTTGTCCAACATGTCCTCTTGTTCTTATTTTCTTGGTGAACTGGTTCTTAGCTGCTCTGTATTCCTCTGTATTTTCTGCCTAGCTTCCTCAATGTGTCTCCCTTGCCTGAGCTCCTTGGTAAACCATGGCTTGTTGCTATGGCATACATGAATGCAAATGATATCTCTGAAACCAAAGGAGTTCCCAACCTTACTGCATACTGCAATGGATTATACAGCCCAAAGCAGGTAACTGTATACATCCATTCAGTACACAGACATGTACATGTTAGAAACTGACACAGGGCCTTAAAATTAAATGTTTTACAGAGCACTACCTAAAACATCAAACCATGCAATGAGCATATCAGACACTGCATCCATCATCCATCGCTGGACATGGATCTGTGAATGCTATATTACTGTGTTGTATTTACAATAGAATACAAAATACTATAATAATATTAGAGAAAAAGTGTCAAGCTCCCCCTGTTTTCATGTATATTACAGTTTCAAATCTGTCTTTATCCTTATCTTGAATGCATGCATCTCATTTGATTGCATTGTATCTGTATTCTATCCCCAGCACAAAATGCCAGCGTTTTATTTTCATAGTGTAGAGCAGATTTTGCAGCAGCTCTGCTGGCAGGCAGTGACCCTGGCTGTCACAACATTTAATGTGGTCAAAGCAACTACACCAGAGGTCAATGGATTTGTGGTTTTGAAAAGGGGCTTGCTCAAAACAAATTTGCAGTCATAGTCTGGTCCTAGAACATAACAAGTAAATTTAAGAAGTTTGCCTATCTTTGTGTGTGGGAGGAGCAGGCTGAAGACTGCAGGCTGGAGAGCGAAGGCAGCACCGAAGGGGCACATTATTTATTGTGCTGGGAAACCCAGAATGTAGATGAGAGGACTGTCACAAAACCGAAATATACACCTACAAAGAGGGGATTTAATTAGTGCTTGTACAGTGATTCACTCAATCAAAACTTCTATGTGGAGTTCAAACTTTAAAGTTTTTTTTTTTTAATTAAATCCAACCCTGTTTATCATGGTATTTATGGTTATTTTTTTCATTCAAGATATTTATATTCTGTAATTATCTCAGTTTTGTTTGTGGCGGACTCCACCATTGACACGCTGGGTACTGATTGCCTCCACATAAACAGGGCAGAAAGTAATGCAGAATTGAATCTAGCATTACTGTCATTTTATCTCATCAATGTCAGCCTCAGTGGTTGCTGTGTACTCTTCTTCAGCTGTATCAGACCTTAAGTTATAGCTAATGCTAAATATTTCCTGCTGTTGCTGCTTCACATTAAAACCATGATTCTGGCAAAACACGGGGTGGCGTTGTGAAGCACTGGCAGTGACTGTTAAATAATATACCACTTCATTCACGTTATATATGGATGTGATACATAAAGCTTTACAGTGTGTTGCTAGGAGCTATGCTATAACTAGCACGTGCACAGGTTTTTATCATAGTTTTGTCATCCCATAGCAACTAAGAACATTGCATATGCCTGAAATGGATTTTCGTGACAGTTTAAGTTGATTTTCAGCCTTAGACTATAAATATTTTACTTCTTACACTGGCAGCGTCATCACTTTTTGATGATGGCATCAGGTGATGCTTTGGTGTAACTGACAGTTTTTGGGTTGGTTTTTTTTTTGACTGTTACTCTGTGTGTTGTCCAATGCAATATTTCGCCCTCTTAAACTCAATTCAGTGCCTTGTATGTGTTATTGTTCTGTGCCATTTGAATACCTGTGGGAATGTTAATAACAGGGGCCGTCCACTCACATTGTTATCACCTAGCTTTGGCTGATGGTTGGCAGAGTGAATTGTTAGAATTCTGGATCAAGAGAAGTCACTGCAATTCAGTCTGTTTAGTACTGCTAAACAGAGGTATATATCAGGGATAGTGGGCGAGATGTACAAGAACAACTCAAGTAGCCTTTATATGCACTTTGTTCAAACTGTGGACAAGTGCTTTGTTTTGGAGAAGGACACAAGAAGACAGAGTGTTTCCTTATGCACTCCTAACAGCTTATAGAGCTGGTGGAGAGAGGTGGCATCAACGGGCTTCAAAGGTGATTGACACATTTTGTCTGGAAGTCAAGTATTTAAAGATTCCAGGGGATATAAGTACTTAAAAGAATCAGCAGAAGATGCCACCAGGCCACACTTTCCATACCTATTGTTAAAACAGTTAAGTTTCAGCCATACATAAGATGTTTAAAGCCTTTTTTGATAGATGTGATTCCTGCCTGATCTGTATGAGATGCACACCGGCAGCGTTCAAGCCTTCCTGGCAGCTCCTGTGAAAATGTAATCAATCAACATCTTAGGCAATACAGCTGGTGTTGAGTTCACTGTGCATAATTTTCAATTGATGCATATGGGGGAGTTGAAAGGTTTCTTTCTACTGGGTGATTAACAAAGTGTAGGCTACACTTGTCCCCCAAAATGTTTGAATTTTGGAGAAACAAGGATTGTAGCTGCTAATCATGACTGTTTTGCTCTGAGATAGTTCTTTATTTTCACTCCAATAATAAAGACATTTTAGACATGTTAGAAGTATGCCTTGAAGGCTGGAAATGTTGGTTTGCTGGTCAAGACAGAAATATCTCAATAAAATATTAAATACAATGCCATGAAATTTTCTATAGATACTTTATGGAGGAGGAGTGAAAGTATTTATTTTATTCCTCTATCACCACTGTGAGGTTAAAACTTTTACTTTTTGTTAAAAATGTCTCAACAAGTATTTAGGGGGTTGCCATATTTGATAGAGGAGACAACTTTGTTGAGCCCCCAACTTTTTTCTGCCAAGTCTTCACTTCAATCCAGTTATCTCAACATCTAGACTGGCATTTTGTACAGCTGCTCATGGTTCCCAGACGATGAATTCTAATGATTTTGACTCCCTCTAGGGCCTCTATGAGATGAGGTTGACATTTGTGTTCAAGACTGAGATGTCTGGAAAAATGTTGCACCGGATTGACATGAAATTTGGTACAGAGCTTCATGTCCACCTCAAAATGAACTGTAATAACACTTTCATCACCATGAGCTTTACATTTATATTAGTCATTTTCAACTAAATACCTGCAAGACTAATCACTTCCCCATCAGCCTCAGCTGGACTTTGTGCTTAGGGGCTGATTATCAAAAGTTAGCATGTTAACCAATAAACTAAGATCTGTAATATACTAACATGTTAGCATTGTAATTATGAACATGTTCTTATGTTAGTGTTAGCATTTAGCTTTTAGCACCACAGTTACCAAGAAAAGCCACATAGAGCTGCTAGTATGGCTGTAGACACTTGTTGAAGTGTATATGAATACCATCACTATTGGATTCCTCTTACATATAATGGTATTCTCTCATGCACTGTTCGTATGTTTTTCAATGTGAAGTAGGATTCGTAGGATATCATACAAACAGTTGTATGTGGCTATATTGCCGCCAGCTCTTCTTGTTTGACAAGGTTTCTTCAACTGTTGTGAAAGCTTTTTCATTCTATTTTTCATTTCCTTAGTTATAGTTGCTTGGTTACTTATTGACTCTGACTGTTGCATCACTTTACAAATCATTTTTACAAATCAGTACAGAAATAGGTTCTCTCAGGTGGCCTTTAAAGGCTCTGAAATCTCATTATTTTATTAATCACTATCTCTATGCTGCATCACCACATTATCATTTTTTCTGTGACTTGGCTTCTCTCAGACAAATCCCTGCACTAATCTGCACCTTTTGAGCTCTCCTTCACTCTCAGAATGTGGCTAGAGGGCAGTTGCAGTCGCTGACTGCGAAATTGGCTCCAGCCTTTGTAAATCTGGCTCTAATTACACGCAGATTGCTGGTGTAAATTGAATGTATGTAAATCTGGTGCTGAATATTTATCAGAAGCGTGCGAAATTACTAGATCTGTTCAGAAGCAAAAAGCTGGAGATGAAAGCTGGAGCTCACTGGTCAGCTGCTGTTTCATCACGTGTAAGCAACAAGTATGAGGAGAAGGACATGAGTGAGGACAAGAGTGGCGGTGCGAGGGATGCTCTTTTACGTGCTCCTGTTTGACCTTTCGGTTTCTGTCAATTAGTGGAGAAACATTGTGAGACCTCCCCTCCAATTAAGAAAGAAATGAGTCAGGATATGGCTGTTTCCATGCGAATTAAACAGTATTTGCATTTCAGCCACCCACATTTGCATTTATAGTGTTTCAGAGAGCTTGTTTAGTTGTGTGTTTAATCATCAGGGATATTTAGAGGAAAGAAGGGGCTCATTAAACTCTTGTAAAGTCTTGTATCAATACAGTTGGCTTTTATCGATGAAAACAAGAGGGGGGGAAAAAAGGGAGAAACATTCCTAGACTCAAAGTTTCGGTGAGGTTAAGTTCACACAGTTCCATCACACATCCAAACTAGAGAGTCCCTGGAATTAGTGAGATTTATGACAATAATTTGGCTGACACAACTGTGGACACACTGGATGTAAATAACAGCTGGAATGATTAATTTACTCCAAAAAGTGACACACTGAGCAGAGTGTGTGCAGAATGACAAGTAGGGTGGTGAATATATTGAGTCAGATTTCATTATCAATGGAATTACTCTCTCCTCCGTTATCACAAGTGTGATAAAGACCAGCCACAAGGTTGCTGAACTCATCCGCTGCTCTTCTGCACTGCCATACTTTGTAATCAGATGGCTAAATTACATTAGTGTGGGCAATTCCTCTGTGCATAGTAGGTCTATAGATAAATGAAAAAAAAAAAAAAAAACATTGGAAATATAGCACAGACTAATTTTCCAGCGAGATCTACCATAGAGATGACATGATTTCACTGGCATGACTGTTTTTAGACTTGCATTTCATTTCAAATAATAACAAAATAAGATTTATTTGCTGAACCCATTTAGTGCTGTTGTAGTAGTGTTTTATACTACATCCTTGCATAATCTTATCACAAAGTTGTTGTTTTTTTGTTGTGTTTGTTTTTGAGAGGGGTGGGCAGGCATTGACTAATTAGGCATCCAGTAGAATACAATGCCCCTTACCTTGAACACCTTATTACCGTGTGCATGTCACACTCAGTCAGTCTAAAATATCAAAACTGTTAAAAATTAGATTCAATCATTAGAAACCTGTTGCCCATAACTCTAAATTCAAAAGGACTGGCACTAAATGAACATTTCATAACTACATGCAATCATTTTGGTTTTAAAATAATTAACTATTCTAGCACCTCCATGAATATTCTGTCTAAATCCATAATTTCAAACTCCAGATACTCTTTGTCCTAGTTTCCAAAGTGCTCTTTCTCACAATCCTTCCAAAGTACAGGGGATCGACACCATCACAGTGCAAGAGAATTAATGTCTCTTGGATGTTTCAAATACAATTGAAGGTCTTTTCTGTTGAAGCAGTTCTGTAGCCAGAGGGAACTTCTTAGATGGGTATCTGGTTTCCTCAGGCAGTGACCCCTCCCTTTTCTCAAAAAGCACATTAAAGTGTTCAATAATCATTAAAAACAACAATGGGTACCAAGTGATGGCAGTGTTGACTCGGGCTAGAATCGGGCTAGTTTATCGAGCCAAAATCTGGGGCTTAATTAATCCCAAATCTTAACAGTCAGGGAACAGGAAACAGTCAGACTTATTTCTTCTGGCATGCCGAGTTTGGGCCAATACCGGGCCAAGTCATTTTTGATACTGGCCCGGAGATGGCAGTGTCAGCAGCCTGTAATCAAGCCAATCTCAGCCAAGTTGAGCAACCAGCAACCAGCTCAATGTATTTCCTCTGGCATGCTGAGTTTGGGCCAATGCTGAGACAGGTCATTTTTTATCATGGCAATGTCGGCAGCTAGAATTGGACCGGTTAATTGGGCCGATTCAGGGCTCAGTTGAGTCGGGCAACCAGAGGTGACCCAACTTAGAGGTGACCTCTGGCATGCCAAGTTTGGGCCGATGCCAGTCCAGGTCATTTTGATAACAGCCCAGTGATGGCAGTGTCTGCAGCCGGAATTGGGACAATTTATTTGACTATCTAGGAATAGTGGAAAATTTGTCAACATAAATGTGCTTTATTTCATATATTTCATCTTATGTATTGTTCGACAGAATTTAAGAGGGAAATTTTTAGGTTAATTTAATCTTGTGAGAGGCTGTTGCATTACGATCCTTATGTAAGTTTCACAAGTTTCTTAATGCAGTGTGATTTTCCTAATTTATGGAATGCAGAATAATTTAGCCAGTTAAAAACAAAGTTAGACTTCATTACTCTTTTGTGCAAAAGACTTTCATAAAGCTCCTCCTCAATTGTACATCACACCTTAATGGCATCATGCAACATTTGGTCAGTGACTCATACAAAAGCATTAAAACAGCATAGCTAAAATGTGAGATACTTTAGGAATCTGTATAGCTATGACTGTGAGCTTGAATTGTTGTCTGTCTGTGTGGCAGCCCTATGATTGACTGGCGACCTGTCCAGGGTGGACTCCGCCTCTCATCCAATGTCAGCTGGGATTAGCTCCAGCCCCCCGCAACCCTGTAAAGGATAAGCGGTTGGATAGAGAGGCTGTCTGAATCCGTTCCAAACCTTCCTGCCACAACAGATCAATAGACCTACAGACAAATTACTACAAGACACTATACAAAATATTATAGGAAAGCATCTGGAAAATGTTATACTTTAGTGTTAGTTCCCTACTAATCAGACAAGACATTGATATCGATGAATGCACTGTTTTGATTAGTCTGGGTTATAAATAAAGCAGTTCCCAGTTTGTGTCCTATTCCCCATAATATAGGGTAAAAAGTTATGGCTGTAAAGTAAAGGGGACTTTTATTCACCCTTTTCTCAGGTCATACAACTGTTAAATGTAATCCAAGTGTAATTACACTGTTTTATACACGTCTTCAAAATGATCAAGGTTTATATATTGGATCCAACCAGACACCGAGCTGTAATACTCAGCCTCAGCTAGACAGGATTATTTCTCCAAGGTACGAGGAGAAATTTTAATTAGCGTAACTGTAATAATTATTGAGCTATTTGTTATTGTTAATCCTCCCTCGAGCAACCATGTTGGTTATTTTTTCCGCCTCAGTACAGGTATTAATTTCAACCCCAATTCCCAGTTGTTTCCACGTGCCCTTGAAGGTGGTCCAATAACATGAGTCCAGTCCACAGAGACTCCTCTGGGTTTCATTTCATTTGCACATGATTTGGATGTCAATCACACGACAGCGTTTCCGCTCTGCCAAAGAGCATCCTGTCAGTGAGACAGAAGACAGGCTGACATTAAAGCTTCGGAGCAGTCACTTTCTAATTCAAGTGCTCGGATACCATTACCGGTTGCACACCCTGGGAGCCATTAAGGTGAAGATGAAGTAAAAGTACATCAGAAGTGGTATATACTTTAGAATGCTGTGATCAGTTATTGTAATAAAAAGTTACTGTATATGCAGGAAAAGCAGGGTTGAAGAAAAAAATTGCACTTTTTTTTTTAATTTACATTTTTAATAAAAATAAAAAATGATAAATAAATAAATTAAAAAAAAACCTATGGGGGATCCAAGGAACTAAAGGTGATTTCACACCTGTAGTTCAGTTTATTTGGTCAGCACCAGGGAAAAAAAAAAAAAAGTTGCATTTTATCCTGGTACAACTGACTGACAGGTAACTCATTGATTGGACAGTTTTGGTGTTTGTCAACCTGCATCATCAGTGCATCACCGGGACTCACATGGGGAAATCAAAATGCAGCACTTTATGCTTGTAGAATGTTTTTATGTTTGTTCTTTGGTGTCATAAAGAGCTCACAAAGAACTAACCGACTGTAAGCATTATTTGTCTTCTGTTATTAGACTGCAAATCAATCGCATTTTATCAGAGGTGCCGTGGGTGCCCTCACTATATTGCTTTACTGTTATGCTCACACATAACAGAAGATAAATCAAAACTTTTATCTCTGCATATATGTTCTACCACAGAAGAACTAGAGAATTATATAGCATTTTTCACCAGCAGCTACTGGTAGCTCTACAGAGACATGTCTGCATTACCTGCTGTAAGGTTTTTAATAAGGTTAATAATGACAGCTGCTAAGCCGGTTCTGCATTGATACTGATGACAGTGAGACCTACTAGATGTTCCCGAAAATATTGTTGAATGCATGTATACTTTACTAAGCTTAAGTTTAAAAAATTTGGTTGGTCAGCATTGGAGTTCAATTGACATTTCACACCATCCAAAATGTGCTAATCGTGCAAACAAACCTGAGTTTGCTTAACCAAACCAAACAGTAGGTGTGAAAGCACCCTAAAGCTTACAGTTGGACAGTAGTAGAGGTACCACTTCTTGTCCTGGCAATGCAGTTTACCTTTGTGTCCATCAGTAAGTGATTATCTCTGTTAATGTGGTAGAGCATTAATGAGTATAGAAGATAGAAGATAGTATAGAAGTGACAAAAACTTCAGTTCTTTGAATGACCACTTGAAGCTGGCTCCAGACGCCAGTCAAGCCTCATAGACACTCATGTTAAAATGCCCGACTAAACGAGTTCACAGGCTTTTAACAAAATACAGTTTTGGTCTCTAAAGCTAATGGCAGATGAATTTTTATTTAAGTAACCGTTTCTATTGAGGCTTAAAGTTATGCGTAATTAAGGATAGGCTGCTTTGAGTAGCTAAAAAAATGCAAATGCAAAAGCCATTCAGGGAACTGAAAAATAAGACAAAATTTGCAAATTGTATTTTCTACTGCTTAATAATATTGTTTGCTTGTTTAATTTACGATTAGCCCTTGTTCTAGTTTGTAATAAAAAAGAAAATATTTTCTAACAAGGTGAAAGGATGGGTGCCAGGTCCAACGTTGATAATTCGATTCCAAAAAGTAACTAGTAACCAAAGACATTTACATTCTCAGCTGTTACTGGTGTGCATTCATTTATTTCAATCATTCAATTCAATTTTCTGTTCCAATTATTTTAAAGCATTTTAAAAGGTCCCTCACATACAACTCATAAGAGCTGATTTGATCTGTGGGGTCCCCTAGCTTGACATTTTACCAAAATTAATTTGTGATTGTCTTAATAACTAAACTATGTGTAACCTGTGCACACACACACACACTGACTGAAAATCCACACCACTAAATAATAGAAAAGGCTAAATTCTTCCAATACTTTATCACCTGTGTTCCCCTGTAATTCCGTCTGGGAGCGGCTCTGCAGATGAAGTTTCAACTCTGTGACAGACAAAGTTAATCTACAGTAAGTGACAGTGACATTGACTGCAGGCTTACCCTTCCATAAATCCGATAGAAATGAACGTAACAAAAGCAGAGCCATAGCTGAGACAGCAAAGTAAGAAGAAATCCGATGAGGATGTCTCTATACGAAGCATATTGATGTGCTGTAGTTAATCTCTGGCAGCCTGCCATGAAAAGGCACTGGCTCTGAAACTAATGCACACCTGTGGGAATAAATCAATGACAGACGCTTTTTTTTTTTTTTTCGGGATTGAATTGTAGGAAAATAATACCATGACCGTTGAATCCCGAGACACATCTCATTAAGCGCTGTCTTCTTTGAAATTTCTTTAAGCGGGATCCTAAATGATTCAGCAAACCTTCCCATTCTACCGTCTTTGCACAGAGGCCCTAAGATGGCTTTGTGTACTAAGTGATTCGCTCTTCAGTCCATACCAATTACGCTGATTCAAACTGTTGAACTAACAATATCATGCTTAAACAGAAAGGAACAGCGGATGAAGCAGGCAATCAGTGCTCCTCTTTTAGTGAGACAGGTTTTGCTGAAATGAAACATTCTTCTACAAAAGCAAATTAAAAAAGCATCAATAAACCTCTCTGTTTTAGCCCGCAATGCTGCATGCACTTGCTATGATTTACATGCATGCTGGATTTTGTTAATTAATTTCCCTCCTTCAGCTCTGCTGTGATCTACATGTTATCACCTGCAGTATATCTTGCTTTGCCACTAACCTGATATGAAAGCCATTCATCACCTGATCGCGGCAACAACAGGTGAGGTCACAACAGCTAATAAAGCAACAGCAGCGATGCGGCTTGTGTCTGACAAACAGGAATTATGAATTCATGTTATCACTTCGGACAGTCAGGTTAATATTTTGTCGATCTGTATTCCAGAGGGAAACACATAAAGAATAGAGATCGAACAAGTGATGCAATGAAGGTGAAATATCTGAAGCAGCCATGAGAAATTAATAATGAAAGAGTACGCAGTTATTTTCTGAGAATAAAGACAAACTGAGCTTCATAATTAATAACAACAGCCCTAAAAGATTAATCATTTTAATATTATAGAAGCTTGTTCAATAGCAGTTAAATATCTTGCTCAGAGTGGGTTCAAGTCATTGTTCACTGGTGTTTGGCATCAAGAAAGGCTGTTTGTTGTTTTTTAGATTTCAGTCTTCTGCCCTGGTGAAGAATTATCTATAACTCTTTATGTCTTTCATTTAGGCAAATAAAATCAGTCTTTGTTGTTGTTTCCTCTACTCAAAAATGTGTTTTGCTTGTTTTTACCTAGATGTTTAAGCTTCACTCTACAGAACATGTTTATGCAGGGTTTGAAACCAGTAGACTGTTTTCATGTGCTGAGGGGGAAATGTTTCTCTGTGCTCAACTTAAATCTGAATTTAAGATGTAGTAGGTATAGGCATTTATGACATCACAGTTGGAATGCAATTATGATCCAGTATCAACTTACAAACTTAAGCCTCCTGAACAAATACTGAGAATGCAAAGTGAAATTGAAGACATCTTTAATAGTCAAAACCTTTTTTTGTTTTAAAAAGTCACTCTAAACAGAAAATATCACTCAAAACAGAACATTACTATAAAAACTGAATATATGGGTCCACTTTTCCTGTCACTCGGGGGTTTAGTCTGTTATTGTTTGCAGATTTAAGAGATATTTCACCGTATGCAAATGACCATTTGTAGATGAATTACTAACCCTGTGTTATGTTGAATTTGTGAATTAAACTTTAGTGTTTAAAAGGGTTGGTTCAGATTCCGGAAAGTCACACAATAACATGAACAACCTAACTTAATTAGGCAGTGGCAGACCAGCAGCTCCCATGTTCAGCAGGGTGAAATTACACGTTTTGTTAATGAGGTCTGGCTTTGATGAGAGCATAGCGAGTTTCAATTTTAAAACTTCCCTTTCTGAAAAGGCTGTCTGTTTTGGAAATATGTGGGCATACAACTAAATTTAGATAAATAAGACTATACTGCACAACTTGTGTAAGAGTTTGTAAATGGATGTTATAATATAGGGTTCTTATCAGGGAAAAGTAGTGATCAGTCAGCAATGCAATCAATTCCAAAAAAGGGAGAGGCAGAGTTAAAAAAAAAAAAAAAAAAGAGTTACAGGCACAAGAGAGCGAACACAAGGAAATATACTGCTGGACTACTTGCCACCAGAGATGAAGACAAACTAGCACAGAGGAAAGAGAACACCCAGCTTATATACACAAGGGGAGGGGAAGATAACAAGACACAGGTGAAAGACATTAGAGCAGGGCAGGTAATCACACCTGACAGGGCGTGGGGACATGAAATGATTTGAGACAGAGACTGACAAAATAAAAATAAAACAGGAAATGGACAAAAAGAACGAATAACCAAAAACATGACCTGACACAGAAGAATGACAGTTTAGGGTTCGGACTGAGTAATATATGTTCATAGGGTTAAGTTTGGATTAATACACAGCACTCCACATGAATGCTACGAGGGTCTGGAGCACAAGGGGACAGCTTCAAGTGTTAAAAAAATCTTTAAAAATCCCTACTAAAATCCAAGTCAATTAATTAAAAGCCCATTATAAAACCATTAAAAAAACATTTTTAAGTAAAATTAGCTAAGAAATTGAGGTTTAAAAGGACCAAAGACAAAGGCAAGGCAGTAGGAGTTTCAGTTCTTATTAAATCATTACACTGCCACCATGATAGTCTTTATCGAGAATTTTCTAAATTTGGAATGTTCCCATTTACCACAGAGGCATGTGAGAAAAACAGTTTTCTTTCACACATTCATAGTAACACAGACATGACTCATATATGGGGGCTGAAGGTATTCCTTTAAGCCATAAATGTTAAGTGACAGGAGCACTTTATGAAACCCACTCACTGATATCAAATAAAATCTGACAAACATGCAAGTTGTTGTAGTTATGAATGGTGTAAAACCATACGTATCAGGTAATATAACCTGACATGTTAAATGTGTAGGAATATATAGTATATACCACCCTAATGTCAACTTTAACTGTAGCTGCTAGAACAATCCGCTCATCACAGCTACTAAGAGCCTATTTGTCTTTATTATTTGCAACCTTTTTTGGCTTTTTTTGTTGTATTTACACATGTATCAGAAACTCTTGTGTTGTATAGGCAGTGATATGGAGTCAGGTAAACACAATCCTCCCCCATGCTGGTCTGGTTTGAGGGTTTATTGATGTGGGCTGAGAGACAGGCTCTCAGTGCAGGTGAATGGCTCCAAAGCAGTTACAGCTCTATGAAATACATAGAACAGCAGCACTCAGTGGACATCTGCACAGTCACAATCATGGCACTGAGATGGCATTCAGAAAGGTACATTTTACTCTTTTGTACTCTCACAGGAGAGAGCTGCTGGATAATCTGACACCTAGTCAATGTTAATGGACAGCTGTTTTTATGTATTTTAGATTTTTTCCCCCCTGCATCTTTACTTGCCTTTCATTTGGCAGCCACTCAATCAAGTTTACACCACCTTAGTAACTTTAACAAAAATGTAAGACAGCTTTAGTTTTCAGTCTTATCCTCTCAAGAAAGCATTAATTCACAGTATTTCAGCCTGTTCTCATTCCCAAGGCATCAAATACTGATACTTTGTCACATACCTCTGCATATGTTGCTTTTTGCATTATTATACAATGCACCAGGCTTTGTACTACTCTCAGTGTAAACCTAACTGCTGCAATATCTGATGCAGAGTGAGAAATTCCTCATATGTGGACGGTCAAACAAAACTGGACTTTTATCCAGGAGGTTTGTGTACTGTGTGAAAGCAAAAGTCAGTGTTGTTTTTACTTAATGTCACACAGTTCAAGTACTGTTGTCACATGACATAGACAACAGTAGACATATTCATGTCATGTTTTGTAATAAACATACTTGTTTTCAGTGTCACATAGCTATGCTAAAGGTTGTGATTATTTTTACATTTATTTTCTTGTGCAACAAAAGCATGTCGTTAGATTTAGAAAAAAATGCATCATGATTTGGCTCCAAATACATACAGGAAGTTAACAGCAGGCTCCCATATAGTCTGAGCTTTGTTGGACTCATCCACCTCCACTCCTGCTTGTCCACCCTATTGGGATTTTCCAAATCCTTATTTTACGTCATTACCGGCAGCATTTCAAAATAACACTGTATCATACCACTGCAAAAGAGACCTTTTTGTGTTGCTATCTGCGCTGAAATCACTGACCAAATGGTTTTTATTAAATTATGAATTAAAACGGGCTCTGCTCTAACATCCTGAGGGGTGTGATATTGGTATTAGACAATGAAAAATGCTTGTTTTTTTCCACAGATCATTTTCTCTCTTCATCAGTGCAAGAAGAGAACATCACTTCATTCAACATGGTATGTAGCACGGAAAATGGTAACAGTTCCAAACACTGTTTAGGCCAAGCAAAAACAGCTAAATAACCAGGCTTGCCTGTGATTTCTATGGAAATCAGCACAAAACCTGGACTTGAAAATGACACCTTGGTGCCAATTTCAGGTTTCAATTACTTTTGTCTTAGTGACAATGTATCACACATGGATACCTTCCCTCTTCTGGGAGTGGGGGGAAGAAAATGATGAAAGGTAAAAACATGTCCCATCTTGTTGCTTTAATTTTTCAGCTGCGAAGGGTCCTTATAGAGTTGCTGCTTTCATTAATTTTACCTTTGAATATGTTTTCAAAAGGCTGCATTTCAAAAAAAATATCTAAGTATGATTTCTTTTTCTTTATGCATTGAGTGAGCTTTTTAAATGGCGCTTGGCATCCATAACCAAATGTCCCTGAAAGATTAATGGCATTCAGCTAAACTTGGCTATTGTGGGTTCAAAACAAGCTCATTCATTTAATCTTTTGAGCAGAAGATAATAAAATAAGAGGCAACCAAATCATCTCCTGCAACCTTGTGGCTGTACTTTCAAGGCCAACATAAACTTTGATGTGCCCTCTGAGACACCATGCATCATTCCCGAAGGACTTGACTCATTAGATCACCAGGGGATTTTGATGAATGCTTTCTGTGAGGATGTTTACATGACCATATGAGTGTGAATAAAAGCTTGTGTCACAGCTAAGGTTATGCATCCTCTTGTTTTATTCACAATTATCACTGCAGTGTGACAGAATAAACATGCAGACATTGCCACGGATGGACATGGATGGATTACTAAATGGTGCTACAGGGAACAGGCCCAGGGGCCCAAAGTATCTGGGGCCCCACTGGCTGTCACCTGCAAAATGTCACTTAAATCAACTCAAACCAACCAGGAGGAGACACAAAGAGATGCAAAGGACACACAAAACAACCAAAAAGACACAGCATAACTACAAAAGGGGCAAAATAACCACCCCAAAAAAGACACAAACAACAAAGAAGCACAAAACAACCAAGAGACTCAAAATTACTGTAAACAAAATAAAATTACTTCAAAGACACACAAAACTACTACAAAGAACACAAAATAACTGCATAAATCAGCAAAACAACCAAATATATGCAAACCCCCCCCCCCCACACACACACACACACACACAAAACACACCACAAAGACACAAAACAACCACAAAGAGACAAAAATAACTACAATAACGTGTTAAACAACCAAAAAGAGACACAAAATGACTGCACCAAAAAATCCAAAATCACTAGTGTTTCTAGTCCTATATAGAATAAGTGGGACGGCACAAGTCAATGCCTAGGGGCCTATTGTCTAATATGCCCATGCAAATTGAGGATTCACACAAACACTAAGAAATATTATTGAACATAATGACTTTCAGACACAGTTCCGAGTCATATGGTGATTATTACACAATTAACCATTTGTTAAACCCATAGCAACTGTAACTATGATTCTATTCTCATTTCTAGAAATGCCATCATCTAACAGCAGCCAAAGAAACCACGAGAAGAGTGTGTTTAAATCGTTATAACTGCTTGCGAAAACCTTCCAAGGGTTTGTACATTGTTCAGGAGAAGTGGCAGGGAAATTCTGAAGGCTGGGAAATTTGTAAATTGGCCATTGATTTACTGCTCTTTAGGCTTTCTAGCGTTAAACAAGGGTAACACAGCATCATGTGGAAAACACTTCCAGGCAATCAATCTATTAATAGCTAGAGGGAGGTAAGCAATGTAATATGATAATTTGTCCTGTTTTTCCATTCAACCTCACGGCCCTTTTTTCAGCGGCAGATAATATTCTCGCTCCGTCACAAGACATGTCAAGGCAGTCACGTTAAGAGGCACAACTTTTACCAGGATTGACATGATAATTATCTACTACAGCGACTGGCAATGCTGTGAGGTCATTACTCCCGTGGTGGGTAATTTCCCAGCTATTTTTCATGGCTTTGAAAATCACACAATACCGAGACAGAAAGAGAGTGAGAGATTGAGAGACAGGAAAGACAGAGAAAGCACAAGTGAGCATTCGACAAGACAAAAATTAGCATTTGATTTGGACCGTACCGTGGCACCTAAACTCTCACTTTACTGATGTGGCTGTGGATGTCTTTCATAAAACGTATATTACATTAGGGCCTTGGGGAGATGACGGCGGGGACTTCACAATACAATTAGAGTTTATCAAAGAAACTTTAGTCTCTTTTGTTGATGTGTCAGCTAAGATAGAAGTTGCGTTTTGTTGCTCAAATGTAAACCAGTCCTGGCAGGTGTTTCCTGACTCCTTTCCTTGACTTCAAGGAAATTACTGCCACAGAAAGGTGCAGCACACGCTCACTTTAGCTTCCCAGCTTCTGGAGGAGTTGGCATACATCATAAGGCCCTGAGCAATCAAATCTGGGCACATGACATAGAAAACAAAGTAATGCGGAGAAGTGATTCTGAGCGGAAGTCCTTCAAGGTAAAAGTTTTACAGGGTAGAAGTTTCAAGACACCCTGGTTTGTAGTCCTAATCCAGGATTAGGTGAATTGGAAATCAATTATGAGCTCAGTGGGATTATTGACGGATACCACTAAGGCATTACAGCATGTGGACAAAATGACTTTTCTTGGGAACTTCCATTAATTTAGCTGAAATGGAACAGTGTGCAGCAGCCCTGCAAAGCCACCTCTGGATCAATGAAAAGGAACCACAGAACAATCCCAATTGATCCCCTCTGTTGAAATACACCAGAAGGCACTGTTATGGTACAGAACGTGCTCGATTGGATTTCACAAATCCTTCACATAACTACACTATGAGGGAGCAACAGAGAACATATGTGAACAATAAGGCACTGCTTGCATTCCTGGAGAATGTCATTTATGGTGAGAATGTAGGGCATTGTTTTTAAACTTGTTGCAGCTGTGTTATGTGTGAGTTCCTAGGATTTGCAACAGGTAGGTTATTTGTAATGCGAAATGTAAAACCAGCCACCCAGATTTAATAGGAATTTTTAAAAGAGATGGTGACATCTAAACATCCATGTTTGGCCTTTTCAAAAAGGGGACTGTGAGGTGAATTTAAGGTTGCCACTAAGCACTGCATTTCAGAGAAGCGCTTCAATACACGACCAACTAGGCTTGGGTGATATCTATTTTTCATACCTGACTGAAAATTCACCAGGCTGTACAGTATATAACAGTTTAAGTGTGTAGATCTGTTTCTCGGCTCAGCTGCCTGTTTCACCAGTAGGGACCAGAGATTGAGCTCTGGTGGTGCATGCTGTGCACTACATACAACAAGTTTAATAGAAAGAGGAACACCTGTATTTATGATAAAATTGAAAAACATACCTTCAGGATTTCTAAATACCCTGGTATACTGTAATACTGTGATACGACCCTAGCTTCCAAGCAAGCATGCAGATAAAGATGTACAACTTTATTTCTGAGATATTACCCAAATGATAGTGCTGCTTACCTAGTTCTGAAGAAAGGCTTCGGAGGAAGAGCTGTAATCACGGTGGAAGAGAAAACTAGAATTTCACACAAATATCCTGTTGTCACTGACTATCAAACTGATCAAACTGCATGCATGTATAACATCATGATTTCTAGTTGACCCTCTGATCCTAACTCTGCTAATATGTGCGTCTGGCAAAACCATAAATTAATCCTAACACTAATTTTTACATATTTTCATTCGCTTTTGCAAACCTTACAAAAATGCACACACAATGGTTTAGATGATATCAAACAAAGTAGCGCCACACGAATGACTAAACTAAATGTAAAGTTACGCAGGTTGGGTGTAGGAAAGTAAGGTTATTTTAGTTAGATCTAGCAAAAGAAGCATGGTGATGACATACCTTACATACTGTTATGTAGCTGGTCAAACATCTCCAGACAAGCGGCAACAAAACTCAAAGGACAAAAGAAAGAAGAACCAAAACAAACAATGTCATGACGAAAACAGTGTGTGTCAGAGAACAGGTGGGAAACAACAAAGTCAGGAAAAAAACACAACAGGTGACACATGAGAAACTAAAAAAAAATGTAAGGATCATGACACGTACTCCTTACTTCCTTCAGCGTATTGGTCATGTGATCACAGATTTTCCAAATATATGGAAAAAAGATCCTGAACAAAGATCCTTTGCATCTGCTATTGATGTTTCAGGGTGCCGTTACCACGATGTAAACACAAGCACGTGACGGGATTATGCTGCAAGTGATTATGTCTAGGCAACAAAAGCACATAGCAAGCAACACCGGGATGTCTAATGGTGGCACCAACGTTTAGGTTTAGGCAAAAGAGTCCCGTGGTAAGGTGTATTAAAAAATCCCCATCACATTCAGACAGGAAGCATACTCTGCACTCCCTCATGAAGTCCCGCATTTATTCAATCCATCCACTGCCCCTGCCCTAGGGACCTTCATGCTCTTTTTATTACGTTGTTACCAGTTGTTTAGCCTAGCCTGGCACTTTCCAGCAGCGAATCATGAGGACATCCAGACATGGCTTTTGGTGCCAGGATGTTACACTGAAAGCACTGCAAAACTGGCACTACTTTGACAACTAACTAATGAGAACTGGCTTTTGGGAAAGGAAACATGGTGACGAATTCATTGCCGCTGAAAGTTCACTTTAAATTCATTCGATTTGAAACCCTGGTCTCCTGGGGGAAAGTCTTGTGTTCTGTGACCTTTGCATCGCCCCAACCTACCTTCAGACAGAGACCGCTCGGGACCAATTTCTTCTTTACTCCCGACACGTGCTTACCTCTTGCAGGGAAAATGTAAGAACAGTGCATGAGAACAGCCTGCTTAGACACACCCATGCTTGCTTTACATCCTATAACCTTATGACTAATAAAAAAAAATCTTTTTCTTAAATTTGATCATTTGCTCAACATGAATACAAATAGCTACTTTTGTATGTATAAAAGACAGAACAATTACAGCCACTTTCTACCATTGTGGTTCCTGGTTTTGTGTGTTTCCCACTTGGCACAGCTACTATGTGCATTTTTCAGCTTGTGACTCTAAAAGAATCCAAATGAGCCCAATCAAAAACACATCGCAGGTGAGGCCAATAGCCCCGAGCCAATTCAAGTCTGTTCTGATATAGTCTGATACAGCAACCAGTGGAGCATATCCAGCCTGCGCTGTGTATCCTGTGACAGCCGCTGAGCACAGATAAAGACGCGTGTGGTCAAACATGCAGACTTTGATCTGATGCTCCTATCTCTATGAATAAGCACCCGGCCGTCCAAACAGACACATGCTGTGTATGGAGGAGGGAGAAAGGGAATATCAATGCTAATCAAGCTCTCTGCATGAGCCATTTTTTGATTTCATAAAGATTGCTGATGGGAAGGTTTTAGTCTTTTTTTCATTGTTGTTAGTGGTGCTGTCTCGAATACAATGGGGATGCATGTGATTTTGAGTGACACTTGTAGCCTTGATCCTGAGGTAGGGAATCAATAAATGAGGGAGGACAGCAGTGAGGGCTGGTAAAAAACCCAATCACATAGTGAGATTGTAAGCCCACAGAATCAGAGAGGCAGTGCAGAGGCTTAAAAAAAAATCTTGATTCTCAAACCAAAAAAGATAATTACAAAGCTGTATTTTAATTGCAGGTATTACCATGGTGATGTATCACCTCTAGTCTCTAGACATTGTTGTGAAACGCTTCTCTAATTAATTGCTGCTTTTGTAAGTGAAAATCTTACTTTTTCATTTGAATTAAAGGCCATTGTAGGTTGAGTCAGAGGACATTCACTCGTGTTGCAGTTCCCTGTGATTGCTGATGAAGCTTGGTGAAATTAACAGATTACATCCCAACTCTAAGTGTGTGCCTGTGTTTGTTTATGAGTGCGCATGCAAATGTGCTTTGCCTCAGGCACGTTTCATTATATGTGCATGAAAACGTGACCGGGTTTACCCATAAAAAAAGACAGACCACACTGTGACTCATCAAATCCCACCATCAGGTATCATAAAGCAAACGTCTCCTTGTCATTGAAGACACTGTAGAGACACGATGGCGAGGAGAGTGAAATTATAGTGAACACTGTGAATCATCTCAGCAGTTCATTGCCACTTCATGCTGATTGAAATGCCAAAGGATCACTCTCAAGGCCTCATGTTGAGAGCAAGAAAATCCCTTCATTCCTAACAGATACTGTCATCATCATCACTATCTACACTTACCAATATCTATACATCGTTGTCCTTATTTCAATATAAAAAAATATAAGGAGCTTTTTATCATGCATATCCACGTTGTCCTTAGTCCCATAATATTGAAAAACTTGTCTTTAAACCAGTGCCAGATCTAGCACATCTGGCACCCTAGCCCCCCTGAAAAATTATTGTTATTATTATTATTATCATTATTAACTTTTATGTTTATTGTATATATACCAAACAAGAACAATACCTGATGATAAATCAACATTAATAATTTTTAAGCGAACAAACAATAATACATAACAAACAATAAAATGTGCAAATTTCATATTCTTGTTTTGTTTTTGTTTTTTTAACCCCTTTTCCACCAACATGGAACTGGCTCTGTTTCGGTTCCCGCACTTAATTTTGAACAATTGGTTCAGAACCCAAAATGTTGGTTTCCAGCTGGAACCAAAAAGTACCAGCTTTACCTTGACTTGAAGTGTGAAACCTTAAAGACTTCGATAAGCATGTAATATTCTACAGATTGGAAAGAGAGGATAGAAAAGGCAACAACAGAGACATTAAGTAAAAAATCATCGGCATATCTGTGATAACAGAAGCGGTAGATTTTTGGATCATTTTCCCCGTCCACCTGTACCACTGATTCTAGCCTACCCTATCATGTAGTACAGTGCATTGTTCCAGTCCAGCAAAAACACAAACAATAAAGACTTATTAATGTTTCAGTGCTCGAAGAATAGTTTGATGAAAGGCTGAAATTAAAGGATAGCCCCTAGTGAGCTAAATGTCTTTCCATCACATCATTGTAGATATGCATTCTACCAGCCAAAACCATTTTAATGAAATGTACAATATTTTAATGAAAATGTGCAGATATTCTCCCATGGTTTTCTTTTATAAAAAATACAAATGTTCTCCTTTCACGGATACATACATAACAGCAATATTTTACAGGCCCATCTTTAAAAGAATGGTACTCTATTTTATTATCAGCTAGCTTAACATGGTAGCAATTATGCAAGAGAGGTTGCCTCTAAGGTTTAAATAGTGTTAAATAGACTTTTAAATAGACAAAAATGCAAACACTATAAGCAAAACAGATTTGCAACAAAAACACAGCAACATTAGAGGAAATCACTGCAGAAAAACTGTGGACATTCATGCAAAAGCTTTCCAGAGTCTTCGGCTGGCAGACCCAACACATAGCAAATAAGGCATACCAGTCTGATCGGCAGCAATGGAAAAATGTAAAAAAAACAATGTAAAATAACATGTTTTCCAGAAAGTCATTGATGCCCATGCTCAATTCAGCCAAGAATCAAGAGCCACAAATTAAAAAAAGTTCAAGTAGTGGCAAGTAAAGATAGCATAGTCCATTTTTGACAAACATGGTTATTTAGGAAGTTCTCGTATCACAAATGATGGTGCTTTAGTTGTGGTTGGAAAATTATCATGTTTAAGAGTCATCGTCAGTTTTTATGACGTGGAAGAGAGTGACATTAAATATTACCTGGTGTCCGTTATTCCAGGCATACAGTGCTCTCTCTCTGGCGTTATAGTCGAGCATGGAGATATGAAAGTACTGGTTGTGGAAAGGAATGTCTATGTATTCGTATGTGGAAGTCTTCGTAGAGTAAGCGTAGTAAACCTTTGCTCCCGACAGGTGTGAGTTAGTGATGTAGAGCGTCCCACAGATCATGAATGATTCACCTGCATTCCTTTTGGAGTATTCGGTGTTCCAAGTCTTCAGGACCTGCAGGGTGTCAGCATCAATCTGGGAGATGACAACATTTCCGGCATTTTGGTTGGTCGCATACACAACCCACATTCCCAGCTCGTCAGCCATGACATCGATGTCGGAGTATCCCCCCCACGTATATGGGTACATGTTGTGGAAGCCGGCAAACTCCAAAGCTCGCTGGGCAAGGACGCTGCCTGTCTCGAAGCTGTACTTGACAATAATGTTGCTCTGGTACTTGTTGTAGTAAAGCGATCCATTGTAGACAATATGATTGGTTCCCTCCCATTTAAAGGGCAGGCTGTAGGTTCGGGAGACCACCCCTGCTACAAAGTCGTCCATTGTCTTATACTCGCGTACAATCTTGCTGTTGGTGTAACTGTCCATATACCAAACCTACGTCAGAGAGGATGAAGAGAATGTAACAAAATAGCCGATATATAGCCTGATAAACAAGTTAACCATCAAATCTAAACTATTTCTAACCTCATTTTAAAATGATCAACTTTAAATAGATTATGTTGTTCTATAAAAAATGCAGAAATGCAGTTAAAAAATTAGCAATTTATCACTACGCTATTACAGAACAGCTAAAATCAAAACCTAATTTGTGGTAACAGTCAGTCCCATTTTTGTCCTCTGAAAACTTTACACAGATATTGTACTGCACACTCTGCACAGCCCTCAGAGAGCACTCCCCTGCTTTCATAACTCACCCTGTTGTTTCTGGTCGATGCTAGAGGATCAGTCATCCATGCCCCAAACCGGGTTCCAGATGTCTTTATTGTAACAGGTCCAGTGATTTTCATTAATTTCCCACACGCTGTTAATAAAGAAATGCAGCGATAAGATGTGCTGTGGTGGTTTTTGTCTCTAACTAGATTTCTCAAGCCAATTTCATGCCTGTGCCACCAGAGAGTGTGCCCTCTGTGCATACTAAGATAGCGCTGGCAGCGAGCTGCTTTATTTAACTTGAAGCATAATGGTGCAACTGCTGTTTGTAGTTAGTGGCAACACAGCTTTCTCATGCCTGGCCCAAACTATTTCCTTGAATACACCCTAAATATACAGGCCTTTCATATCTTAAATCTGTACTTACATTCTGCTTGTTTTCGTAAACTACAACAGATTTAGTTTGAGCATAATTAGCAAAGGCCAGTTAGTCCTAGATTACAATAAAATGAAAATGTCTAGCCTGAGATGCACCTCTCACACAAACTCTACTAGTTCCATTCACCCATCGACAGCATTAACATAAAGGTATAAAATATACGAGTCAACATATTTATATGTACTCTAGCCTACATACTCTAGCCTAGTAAATGATTTTCCGAGAAACCCATTTAAGAAATGGTCAGCTGACTCATGAAAACCTTGATGACTTCCCTATAGAATAAGTATATGCTTTCATTATAGATCAAATCCACAACTAGCCCCATTTTCCTGCCCATTATGTGGCAATTAGGAACTATGTGTTACTTTCAGAAGCCTTCTTTAAAAGATTTTTGGAACATTTTATTGTTTGCAGAGCCAAGGGCTATCAATACACCAAATAAGTCCACAAGAACAAAGAAACTAATTGCTTATTTTCTTCAGTGGCGTGTTATCGAGGTGAAAACACATTTCTATTAAACACATTTTATAAAGGAAGCACATTTCTTTTGTGTGGGATGTAAGGGCAACACAACAAAGAAATGCATTACAGCAACTGAAAGTAGGCTTCTAAATGTAACCTGCTGTACATAGGTGCAGTTTAATGAGCACAGCTGCGTGTGGCCCTTACCTAAAAACCAAAGAACATCAGGCTGTAGAGATCTACATTTCTCCTCTAGTTAGTTTCTTCAGCGGCAGCAAAATAACATCACAAAAGACTCTTGGAAATACTATTGTAATTGCCACAGTGGTAGTGCTCTTTATTCACCAGTGCCTTTGCCAGCACTATCTTTAATAAGAAAATGAAAATTTGCACACCCGCACATGCAGTGTTCACTTACTTAGTTTGCCCATGCAGCTGCGGAGCCTGTTGTCCAGCCGCAGGACTCGCTGATAGAGCTCATCGTAGTCATAGGCCCCAAGCTCCTCCTGGATGCCTGTCAGCACTGCTGAGAGGTTTCTGATCTCCTCCTTGAACTGGGAAATGAGTGCAGCATCCATCTTGTACTGCTCCAGTACAGGGATCAACGGCTTCAGCTCGTCCATCTTGTCCTTAAGCTCCTGCAGAAGTGACAGTGACAGCAGCAGCAGAAATGGGAAACAGGGAGAGGTGGTACGGTGTGGTTAGAAGTGATGGTCAGGGACAAACAAAACCACAGTTTGTTTGGCAGAGGAGTTAGCCCTGCTTCAGCGCATGTTGAGCATTTGTTATCAAAAGAATACACCTGCATGCTGGGACACTGGATCACTGATCACACACAAAACCTTTGTTGTTCCAGCACTCCACGCTAGCATGTTAGCATTTGTAGTCTTATATGACAGTAAATGATAAGTATTATAAGTATTATTATTATTATTATTATATTATTATTACAGTTTGTGCTGCAGGAAACACCTCATGACATAAGCCAACCATGAAGCAATGATCCATTCATTCATTAATTCATTCACTCATCCATCCATGCATTTATCCTTACAGCCTGCGAGAAACCACTATTATCCAGGACATATGCAAAATGGAGCCATTTCTCAAAACATATGCCTATTCCTGTGTTTAACTACAATTTCCAAATGATGTTCAGATTTGTTGATAGTCAGCCTTCCTTTTGTAAAGCATGGCTTCATTTCTGATGTTCTTGTCAGACTAGTGGTTGTTCCACACCGTTATTTCTTCAACTCATTCGGTGTCTTGCAACTTGCCACAATGGTGAAATTCCTACTCCCATACCAGCTGTCCAGTGCAATCCACAAAGGACAACTGCAGCAGCAAAACAGCCTCTGAAACAACCAAAGATGTAAGCACTTTCTGAATTAAGGTGCTTCTGACTATTTTATTTTCATGTGCACTGATAAAGTTGTTTCTTAAGCTTAAGCTCCCAAGCTTATGTCATGGCTTGTGTCAATAACTTCCTCCAAATAAAAGGGATGAAAACTATTTGCCAGTGGGATGTGGCTGTCAAAGTGTGGATTGCCACACCCAAACAGTAATGGTACAGCAATTGAGAGTCTAACAGGATTAGGTATAGTATTAACAGCTGTGTAAAAGTCAAAGAAGACTGTCTGGTTGTCTGGTTTGTTACCAGACAATGTGTACAATGACAAATTGTATCTACTTGTGACTTTATGGGAAGATATGTGTTGCACTATATCTTGTTCAGGATCATTATTCTAAACTCACTTATTCTGAACTTGATCTGCAAGATTTGTTGGTAACTTAAACAGTATTGCTGGTGAAAGTTAAAGTAAACCCCAAATTCACATTTGGAACAAAATGTGTCTGCCTGGCTTTTTGCCGTGGTATATTTGCATGTTCAGGGTTGTTTCCACAGTTTTCATAGTTTCCTCTTCAGTGGATGCAGCTTATGGTATTGCACCTGGTCGTTACCTTTTTATCCGCCTTACCTGCGCATTATGCCCAGGAAACAAAGTTGCATTTTCAAGGGCAAACGAGGAATGGCGCACCCTTCTCTCACTTTAATTGGCTAGTGCTTGAACCCTGTGCTGGTTAGAATAATTAGCTTTACGCAAGAGGAGTAAGCCTGGTTAGGGTAAAGGTAAAAATGTCAGGGTAAGGGATTAAGAGTTGGGGGGTTAGTGGATAGGGTTAGGGTTTGCTATTGTAGAAAACCCAAATTTGCACCAGGGAAAAACAAGGCAAAACAAGAGGAAAGTAAGAAAATACATGCAGAGGGCAGACTCTGCAGGTAATTACACTGTCACACACTTCCAGAGGGTCATAAAGGATCAATGAGATTTTTCTTTTTTTTTTTTCAGAAAAATCTTGCATGGAATACCTTTAAACGTCCCTTAATATTAAACTTGAATAACATTTCTTGGGTTTAAATCAGACCCAAGCCAGTCAATCATCACTTTTTCACAGTCTTTCTGTACATCTCTTCTTTGAAATACAATTATGTAAAAACTTGCAATAATGCCAAAAGGTAAGTTCTCTAAAAAGGCCTAAACAATACTAAGTTGAATGAAAGCATGTTTACGGAGTAAATGCATTTGTGAAAAAAAAAACTAAACAGAAGAGATCTATGCTCATTTGATTAAATGAGGCTGTGATTAAACAGGGCTGTAGAATACCTGGAAGTTTCTGGCTATGATGGATTTCCTGTCGTCCTCAATCTGTCTGAACTTCGTCCTCAGGCCCTTCATCTGGTTTTCCATCTTCATGACATATTGGAAATCCCTCTGAGTTCGCAGGTTCAGCACCTCAATGGACTGAGACATGTTCTGCACCTGGAATAAAACAATGATAAATGATCACCTCAAACAGGGTTACCACTTACAAACCGGACCTTTAGCCGTATAGTATAGCAGAGCATAATAATAGTATATGATAGTATAACATAGTATGGTATGGTATGGTATGGTAGTGTATAGGAAAGGATACTCCACTAAGCAAATTATGGATGGCTTCCCTTTGCTCCTTCTTTCTTTTGACTGCAACTAATTGAAAGGCACTTTGATGGGTTTTCCCTTGTGAGCCTGCAAGTGTGCCTGAATGTGTGACAAGCTATTTTGAAAAAGAACAAACACAGCAAGGCCTAGCAGTAGCATACCTGTGTTAAATACACATGATAAAACATTTAAACTGAAGGAGTATTACACTCCTCAAAAGAACAAGAATAAACCTTGTAGAGATTTGTTCCATCAGTATTCCCATATTTTACAGAAGAGCCTGTGTGCTTGTGTGTGTGTATGCTGCACTTAGTTGGTAAATATTCCTTTTTACATGTGCTTACCTTCTCTAGTAGCTGGCGGAGCTGTCTGCTCTTGGCATCTCTGGAGCACAGGCTCTGTTCTGGTGCCACCACTGTGCAGATACAGCGCCCATCAGCATCCTGGGCCGAACTGTACACCTGCCAGCCCTCCTTTGGGCCGATAGTCTGCAAGCATTAACAAATACATATACCCACCAAGATTAGAGCTATATTATACATATTTTAGATTATCAATTGCACAATCATTAATTTCATATTTGTGACACTGGTTTTCTTTAGAAAGCTGTTATCCTAAAGTATGGCAACAAAATATACTGTTGTGTCCACTTTGAAAAACCTAGGCAACGTCACTGCTAGAATTGTTTTGTTTTTTTTGTAAAAAAAAAACAATTTCAGTTCTCTTTTAATACCTTTAATAAAAATATTAATCATTGCCATGGAAATGGGTTCACAAAATAGTTTTAGTATGTTAAAGTGGATGGTTTCTAAGCAAGTCAAAGGTGTACCCCAAGGTTCAATGTTGGTTTCACTGTTTTAAGTGTTAGTGTATATTAGTATTGTTTCAACACTAACATGTAATTTGTGCTACATATTCTGATGCAAATATTGAAAATATGCAATATGCCTTCTTTAAACTGAACACTGACAAAACCCTGCTTAGAACTGTTAATACACTAATTAGTCCTTGTACATTATGCATTACTTTATTTAGGTAATCATCTTATTACAAACATTTGGGCATTTGGATAACTAAGAAATTCTCAAGCATATAAATGAATTTAACAAAAAGTTGAGGGGGAAACCTAACTTATACAGAAAGAATACCTTTTTTAGGGAGAGGGGAGAGAAGTCAAGCATTCCCTCAGGTCTTGATTATGGACATAATTTATAGATATGTGACTGCCTCCAATCTAAAATGCCTCAAGGGTGTCTGCCCTTCAGCTTGCAGTTATTAAACAGATGAAAGCTATTGTACTTAATATTGTAAAAGGGAGACAAACACATATTGTGAAGGAATACAGTCTGGTCTGTGTTAGAAGGGGTTGACAAGGCCTCGTTAACAAAGTCCTTACCCATACTGTAAATTCCCCCCTTAATAGCTAAAAAACAAGATTAGGATTTCAGGATTTGCTTGTACATCACAAACATCTATTTTGTCATATTTAGATTTGAAACACCTCATAGATCCAAACAAAATCTTATTCCCACATTTACAACTGTACTTGATGGCTATATACATTATACCTTGTTAAAAGACTGGGGCTAGAGCTACATGTCCCAGGCAAAAAGCTGGCATCCTGACCAGTTAATGATCCCAGTTAAAGACATGAAAATAAAGAAGCAGCATTGTTCTTGTTTTGCAGGGAGGGGCTAGTACACCCTATTAAAGGAAGACGGAAAAAAAGTGAGATTATGCTTATTTTTCATTCCAACATACACATGTTTGGATAATCATCTTACATATGGCCATGGTAACAGCTGTGTCAGGAACTATAACAGTTGATGCTGAGTATCAGAAATGATCACGAGACCCCTTCCAATGAAAATAAATTTTTTAACCTTATTAAAACCCATATGATGTTTTTTTTATATACTAAAAGACATATCATGAGTGAAATAAGAATTCAACACCATAACTGAGCAATTTTTCATTCTGGAGTGTATCAATGACGTCTCAAAAACACAGATTCTGACTTCCAGAGTTTCATACATCACAAACCGAAGGAACCAATCCCAATGATTTGCTGAGTGTGGCTTTCCGTAATGCTTTGGCAAAACAAAGGGCATAAGAGGAGAAGCAGGTGTAGGAACAAATCAGTATTTTGCAAGCTGTTTTACTTTTACTTAAACTTGTTAGAGCTGGCGATCAGGATCAAGGTTAATCTAACATTAGCAACACATTATTAGCTGTTTGATGATGTAGTCAAGCCAAAGGCTCATTTTATCTAGTAAAGTTTACAAGCAGAGGTTTGTGTGTTTGATGAGCAGTGAAGATGAGCAGGTATGCTCAAGCTGCAGGCAAGCGAGCGGGCTAATTTGCATATTCATTGCTCTGCACATACTAATAAGGCAAAGGTGTAGATCTACATCTAAGCCATTTTTAAAGCATGTAGGGATTTTTTTCATGGAAAAAGACAACTAAATACACATTTTGTCAAAAACAGATCAGTTTGTAGGGGGCTTTATTCCAGGCAGTGCAAACCACTACAATGTCTGGAAAGCTTGTGAGGCTTGAGCTAGTTAAGGTTTCTAAGTTATAATTAGAGAATCACTGTGTGGGAGAAGGGTTTCAGCAAACTGTCAATTACCTTGTGTGGAGTGCATTATTTTTCAGAACCATGTTGGAGTAGATTATTCATACCACTGACACTATTGACACTACATTATCTTTCTTAAACTTTTGCTGTTTTTTCACTGCTATGCCACTTTGTAAGAACTACAGGGTCATGCAAAGACAATGCACAACACCTTGCCACTCAGAATCAAATATTCTCTGTTGCCATAACACAGAGCACTTACTGTTAAATTTTTTTTTTGAGGAACTCTCAAAACTAAAGCCATGAACTTTGAGTAACTTCAAGTACTTTTTCTCAATTATTCATAGGACCTGTGGCCATCCACTTCAGCATTGGAAAGATTTAGCTGACGCTTCAATCAAGCAAAAGCAGACAAACAAGCCTGAAGATGCTTTTGTATTCATATAAATATTTATGTACTCTGCCACCAAGGACTCTGCCGGTAAACCTTGTCATCCACTATAATCCGAATGACATATCCGAAGGAAAGTAGGTAAATTTGGAAGACGGAGGAGGTTTATGAACAAGCAGCAGAGTTGAAGAGGTGGTTATGTATCTGGAAGAAAAAAAACAACAAAAAGAGGACAGTGCTGACAAAGAACAAGAAAGGGGACTTGACTGTCAATTAGGCAGAAAGAGATATAGGTAGGCGAGTCAGACTGCAAGCAGATATACGACAGAGGAATATATAGACAGCAAGCATATGATGATGTGATGAGGTGAGAGAGAAACAGGGAGGGCACCAATGTGAGAAAATCATCCACGGAGACAAAAATGAAGGAAAATGGACAAAAAAAGTAGGCAGATACAACAGTCCATCTCACCGATGCTTACCTATTGATTATAAAGTACCTAATGCATGACAGCACAAAACATTCCTTATTTGGTCAGGCCCAACTATAACTGTATAATAAATGAGGTGCAGCATGTTTTACCTTGTGCAAGTTAATACCATTGTATTTTACTTATGAAACTGTGTTACTGATGAGGTGAAGACAAATTTTTCAATATTTTCTACCTCTCACCATGTTAGATAGAAGATCAGACTCCAAGGCTACAATGGTTTCACAGAGCTGTGCGCCAAAGTCTAGTCATTAATCATCCTCACAAAACAGCATCCAGCAGCTCAAAGCTCTCCCCAGCTGCCCAGTGGAGTTTTGCTCTCTGCACAGGCATCACACACACACACACACACACACACACAAGCATGAATGGCTACAGTATGTAACACGCACACAAACACATAATCAGATGCCAACACATTCATATTTCCTCTGTAGTTCTTTTCTTCATCTCCCATTCTATCTTGGCTGGGATTTGACTAATGGCCTTTTGAAGGCTGATTTGTATCAGTCATCAATACTTTCAGAGGGAAGTTGCCAACAGACAATTGTGTATGCCAGTATTCAATATGTTTACAGTCAAAACTAGAAAACCACAGCAAATAAAAAGTATCACTCTTTATGTTTTATGAAAAAGTAGTCTCCTTTGTCCGGAGGCCAATGAGACTAAGACTAACCCTTTCTAAAACAAAATCCGATCAGATTTATTACACCAATTGAGAGCTTTCGGGGACATTTAGCCAAGTTTTCTGATGGATTTCAAAGTCTCTTCTTTGAAACAATACACAAAATAAGGTGTTTCACTGCAGCTAACATATTGTGCTACTGTTTTTGTGTGTCATATTTCATATTGACCGAATCATTGGAACGTCGCATGAACCACAAGAGTCGCATCTGGGTAGGCAATTGGCTGTTGATTTCAACTGTTCAGATATGTAAAATTGAAAATCTTGATTTTTGATGTCATTTTCAGCTGTGTCAGTAATGTTTAAAGATACATAGTTAAATACCAAGGTCCTATATGTGGTTTCTGCTGTGCTTATTTTATGTTCTTTTTAAGACTCGTACTTTTTATATTTTATATTTGTATCTTCTATTTTATCTGTTTTCTTTTTCTATATTTATGTTGCACCAACCCACCAGAACAAATTCCTCGTATTGTGTTAACTATACCTGGCAATAAATCTTTTTCTGATTCTGATTCTTTTTCTGATTCTTTGTTAGCCTACTTTTCTTTGAGAAACCAAATCCTCTGGCAAGGAAGCTAAGAACTGCATTGTTTAGCCAGCTAAAAAAAATTGGTACAAGTGTAAGTGTACACTAAAATTGAATATTAGCTCCGCTTTACTTTACTAAATAACCAATCAAGGCCATGTTAGAAGAGAAACTGTTCTGGTAAGTTATATTAGGTCTACTAGTTTTTGTTGAGGAGTCTGGTGGCTTTGATATAACAGCTTCAATTCCGGAAAGAAAAGGATGTCTGATGGCAAGGTAAAGTGGTGAAAATATAGTTTGTACTTTAACTGATATTGATTGTTTGTTTTTTTTGTTTGTTTTTTATTGGTGAGCCTTTTTAGTAGGCTAAAAAGTAATTGAAGCATTGTTTGCTCTGTGCTGTTTGATTTTACGTATGTGACGCGACTCATGTCGTTCTGTATATTATATTTCTTTCTACATTTTTCAAACACTAAGGAACTGTATAACAAGAGCATCTAAGATATTTTTACACTTTAACTTGAAATTGGCAAAAAGGTATTTCTACATTGTTACCCTTCTGTTATCTAATTCTCCTCTAGCGTCTTTTTTTATTCATGAGGACTTCAAACACAAATAGCTTTCTTTAGAATTATATCAATCTGAGTTTTTCATTTTGGAAACAAATATAAAACACAATAACAGAAACACCTTACAAAACAACAGTACGATACAACACTTTCACAAATTATGGCCTAAAAAATTTAGACTGTCTCACCAAATATGTAATCTATATATATAATCCCTATAATCCTCAGAAAGGTCAGACTTGTCACTTTATCATAAATCATCATATTGTATAATTGTACATGTTATGGCATCCACCCAACATGCAATCTAATGTTGGTCTGTTATTTGAAAAACGGGCCTCTGTTATTCATTGATCTAATATAATGTACTGACTCAAAGATTATAAGACAGTCCAGTAGCCACTAATAATGAATGATCATGACTTTATTACTTTTATTGCTGCACACAAGGTCAGCCTCACTTCCAGTTCCTATTAATGTTGGACTTTTATGAGGCGACCTGATTGAACTGTGAATTAGCACTCAAATTTCTCATGCCTCAGTGAAGCCAAGAGTGACATTTACAGTACTGTATATTATGACTGTATCTGTCATCTGGCCAACAAGGAATAGGATGACAGAAAAGGAATGGAGGTCATTTTTTTATCTTACATTATACATTATTAACGTATGGCAAGCCACAGTTTTATAGTGTTGCGTTATGTGTGTATGTGTATAGCGAGTCTCTAGCAGTGTGGCTCTATGGGTTTCAGTCTGTCTGTTTTTTCAACACTTAAAACTCAGCAACTTTAATACAGATATTTATGGTTTCCAGATGATGAATTGTAATGACTTTGGTGATTGGGCCCCTTTTCCTACAGGGCCACCTGGCATTTTTGTCTTTTCTTGAGGCACAAGGTTTACATTTGTGGTTTTGAGCAAAAAATCTCAACAACTATTACATAAGTTGAAATGAAATTTTGCAGACACTTATGTCCCTCTAAGGATGACCTGTAATAAATTTGGTGATCTCTTAATGTTGCTAAGCATCAGCATGTTCTTTATTTCTCCTGCAAAGTAGTAATTGACATTTGTATACACATGAATATAAAGTAATGAAACAGACTTGATACTTCCTGAATGTTACTGACTGTTTCAACCACTTTTAAATTGCCTTAAGCTACTCGAAAATAAATTCTGCTCTCATCTCTGTTTCAGATATTTCCTCTATGTATTTTTGTCTTATTTGTTCTCATTGGGGTCTCAAGCAATATATATCGCATAAATCCATTTCAGCCTCAGCAGCCTCCCTATGCAGTTTCTTAAACACAATGTTCTCCCTTTTTTTAAAAAATGCTCATACCAGACTTTTGAAACTGAGATTGTCCTCCCCTAGGCTTGCTGCCCATTCTTGTACTTTTTCACTCACCGAAGGCTAGCTCAAGGGGGCATTAGACTATGTGACAGGGCATTATCAATCTCCTTGAGGAGGGCAGCTTCGACAATAGGTGCCTCCCCATACAAATAAAGCAAAAAACAAAAAAGTTTTACAACATTTTCCTTTATGTCTTCATGTATGAAAAGACATAAAATGATTACTTGAAGCAAACTACTTAATTACTACATGCAAATTCTTTAAAACAGCATCGTATAGGAATGATGCTGCACAAACACTGAAAAAAAATGATCACTTACATTTTAAACTTTAAACATTTTAAACTGAAGTGATAAAACCTGTTCTATTGTCATTTGTGAGGAAAGTTTGTAAGACTAAGATGACCAGTCACCGCTGCTGTCTGTATTATTTTCATCTGGACAACTTTGGTTGCTCACAGCTGGCATGCCATACAACCATGGACTTGATTTGGAAGTCTTGAAACACTCAGTAAAAACATGCAAAGTCAACAGCTTACGTACGAAGCATAAAGAATCGTTTTAATGGATTCCTCCCTGTGGAAGCTATGATTCATGATCCTCACAGCAGATAGGTATCCTGCTGATTACAAACCTTATTTAACCCCTTTTCCATTTGTTTTTCCGTCATCAGCACGTATTTTACTTTGGCTCCTTCACGCTTATCATTGTCCTCAACAACCTCTCTGTTTGACTGAATGAAAGACGTGGGGGGGTTGATGAGGGAGAGAGAGTGAATGGATAGGTTAATATGGACAATGTGTTTAAAATTGATTTAGTGAATGATGTCAGGGTGAGCGAGCTGCCGTCACCAGATCTGAACCATTTCTTTTGCCTTAACTGTCACTGTGAGCAATTTACAGTTGTGAAAACACTGGTGAATGAGCACTAGTTTCTGTTGCTTCCTGCTTTACTTTTTAATGCACGTTATTCATGTCCAATTAAAATGTCCACGTGATACGCTTTATGCACTTTGAAATATTTTTTTGCTGCTCTTTGCACCCCTGCAAAGATTTTGACTCTGGCAGAGGAGTCATTCTGTTTAGTGCTAAGTGGATCTGTTTTAGCCACTGCCAAGATCCACAGAAAGCGCATATACTGTAGCTGGCTGTCTGCACCATAAATGAATCTCCACCCTGCTGAGTATAGCCTCAGTCTCTTGATCTAATTTCCTTTGCCAGTCTCATGATGACTGATTCCATTTGCTATATGAGTCTGGCAATGTGAGGAACTCCCCAAAGGGATACCACAGGTGAGAAGCTAGCGCTGAAAAATTAAAAGATTGTCAGTGGCAGTGGCAGAAATCAATCTGTTATAACTACAGTCTAGATAAATAACATGAGAGGTATTCAACTCCCGTAACAACATCAGATGGAGCTGCAGAGAGGAAACAAATGAACACAAAAATGTGTAATTCAAAGAAGCCTTTATCATTGTTTTCTCGCTGGAACGTAACATATGGAAGAGAAACTTTATGAAACTAACTCTCAGCTGGCAATGTCTCAAGTGGCAGCTTTCTCCTGAGAGTTTTCAGACATAACAGGAGAGTGCAGGTATGAGGTGACAGACTGGAAATATCTCTCACGTCTTAACAATTTTACCCTTTGTCACTACTGAATGTCTGTGTTCACTGCGTTGGGGAATTGTCAATTAAAGATTTTTCATTGCTGGAAAGATATTTACAAACCCAGCTTTCAATGCAATTAAAGACTTTTAGATACTTTTGAAATTAGTGTGACATGACCAGAAAAAAAATTCTCAGAAAACCTACAACTACCAGAATGCACTGCACAGCACTGGACCAGTAAGTGCTTCCACTGGTAGGTGACATAATGGGAGCTTGGCTGTTTTGACACAGGAAACAATATGGTGGTCAGCTGGTAACAAGCATTCTTGAATTACAGTTAAATAGTAAGATGAAGTTTAGGTGGGAAATAGAAAAAGGCAGTAACAGATTCCTGGTTCATATTTGATCATATTTGATGTTTCATTTTCAGAGCGGTTATAGTTGTGGCTGGTGCAGCACAAGCTACTTGACATGCCTACCATATCCATACAAAAATCTACGATCATCCCCACTTTCACCGCTTAGCTTGGAATCTGAAACCCTGAAGATAATGCTCCGTTAACATTTAGCCTGGTATGAAGTAATGGCTGACAGAGAGGCAGATAAGGTTAAAGATAATAAGATAATCATTACTTATGAGGTGAATCACATCTTCATAACAATAATTATCAAGTGGATTATTACAACACTTTTCCTCATATTTATTCACTACAATGTTGCGTTGTAGCAGGGCTCAGGTAACTGTCGTGTTGTTGGGTTTGTTTTGAACGAGTGGTGAGTGTGGTTTGTAGTTGTGCAGGCTTTAAAGGGAATGTGTCTGCAGCTTTACATGTCTCATTTTTTCAGCCCCTATATATACAACACAGGACCCAGTTTGGCGTCCTGCTTTCTGTTCACAAATTCCATATAAAAAAAGGCAAGACAATAACAGAATCTTGGTTTATATTTGATCAGCACTTCTTAGTTTTAACGATCGATCTCAGTTTTTTCAGCCTTATTTTTCACAGGACTCAGTATAGCGCCAACTTCCTGTTCAAGGATTCTCATATTACAGCCAAACAGTGCACTAAAATAATACTACAGACAAAAAATAGACAATGTTGCAACACAATCTTGATTTATATTTGATCAGCACTGCCTAGTTTAGAGTTTGATCTGAATTTTGTCTGAGTCAGAGACACAGAGAGAGAGAGAGAGAGAGAGAGAGAGAGAAGGGCAGCTCTTACTCTCGATATGCTTCTATACCTATTGTGTCTAAAGTGACAGGCAATGCACAACATATAATTTGAGCAACAGACCAAGAGCCAGCCAAAATCTACTGGTTGATGCAAAACATGTGATCCAGTGGAATTAGCAGGTTAAAATTGTGTGATCCTAAAACTAAGGAGAAAAAAAAACCCTGTTAATACATTCAGAGACAAATCCAGGTGCCAGTGATGCCAATAAAACTAAATCTCATATCACAGTAATGCTGCCGTCCTGCCTGCCATGAGACAGAGACCTAAACAGATGCTATCTATCCAGTCATCTATCAACCTGTCCAAACAAAAAGCCACCAGGGTATTGGAGGCAAGTGGAGTGGAATGCGCATGTCAGGACTGTAACTGATGATCAAACAGCTTAAATGAGTTAACATTTTAGCTCTAATGGCAGGGGAAGATGAACTCGCATGTGCAGCCAGCTCTGTAACCAGACTGTTGCAGACATCTAAGACAGCTATGACAAATGGTAACACCCCTAAATGCAGCAGCAACAGCAACTATAATCCTGAGACCAGAAAGGCTCCACTAAGATACTGACAAAGAGATGATGCATATGAAGGGAAGAAGAGAGTGGGGAAAAGACACGGTAAGAAGTAAAAGAAAAGGCCATCTTTTTCTCTTAGATGTGACTGTGATGAAAAGCGTGCAGGGAGATTAATTTCCTAGAGGCGTGCCACCTTCTTGCCCATTTTGACCCCAGCGAAGAGAAGATTGAATAGATAATTCTGCAGGAGCTCCTGCACATTCTGCCCCAGACAGTCTCTGAATGAGCTACAGCATTATCTTGCTCACACCTTTGTGCTTTTTCTGTAGGGTGTGTTTCAGTGAGACTTGTCAGTCGTAAGCACCACTGAGGACGATAATGAAACAGTCATCAAACATTATCGGTGGAGTAAAGCCAGCGGACATCTCCAGGCCACACTGAATGGCAGATGCATACACAAGCAGAATAGTGAGCAGCTGTGATATTAAGTTATATTTCAATATGCTGAAAAGATGAATATGTCTCAAAGTACGATGGGTAGTAGATAAATCAATGTAACCAAAATTAAAAATAAAATTAAAACAGAATTTTTAAGATAAGACTGGTGTATTTGATAAAAAATTTTAGGCACCCTCATCTTAAGCATTGCTCTTTTGGGATACGTCTTACCCGAGGAGGCCTTGTAATTGGAATTTTTACTTATTATGTTGCTAATTCTAGTGGAGCAGCCTGTCTGGATAAGAACCCTTCTTTAATTGAAGCCTGAATCAAATCTGTGTCATCAACATGCACACATCTTGGCAGGATCTCAGGGTTAAGTGTGCGCAAAGTTAGAGTATGCTCATTAGTATTGCATAAGATACTCTCGACATTTTTTTTTATCTTGGTAAAGGACATTCCTGCCATATTAATGTCACAGATTCTGCATACTTTCTAAAACATTTCGCAGCAAAGTGAGTTCACCTGATTATTTCTTGATCTTTAGCAACCTTTGAATTTTCTCCTTGTAATTATGTGTCGCCGTGATGTCAATGTGCTGGGATGTTGAAGACTTGCCACTTCAGCCTCGGTTCTTGTGTAGAAGGAAAAGAAAGTGCTGAATATAAGATGATGCATAACTTAAGAAATGTGTGTGTTTGCACTGGTCTGGTGTCAACAGGGCAGTATCCAATAACTGCAATTATAGGATCTACTAGGGTAAAACGTACACCATGAGATAACTGCTTTAAACAGTTAGATAGCAGTGCATTAGTATGTTTAGTGCATCCTAAGAGGTTCTTTGATGTTATGTTGCAATTTATTTGGTGTAACTATTTTCCTTAAACTTACTTTCTACTTTTAATTCAGTTGGTGTCTTTCTGTTTCTTCAAATGTCTTTTTACCAACTTCAAGAGAATATGCCTTAACATGTTCTTTTGAATAAAAGCAGGATATATGCACTGTAAATATACAGTCATTAGCTGGCTAACTAGTTTGTGGACTCTTTCGTGTTTTCTGAGGCTACTGCTGATAAAGCAATTAATCATATTTCCTTTTGTACATTGAAGTTATCAGATGTAATAACAGAAAAGAGTAGACAGCAAAACCTGATGTTTACATTTTAGACATTTTTGAATGGAATTGATCTCTGTTGTACAGCTGCACTGGGGATCTAAAATTGACCATTAGCCTTAATCCCTCCCCTGTGCAGTGATTGTCCAATCATAGCTTAGCAACCATAACTAGGCGCAGCAGGTTTGTGACAAGCTTCAGATTTCTCCACATGTTGAAGCAGTGAGCATGGTGCTGTAGCAAGAGTGATGCTTGTCATTTTAAGAGTGTGTAGGGTGGTGTCTGTTTTTTTCTAGCTTTTCCAAAATCAAAGATACAACAGTGAATGTGTAAGAAATGGAAAAAAAAATGGTGTGTTTATCTGCTGTAGCATAGCCTGGTTTACTATGTCACTAACAGCAACAGTAGCTTGACTGAGTTTCAACTTCTAAAGGCAATGAGCAAATCATGTCAGCTACTTAGCCGAAAAGGGTTTTGTTAGAATACATTAACAGTAACATAATTAATACAAGGACTTACTAGCTGTACACTTTAATACAAGAACAATAATGTCATTTCCATATCTTTTACAAGGATCATCAACTGCTGAGGATGGAGACTTATTGCCCGGGACATGCAGCCTTGGCATCAGCCTTTTAGCACAATACTATGCATGAAACCATCAAGTGCATCATAAAAAGACCCTTTTTACAAGACAATAAAGAGTCTGTCCTTTTACTCCACCAACTTCTGCTTAAAAATGTATCAAATCTACCAATCTGCCACGAAAGTTGTAATTTTAGTTGGGAAAATCGACAGTTGCCAGTGAGAAATCAATCAGTTGCTTCAAAATTTGATACACATTTCAAATGATAAATTTGCTAACTTTATTTGTGTAAACCATGGATCTATGAAAAGATCTAGATAAAGCACTGGGGGCCTGTTCATTCCTATGATACTTCTGAAGTGGCTCATAGAGCTTAAAGAGTTATACTTCTTGGGTATAAAATTATTCTGATCTTCCATATTCTCATGTTGAGTTCACACTGGATGCGGAACAGCTGTGAAGCACGCAGATTTTCCATGGAGCGTCGGCTGCTTGCTTTTTGGCGCCCTTGTTGAGCAATCAGACCATTCACACTGGCAGTGCCGCAGCCCCAAGCTCTACGGCTAGCTCACTATCTATAGCAATAGTTTTGGCGTCTGGTCTACTTTTTCCACGAGCCATGAGCGAATCTGGCAGGAACACACACTAAATTCTCTGTTATGAACAATGTAAAAGATACATTAGATATGATACACATGATCTGTTTATGATAAACAATAAAATTTGCATCCAGTGCTCCCACAGCATTTGTCAGTTGTGTCTAAACAGAGAGGAGAGAAAGGCAAGCAGACACACACAGACAGGAACACACATACACTCACAGTTACACAGCCAGAGACACAAAGGCAAGCAGGGACAGAGAGACAGGGACAAAGCTCTCTGTAATTAGAAAGAGGCAGAGGTAGAGAATTGCTGCTGACCGGTGCAGAGAAATGCAGTCCTGGTGTCAACAGCTAGCCAACTGCTGAATGGCAGCTGCGCGACAATTAACATATCGAGGCACTTCCGCGACCAGTGTGAACAGGATGTCAGGCCCATTGAGCAAGCACATCAACAACTTTGTGAGAGGATGACATCCAAAGGCCGTGCACCAAATTTCTGGTTTAGCCCTCTACTAACTTTAATGAGAATGAAATGATTAAATCCTGCTGCTCTTTAAGACTTGGATCCTATACTCATAGTGACACAAGTTATTGTGGAGCTTTGGATTCACAAAAAAAAATGTATCTACTGACTTACAGGCATCTATTTCACATTGCAAGTAAAGAAAAATGTCTTTTAGGTCCAGTTACCCTAATGAAATGGAATACAATAAATACATACAGTCATTAGTTAAAAAACAATTAGTTTGTCTTATGGTATGCTATGTTTTTTTGGTAACTTATACCAAACTCAAAATAAACTCTGCTCTATTAGTGCAACATCAGTTGAGATCAGCCTCTCTGTTTAAAGCTCCTTAATAAGTTATATTACATTTTATCTTCCCTAGTAAGAAATTAACAAGCATAGCCCATGATCATCTCTCTGGTTGATCGAGTGTAGTATAAATTTATTGAGACCACAAATGTCTTCAGTTCCTCTCAAGATCAGCCTTTCAGCTCTCTGATATGCACGTGATATGAGCTCCGCTTGGGCTGTAATTACAGTAATCATAAGGGCAACGGAGGGAGAGGGTTGTAACTATGCCCCTGATAGTTTCAACATCGAGTCTCAACTCCTGTAATTATGGCTTAGACTGCTGTTAACTGAGCTGCATTTACCCAAAGGAGTGAAAAAGGGGCACCAAACAAGAGGAAGTCACTTTAAAGACTCATAATCATCATATGAAAAAGAAAGTGATTTTAAGTTTTTTTATAATTATACATGTTAGAATTACATCTGTTGATGTATACCTTTTTAGATAGAGTAGTATGAAATAGAAGCCAGAAAAGGGCAAGAGGGTAACATTTTTTATAGGTGACACAGGGCTCTAATGCAGAAAAAGAAAACTGGTATTTTTCAACCTGGACCCTATTTTCCTTTGTGCACAGTTGTGCACCATCAATTTACATCCTCTAAAAGCTTCTGAAGTATCTGACATCATTATGGAAAGAACTCTCAAAAGAAATTAAATGTTTCTGTACCTTTCGCTGGTCTGTTAGTTATTGTGACTAAGTCTCACTTGAGGAGAGGTCTCATTGTGAAATCTCGTGAGAGATAACATGTAGCAGGCAAACATTGGTAGAAACATTAGAGTGAGAGGAGTGCAGGGAAGATTTCAGAACAAGACTTTTCCTTGAGTGTGTTTGGTTACACACACAAAAAAACAGCCAGATCAACAAAAGATAAGGAAAAACACAATTTCTCTATAGAGAAATTTAGTGTTTTTTTTCTCTGTCAGACACACTAACAACAATCCGGGCCTAGTACCCTTGGGGCAGGTGTCCACCAAGCACATTTTACTCAGGACTGCTGTCTTTTTCCATTGTTCCCTGATGAGCAGGCGTCTGTGGCTGCATGTGGCCGCCTGGGGAAAAAGCACTGCACCCAGCGTCTTCTTTCAGGGCACTCCGCTTTATTTGTGCGTCCTCTCCTGGCCATTTGAGTTGAAAATCTTGGAACTTTTCAAAAAGGTGCTGGTGATGTCACCACCACCTTAGCTCGGGTGCTGTCACAACAAAGACTGAGAGGACTGTCTGTGAGAGCAGATCGGCACAGGCCCTTATTGGACGTAAAGTGATGGTGCACAATTGCCCGAATGGTTACATTGCAGACTGTTTCACCGCTGTGGCTGCAATGACCTCTCTCAATACCAGACCAATTTTAAAAACATTTGTCTCCATTAGTCACTTAGACACAAAAACCTCACAAAATATTTAAGTTTCCCCTTAACTTGAAGATAATTTCTTATTTGTTTGTCAACCATAGTAAGGGTTTGGATCTGATTTAGGAAATGAGCCATTAGAGATGAATAGTTCCTAAGTCAGCGTTCATATCCTACTTTAAGATAAGAAAAGTGTATTACAAAAGCATCCAAGCCTCCCACCATCTTAAATAAAGACTTCTAACTTTAGGAAAACTGTTAAACTATTCTAACTTTTACTTTTCTGGCAGGTAGAGTAAGCTTACTTATTTAATCCATATGGATGCTCATTCATTGCTTTTACACACCCAACAAACTGTCAACAGGCACAGCTGTTGACTAAGAGGCTTATGACAAAATGCTCTTTAGTAAACACAAACTACTGCCAAATACTGCCCTAGTATGTTTGTCCTTTTTATCTGTAAAATGTATCTGACAACCATCTTATACTTTTTTCTTTTTTTTTTTTGCCTTTTCTTTTGTGGAGTATTAGCCATTTTAATGACAGTGATTACCTCCACCCCACCAAAACACAAAATCCGCCTGATACTATTTTGCAGGGGCACTGTCTCTGCATCATAAGCTGAGCACCACCCCAGTGAATTGTGATTAGTTTATAGAAATAAAAACAAGCCAGAGCATTTCAGACATGCTTCCAGACCTTTCTCTAGCTTTGAGTAGGCCGACTTGGCGACCTGGGGCTCTCCCGGTTGTGGTGAAAATGACAATGCACTTTTTTTTTTTTTTTTTTGCAAAAGACAATTTACAAACAGAAATGGCTGTCATAGCAAATATCTCAGCCTGCTATGTCATGTAATTTAACCAAGGTGGCAACAGCAATTTGGGCTGCCTGAGTGTCTGCTATCATAGCCCACTCTCTTTCTTCCATTTTAGCACTGTTGTAAATTTCCCCAAAAAGAGCATTTTTGGATTTCTCTACAGATGTTGCCAACACCTCTAACTCATCTGTCTTGAAGTTAAGTGGTGGCTACTGCTTTTACTCCATTTCTGTGTTTCAGGATGTTTCAATGAGCAGTTATAAAGTTTTTTAGTTTGACACGTTGGGAAAAGTAGCATCAGTTTCTAGGTAGAAGACATTAAAGTTGATGAGCGATTTTGGATTGAGTATTTGAATTTCCTAACCTAAGATAGGATGAAGTAAGATATAATAGGCTTCAAAGTTAGCTAGGAGTTGCTTCTGTAATACCAAATTGGAAAAATTCCTATCCTAGACTCTCTCTCCTACCTCAAGACTTTGGCTATAGAAAGTTTCTGTTTTACAGCCCCTGGTGCTTACCTGTCACTGTCAGTGCATAGACATCTTATTACCAACAACAGGATGAATTCACTTTCCTGACAAACATAAGCTCAATTGAATTATCCACAGAATGTGCCCACACCACATAAAACACAACTGACACATCCTAAAGCACATATTCAAAGAAAGTGACAGAAAACTCATTACAACATCACACAGACTCAAACAGCCTAACATCTTCCTAAGTCCAAGCAGAAAGCATCACATATTTACCCTGCTGCTGGTTTAAGCGATTCACATCCATCATCAGTGGACTTTCTTTATTTCCAGCCCATCAGCTCTGACAACCCCCTCCCTGCTTCAAACATGGAACACGCAGCGTCACAACTAATGACTTTGCTGGCAGTCTCGTGGCTCACTGTTTGCTTTGTTTGTGTTGACGCGTATATATTTAGTGGGTGTCATCTTTAATTTGGCCCCTGGTGGAAACGGCGATGTGAAATATGAAATGGTGGTATGCATGTGTAGGTGTGTGCCCACAGCATTTCTCATCTTTTAATATGGCATCTGTTCCAGATAAATTTTGCTACTGAGCCTCAGTGTATCATCCACATAAATGCTAATGTAAGCTGAAAAAAGGTTTTAACACGAGCAGAAACAACATCAGCTGCTGGCAGACGGCCCCTTTAGCTCGACAATGCACAATAACTTCAAAAAATGCCTTTCTGTGTTTTGTATGATTAATGATCAATGGGACGTTATATCAATGAGAGGAAGTAACATTTTCTCTGCAGGATTTTCCCGACCTTTGCAGCTGTGATCATATTTCAGATCAAATTTTTCACGTGTGATCAAAAGCTGAAGCCTTTAAATAAAAGCTGAAAACGTGCAAAAATGGCATTTACTCTAAAAGTGGGTTTGTGTGTGAGTGTGACTGCATGTGGGTGTGTTATACGGGCACCTGCCACCTACTCACAGTGGCTAGCACAAAGTGCAAGTGTCTGCACAAAGCTCCATCCCACTGGTGTTGTAACTAAACTCCCAAAAGAGACTGCTCCCAAACATCCACATTATTCACAGTTAAGCTAGTTCTGTTCAGTGCAGCCATGCACATCATTTGTTGTTTATCCACCAAGGTGCAAACATATTAAGAAGAATTAAGGTTTGCTAGGCACCTGTTTGCTGTCACTAACGTGATTACTTCATGTCCCAGGGAACAGCATGGCACTATTAAGCACAAAAGCCAGTTTGAGCATAGCTGAAAACGCATTAGATCCCCTTATCTACTGCTTCATTTCATCTTAAAAAAAAAACAAACAAAAAAACACACACAATCAGTTGCAAATGTCATATCATGACTGCTAATAACTGGAGCTGAATCTTAAATGTAGCTAGAATGAGTGTGATACTGGAGATACTGCAAAGGAATCATAACCTGGCATTTCCAGATCATAAAAAAGAGTTATAATGAATGACAATGATAAAAAACCCGGAAATCTACCGTACATAAAATCAATGCAATTCAACCTTAAATCTAAAAATTGATTTTTTAGCCATTAGCTGTGAAGACTAAAGGAAGATATGTCTGGTGAATTTTAAGTTTGCAGTTGAATTGCTCTGACGTCAGACTCCTGGAGTCTATTAAGTCTCCCTTCCTCCCCCGATCAATACGTCCTCCAGGTGCAGAATATAATGTGTAATCATAAAACACAAATTCCAGTCATCATTGTGATCATGATGAGAGTAACACAGTGCCGTTAGCAGTCACTGTGTAATTACCCGGCTGGCACAGACCATAAGGGAAAACTAAACTATGCAAATATTTCATTTTCTCACAAAGACTCCTTGGGGATCCGTTGTGTACATTGCAGGATATCTGCCAGGATCATGCCACACCACGATAAAGCGGAATACATATCAGTAGCCCCAGCTTTAGCTAGTTTATACAGAATAGACCTCGGAGTTGCTAAACTGAACCTGTGGGGAAAAACCAAAAGGCAGCACTGACACATAAACTTAAATGCCAAGAGGCACTGTAGAGGCTGCCACCCCTTACTATAATGAACAAAGCCTTGTGTACCGGGTTTGACAGTGTGAGTGACAGCTTCATAATTTCCAGCATAGTGTAATACTATAAAAGGTTTGCCTCTCCAGATCGGTTTTAAACACTGAAGCGGAAAGGCCTCTGGGGCCACGTTAGTGATTTGCATGCAGCTCTTGCTCCAGAAGCATCTCATATTCCTCAATGGCAGCGATGTATTCATTGATTTAATCAAAAACAGATGAAAGATCGAAACTGAACTGAATGATAGTCATCAGAGGCAACCAGGGGTAACGCTGCAGAAATATATTGCTGAAATGTAAAGACAATGACACAGAGTAGATATCCAGAGCTCTCCGTCAATGCAACAATAAAAACCTCAGGACCAGGGATGCAGAGCTACTGTGATTATTTTCATTGCTGACTGATGTAAGAACTACTTTTTTTTGGGGGGGGGTTCGCAAAATGTTAACAATACTAGCTAATAACAATGCATTATGCTGTATTTTGCACATACAAACACTGAAGCAACTTCTCCACAGACAATTGGACAGTACAAAGTGCATGACTGTTTTAATGACACACAAATAAGACTGAAGTGATAATAAACAGTGTATTATTATAGCTTTCACTACTGTTTATGCACTGGGCAGCCAGTACAAATGGAACACACTATGATATTACTGTCCACCACCCATGTCAGCATAGCTTGTCAGGAAGGGACCTAAAATAACGCTCCAAAACTAAGCAAAATTTTGGCAAAGGAACAACTAGCATGGCTTTTTTTTCAAAAGGGTCCCTTCCGGAACTCTCAGCTTAAAATCTTTAAATTGAATGGGTTTATACGGGTAACCATGGGTCTCCCCAAAATTTGAGAAGACTTGTTCTCAGTAAATGTTTTGTATCCTTACCATCAATCTCCCTGTCCTCTCTGCCTGTGCACATCAGACAATTAGTAACATAAACTGTAAAATAAGAAACTAAAGTATATCTGTATTCAACTAGCTTTTATAATTCAACAGGCATAGGCAAATTACTGAAATTCAGTTATGACTTTTGGTTTTGGTGTACCATCGCTGGATTTTCAGTAGCCCCCTTTGTTCCACCCCTATGAAATTTTTTTGGGTGCGCAACTGCAAAGAGCAGAAGCAATTAAAATCACATGAAACCGAAAAGGTCCCCATATTGGAGGAGCTGAAAAACTACAGTATATTGGTATTTATACTCAATAAATTACAATAATCTCCTTAACAATTGGTTTATCTCCCATCAGTGGACTAACTGATTAACCACCTATTTGTCTCAGGACTAAAAAAGGATCTAGTAACTTAACCCTTTGTATATAGTATCTGCTATTGAGTGTGCTCTGCTTAGAAAGGTTTAGACAACTGCATGTGAAATAATAGACAACGTTTTCTCGTCTTCTGAGTGTTGCTGCAGAGACAGCCTGTATGAAGTTTCAGCACCAGTGAGTGGACAGCTCCACACCCACACCACAAGAGGACCACCAGCAACATAGTGATTTTCCAATTAATCATAAACTACTTTGAACGGAGTTGTCAGCTTTAGTCACTGTCATTCAATCTTCCCCTGATTACAAGACTAAAAATCGCTGCACATGCGATTCACCTACCATCAAATTTACTTAAGTGTGAGATAAACCAAGTAGTGACAGAAACATGAAGACGGTATTAAATTAAGACAGGAGAGAGACAGTCCGTGGTGGGGGACGAATAGGTCATGCCACGGGGACATATTCATGCTCCTGCGGGACTATTACGGCACAAGCGGAATCATCTTTAAGTGTTAAGCATCGCCATGTATATAAAAAAAAAACAATCAATAGCTTTTGATAAAATGATCGCCTCGCCTAATGCACTTGCATTTATCGTACAGATAAAGGAGAAGATCCACAAGTGGGCGATAATAAATAATAAAATGAGATAAGCCACAATATGAATTGTTGTGTTTCAACATAAACCCGACTTCAGTACATAAAATGAACGCAATGCTATTCTGAGAAAGTAAAGATGCTTGCTCGTTGTTCCCCCGTATTGCATGGCACATACACTTACTTTCCTTTTTCTCGTCTTCTTATTAATATGGTACGCAAAATTGCATTGAAATGATCGCAATGTCACGTTTTCTCGCTTTTAGGGAAAATATATTCCCTATAAAACATCACTCAAGTATCTACACGCATGAACAGGGTCTCTCTGTAAATTCGTCATAGGCTGCATAATCTACCTAAGACTGCGTCCTAAAAACTCCCAAGTTTTAGAACTGATTACTTGTTTTAGCCCACCTTTGTGGCGGCGCGCTGCAGACTAAACCCCGCTGGCTGTTCATAGCTTTTTGTAGTTATTATTATGATAATAAGTGCAAATAGGTGCATTAAACGTGCACCGAAGCGTAGAGCATTCCGTGTGTTTGCGAGGCTTTTTAAATCTTGTTTTACGATGTTAGTATTAGTGATGGTTAGTATGGCAACGTAAAATTGTGGGACTTTTAAGTGAAGTTTGGCGTGACAGCCCCCATAAGAGAAACTGGCACGTACCTGGGCGAGTGATACTGTAGAAAAACAGGCTTGAGGTCCTCAAACCCAAGCATAATACGCCCGTTAATGATGACAGAAACGCTGTGATATTAAACAAGTGGCAGAAAGCGCTGAGAAAATAATATAAAATACATTTTTAAAAAAACTCACCATGGAAGGGTATAATCCGAAGATGGTGAGGGAGAGGACGGGATACAGGACGCTCAACAGGACCCGCATGGTTACGGGTTCCGGGCAGCAGCCACTTTTCTCCAAGGTGCAGTCCTTTCACATGTAGCTCCTTTCCTCTCGTTCACCTAACCGTGTCTCTACTGTTGGCCGGGCACAGACAGAGCGCTCCGACGGCGGCACAGGGAGCACACGTTCACCGGCATCACAGCCACCGCTCCCCCCCGGTGCTCCGACTGAAGGCAGCGCAGAGGAGAAAAGTTTTGAGCCAGGGGGGAAATATTCAAATATTTCTGTTCCAGCAGACTGCAGGGGAGGCGCACCAAGGATGTGACATCACTTGATGGCTTTAGGGTCTATCCATCCATCTATCCATCCATCCATCTATCTCTCTGTATCTGACAGGTTATCAGGATTTTAATGACCTTCATATTCACCTTTAAATTTTGTCAATTTGTCTCATGACGAAAAAATAAAAACGAAAGAGATGCTCTTGTACATTCAGAGCGTCTTACTGTCATCATGCACTCAAGATTCTGCCAAAAACTATAGTTGTGTGTGTGTCCTTCTCGTGACAGTTTGACATTTTAGTTTCCACTCAAATTGCCACGCATGGATGATAGTGATGGCAACACTCCTCTGGTAAGGAACTAATGGGCTGCATTCCATTAAAACAAAGAATTTCTTTCTGTTTTTCAGTGTGTGCCCATGTGCGAATAGTTGCACAAAGGATTTGCTATTTGTTGTCATATGAACTTGGCCTTCGCACTCCAAAAGGTGTCTATCAATACTTATGTAAAAATGGCCATAGTGCTGGCATAGATCTAGAGCAGGCTATGAGGTGTTTTTCTCAATTTACATTTGTATACAATGCATTAACCTTCAAGGTCATCAGGAAAAAACAAGCAGATGTGAAACAGGCATAGCGACAACAAACCCCATTGCTGATAAGACTATGATTCCTCACATTTTCATGAAAAAGGAGAGGGGAAGCAATCAGGGGAGCCTGTTTTTTTTTTACGACTCAAATTCAGAGTGAGAGCGGAGAGGTTTTTATTTACAAGGCTGACGGGGGCTCTGCACACAACTGTGGTTACCTTCATATAGTTTCATGAATATCTCATGCCTGAGATATTCATGAAACTATTCATCAGTGAAGCAGCAGTGGAGAGATGAGATGCCAGTGCAGGGTAGTGTGAAGATGCTGCCTCCTAGAAAAGCAGCGGGACAATGCCATGAGACGCAGTGCTGCTGGCAGTTGTAGTCAGTTGAAGTCTTGATAATCTGGTCATCAGCTCTGTGTCACTTTGCTCTGAGGGCTCTCATCTAGTGTCATAAAGAAGAATCTCTCCACAGCGAGATCTGTTTTCAAGGCTCTGAATCTGTTGTATGTTACCACAACAGCAATGCATTTCTCACCTTGTAGCTCCTTATATTCTGACATGTCTTTGAAAACACAAAGGTTGGTTTTCTGTGTGCTTCTGTTGATCCTCTTGAGATTACTGACGTGGAAATCATTAGAAATACATAAAGATAACAGCAATAGATCAATGGAAGACTATTTTTTGTGATGTGTTTATGTGTACTTGTATACTCTCAAGATGCACTTTGAGCACAGACCGTTGATGTGGAGAGAGAATAAGTAACTACAGTTACATCAAAATTAGAAATCAAGAACTTCTGAATCTAAAGACATTTTGAAGTAGAAGGATCCTCAGAAAAGACCTCCGCCAAGGCCAAATGCCTTATCCTGCAATGTTAGTGTAAGTGAAATAATAATCCCTTTACCGACCCCATGATTCTGATCTGCTCCAAATTTTTATGGGTTCTTCCTTGGCCAATCCTACACCTCTCCACTATGTTACAAGTAAATCGAGCTGGTATTTTTCCTTAATCCTGCTAAAAGCCAAACAAACCAGGAACAAACAGGATACACAACCTACATGGAGACTGTAACAAAATGCAGCTAAATGTGTTATATGCTTAAGAATGTACATGAAAAGAATTCTGTAAATGCAAAAATACCCCCAAGAGAATGAATCCCATATACTTTGGTAAACCCCTGACCTTCCCTTTATTGCCACCTGCAGGTAAATATTTTTGTCTTTAAGTAAAATTTCTCAGAAAGTACTGAAGAGATTGTTATGAAAGTAAAACCTCGCAGAGCTGCTAGCATGGCTGTAGGCTCTTTGCCTTGTTGAATAGGCAAGACAGATGCTTTTTGTATTAAAATGCCAAAATGTTGTCAGAAAAAAATAATACAGTCTTTCTTTCTTTCGGTTCAGCTCAAGTCAGTCTGTGTGCCAAATAGGATGAAATCATGTAGAGGAGCAGTACCGGGCCTAACATAGTCAGTGCCCTGGGCAAGCATCACCTGGTGCCCCATCCACTCCATCAAATACAATGCATTTATTAGCAATATAAATAAACAACTTAGCTAACAAACAATAATAATAAATATATAACAAACAATAAAAGAATATGGTATGGGCAAATTTGCCAATTTCGTCGTTCGGATGGCTTTTGACTTTTTATTTTCTCTTAAATTTACTTCACATACAATCCATTCCACCATACCAATCATTGCTCTTGAATGTTATAACTATGAGGATCACTCACTAATGACCACATTTCAGGGCTACTGTGTAAGATTTCGGGGGTTTTAGCGGGATCCAGTGGTAAGGACTGCAGATTGCAACAAGCTGAAACTCCTCCCGGTTAGTATCCCTTCATTGTTCATTGTTCAGGAGGTTCATTGAGTGAGCCCAATTATCCGTAAAGGTCTCTTCCTCTCCAAACAAACAGGCCCAGTTATTCAAACCGCTAAAAACCCTGAATAAAGCAGTTTCAGGTTACAAATCATCCACCTGTGTCCCCAGTAGGAAGATCCGCTACTGTAAGATGAGCAGGTTAAGGAATCAAAAAGGCTAGTAGACAAAAAGTCCTTCTTACATGTTAAGTGTCAATTGGAGGTGTGCTGGAGGACTAATTGTTCTCAGAAACACTCAACTTGTGTCTAGCTCTGCTCACAGATACCCAAAGTTGGTGTGGGAGTAACAGACTGAAGTGGTAAACAGGCTATCTTTTACTGCACTCTGTGATTATGTGAAACCTGGAACCATCAAAACTCAGGGAAACCTTTTCCATGAGTAAGATCCACTCAGCCTTCACATGCAGTGGGTGGGGGGGGCATATTTTTTCTAAATACTCTAATTAAGCAGGACTGTTTTCCGCATTTTGTTATTCATCCACGCAGTGGAGTGTTTTGAGCAGTCTGCTGTTTCAGGTGGCATGCTGTGTGCAGACTGCAACAGTGTTCCCTCCGCAGCAGATAGAACAAATCTCCTGTCATAGTTTAAAGCAACAGGGAATGAAACTGCTTTTCAATACACCACTTTGAGCACTGCTTACCAATGAGCTCTACAGAGCCATCCACAGACCCATTTGTTTGAGGAGGAAACTTTGACATGAAAAGGAAACCGGCTTACAGCCATGTTTGCATTTTAATTAGACAAGTGTGACCTCTAGTTTTTGGATGAAATGATAAAAGGATTTAATTCTATAAAGCAGATTAGCGAAAAAATAGCCCAGGACTGATGCAATACCAATGCACCCCAATATAATGGAGTCTTAATGGGGCAGGTTTCAATAGAGCTAGTTCAGATGGTTAAGTAGGAGTAATTAAAATTAAACAGACCATCTACTGGAGCAGACTAATAGGCTTATTTCTATATTCTTTTAGATGATCATGTTTGTGAAGTGCAGGTTCTGCTGTTTGTCATGTGTAATTCTGTTAACATATATCTGTATATAATGACTTTGCATTATTGAATGGTGATATTTATTTTGCTAATTGAAAGCCTCTATCTCATCTCTGCTCTCTTACACCTCAAACAGGTCAGATTCTCGCTTTGTCTTTCCTCCTCATCTGCCTCTTTTCAGGTGTCCTTGAGAGCTATCGGTTTCTTTTAGATTCATCAAAGGCTCTCTGCAACATAGAACAGAACCATGATCATGCATCAATTTATTTAAAAAGATGCTGACACAACACCCAATTCTGTACACACATGTTAAGATGTTTGCTGTTGTCTGTGTGTTTCGCTCTGACCACCAGAAGAAAATGTTGGCATTGTACATTTCTGCAAACCACGGATGTGTTATATTTTTGAGTGATGTCAGCGCGGACGTTTGCAGTCACCTCTCAGTCAGCTCCATTAAACCTGCTCAGAATTTAGGCTCTGATGTCTATTTTGCCACTTTTGGTGGTCAATCATCAGAATGAAGAAATCAACTCAATAGTCTATAAACTCTCCTTTTGCCGACTGTTAATAAGCAGCTAGCTGGCTAGTCAGTAAGGTAGAGGTTTTCAAAATTAAACAGTAGTAAACATTGAGAAAAAGATGAGCACCAGCTGAATTAGCCTCCTGCTAGCAATTGTACCGGCACTGGAAAATAAATTAGACAACCTCCGAGCCGTATCGGTTTCCAGTTGGATAACAGGAACTGTAGTATCCTTTTATTCACTGAAACTTGGCTAAATCCTCCACAGCACCATTTAACCCTGTGACTCTCTATATGCCGATCTGACAAAACAGAGGACTCTGGCAAGAACAGGAGCGGAGGCGAGTGCTTATGGTAAATAAAGACCAGTGGGTTGTGAGAATGTGAGTGGCTGTCCTGCTCCTACTGTGCGTCACTGCAACATGCTTTTAAGGTGGCTGCAGAGCTGCACTGCACATGTGCAGGGAGAGCGACTCTATGACCGTTTTGTTGGGGCTGGGATGTGTGGACAGTTAAATCATGTCACAACCAGAAACCATGGATTACCAGAACCATCCGGACACATGGACAATAAAAAAAGCTGCCATCGATGTAAGAAGTGACGTGGCACCAAAACCAGGTGTTTAAGCCAAGACATGATCTTTTCCAAATGCAAGTGATAAAACACATTAACCATAGCATTGTACAAATGTAAAGAACCATACAGTTTCAACATATCAGCTACATAATAATATACAAATGTAGCAGATCTTTGGTTTGCAGAGATGTTTAACAATTATTCAGGCAACTGGGTTGTGTATTTACCTGATTAGCAGACATGAGCAGGTGGTAAAAGATCCATGCATCACTCAAAGACAAGCATGAGTGTGTTGCGAATGAATGTGACATGTGCATGTTCATCCGCATTCAATTTCCCAGAGGTCGTCTAATGAGTAGTCTGGGGAGAAGAAATGTGTCACGACGTGGTCAGTCAGAGTCTCGGTAAACAAGATTCACCAATACCAGTCACAGTGTTGTCTTCCAATGGCTGTCGCCCAAAGTGTAGAACTCCCTGTAGAATTAGCCAAGCATGAAGGACTCTTAATTGTAATTCATTATCTCTTGAGTTCATGAGAACAACACATAAGGCTGAGTGGAAGCATGAGCAGCAGTCAAAATACAATTGTTGTCACTGCAAGCTTTGCCTTTCGTTCGTCCAATGAATTTCAACAAGTTTAAACTCCAACACTTGACAGTCACGCTAATGAGCTCTGTGACTCTTTAATGAATCTTTACATATCCCCTGAGGTTGCCAGCATTTCTGAGGAGACTTTAAGGAACCACATGGTGAACGCGGTCATTAAAGAAAGGCTCCTGTTCACTGTGTTATTGAATGCTCCAGTTTTTGCTTGTTAAAGTTAAGGTTGCTAACCTCATCTTTACATAGCAGACACATCAAAGAATGCCACAGTGAGTGAAAAGCTCAGGCAGTTGATCTTGGGCGCTGACCTAATGGTTCACAAACACATTGTGACTGACAATCTACAATAAATTATGTGCATGTTTTGTTACTGATAGTGGTTTAGCTGGTCATTGAAGGAGGGTTTCATTGCAGGTCTTCCTGATATTCTATAATCCATCCCAAACATCTCTCGAATATTTTTTTCTGGTCTGCTGAAGTTAGACTGATGACTTATACATGTGACGGATGTGTTATACTGCAGCGTCATCGGCAAAACAAATTCTGCCATTTCTTTAATAACAGTTGATGAAAAAATCCCAAAGTCCAAAAAGTCACATGTAAGAACAAATATTCAGACGTTTATCTTGCTCAGTTTTGAATGTCACTGTTTTCATCCCGTTCTTCTGTCAACAGTGGCAAATCTCAAAGAACACACACATCTGCACAGCATCTGAGAGCTACAGCAACAATCAACCTGACTGTACTGTGCCAAATCCTTAACAAAGCCAGACAAGGAGGAGGAACAATAACTCCAGTATTCCACTGAAGCCTCGTCACAATCAAATCACTTCTTATACAAGCACTAGTCCATACCGGGGGACATGAGCACCGCAACTGCAAGCAGACCTCAGAGGATGTGCGTGCAATCACCTTGTGCAGACCCACAGACATATATTGGTGCAGACTTTACCAAAATGCAAATAAACTGGCTAAAAAATGTGCTTTGTAACAACACATCCATAATAACACCTCCTCATATCCCGACAGTAGCTTAAATGCAAAAGGGCCACCACAGACAGACTGTCTGAAAGCATCCACAAAAAACAACAACAAAAGAAAGAAAAAAAAAAAACACCACAGAAATATATTTGGACATAAAAAAAGTTTTCAAAGATGTAAAGTATAAGCAAACAGTGACATGTAAAGTGTTCAAGGAGCATGGGGTATGAGTATTGTGTACACACACACACACACACACACACACAAATGTGGGAAAAACACATTCCTCATGACATTATGGCCAAAATGAAGCATGACTTAAGAGTTCCTTAAGGATGCCCTTTCAGATGAGTAAGGGTCTCATCTGCTCAACGCTTTTGGCAAAAGGTCAAGCCAGAGCAGCTCTTGTTCAAACCAGAGGGACATTTGAGGCAACCAAAGAAGCACCTGGGGACACTTAGGTGGTTTAATTTGAGGTTTGCACTTGAGTGGCCTGAGTGCAACTCTGTTGTGACACAGAGCATGCCAATATCCCAATAGGGAGCATACCCTTGTAACATTTCTCCCACTTAAAGCAAAAAGTGCAAGAGGCATCTTTCCTTTGAGTAACATTCAAAAGTAATGTGCTGTAGATTGTAATCATGGAACAAAAAGCAGAGCACAGATGAAAGTCTACCTGGCATCTGACACCCTTCAAACACAATTTCTGACACCTACAGATAACAAAGAATAAGGCAATGAAAGTGGTGCACAGGCTCTCATTTTACATCATAACAGCACTCAGGTCATGAGCCAACAACATCAAGCACAAGCACTGAAAATGCATTAAGACAATAATGAACAATCATTGCTGCAGAAAGCCGCACACACAAAGAGAGGTCCTAGCACTGGCACTAAACATGTATGTATATTTAAGATAAATATGTAAAAAATATATGTATTATTAAGTATATAATAGTCTTGTTATACCATATGTAACTGATTACACTCCAGTTTCTTGAGCTCGTCTTCTGCCAACATAAAGAGACAACCCGACATTAACTTGCCATCCACAGCTCCTAGAGAAAGATATGCATGTGTTTCATGTTTTTCATGTCAAAGCTTAACAACATTGAAAGACCAATCTCCAATTTATATTAAAATTGTCCCATTACTGCTTACTCTCCTTCCCCTTTCCTCTCTTCTCAGTCTTCTCTCCTCCAGAATTGCATTTCTGCCCTTTTCCTCGACTCATCTAAAAAAAAAAAAAAACGTTATGTGATATTGCTGTATCGTCCTTCCTCTGTCATTCCTGCTGCTGTGTTATTCCTTTTTTATTCTTTCCCTTGCTCTTTTTTTGGCATTTGTTGCTCAGCAACATCAAGTGGTATTTGGTGGTACAGAAAAAAATAGAGGTGAAGAAACAGCGTACTCAACATGAGGGGATCTTTTGTTATTCTGCAGTATCTGGCAGGTCTAAAAACACAATTTTGCCATAATTGATTTTTAAAATAATACATTTGATTTTAATGGAGCGAATTAATGGTACCCTGTTTTGATCACGTGTGTTGCTATAGGGCACCACCCTGCATATTTTTTATTCTTTGTGCAAGGATTTCCAGGCACAGGGAGATATGTTTGTGAGGCCTTCTGTGTCCTGCCTTTTTTTTCATTTCTAATTAGACCTGCCAAGGTTAGAGGAGGGTGGAAACATGCTGCAATTAGCCACTGTGACTTTGTATATAAGAATGGGTGCCCTCCAAAACATGGTTTCCAATGGCACATTCCTGTTTTGATATGTTTGGCCCTGTGCAGTATGTTAACCAAGGCCCAATCCAGCCTGTTCTCATTCCGAACTCATAAAATAGCACCACTTTGTGAGTGCTTTTGATGTAAGTGTGCATGCAACCTTGAAGTCAGGTGTTCACTTCCCATCTGAATTGATTTTTTTTCTACACCATACCATGTTCCTCCCTCCCCCAATCCTAACCATCCATTCCCTTTTTGCCTGAACCAAATCATCCAGCCAGCATGTGAGTTAGTAGACGGTTTGGCATTGGTTGCCCTGTACTGTTGTTGCCAAACATAACCACGTGCCGCGTCATTCCACTATTTGCCGTTGTTGACATCATGGTTGTGTCATCCTGGAATGTAAACAGGAGATGCAGAAGGATACCTAACTCGTGCTATGTTGACATGCAAGTGGCAACATCTGACAAGTTGGGATGAGAATGTGTTGCCCAATCCCAATGCAACTCCTGCCCCTGCTACATAGCTCTTAACCCTCTGTTTTGTGCATGACATCTAGGGGCAGGATGTACAGACTTCTTGATGGGATAGAGGGGTGGATGAAGCATTATAATGCCTGAGCTGTACGAGCAACATAAGAAACCAGCATATGTATTTTCTGTGTCAATAAAGATTCATAAATGACGATAACCATAGTTTTTCCTTCGTTTAATGTATAATTCTTTCAAGCATAACAAATAAGATTGCTAATATGCCAATGTCACGGTAGCTTACTAGCTAGCTATTTAACATTACATTGTTATTGTTAATTTTAGTGTTATATGACCCACTGTGCTGGCATATGATGCCAATGTTAACTTAAGTCTAGCAGTGAAGTTGTTGCACTTGTTACAGCTTCTCTAATATCAGTTTAGACTGGCAAGAAGTCAGAGCACAGGTAGCCTACAAAGAACTGCTAGTGGCCTGGTAACAAAGCAGTGTTCTTTTTTCTTTGTTGACTTGTTAGATCGAATGGCAGTGTGACAGTAAGCAAGCATCCTGACAGCCTCAAAACACTGCCTGTGGTGCAAGCAAGAGAAATCACCACGGCAGAGAATGGCATATTCGCAAAGTTCGGCATCACTCGTCGTCACTGTTAATGTGAATGCCGGCTTACAGCTGACATATCAGGGTCCTGAAGAGATGACCTATTTCACAGGGAAGGCTTTCAATCACTACCCCTTATAACACTGTCCCTAACAAGGGTTAGGGGTAAAATCACAAAATAGGACTGGGCCTATATACCATGTCTCCAAGGATCATAAACAATACTGACGCATTAAACCGTATTTCACTATTTGGCTTGTTGAGGCTGAACACAAACTGCACTGTGCTTTCAACTCTTGACAGCTGTGAAAACATCACATCTCTACCACATGCAAATTCAACATAACAAGTGACACATTTGCTTGGCCAAATGGAGGAAATGATAAAGATGCAATTTGTCCCTAATGGGCCACACAAAGCTAACTGGAGGAGGACATCGGTCAGGCACTGTCTTCACCTGCCCACACAATTCTGAAAAGAGGTCTCATCCTCTAGTGATCAAAATCACCTGTGTTGTTTATCAGCTGTGCTCAAGGCCCTTTCACATAAATACAATATGCCTCTTTCAAGAACTAAAAAGCACAGGTGTAGCTTTTAAACTGAGCGATGGCTGAATTCCATGTACCTGTGTCAGCTCAGGGTTTTGGTATTGTGCTGATAAAAGTGAGTCCTTCAGTTTCTTATTTAAATCTGTGCTTTACCTAATGTGACATGCCAAAATGTCGACTTTTGGTTTGGCAAGCAGCACTGAATGAAAACACACAGGGAACCTGTCGTTAAAAGTAACAAACTTTTTTCATAATAGTCTCCTTGACATGGTGTTGCTTCTTGAAATGAAGCTCAAGAACTTTCAGCAACAACATGCGGATCACAATGCACACAGCTAATTACAATGTACAGTGCACCAATTATCTCTTATATAATTGCCTCTTGAATGCTGCATGTTGAGTGGCCTCTGGAGTATGACTCCTTTATTTGAACCCAATATAGATCTCTTTATTATCCTCCGCTATGAAATATGCCTTTGCTTGTTAGTCACTTTTGATATCTAAGAAAGTACTGTCCAAGTTGCGATCTGACTTGGAAGTGTAATGCATTCTGCCTATGCGTCTGGCACTTACAAGGATTATGCTAATTTTGCCAAAGGGTTCGCACAATTAACTGAAAACCAAACAAGCCTTTCTCCTTTCTACTTCAAGCTACTGTAATGAATTTATGTGTATGTTTGGGAGGAAACACAGGATTCTCCCTGTGGATTTCCTAGACATAAAGATCTGTACTGCAATGCAATGCACAGTAATTGCTATCACATAAGAAGAACTGTGCATGTGAAAAGATATACATTGCTCTAAGCGTGAAAATAACTGTGTTAATGTAAAATTTAATTAGTCAATGCTTTAATCACTATCGTTCACTGAATGAATTATTAAGGACCTCATTCTGAAGGCTTTTGCATAATGTGCACCCAGCCAACCAACCTGGGATTGCCCCCTCAATTTGAACCTTGAAAAGGTGGCAGGCATTATTGGTGGGGGGTCTGACATTGACAGGAGACTTGGTCATGAGGGCCACTTGCAAGATGGCTTTTCCCCCACAAGACATGTGTGTTAATAGCACCACCAGCCTTCAGCCTCTGAAATACCAAAGGGCTGAATCAACACTAATCTCGATACACAGATACCAGATACCCACTGGCTCAACATATTCTCCTAACTCTTCAAACACTGGCGCTTAGTCAGAGGGCCTATGCGTCACAACACTCGAGGTGCCCTTCAGTGTTAGTTTTGGACGTGTTAGAAATAATGCATAAGTCTCACTTGTTGCATGCATACAATTTCTTTTCAAATTCAACTTCCCACATAAGTTCACTTAGTGTTAAGGTTTACTCCATTTGGATAAGGCAACAACAGTTCTTGGTTAAGTTTAGTTAAAAAAAAAAATCATGGTTTGGGTTGAGTGTATTTGTTAGTAACATAGTTTAACATATGTCATGTGACATACTATGCTACATGCTTAAAATCACTAAACAATGACTTTTGGTTTCACACAAGACCTGAACAGTGGTGTTTTTGTTTGACCCATCCATCAAACCTGACCTCCTCCTACATGGGTTTTCTCACTCTTTATACTCTGTCAGTTGCTCTGAGCATCTAATAATGATGCGGCCCGGCACGTCTCATACAGATGCCACAGTACATCAGCATCAGACTCCGAGTGCCACAGACTAAGCGCTGGTATTTAACAAGTTGAGAGTGAAAACAGGTTGGCTGGCAACACCTGGAATTCTAAAATATTGGCAGTTGCCCCCAGAGGCTAAATCCCTGTCAGACCAATAGCCAGTGGGTTCCAAGATTGAATCAACACCCATGTGCTGCTCTTTGCCTCTTTCAGAGAGTGAAGCACTGCAGGTTGCAAGGTGAAAAAAAGTTCCAGGGACATTGCTGACTAACACTAAAAAGTGTAAAACTCTTTAGGGAATATTGGTGAAGACTTCTGCCTTTTCCTGAGAATCTGCTGTCCAGTATTTCATGCCAACAACTAAAGGCCTCAACAGTGGTGCTGCATGAGTCATAATAGACTGAATGCTTGCGGCGAATGAAAGATACACTTGTTTCTTCAATCGTCACTCTTTTCTGGTATGTCCTCTCAGCCGGTCACCTATGGCTCCATGATACTGTTTTGCTCTTCTGTTTAGACGTGGGAAACTTTATGCTGCTGAGGTGTGTGGAAAAACAATCTTACTACCTTCTTGCATGACTGAAAAGACTTGGGGAAATGTCAGCTTGCCCAACCACAGCTGAATCATTCCACTCATGCATTATCAGGTTCAGCAAAGGTTTATGCTTTTGAAATAACAAACATTTTTGCATTGAAGTTACTCTAAGACTTCAATGACACTCACTGGTGACTCTGAATAACTGGCTCACAGGCAGCAGTTAATGGTCCAATATTGGCCCCATATATCAGTCTAACACTAATGCACTGTATATTGAGCATCCAATTCTCAACTCCCATGCAAACCTTAAAGGCAGTGAGGAGGATTACTGCCTTCCACCCACAAAATTCTCATTTACTTGTTTGTACAATCACCAGCAGCAATCCCGCTCACTCCACGTACACTTTTTAATCAAAAGCTGGATGCAACAAGTTGAGGCCTACTCCGTGGGGATTGCTGAAAGTCCTTCTGGGAGACCAGTGGAAATCATTAACAAAAGGAGAATAAGTCCTAGATAGAATGAGGTTACAACAGCAGAGTAAATTACAACATTTTATCTCCCAAAATGACTCCTGGCATATATTGATTATCACATGCTGATCAAAATTCAAAGCCTAAGGTTATTCAAGGCTAGATGTTTTTATTAAGACTCAGGATTTTTATTTTTTAGGGCTGATACTTATATTTGTAAATTTATTAATATACCTTTGTCTTCATATGGAGATTTTGGTCATAACTGTTGAGAATATGGTCAACATGGTGAACAATAGATCAACAGCTACTCTTTGTGTTTATTAACACTCTAATCTCTGTTGGATACTCTAATGAATAATCTCATGGTTGTCTGTTGAATATTCGCTGTGACTCTACTATATTGTGGTTTGACAGAAAAAAAACATGAAAAAAAAGCTTTTTGAGTCTTTAATTCACACAGCAGCTGCGATTCAACTGTCTAAATTTTTGTTATTCTGAGTTAGTACCAATAAGTAGTTGAGCCAGGAGGTCTAGATGTTTCTCAGTTTTCATATTCTTGTTAAGCAGAAAAAATGTATTCATGCTATAACTCCACAGATAGTTACACTTCAATGGGATCATAAGACCCAATCACAGCTAGCAAATCCACTGTGTAACAATATTTCTCCCACTGTGTGGAAGCCAGTCCTGAATGTGACTACTGTATATCAAAGTGTAAACCAAAGTTAGTGCTGAACTTACATTCCTTATTACACGTATAACACCTGACATAAAGTAACTAGCTCTTTAGTGCAATAAAAAAAAAAAAAACACTACTGACTTTATTTACCTGTGCTCTACATGAATCATCTATGGTAAAATTAAGCCCACACTATGAGATATAAAAGGGGTACTGTACCAAATTCAATTTGGTCTAAAATTAGTAATTGGCACATCAAGTGGTCTCATTCAACTGATGTCGGAAGTTGGTGACAACAAAGGGCAAAAATGCTCCAAGAAATATCAGTATGCCCCTAAAAATTGTTATGGAGGGGCAAAAATTGCCGCAATATTTATTTATTTATTTAATTTTATTTTTTTTAATTATCATTTGCCATTTGCCTATTCTCAGAGGCCAACTTATTTTATTCTCTTAGCTAGAGTGGGAGGTACAATTACGGGTCATCAGCATATAGAAGAATAAACTGATAAGGTACAGTAATTAATGGAGTGTTTTTGATGAAAACAGTCTGTTATTATCTATCAGTACTACACATTTGTAATGATGGAAATTTCAGCTTGAACACTTTACAGAGTGTTCCTTTAAAATTTACCACAATTATGTTCAGGTATGCTCAAGAAAGACAAATAAGTGTGTTTGAAGGTAATATTTAGACTAGAGTTTCTTCTTAGAGTAGGTTTCTTTTAAGTGATTATAAGCAATCAGAGTTTGCGAATTTTTAAATCAGACAGAAATGAGTGCAGAAATGTAACTGGATTCAGAAAGATGACACTTCATTTAAAATCATTTGGAGTAAATTCCAACAAAAGACTATTTTACTAGGTTTATCAATTTTACATGGTGATCGGATTGTTCTTTGACTAAATATAACTTTCATGCTTATGCAAAAGGCTGGACAGCCGCAGTCCAAGTGGAAAGAGGAGAAGACTGGACACACTGATGGCCAAAAAAAAAAGAAAGACCCCAAGAGGAGATCTGTCAGTGCTGGTCGTTTCAGGGCCATTGAAGGAAAATCTGCCACTGGCAGAGTTAAGCAGACTCTGCCAGTGAGTAGAGAAGAATACCTCCATGAGCATTATCAGTTAAGCCAAATGTTTAAGGGAGAGTCCACTAGATAAGCATAATTTGATAAAAGGCTTGGGGGCCCAACAAAAACACCCCACTAAAAAGATGTTGGAGGCGGTGAATCTGACACCTAGTATCAGATGGTAAGTGCCTTATCACTGTACTGTATTGATGATTTAAGGCTGCTGTTAAAATTCTGGAGATTCACACAACTTTTCATTTTTATGCAAAAGGCCCAACAGCCTCGGCCCAGACTCAAAGAGGGAAAGAGTGGACCTAAAAGGTGAGCAAGCAAACAGGGATGTTGTCATGGTTGCCATGCCCCAAAGAAAAACAGGAGCAGGAGAAGAAAAAGGACAGGCAAAGAAAAGACTGCAGGATGCAGACTTACACCGGTAAGTTCTCTAATAGCAACACACATACCTGGTCAAATTATTTTAAATAATTTGTCTTTGTCGCTGGGATTACATCTTAATTTCTATTTAACTGCTGATATTAAAAAGATTCAAACAATTAATTATCTGCACAGACACCCCAACTGCTTTGCTCCAAAGGTGAATGAGAACTTGACAGGAAGGAGCAGGAATGCAAAGCATGATGGACAGGTTGACAGATGCACGTTATTTGAAAGCAGCAGACAAACACTTAGGTGTTGGATGTGTTCATACCGAAGTTTGCTTTTGATTTTCAAGTTGTTTGATTAAGTCTGTCTCCATGCGTCAGCCCTGTGATAGTCTGGTGACTTGTCCACAATGTCTGACCTGGCCAAATGTCAGCTGGAATAGGCTCCAGCCCCCTTGCAACCCTGAATAGGACAAGCAGTTACAGGTAAGTGTTAAGTGTTGTTGCTTTATACTTTTGAAACCTGAACCAAAGAAAACCTGCACTGCAGCTCACAGTTGGTCCAATCCTTCTCACCCAAGGGTGTAAAACAGGCTACATGTCAGAGGACGCAGAAACCTAAAGAACATGCATCAATAACTAAAAAAATGCTCTCAACACTAACAAGTGGACCTCTGAGCTTGTACTATATACAGCAGGTCAAGAATGAACTTTAATGCTCAAACATTCTGATAATGTATCTGCTATGGCTACACATTTTCAGCAGAAACCGTTTGTTACAAACTGGGGAAGCGTACTGTGAAAGATGTGAGCATTTACCCAGCATGATAGGTAGAATACAAGTAACTATTGAGATGCATTAAGGGAAATGCAAGTGTTTTGGAGGTTTGCCCTATGCTTAGGACTGCAGTTTAAATATCCAAAATATACAGCTTTAATTCAAAGTACACTGATTATAAGGAACAAAACATGCACAGCAACAAGTCAAGTTTAGGGAAACTTGTGGGTACCCATAGAACCCATTTCTCATTTAAATATCTTGCGGGGAAAGTTCTAGGGATCCCTTTCAAGACTGCCAGAGCATTATCTAGCCCCCTTCCTAACAAGCTATGGTGACATGGCTGCTACCAATGAGATGCCTTAGGTTGCCTTATTTCGCAAAACAACACCAACTTTACGCTAGTTTAGATGACCTTTCAATTATTTCACCAGAGGGCTAGTGAGGGGGCCAGCACTTTAATAAGCCTTACATATAAACCTTACATATGCCGACATATCTGCACAAATTCCTATCCTACTAAGCAGGAAAGCCATTAGATGATAACTGCATTTGTTTGACTCATCCACCACCTAAACTCCTCCCAATGTGTACTTTCTTAGTAACATAACCACTGCCCATGGTGTGACATTTATGAACCAGGAAATTTGTCTGTCTACCATGGCAAAGGATCCTTATTGACTTTCCTTTGGCATCATTTCAGTAGTGCCAGCATGTCATTTTAACACATACATGCCAAAAGCATGTAATGCAGTGTTAAGAGGGTCATTTTGCTTTTTTCCGGGAGACCAGGCTGGGTAAATTGCATATGTATTGTGTGAGAATGGTAAGCTTGACAGGCATAGCAACAGTAACTAATGCGGATGGGGATGGAGATTAGCCAATGGTCAATTGCATGTCTAATGCAGCGGATGGAAAACTGAATGAAACTCAGTGTTTTGTTTGAGTAGTCAGTAGTCAGGGTTTGGTGGCCCGTCCCATCCTCTCCCTGATCTCATGCCCTTCACTGCAGCTTAATACAACACTGACTCATCATCTTCCCTGTGTTTACCCCCATTCTTTTCTCCCTTTCAGCCTGCCCTGGCATGCATACAATGCAAACTTAGTTGTGGAGGATAGAGCGAGCAGTACCTGTCATCTCTTCATTATCTCACGGCTTCAAGCACACACATTCTTTCTCAATCTGTGTGTTAATGTGATTAAGTTGAGGGTCAGTTCATTCTTTCCAAAGCCCTGAGGAGAGAAGTGCTGTGACTCTTTCTTCGACCGAACCACACAGATGCAAAATGACCGTTTGAAACGTGTCATTAAAGTGTCAGCTCGGCTGGCTCGTGGTCAAATGCTCGATAATAGTCAATTTACCTCTCTGCAGCTGAACCTTTTAGTTTACCACCGCCCCTGAGTGTTTTAATTTCGAGTCTCAATGGGAAATTGAAATGCAGAAATATTCCCTGCTCCTGTCTGCAGTCTGCATTTACTGGAATTTATTGTCAATACATACAGTTACAATCAGAGGCAGGGTTCAGCCTTTCATTACAACAGTCTTTAATCAACACAGGCTGAAGTGATTAGGCTGGTAAATTTAATTTATAGTGTGTGAAGAAGGATGATGCTTTCACATTTGAACTTTATATAAAATGTAAAGACATTCTCTTAATACTTGAAGGCACGAATAGAAATGTATCCCAATGTAAATGTCCAATAAAATTGTTGGGTTTTTTTTAATCACAAAAACATGAGCACTGTTCTGTATGTCCTTGATAAGTAACTTGTTATGTGAGGGAGTGAGACTGTATGAGGATAAAAGCTCAAGATTATGTCATGTCAGTTAATTATGCATTGTGTGCATTTTGAATCAGAAAAAAAACCTCTTAGCCTCAGAGGGATGGTTTCTGTGACAGTGTTACCAATTTACACAGTACAGCAACACAAAGAGAACAACAGGGAGGCGCCAAAACCCCCAGCAGACTCTGGACTATCAGGCAGGGGTGTGACTCGAGTCACATTAATTGGACTCGAGTCAGACTTAAGTCACAAATTTGATGACTTTAGAGTGGTGGTTGGGGAAAAGAGGCCAACTTGCCATGGCAATTTTGAAAAAAATATATCTAAGTATTGATTACCATCTATCAGCATGTAGCAATAAACTATTCACGCTGATCAGTGCGTTATTTCATGCTGCATTTCTATTGGTTGGTTAGTAGACAGTTTGTAACAGCATTACACATCCCAAATTTCTGACAGTCAGAATTTCATTCCAGGCTGCCTTTGATTACAAGACTGTGACAACAACCATTTTTCAACCTCTCTCACTGTGCAATGTAGGACCATCATGTTGGAGCCATGACCAAGGATATTGCCACATGTCTTTCACATTGGTCATCTTTAGTCTGGGACAGCCCAAAATGTCTTGCCCGGATGTCATGGATTTGACTCGGTGCTGGTTTGCCATGACTTTGGACTCACTTGAGACTTGCAAAACAATGACTTGTCCCCACCTCTGCTATCAGGTCACATATATGTTGGGGCCTAGTGTACAGTGAGGCAGTATGGGATACAGACCACATTGTGCTGCCTTGGAGGGCTGTTTCAACTCAAAGGATTAGACCACTGATGTGTGACATCATCAATTTTCAGCTCAAATAAGGGATTTAGCACACATAAGTATTCCAGAGCCTGGTCAAATAGAAGAGCACAACAACCGCCTCTAACTATGTCTGATGCCAGTGCCGACTGTTTTGTGTAAATTTGTGGATTTAATATGGATTCTTAATGTGAGTCCAATGAATGGGAGCTCATTTTTAGGCTGCAAAGTGAAGCTGCAATATAATAATGTACTAGTGAGTATGTTATTATTTCAGAATCTGATGCTCAGGTCACCTGTTCTGCAGATCAACACAAGTTCAATGAATAAAAAAACTCAGTAATGGGAAGCAGAAATGCTAATCATTTTCGACACTGGTGAAAAATAAAGAGGGTCTGGACATAATGTGAGAGCTCCAAATGACGACAGCACTTTGCCGGCATATAGTTTATTTCCAAATGAAAATGCCAATCTCCTAGGTAGAATATTTTCCCTCTCTGAATGTGACAGGACTTCAAATGGCCGTGATGTGAATAAGGCTGGAGAGGAGATGTGGGCTAAATATCAAATCCATCAGAGGCAGGTCGATAGGTGTGACCTTGTGTGGAACATTCTTTCTAACTTGTCTCGGAGGGAACACATTTCTCATGACTGTGACAACAGAGGAGCATCATTTAGGAAAAAAATGGGATGGTATGTATTCCTCTCAGATTCTGATGGCTTTCTCTTATTCATCTAGTGGTGTTCAGATCTTTTACTTGAGCAAAAGCCCCAACACTACTATACTATATAAATACTTTATTTCAAGGAAAAGTCATACACTCAAACATTACTCAAGTGGCTGTCTGACTCATAAGATGAAGACTGATAGAGTACACAAACTCTTTTAGCAGCTATATTTCTGCAAGCCACGGATACTTTTGTTCATTTTATAGCAAAATAGTTATGATAATATGTATATGATCTGACTTTGGGAGGAGGACAAGATGGCGCGACGTGTGAGACCTGAGCAGTACGGCAGCCAAACTGCAGGCCACTGCGTACCACTGTTGAGAACATAGACTGTATATCAAGATGGACATTACAGCTCCCCCAAAGTAAAGCTGAAACATCTCAATCGCCCCCTGGTGGCTGGCTGCAGTACAGGTCATAAAGCCACCCCCACACCTGATTGAGAGCTGTGTATGTTAATCCAGGCTCTCGTTTCCAATGTGGCTGCTTGCAGCTGGTCAGACAGGTATTTTGGCATGACGTCCCCCCGCTGGGGAGATCACTACTGTGCAGACTGGCTTCAAATGAGATCATCAGCACAAGATGGCAGCGACCGTATCCTGGCTTCACTTAAGCATAGGGGTATGTGGAGACGCATCGGCCATCTCTATATACAGTCTATGGTTGAGACCAACAAATAAAACGTGTTCTTTTTTTAAGAGACATCGCAGCATTTCTAGCCGTGATATCCTAATCAAAACCGGGTGTTTTAAACCAAAGAATAACTTAACAATTCCTAAAAATAACCTTGTGGTTTTTGTATCTAAACATAACCACACAGTAACTACAACATTGTTGAAATGTTAAGGAATGAGATTTAACATATCCACTACATAATAATGTACAGTTTTCACATGTCCTTAGTTTAAAGATACTTACAAAGCCAACATTTATTGTGGTGATTGGGTTGGTTATAGAGCATGCTGATACAAGTCTGCTATTGCCTAGTCCACCAAAACTTTTATGTAAATTATCACAAGCCAGAAAGATAATTAACCACCTCAAGATTTATCATATACTCTTTTAGGCAAATGCCTCCCTGAAAAGTAACTTGTAACTTCAATTGATATATAGTAAATACATGTAGCCGAAATTGTACTTAAGTACAGAACACTAGTTACTTTCCACCACTCCATCAATCTCTTTCACCTTAATGTTAATTAGTCAGTCAGTCATTTTCTGTCACCGCTTGTCCTCGTAAAGGTCGCGGGGGAGCTGGAGCCAATCCCAGCTGTCATTGGGCGGAAGGCGGGGTACACCCTGGACAGTTCGCCAGACCATCGCAGGGCTGACACATATAGACAAACAACCAAACACACTCACAGTCACCTTAATGTTAATTATATTTAAAAAAATAAATAAATAAAGCAAAAAATGAAACAAATTTTCAGAAAATTTGCAAAGGAAGATGCAGATGAATTCTGCCTCCATCCACTGCTGTTATAAAATTTATGCAGACACCAACCTTTCCACCTCATTGAAGCATAAACACACTTTAAATTCCAGTTTTATACCACTCAGGGTCGTCATGTGAAGTCTGACAAATTCTCATAAACAGAGGCAGATGAAAACACACTTATTGTGCTTTACACCAGTACAACACGACACACTCGAACACCACAAAGAATTTAACCATAAGCACTTAAAGAACTGCAAATACAAGAATGGTTCATGATGACAGGAGATGAAATTTGACAATAGTTGAAACAGATAATGTCAGTGGCACAGTATGCAAATTTGTAGCTGTATTAAGGTATAAAAACAGTGACATGAAAATGTGATTAAGTATACAGCAAGAGAGACTGAATGAGTACTCAGAAGAAAAGCTGTAAAACGTGGATGTGCTGTTACCAAACCAACCATAACCGAGTTCCACTGCTCATAAAGTATTTACTCTTGAAACCCTGGCTTTATCTGTTAAACAAAAACTGAGAGAGCAACAAAAGAAGAAATGGAATGCTGGATTAATACACACATACACAACTAGGTAATTGCCGCACCAACTAACGACAGCATTTTCAAAGAATTAATAATTCACAGAATCAATTATGCAGCCACTCAAACACAGACAGGCAAGGTCTGCTTTGAAATCCATAACAACCTTAAAATTTTCTCTTTCATAATACACCCACACCAAGCAGGTGCCAGTATAACTTAAGTATTATTTCTATAAGGAGAATAACTTTGAGGTCTTGTTTAATACAAATGCAGTTATTCTCGACATAGTCAGATCTGTCTTGCTTATTTATTTAATATGAACACAAAGACCTATCCCCTCTTTGTGCTGCTACATTCTCCCTTTCTTTCATTTTCCTGAGATCTACTCTTCCCTTTCGAGTAAAGCAGTGGCTTTTGAAAAGCCTACCTGTTAAATGTTTTAACAGGTGCTGCCAAGATCTATTGTGCAGTGTCTTTCCCGCCCTGTGAGATTTGCCTCCCTTGTCCTTGGCTGGTAAACACAATCTTCACGCTTGTCCCTTACCTGCTATTTAAGAGCTCACCGGCTCACTACCTCCCGGGAGATGCACTAGAATTTATTGGTAGGGAGGTCAGAGAGCCTGTTGTCCTGTTCAAGATTCATTGCCATGCACGGATACAACACCTCGTGTGCAGGATGGGAGAGTGCAGAACAGAGCTCATCTGAACTTATTCAAATGAGAGCGTGTCTTTGAAGCATTTCATGGGGTGAGCTTTGTTATGGGTCCCGGTGGATCGGCTGTTGACAGTCTCTCAGGTTTTCTAACGAGGGGAGCCTTGGCATGTGCCTTAGGGCTTGTTCACAATCACTTGCTGTGCCTCTCTGATCACTCTCTCCACTTCTTTATCTCCCCTTTTAAATACGGCCTTGAAGTCCACTTGAGGATTTTGAAAGGCAAACACAGACCAAGACCATATACACTAGGTACCGGTTCAACGCTACCACAGGGGTGTCATTTTGTCCACTGAATCATTAATAGTAGTGCGAGGTTTTTCTGCAAGGATGTTCAGAGAGTGACTGATGCCTGGAGTCCACTCTGACTGCGACAGTGGATTCAGAAAACTCTTCCATGCCTCTATCTGACAGGTTCTATCTATCACATGATTAATACTGCAGGCACTGGGATATTAATATTACTATTTGATGATATAGTGCAGGAAGAAATGATACTAATGATTAAAAATCAGGGAGCCATTACATTTAAGAGTAATGATAAGGATGTCTGTGGCTTTCTTCTGAAAGTTATAGTTCAACATTTAGGGAAATTTGCATATTTGCTTTCTTTCCAATAGGTGGGTAAGGCGTTTGACACAGCAGTGAGCTTAGCTTGTGCACCCTGACCTAAGACCACAGCTGAAATATCAAAATGTAATTTCTCAATAAGAATGGAAATATACAAATAAAAGATTAAAAAAAAAAAGTACGAAAAGAAAATAATTTTAAACGTGTCATCCAGGACAATGGATACCATTATATAGAGTAACCGGGGTAGATAATTGCTATATGTGACTAAAGTGTTATCCAGTATGACAAAACTCAATGGGGCAGTTGTTTGAACCACCAACAGATATCTGCCACCTTGAACTTCAATTATGTAAATTAATATTAAATAAAAACATTTGCAAAAAATCAACATTATATGTGTTGTATGTATATGTTTTATGCCAAATGACACAGGATTTTATTCCCCAGTGTACCGATGAGCGACTGTTTGGGTCTTCCTGATTGTCAAACATTCTGTCTGATAACCAACTGACAGTTTTCGGACAAAACGCTCCATTGCATAACAATCAACTGGATGACATTTTTTTGTAATATTTAAATATGTCATTGGTAACACTCATACATACATGCATGTGGCAGAGAAACTGGGATTTATGTGATTTTTAACTATTTATGTAGCTGTTTTGCATTTCACCATGACAGTTATCCGGTATGATATTTGTAACTATAATGTCTAATAATTCTTAAACTTTATAATATCCTCGAAATGTTTTCATATCATTTGATGAACAGAGGTTAAAAGACTTAATAAATAAACATTTTCCTTATTTTTACTTCATAAAAGGGTTTTGGACAACAAAATTGCACATCATGTCATTGGCCCATAATGCATTCAGATTTACCCGCTTGAAGACAAATTGCTGAGTCCCTACCTCTGTTGGGTCCTGAATTCCCGACATGTCTCCATTCCTCGATTACTTATATTCCTGTGGTCCGTTAAAAGGTCCTCTAAAAAAAAAAAAAAAAGAAGAATGAAAAGGATTTTACATAAAGAATTTATCCAAGTTGTAAAAACTGTCATGTGAAGTCCAATCTTACCAAACTTTTATCATCAAACCGCAGTTCAATATTCCTCCTTCACCTCGTTAGGTATGCGTGGTTTTGCTACCTTTTTGTCTACAAATAAAAGTGTTCTGAGCTGTACAGTGTATTTCTTACCCCAGCACAGCCCCTGGAGTACAGCATGTGCTCCAGTTTCGAAGACCAACAGGCTTTATATCTTTGTTGTCACTGTGTTACAAACTTTTTAGGCAGTTTTCTCGAAATCACGGCTCACCGACAGTCATTATGTAGGTTCATGTGAAATCTTTTGCTTAATATTCAAAGCAAAAAAACTGATATCATTGGAAAGTTAACAATCACCTCCTTCAAACAGTGTTGCATGAAGCAGATTTTTTTTTTTTTTTCAATTTAGATTTTCATTTATAAATCTTGGGGGGAACATTTTGAGCATAGTTGAATATATATATATATATATATATATATATATATATATATATATATATATAATACGGCCTAGACACATTTTCTCTCTGGACTACATGTTTCAAAATTCCTAATATTTAATTTTGAATGGTGCTGGACATCCAGTTGTGTCTTTGCCAAACATCCACTTGTCCCCCCGCTCCTTCATTAGCTGCCACAAACACTTTACCAATGGATATGACCTCGCTATAAAGGTCCCTCCCATCCAAGGATTTTATCAATCTAAAATGCAGCTGCAAAACTATCCTGGTACTTTTTTGTCATTCTCAGCCTCTCTGCACTGGTGATCAGTTCCTGCTTCCCCAGGTTTGGGTGACCTCAGCCCTTGTAGTTTGACCTGATATGATGACACTGTCACATCAGATGCACATTTAACAGACATCTTTTTTTTCCCATATGTTTTCTGACAGTGACCTTATCATTAGGGATGTAAACCCCCAGTTTCATCACAATACAATACACAATATATTATATCATTCTAGTGTTTCCATTAACTTCATCTATATGTTTATTTAAATACCTGCTTGTTTTCTTCTGTGTTTGTTGGGCCTAAGACAAATTTTCACCCGGAGGGACAATATAGAAATATTCTATTCTGCTCTTTTCTATTCTATTCTATTCTTTGGACAACAATTTTTGTTATTTGCCCATACTACAAAGTCTGACATGAACCGTATTAGTACATTCTGTTACAGAAGAAGCTACCACCTCTTTGTTTTTGACCATAAAAAATAAAAATGCTTAAATAATTTTAAGAATTATAAACGGTTAAGGATAGCAAAGTTTACTTTAAATTTATTCAACTAACACATATTAAACAGCACATAATTTAACTTTCAGGGCTTTCTGGAGGAAGGCCCATCCTGGAAGAAATGTTTTCAATTTAACCAAAACCATAACTTTTTCCCTTTAACTTCATTGTTATCTGTCATATAGCTCTGAAGGTAAACTTCTCCTAAAAGCCATAAAACATGGATTTACGACGGGACACTTTCACTACAGTATAAAATCCCGCTTAATAATTACTGTCAAGGTTCACAGACAAAACAGCTGTTTTTTGCTCATCACACATCGTTAGCTTAAGCACTTTCACCAGAGACAGTTAATAAGTATCTTTGCTTTTACATTGCCTGAGTTAGCCTAGCAGCGACTTTAGCTTAACAATTTACGTGTATTATTTACACTTCTTACTCACTGTTAGTTTGCCTCTCCCGACAGACGAGCAGGGTTGAATTTCTGCCTGCATGCGCGTTTTTTCAGTCTGACATTGTCGAAACAGAGTAGCTAACGTCGCTATGTTGCTAACTGAAGCTATCAAATTTAGTAGCAGCCAGTACAACGTCATAGACGGAGGACGTTTAGACGCGTCACCGCAGGAGCGACACAGGTGTAAATAATGAAATGAATGATGGTGGCTGAATTCCATTTAGCTGCTTTGATCTCGGGAACTGGTATCATGCATGCTTGCTCACTGTCACTCTGGCTGGAGCATCTAAATGGAACAGAGCCATGATTACTAACACCTGTGTTTACTCAGTCAAAATGCCTTTTGTGAGACAAACCTATAGTTTACCTAAAACACATGCTTTGTCTTCTGACCCCTCTTTTCTCTGAAATCACAAATATTTCCACACTGCTGATTTATTTCCAATCATAAAAAATAAAGTATCTTCACATACTTCCTCTTTGCCACTGGCCATCATTTGTTTGAAGGTGTTTGACAAAGACTTTTCAAAATAAAGGCATATCCTAAAGATGATGTTATGGATTGATGTTTTCTCTTTGCATGATTTAAATTTGGTGTTGATCACTGAAACAATACGTTAATCCAGATGGATGGATCATTTCAACCCTGCTTATTATTTGCTGCTCAAAATTTAAAACACGTAGCCTAGGGTTAAGGTAATAGCAAACTATTTAAAGACTGTGTTTTTCCTCCCCTCCTTAACCCATGCCAGGTCAGCTGTTTTCCTCTGCAAGTCTTCATGCTTAAATTAGTTAACCATGATCTTCTCAAATAACACTGGACAAGAAAGCAAATAAGTGAGTTCCCCAAAATGTCAAATGGTTCCTTTACTGGCTGTACTTTCATCCACGCAGTCCCAATGAACCACAGAGTACATAAAACAAGTTAATCATATCACAAGTGATCTAAAATAAGGATAAATGTTTATCTGTGTTTAGCTGATGCTGTTTTAAGTTAAACATTTTTTTCCATTTAGAACAAAAGGCTCAGGTGGCGAGAGGGAAATTGATTTAGCAAAATTGCATATCCACTTCCTAGATAATCCCACATACCTTTGTGCTAAACTGCTTTTTATGCACCGTTTTGCAGATGATGCCCCTCAGAATGTGATGAGACCGTTACGGTGACAATAACAGTGTTTTTGACATTTACCTCACATTTCTGTTTTCTCTTGGCAGGAGTTTAGAACTTGTTTGGGATCCTTATAAAGGTTTTCTCGAGAAAGGTGCATAAATAATCTGCCTCTTAGCTGCCTGATTAGAGCCTTGCTTCAAGACTGTGAGCTGAGGGCCTTGACAGATCCTGCCTGAACAGAAGAAATTCTGTAGGGCCCCAGAGCAGATATGTGGCACTGACATATACAAATGTAATTGTCAATTGTTATGAAAGTAATTTCAGCTCTCTGGCTCCCTACAGTAGCTGATCAGCTCCTTCATCTCCTCTGTAGAGAATACAGTAACATCAGGCTGCTGGGGTTGCTAATTAACAGATTCACAAAAATAGCTTAGAGCATGTTACATCCGTACACCCCGTGTGCTGAGAATGGATGTGACGGTAACAGAGTGGATGGAGTCAAGGAGGAAGATCATTCCCCTGGTGCCTCCCAGCCAGTCAGTGTATCGAGCAGATTTCCCAGGGTCCTTTCTGAGGGGCTGCGTGGGGCTGAGAGCTGGGATCGTGCTTTAAAATGATTGCCACTCAATCCCTATCTGTGCTGACCGAGCACTCTGCCTGCATGTTTAATGCACTGCTTTGGGTTGGTGAGTCTTATAGGAATAGTAAAAATGAAGAGTACATGTGGCGATAAACCATCTGTCATGAAGAGATGCTGTATGTGTGCAGCAGCAGTTGTGAAGTTGGATCAAGTGTATATGGATGGTTTTGAATTTGGTGCAGGGAGAGGCATGCATCAGTGCATTTGTGAGGGGAATATATTAATGTCCACAATGCAAGTTTTTAGTGTTTTAAGGTGGGGGAATGGGGATGGGGGGTGTTTGAGGCAACATTAGAGGTCTATTAACCCTTTGAAACCTGGATCAACATAATTTTTCCTGTGCCACATTCAGATGCCTTCATGAGTATTAAAACCTTTGAATCCTGAGCAAATTGCTTTCTTTTGAAAACACAAAAAAAGACAATGAGCAACTTGGCAAGAAATGTTCTGAAAATTGGAAAAAAAAATATTTATATTTAGAAAAATAAGAATAAACTAGGATTTTTTTTTCCAAAGGAAAGTATTATCTAGTTATTTGTATTAGTAAGTAAGTATTAAGTATTAGTTATTTTTATTTCATTTTTTTCCAGGTAAATTTTGTTTTTTGCAAGTTTTGGGGTTATTTCCTCTGTAGTTGCTCACGGCCTTTTCACATTTTTTTTTTTAAGAAATCAAGTCAACTCAGGTTGCAAAGGGTTACAATGAGTTCAAGTCCTCCTATATAGGAGAAAGATTAAAAGACATTGCTTTGCATCAAAATTCACCTTTTTTTTTTCGAGGCATGTTCAGACCAGCTCTGGTCAGCAGCATCACAATTCAACATCAGCCCTGATTGCCACCAGAGAAAACTGTTTGCATTAGAGCTTAAAAGCCTCCACTCAGCTATTTACCTTGTTTGAACTAGAGGAGCCAGTGCTGCAGTTGGCCGACGCAAGCCCACTTTTGTGACTGCTCCGACTGACAACTCCAAGTCTCCCAAATATATTCAGTTAAAGCCCTTTTAACTAAATTGCATTTATTTGGGGAACGTCATAAAGAAAATTATTCTTGTTCGACTTGAAAACAAAATTATGATAATTGAGTAATACAAAACATTTAATTAATTTTCCAATATACTTTCTTGGTGTGACTCAGTAAGCCATCAACACCCAGCACAAAAGCACTTCGGGCTGTGTGTGTTTGCTGCTGACATTTGAGGTTTTTTTTCTGCCCCTCTTTATCACTAATTGCAAATAGCCGAAATTACCTCTTGAAAAGGTGACATGAGGATTCTCAAATGGGAATAACATCATAGAAAAATACACTCATATAGTCATTCTGAAGTTGGTAGGTTATGGTAGAGAGGTTATTTTTGCGCAATCAGACAGTGACCTCACCACCGTCTACATAATAAACCACAGTGGCTTCAAATGTTTTACCTGAAAAAGAAAGAAAGACAGAAAAACCTCTTGCTGCAGAATGTGAATTATTAACCTGTTCTTACCACCAAAAGCATCCACACATGCTCAGCAGAGAGCTCTGATTTGTTGTCTCTCTTCTTCTCTGTCTAGTTCTACCTAAAGAGTAAGCTGCACAGACAGAGTTAAAGGACCAACACCTGCAAACCTGATAAAACACTGAATTCTAGCAAAATAGCTTTACGTTGGGATCCAAATTATATTGGAAAAACAGATATTCTTTACTTTTTACATCTTTTTAGCTAACTAGCAGCATGACTCTAGTAAAGGCAAAGTCGGTCAATCTGTCCATTCCACCGCTTTGGTCAACACTAAAATATCTCAACAACTATTAGATAGACCCCCATGAAAAAGGATTTATTGTAATTCTTGTTATTAAAACTTTTTTATATTTGGAACAGAGAGGTGGCTGTTTTTTAGTGACTCATTCCTGGTTTTCATCTAGAGATTGTGCCACAAAAAGCAATTATTTCTTACCAAGACATCACTAGGGACTGTGCCACCAAAACCGGAAATTTAAGCCAAAACATGTTTTTTGTTGTTTTTTTTTAACCTTCTGTGCCTCGACATAACCACACATTAACCAGGGCATTGTTAAAATGAAAATTTTCAATGTATCCGCTACATAATAACAATAATAACATAATAATATATCTCTTTAATGTTTGCAGAAACAACACATTAATTCCAGAGGCTGGGATAGCATTTTGTGCATGTTCATATGTGAAATCAACTTTGACCTGAGACACTTTCTGTAAAAAAAAAGGCCTAACACGATATTTCTGTCTCAAGGTGATTGTTTCTTTAGTGAGTCCAAATGGAGCTTTGCTGCTCTCTTGTCTCAGATGAGTATCTCAGCTGCACTTAAAGCCCACTGTGACTGTCAGGACCCTGCGTGCTCCCTGGGGTGCTGCGTAATCTTCTCACATCCTCTGATCCAGAGGATGGTGCAATTTGGACAGGCGCGAATGGGTTTTCTCTCAACTATGTTGGGCCAACTGGGAGTGTTGCTGAAGACTAAATGGTCCCTGGGAGTGATGTCCTTGTAATTATGTACATACTGAACACTCAAGTAAAACAAACAGGCAGTGGTTACAGTCAATATAACAGAGCTTGACTGGGGTCAGCGCAAGAGTCTGAAAATGTGTAAACCGAGAATAGAAGTGCCGTAGTTTTAAGGTTTGACCAGCCCCCTGTGTCAAATTGGTGATCTGGGCTGAAGCCATCAAGGGACACAAAACTATCTTGTATTTGTTGCTAACAAGCTTTTTTTTGTGTGTGTGTTTCTGCACCAGACTCCTCAGCCATCCGTCAGTCAAACAGTGGTAAAGTGACGATTTTCCCATTGATTTCAATAAAATATGTATTTTTCAGGTGGCACTCTTTGTCTGTTCCAGTCATGTTGGTTTCTTCTTTCTCTATTTATTCTAAACAATCCAGAACGGTAAAAGAAAAAAAAAACCAAAACACTTCTGCGAGCTGTCACTTATTTATATGATAATGTAGGAGATTATTACTATGATCTTCCACAACAACTCAAAGAAGTTTGATTGCTTCATTTAAATAAATTGTACATCCTGAATATGTAAAAAGACCCATTAAGGATGCAAGAAAACTCCTGAGACAAACACAGTATTTGTTAAAGGACTCAAAAGCAAGTTGAAAGTAACATGAGTGTGGAGCTGAATTCTCCTCTGAAGCCACGGGGAGGATTTCTTGATTGTTTTTTCTTGTGTGTGCGGTTCCACATGAGTATTCTCTTTGGTCGCTTCTCTACAAAGACCCCCACTCCAAAGAAAGAAAGATAAAAAGAAAATACAAAGTCCATTTCTTTTGCTGCTCAGCAGAGACTTGTCAGTTGTTATTATGTGGATTTCTTTTGCACTCTTCGAGGAGAAAATAAAAGGTTTAGCGGTGGTCAATCCTTTGAAGTGACACAGGCCATTGCTAACATTTGTTTCAAGGAGGCTCAGCAGGGCTGAATACTAATTAGGCCTTCTTTTTTTTCTTTCATAATTTCAAGGAGAGAAGAGAAGTTGCAGGATTTCAGTGATCTGGCTGTAACAATCTGCACAGTGGTAATAGAGTCATAGCCTAATTAGAAATACTCTGGACACTAAAGATGAATTCAATGGATTTTTTAAAGATAAAGGGACAGAGATGAAAACTTGAAGCTGTCATTTGACATTTCAGGAAATTCACTGATTCACTTTCTTGCTGAGAGTAAGATGAAAGGTGATACCACTTTCATGACTGCACACTAAATATGAAGCTACAGCCAGCAACTGTTATCTTGGATTATCATAAAGCCTGGAAACAGCTACCCTGGTAGGTAACAAAATCTGCTCACCAGCACCTCTAAAGCTCACTAGTTAACACCTGATTTTTTTTTTTTTATTTAACCAGTGAGTTGACAGAGGTTAGTAGCCTTCAGGACCAACCAGCAAATGAGAAGATGGCATCACACTGATTTAAATTTTTGATGGGGACGTCATCTTGTGAGGTATCGCTGTGCTTGCTGCATCAGTCAAGCAATGGTATTTGAACAAACTAACCAGGATAAACAACATAGATCCATGTGGAATTAATTGGCTGGAATTACAACTTCAGAGTTCATCACGTGATGCCATGGGGCCCAAAAACACTTTTTCCAAAGGATTTACATTGTGACAGAGACGTCAGTAAATCAATAGCAGGATCTTATCCATTTGGTCAGATAGCATTTCAGAAGCCTAAAAGGGCCACATGATTCAATCATTTTATCCCCATTCAAATTAGCAGAACTTAACTGCTCGGCTGTTAGAAGTTTTTAGTGCGCTTGCTTTATGGGTACAACAATGTGGGTAATTTTATACCCAAGAAGTCAAAAGGAGCCCCTCCTGAAACATTAAATCTAGCTCTCTGTATACATCCATGGGTAGAACCCTTCAAAGCTCCACACCAAAGTAACAAAATGCAGTAGGTTGTTTATAATTCTTTAAACCAATCACAAGCATCTTGGGCAGCACTTACCCCAGAATAATATTCATGATATTGTTCTTGCAAACTATTGTCTGGAGGGAAGCTGTTTGGACGGAGACGCGAGTTCCGGCATTATAATGGCGTAATTCCCACAAAAGAAAACGCCACATTAGAAATTAAAAGACATTTTAGCGTCTAGGTCGCTAGCTTGGAAGTTGTTGTTTCACTACAGTGTTAAAACTGTTTGGAGAAAGGTCTGGCTATGCAAAACTAGTTTCACATAGTGAAAGGGGTTTTGACAACAGGTCCAAGATAGGCGGCCAACAACAGACTTTACACCCACAGGCTACACATCCTGTGAGCCAGACTTCACACGCAGTTCTTCTTTAAAGAAGCAATCAAAATGGTCACAGACAATACCAAGGTGATAAAGAATATTCAATCTAGCTCCATAGCATAAATTAAAATTGAAAATTCAAATGGAAAGGTTTTTGTCATAGAAAAGAAGTCGCACATATGCAGAGAATACTGCACTAAAGTTTCTCTCCTCTCTGTTGGAGCATTTACATCCATTGTGCATAACAAGCCTTGATGCTTCCCTCTATTTGTATGAAAAAACACGTATCCGGTGGAGTTTAATGGCTTTGTGACTGTGTGTGCTTCCTGAATAGTCAAACACTTATTACACTCAGATACATAGTGAAATGTAGCGCAAGTCCATGGCTATTTCTTCTCAGAAGGACATGGAAATAAGCAGCAAATCTATATGAGAATTTTAAAAAGCATGTTTTTTCATTCTTTCTATGACAAAAAAGCAGACATTTTATTCATGTTTCCATTCATGTAGTCAGAATGAAAGGAAATTATTGTAAGATGGTACTTTATTGGTTTCAAGAAAGATGGAATTGCACCAGCCCAGAATCTTAGTTGATTTAACATATCCTTGATTAAAGCATTCGACATGTACAGTAGGTAGATCTACTCCAAAGTCATCTTACACAAACCATTGAGACATTCAGTTCACTGTTGTTTAGAATCCAGTTTTTAATATTTAAATGAACTATAAAAAGCACATTAAAACATTTTCTCATTTTAGTTACAAAAATGGGTCACCTAAAGGGCTTCTCATTGCATTCACAGAAGGATTTGAACAGTGGATGTCTAACAGTTAACGTATTTCTCTCTTTAAAAAAAAAATCCCCACCCAAAATATATAAACTTAATTGCTTAACCAAGGTATATACAGGGCATAACATCCTTGCATCTTACAGGTTATCAAGAAAGTTTGAGGTATACAACCGAAATAAAAAGCCTGTCAGAAAACAAAACAGAAAAAAAACAACAAATAGAATTAAATAAAGGAAAAATGAATGCCATGATTGCCTCCTACTAGCACAGGATCACAACATTAGTGGGAGATGTTGCCGTATACATGTTGGTGTGATACTTCCAGTTGTTTCACCTACGGTCACAAGGGCAAAACAGCAAATAACCTCAAGCTTTGGACTGTCAATATATACAAAGGGAATACAGTCTAATTTAACAATAGAGAATTGTTTGAATGCTCACTTTATTTGTATCATGACAAATACACAGTATGTGTGGAACAAAAAAAATTATAAATTTATTTGATTGAATGATGTCTTTAACTTACACTGTATATCTTTGAACCAACATTGAAATTAAAGAGCCGGAAGCAGAATCTGATACACATGCAAGTTTTGAAAGTGGATTCAGAAATAACAGTATTGTACAAAATAATAATTACAGTTTTTTTTATAATTATCAAAATACACCTTCTTTCTTAGCACCTCTTTATATTTTTTGTGTGTTTTGAACAAGCACCATTGTAGTCGTTTTCATACAGCACCTGGAGAATCCAGAGAGGAGGCCTGTGTCCCCTTATGTCGCCTAACCCCCTCTCTTGGTTACCTCCGATTCACCCTCCTCTGCCACGCGTTCAAATGTCCTTCACCTTTGCTCCATAACGTGGTTAAGTCATGTGGTTCGAGCCCTACAAGGGCAACAAGTATTTTCCTGGGTTACACGTACATACATGGAAAGACATGTTTGCTACACCATCTCTTATTCAAAACTTGCATGTGGCATAGAAAAGGGTGGGGGGCTAGAAATGGGGTTTGGTGGTACCCAAAACGTCTCAACTTGACTTTCTTTGCTGGCCCCATCAAGTCCTTTTTTTTTTCTTTCTCATTTTTATTTAGCCAAGGAAGCAGACGGGCCCAACTTCAAACCCAAACTTCTGGTTAGGGTCCCCAAAGTCAGTCAACATGACATCGATGATTGGAACCTGATCGATTTTGGGAGTATTAATCTCCATCACAGTCTTTCCATAGCCCTTCCTCGTCTGCAACAAGAGAGACACAGAGAAACAGAGGAACCAATTAGATGAGCAAAAACTTTTTGTCACATTTCAAACAGCACAAAACCTCAGTCTATTCATTTCCTTCAGACCTGAGCTTCTGGGATAACCTTGCTAATGGGTGTCTGAAAAGAGTTGAGCTTTTAGACTCATTAGCTGTCATCAAGCTACAATCACAGCTGTCCACTCGTCCTTGTTTCACAACTAATGTGATTTAATTTCAGAAATAACAGTTCTGTTCGGAAAGTGCCAAAATGATGAGAAACTGATTCAAACCATTCGACGCTTGACAGTTCTTCAACTTCTCTTAGAAACACTACCGGACTAAATGTGTCAAGAATGAAGCTTAATTTTTGATGGAAAGAAGCTTTTCTCATTTTTCATGAATAGAGCAACTTAGCTAGGTTAGGCCATCCAAAAATCTAACTTGAAAAACAAATTTGAAAACAGCAAAGAGTGAATACTGTAATTTTACTTTTGAATCACTCAGTCATTTGAGAGGTGCCTGCCACAGACTGACTTCATCCACTCCCTGCTCATTACACCAACAGTAAGCGTGTGCCAGGCTTACCGCACATCCGTCTGAGAGGGCCTTGATGTAAGGGTTATTGTCAAAGGACATCTCCTCATCGTTGGCGCCCAGGAAGCGCAGTGCCTTGTCGTAGCTGTCGCTGGTGACGTCGTGCCACGCCACAGACTGGTGGCAGCTGTAGGTGAAGTTTTGCCTGGCCGAGGCTGTCAGTAGTTTGAGGAAGGTCATCTGTACCATGTTTATTGAGTTTCCATCAACGTCAACATAGGAAAGCTGTTGGTGGGCAAAGAAAAGGGTCAAAGGTAAGACACACACACATGAATCCACATGTAGATTTATTTGTTAATTGAAAAAATGAAAGAAATGTTTAAAAATATGCAAGAACAGTCATACATAATAATAAAACAATGAGGAATAAAAAACCAAAAAGAAACATTTTGCACTAAAGCACTGCGATAATCAACATTGTTACTGGGAACTAACCAGAGATGTTTTATAAATGATAGACGGGACATATGCTAGATCCCCAGTAGCCAGCTTTGTATCCTCATGAACATTTGGTCTCATTACTGAAACACAGAGCAAGATGATGATACTTAGACTGCCTGATTAAGTATATTATAATAACTGAATTTGTGTGAAATGAATTGTGAAACATTTTGGGGCCAGGGAGAATTGAAACAGAATTCTGTAAATAAGATTAAGTCTGTAATTTACAAATGTTAAAAGCAAATAAAAGATTTAAATTTTATTTCTATGAGAAGAGGCAGCTTATCTGAAAAGTTTCTTTGTACCATTTAGAGTTTCTTTAAATGTGAGGAGAATGTGCTGACCCATATAATACTGAAGTCATTAAGGTAAGGAACATTAAAAACATGAAATACTGGCTGATGTAGAAATGCAACTGTAACAATAAGACAGAGTTTTTCCAGTTGATAAACAGAAACCACTTAACCCATCTAATCACGGAGCAGCATGGTAACATTAACCCAAGTTGCTCTGTCGTCATTACTAACACTACTGAATGGGGCCACAGAGCTTTCATCTAAATCAACTGCTGAGGAGTCACCAGAGGACATGTTGCATCACATAAAAGCCCTCTGCTCAACAAAGGCATATTTGCTCAAAGAGTCAGGCCAGACTGACATCTGCTTAGATGTATTCAAGTGTCTCGTCAACGTCCCCAACCCAGAAGAACAATATTTCACAGCTAGGGGATTTCTACACTTCGGCATCAGCTAGTCTTGTGCTACTGTAATTCATACTCTATGACTGTATTAAATCGGAAGTCTTCCTCACTGGGGGGGTTGTATACAAAACACAAGTATACCACTGAGTGTTGTAGGGTAACTGTGGTATTTTCAGACCTGAACCCTATTTTCCAATATTTTTGAGTCTAAGTGACTAATAGAGAAAATAATTTTTAAACGTGCTCTGGTTAACATTATAAAAAGGATTCTTCCAGAGACAGACCATTTTCTTAAAATGCTAGATTAACTAGAAACAGACCTAAAATCACCAGTCCCACCAGACTAAATAAACAGCATATTTTTACATCTTACTAGGTGAATTAGGTTTATTTCAACCAAACCAGAGATATTGATCGTTAGAACAGTGAAGAGAGCAACCAAAACAGCTTTTATGAGCCTTGTTTTGATCCTGGCAACTTTGAATACAGTTTGTTTCACAATAATGAAAATACTATTTATTTTATGGAGTGTGGTGGGTTTGGCAAAAGCAATTTCAGGGCTGTTTCTGTTTTTTAAAAAAAGGATCTTACTCTACAACAAAAAAGTCTATCTCTTTAGAGATTCCTTCCTCAGATACTTAGATTAGATACTCAGAACGAAAATCTGAACCTATCAGTGGCAAAAACAAGCACTTTCGGTGGACATACATTAACAATTGGCCGCAGGCATTACATTGCAACCACTTTCACCAGTGTTGGCTGCTCACTTAATACTGGATCAATTTCAAAAATAGGTGTCTCCATTAGTCACTTAGACACAAAGACATGAGAAAATAGTCTCCAGGTTGAAAAATACTTCAGTGTTACTCTTTAAGATATTTGGTCTCATTGTAAATACAGCAGGAAAACAGCTTTTTAAAATTCATGCATCATTGTATTTTTTTGTGTGGTAATTAAATACTACATTTATAACACTATGGCTAACAATATATGTAGTAGTTTAATAATACAAGTATGATTGTTTAAACAATTTATTATGACTTTCAATTGAATAAATGGCAACTTCATAACCTTTGTTTCTTCAACAAGGCTTAAATCTAGAGAAACAAAGAGGTGGACAGAAAACACATGACCATGACTGGAACATTAACTTTGGGTGAACCTTGTCTGAATATGTGCATTACCAGGAGATGTACTGTACTGTGTAACGCTCTGTCACAGTCAGCCTTTTAAAGTCTTCCCTCTGTGGAAATACATCAGCATGACACCGGTTTGATGGAGCAGGACAAACTTGTTTCTTTCATTTCTGACTACAAGAAATAGTAGCTGATGTTTACTGAGACGATTTTTAACTGTTCAAGGGCAAAGTGAGGACTACTGGAATGCTAAAATACTGAGGCATTCAGCTTGAATCCTCTGTAATGTTTTATTGATGCTCTTCTCTTTATATAGAACAGCCTGCGAATTGTAATGAATTGTAATGACAATGACTGAAAATGGGGCACCAGTTCAAAAGGATGTGAATGATTTTAACTAAAAGCCAATCCTGTTCATGATAAAAGCTCATCCCTTGCACTTCCCTCTGCCCTGGCTTTGCCTAAAATATGAACACACTCAAACCATTAGGCACTTTGGGATTTCTTTATGGGGAGCAACTTCGGGTCACTGCCTACAATTTCATGGGTGGTGCTGCTATTTGAGTCTATTAGCAGCTGCTTGCCATTTTGCAGTGTCTCTGCACAGGTACATAGGAGAATGCAGGAAAATAGGAGACATGGAGCAATCCATATAGTTTAGCACTGAGGGGAGGAGTGTATTGTGCAGTAAACTGAAGGAGGCAAATGAAAAGAGAGGGAAAAGAGACTTACTATTTTACCACGCTTAAATTCACTGAACCATGTCCCAGGAACTTCTTTGGGCCATGAGGATATTCTGACCTGTGAAAAACAGAGCCAGACAGGGCATATTAATACAAGACATTATCAAGGGCATTACATTGAGTTATGTATCATGCTGTGCACATAAAAAAAAGTTTGTTGTATAAAGCACAGCCTCAAGGGTAGCATCAAAGTTTATCATCTGGGAGCAGAAGATAAACCTGTATGTTATTTTAATATCTTTGAAATATCGTTTTCACAAACTTCATAGAGGCAAATCATTCTATAGTATTTGCCTTGTGGTGGTTTTTGTGTTGTTTGCACAAAAGTACAAGCTCAGCCCTGAAGCAAATCAAATGGCTTCCTTTGACAACTTCAGCCTGTTGCTGTGCAGTTTGTTGATGTGCTGGTTTAACTTGATGGCTTAATATTTGATGAGAAACGATGATTAGAAACAGGCAGTTATGAATCTCGTGGGTACAAATCCAAAGTCACTTACTCCATTAGACTTCTTATCTGGATAGATGCAGGTTTCGCCCCCGGCGGTGAAGTTACAGTAGACTTTGAAGGAATCCCCGGAGCAGCCTTGGTTCGGATCAATCCAGTATTCGCCTAAGGAGAGCCAAGCACACTCAGACATCCTGTTCTACTGACGTCCACAGAAAATGGCTTTAAGCTGCTTTCCAAAAAATTAAGTGTGGTAGAATTCCTTGATCCTATGTGAAATCCTGCTATAAAGTAATTTACTGCTCATTTTCATGGCTTATATGCTGCTAGATAAAAAATGTACCATCATGCCTGGAGCAAGATAAAACTTAGGTGCAATGATCTTGATAAAACATTGTCATAAACAGACGTAAAATGAGTCAACTTAACTGCTGTCAATGACAAATTTTTCATTGTCATTGTGCATCTAAATACTGCTAAATGGTACAGACGGCCCAGAGGTTACGTAATATTACTTAAATAAACTGCAAACAGTTGGCACACATTAACCAAAACAGAGATATAAAGGGAAGAAAGAAAAAAACTTCTAACAGTGATGAGCCCAATTCTCTCTGAGCAGTGTTGTTTTTTTCTCACAAAAAAGCTTGTCAGAAAAACAGGTGTCTTGACCAAGAACAAAATTTGAGAGAATCTCTAGTGTCCCAATTACAGATGGCTATGAGGCTCTTCTTGGCTGCAGCCTGACTCTGTGAGTCACACTGATAAGAGGTTTTTTTTTTGCTTTGATTCAGCTTACCATCAGGGAACTCTGGGTGGCAGAGCTGCAGATCTTTGCACGTCCTGGCGGGGTTGTTTTGTGTGCCCATGGGGTATTTCATGCGTTCAATGTCCTGTTTGAGGTTGTTGAGTGAGCTAAAGATGTCCTCCATGCCCTCTCCGTAGTCCATGATGGCGGCCGCTGCGTCTGACTGCATGTCACTGGAGCGCTTGGTCTTCTTGGGTGACTGAATGGGCAGGGGCTGGATAACTTCACCCGGTGGGCCCTGCAGGGTGTGGTGGGTAAAATCATTTTAGATTGACCTTAGATTTTGTGCAATGTCGCAGAACTGTGAAAAATTTAAACTTTGTGGAAAAAGAGGCGACAGTAGTGGCCTAAATACTCACAGGAGGACCAGGAGGACCAACTGTACCAGTGTCTCCCTTTGGACCAGCAGGACCCTGAGAGAAACATAATCAGAAACATGTTTTCAAAGATTGATCTAATATACACAATGATAATGTGTCTTTAAAAGCACTGAGAGTACTCACACTTGAACCCTTTGATCCTTTGGGACCTTGAGGACCCTACATGAGACGAGACATAAGCACAAGAATTTGGCAAAGTCATTCAATCCTCAGTGCAGAATCTAAACGAATGACTGAATCAGTAAAAGACTTACAGGCAGACCAGGGGGACCTGGGGGACCGATAGGACCAGAAGCTCCACTGATACCCTGTGATATGATGAGATAGAAGCAGAAGTCAAATATATATTAAAGAAACTTTGGAGAAAAAGTTATTATTGTGAGGCTTGAATAATGAGTAAAATAAAAAGACTGGACTATAAAGGCACCAAACCAGGAACAAGGCATGAGTTGAGTAAATGCATAATGGTACAATTTTATTAAATGATATGAGAAAGTCTTTTTTAGCCATCAAGCAAAGGCCAAACACTGCATCTTGTGAAATGCCATTTATCTGAAACTAGAAATTCCTAATCTTATAGCTCAATTTTGTCAGGAAGTAAAGCCAAACAATATGAGGCCTATTTTCAGACCCTAAAATAGAAATGGTAAACTGAGTGAAAACTTTCTCAAAGCCCTTGTGCTCTGACAAAAGGGGACATTACGATTTCATTAGGCTTAATCTCCAGATACTTAATCCAACCCATCATCTTAAATCACTAAGCCAGGGCAGTCCAAGGGCCACAGCAGGACAGAATAGCATATTCAGTCATTCTGCAATGTTTATTTAAAAATGGATGAAGGCTGTCATCGGCCCTTTATCGAGACTGAGCTTCAACCTTCTCTCAGTGCTGCTTTGTTTTTGTGCTGCCTGTTTCAGTGGAGGGCTCAGTGCTTGAGAAAAATACCCTAATTTTAATGCTGAGGTTCAGGAGGAATCTCATTTCAGTGCCTTCCACAATGCAGTTATATTATCACAGCAGGCATCAGACACACAGGCACTGATCACAATGAAAGCGAGTGGTAAAAAGAAAATCTGTGTTTATAGTGTTCAGAGAGCTCATTGGAAAACAGCGGAAAACGAAGGATAATGGTTGAACACCTGCTAATGTGGAGGAAAACTAACATTAAATAATGTTCTATCTATTCCGATCAAAAACCAGACCTTCAAGACTCAGATTTAAAGACTTATTTGTAGATTTTTCAGATGAAACTTGACATCTGGGTATAAATACTGTACCTAGATGTTTATATGATGATGTATATTATATTCAAGATTTTCGAGCCGGCCCTCAGAAAACTTGCATTCACACTCCTACGCAGAAAGTTGGGCGACATTCTAACCTAAAAACATCTTTGCCCAGAGATGAAGTCAGCTAACCACTGCTACCTGTATTCAAACTACTTTGCCTTAAGGTTCCGTTATTTAGTGGCATCAAGCAGTGAGGCTGCAGAACTGAAACTTCTCCCGAGCGTGTAGGAAAACTACAGTGGCTGACTTGAAAACACAAATGGCCCTATATAAAGCCAGAGTTTGGTTTGTCCCATCTGGGCTACTGTAGAAACAACATGGTGGACTCTGTGGAACATAAATGGCTCATTCCAAAGTAATGAAAAAAACGCCTCTTCTTATTTTCAGGTGATTGAAAACTATTTATGAATATAATATACTATTTCTACCATTAAACACCCCACTAAAATCCTACATAATAGGTCTTTAACATACTTTACAAATAAATAATATTGTATATGATATTATTGTCTAACCTATAAATAAGGACCAAAAATTAGGTGAAAATGTTGTCTATGCAGGTGATTCACAGTGTCCATGGAAACTAAGATGAACGCAGCCATAAAAAGTCTGTCACATTTCAGATAACTACATCAATGCATAACTGAGAAACTCTCAGACTTAATATATGTTTATTTGTGATGATATGTAAATATAAAATTTATATATATTTCTTAATGTGTGTGGATGCGAGGTGTGGAGACAGCTCTGTGTAGTAGTGTGCATTCGGTCACATACAAAACTTCCTGCCTTGTTTTCTACAACATCAAGTCCACTCTGGCCCACACTCTCTCACACAATGTACATGTGCATGTATGTAGTTTAGAAATTCTGAATCGGATTTCTTACAAAACAAAAGAGGGGCAAAAGTCTGCAAATACAAATATTTGTTAATATTCTCTTTTTTCTCCATACTTATCCATACCTGGGAATCATCTAAATTTAATTCCATATTTTTCCACACTGCATAGGAACCCTGAATATAAATGACTAATTTAATCTCTCAAAATCTAGAAGCAACAGAAGCAGTGCAGCTATGCCTTTTCTGAGGGTTTTAGTCAACAGCAAGTGACTGTGGCGAGACCTGTGGCCACAGTGGAAGGGCAAGAGGTGGAGGGCAAATGGCCCGAGGACTAACATGGGAATGAAGTCATCAATTACTTACACCGTCGCCCTTGCCACCGGGAGAACCTTGGGGCCCGGGCAAACCTCGGTCTCCCTTCTCTCCTTGTTCACCTGGAGGTCCGATCAGACCGATCAAACCTGGATGACCCTGTAGGACAGAAACAAATGTGCGCACACAAAGAACAGTCAGAGATAACAGCAGTGTCCCTTTGTGTAGTCAAAGTTTAAAGCTGTTGCTTGGATGTCTGACGTTGGCAAAACTCTAACAGCTTTCTTCCACAAAACTGAAATGCACTTGGGAGGCTGTGAAGGGTGAAGTTTCATTACAATACAAATCCCCAGGCATTATAATTGAAATGTCTCTCCTGCAACACACACACACACACAAAAACCTGAACAATTCACAGCACAAACATGATGACTTTGAAATAGGCCGACTCTAACCAGGCCCAATGATTTGACAGCATTAAAAACGCACAACATGCAACACAGTGCCTCTATTGTGTGCTTTTAAACTGCTCTCTCTCAAGCCATCATGTCAGTGTGTGGGAGGCAATTTAGATAGAGTAATGTGTGCTGTCTGAATATCCTTTGCAGTTATATTTCACCAGCAAATTTGACAGTGGCAGCGAAGAAAAGAGCAAGATTAGACAGATTAGAGTGATACATCACATTCAGCTGCATATTCAATCCTGTTAAGAGTTTCTCTCCTACACCATCTATGGCAAAAACTAATTTTGTTTCCTAAATGTTAACATAAGCGCTATTATCAACGCTGCTGTGTAATTCTAAAAGATGTGCTGCTTGTGATCAATTGCACAGTCGAGGAGGCTCTGTGCAAGTGGTGAGCAGCCTTGACTCAATTTGAACCTCAATCATGGCCTGAGGTTATTTTCACTGTTTTCATGTTTATCTTCCAGCCTATTTGGAACCTGGGAAATGACATCTGCTAGCAGGGAGGCACAAGAAAAGGGGCTACACTCACCTTTTCACCTTTAGACCCGGGGTCACCTTTCAGACCGGGAAGACCAGGAGGACCCTGAACAATAATAGCAGAAGTTAAAAATCAATTTCACAGAAACAAGACAGAAAAAAAAGACAGAACTGTGTGAGGAAAACTAGCAAGACAGAAAACTTTAAGGAGAATTTGGGCAATGCAGATGAGGAAACATAAAAGGGAGCAAAAGAAGAGCATAAAAATCATTAATTACATAAAGAGAAACGGATGAAAACCATCCATGTTGAACAGACATGACTTATGGGAACACTCCAGCTTTTCTTGTTTAACTTGACTGATCTTAGAAATTGGCAACTAGAGGGAACTTGTTGCCCAAGTTTATTAAAAGTTAAAAAATATGATGTCCAAATACTGTTTTATATTATGTTGTATATTATATCCATGATAGATAAATAGTGAGACAGAGAGAGAGAGAGAGAGAGATGATGCATACTAACCATGGGGCCAGGTGGACCATCTTGTCCTGGGGAGCCGGGCAGTCCTTGTTCACCCTGTGAAAAGGCATTCGATTGCAGTGAGCATTATAGCTTGCTGTATTTTCTCTGGCCTGCCATCGATTTGCTGTGCTCAGCATGATGATTAATAGCCCAAACAGGGGGGAAAAAAGTGTGCTGGAATAAACAAGCGAAACTAAAGAATAAGCCAAATGGGTGTATTGATTATTCCATGAAGTCTATCATCATGCCTTAGCGGTACCTTTTTATGTGTGTACACTGTGGGTGTGTGTCTGTGTTAGAAAGTGGATCTGAATGTATATGCAGCGGATCACAGCGAAAGGGTCGTAGCTCAGACTTACGACGGGGCCAGGGATTCCACGCAGACCTTCTGGACCAGGCTTTCCTGAAGGTCCCTGAGGTCCAACTGGTCCTGTTTTACCTGCTGGACCCTCAGCACCTGCCTCACCCTGTGTGTGGATAAACAAGTGTAGTGAATGCACAAATTCATTTGGAATTCACTGTACCTGGGTGAAAGTTGCATACACCTGATGGATTGTTTTAATATTTTTGGATCACAGCTGCTGATAATTTACTGATTTTAGAGAAGCATTTCAAATTGATCAAAAAATTCTGTCCAAATAATATTTGGCCTGTCTTCAGTGATGGGTGGAAAATACATATCCACTGATTAAAGAAATTGTGTGAGACATTACTACCTTGAAATTAATAACAAAACACCAGTCAAATAAAAAAAGTGAAACTGTACTTGGAAGAGAATAGAATATGTTGCTTTTTTTTTCTTTTTAACACCCTCTTTTCTTGGAATGAAATGTGCAAAAGCACAGAATGAATAAAAAGATATTCAAGGTCAGTCAGATAATGATTTATATTTATTAAGAATTACAATTTATTTGTATGAAGATAAAATAAATCAAGTCTGCTTTGAATCCTTGAGAAATTGTGATTGATTTATAATCCGGCTTATTTGTTGTTAGAAGGATGACAGTTTTGTTTCTCTTCTGTACTTAATTTTAAACCCATGAGATGAGCTGTTCTGTTTGTTGTGTTCATGTGTGATATTATGTATAGATGTGTATTATTACACGTGTGTGGACTCCGGGAAGAATAGCAAGAAAATCTACATGTGCAACTACATCTGCGGCACACAATGAACACTTGATATGTTGCTGTCAGGTTTTCTTTTGAACCTCTCGCTATCTCATAATATTTTCATCAGAATTCAGCTTCAGGCTGCTTTTAACTATAAATTATGCTGAGACAGTATGCGGTGTGTAGATCGGGTAAATGGGGATAAGTAAACAAGACTCGTCCCCCAAATGAGGTTCAGAGCAGGCATAACATTATATGGTGCAACATCCTGCTGTGTTTTCAGTTTAGGTTCATGAGGAAATTAGGATGGCCTCAAGATCAAAGTGTGCCTTTGCTGACCAGCTGTTTATCTGAAAGACATCACTATGCACAGAGACTAGACACAGCTCATAGGAGCAATATGTCAAGTTCGAGACTCAGATTTCAGATTTTCAAGTGCACATTCAAGGCAGATTTTGAGTTTTAAGGACAAAATAAAATATATGATGACAAAATATATGATGACATCTCTTGTAATCCATTATGTGTCCTTTTTACGCACAGTACTTTTAGAGATTCTAGCAAGCACTCTTTTTGCATTGGTTTTATATATATATATATATATATATATATATATATATATATATATATATATATATATATATATATATATATATATATATATATATATATATATATATATATATATATGCTATATACTGTTCTCTTTTGTGCTGAGTCTGTCATCATATTGCTTGCACTGGGGCTATGTATCTGTAAGTATGCAATTTTCTTAGAATTACAATGGTTAATACCTGATGTTCTGGTCTGATTTTTCTCTGGCTCAAGGCATGCACTGCCTTTTTAAAGTATACTATGGAGATTTGTATGTGTATGGATATAACTTAGTAAATTATCATCATAATTATATTACTGTTTTATCCACACTACACACAAAGTTGTTTTATATGTGTGTCTTTCTAATATGCATGTATGTATGTATTAATGGAAAGAAGCTGACTGGGTTCAGGTGACCTGTCTGGTGACCACTGTATTTTGTCTTATGAAGAACGTGAAGCTTAAAACATCACCTCTGTGGTAATTTAATTAAACATCTGTGTTTTCATCTTCACGTTATTGACACCTTAAAATGCTAAAAAGTATGGTATAGTGTGCTGGAAAATTAAGTTAACCCGGTTGGCTGAGATGAGAGGTATGTTTTTGTAATTATTTTGATTAATATTCAGCGCGCACCAGCTGGTGTTAATTGATTCTGCCAATGCACAAAGCAACAGATCATATGTAAAGATTCAAACCCTGATGAAACCAGAAGATTGGTGTAAAACAAGTGCAGACTTAGAGAAACTTCATTTGGGTTCTGATTCACAGTAAAAAGAGAACAGCATGATATCTCTGAATACCTGAGGGCTAGACTTCTTTTGTCGGTCTTGAAATTAAGCCACAGAACAATGCAAGAAACAAGTGAATCTTAGTTTTACTCAAATAGGCTGCATCCATAAATTTCCATCTAATCTAGGGTGGAAATTAAATTACTTCTGCGTTTTTGCGCTTTTAATTCAAGGGGGGGGAACAATGTGGGCAGAGTGAGGGGCAGCTGAGGGACTCGCTGAGACGACTCTACTGTGCGAAGGATGAATTGATTTTGTTACCTTAGCGCCCTTCTCTCCTTGCCTGCCCTCTGCACCAGCAGCCCCCGGAGGTCCCTGTGGAGGATGACAGGACAATGCTTTAGCATTTCAACACTGCATCAGCACACACTAACGACAACAATACAGCACAAACAAGTGAATACTCATCATCAACCTTACACAGTATTTCATAGGCTAACGTCAGTGTTTTGTTTTTAGTTTAACTGTTGCATCATGTATGCTGTATAAATGCTGTGGTCTTAAACTAGGAACGATCATAACCAGCAGCAGAGGTTTTGTCAGGTCATCTCCCCAGCTTCTTGGCATTTCAGTTTACTTTTATTAGATTCCATATTGAACATTTGTCTCGCCTGATAAATACTTGGTTGATGCTGTCTCTCCAACAGGGATGATAATCCAATGCCCTTGAATCTGCATTACTTCAGTTATGTCAAGATCTATTTGAGTGACTTGTACAAGCCTTTATCTGCCCACAAGAACATGAAATCATGCAGCCACGTGTGAATGCACACACAAAACACACACAGCCTTCTTCAGACATGCCAAGGGTTGGCAGGTTGTCTTTTCTTTCTGGTCAGGAGCTCTCAGGCCCACAACACTTTTTCTTTCAACTCCACCTCCAGCCGTCCCTCTTCAAAACCGCACTCCATCCAAATTCCACTCTCATCTGGCCGACTGAAGCCTGAGTGCTATTGACTGAGAGCCTATAATGTGAGCTTGCCTCCTGTCTTGGAGCTTTCATCTTCTCCTGATGTGAAACTCTTACTGGTGGGGAAAAGGCAGGCTCTTGATCAGCACAAAGAGCCATTTCAATTGTAGCGTGATATACAGTGGCTAGAGTCAATGTGTAGGTGTGGTCTATGGTCAAGGTTGCCAGGGCACCTTTTTGTTGGCTCTGCAGCATCAGGTATATGAAACACAGTTTATTACTGTTTTTAATGCATAAAATTGCTACTGAGAAAGGATAAAATGGTAGAAAATTAAGTAGTGACCTGAACTCCCACAAAAGAATTAAAACCAGATGAGGTTAATCACATTTCCATATTTCTTTTTTTCAACAAGGAAAGTTGAATACATTTCCAGTATTAAGGCATTAGCAAATCAGATGAAACTATATTTGCTGCTATGCTAAATTGACTCATTCAAAATCAGAGGCTGTGCTAGGAAGAGATTTAAGGATTGTTGCAATTTTCTACAGGCAAAATGCTGAGGAGACACAAAAAGGGGCCAACTGATCCTAAACAACTCTTGCTGTGGAATTATGTATTCAGGGGAGCAACCTGTCAGGGAGCAGCAGGGATCATCTTTGGTCCCTTTTTCCCCCAAAAGCGATTAAAGACCTGTGAGTGATAAAATAGCCCCTTTCCTTACCATAATCCCTGGGCTATTTAGGTGCAGTATATGCTGATACCATGCTAAATACTCAGAATGTAAATTTCATTGGGCACATTAGAAAAGCAATCAACCCTGGCTTAAAAATGCATGACATGTTTTTCCTCCCATTGGACTGAGCCTTGGAGTATTTTTTTGAAATGCAGTCAATCACTTGAGATTGTGACTTTTCTTCAAATTGAGGAGAATGGCTGCTCATTTTCATGTGGACTTTGAGCTTCATATCATATTGGAAATATGTTAATGTTCCAGCTCGGCTGTGTGCATTAAAAAAGCTGCTTACTGGCTTTGATATGTCACTCATTTATCTCAATCTCATACTGTAAGACCGCCTTATTGTATAGAGTGAGAATGGACATCACATAAACATTGACTTTTAATGTGGTAAAAGCTTTGTATTTTATATTGACTTGGATTTGTCTTCTCAAACTAGGGACCCAGTTCCTCTCATAAAGTCTTACAAAAATTTCAGTGATGATAATACCATCATATATCAGCACATTAAAGATTAAAGGTTTTATTTTACTTAATTCATTTTTTGGTGGGCTCTTCCAAAACTAGCCATTCTCCTCTAGTAACCTCTTAACAACTTCACCACGTCTATGTTATGCCTTTGTTTTGCTCTGACTGTCAGTCAAGCAGCCATGGATCAATAATGTGTCAGACTTGCTACATCTCTTTTGCTTTCTCCCCACTGCCACAGGGACGTAAATGAGTTTAGAACACACGGCTCTCTTTTCCAGCAATTTTTTTGGTAAGCCTTTTTCAATTTCTTGCAAAGAAAAAAAAGATTCATGATTTTCACATCCTGCCATTCATTTCTCAATAGGCTTTGAGGCGGATTTCTTCGCAGACAGCGCAACGCCTTGACCCCTTAAATCTCCCACTTTGTTTTCCCCACTCTACTTTTAATGAAAATGAATCTCTCCTGCTTTACTGCCAAGATTGAGTTGTTGAGGAGGAGTTGTTGCAAAGCGAGGCGGGATACCGGTCTGTTGGCAAAGGAGCCAGAGCACAATGCCAGCAGATACACACTCCCTTCATCTATTTTAAAATAGGACTGAGACATTCCACATGGGCTTGTTGAGTCATGGTTTTATCACTGACAAAAGCTTCGGTCAGCAAGAGATTTCATATCAAAACAACTCTCTCTTGCAATGATAAAATGCCAACAATGAGGACCATCACACTGCTCTGCTGTGGGATGCACAAATAAAATACTGTCGTAATTGTAGTTTTAATGGCCACAGACTTACTCTCTTGCCAGGTGGTCCTGGTGGGCCAGCTTCTCCTGATGGACCTGGAGGTCCCTGAAAACAAGCATTTACAGACAATAAAACAACGTGTATTCACAAATGAGTCAGTGCTGATATGAATTTTGATGAGAGCGCAGCGTGCTTCAACAAATCTCTCGTTATGTCTGCCAAAAGGACAATAACACAGAGAGCATATTGACATTTAGGGAATATTCAACCCCAGGATAGTCCAAGCCAAAACTCAAAGTTGGATGAGACACTGCCTGAAATGATACGTACTGCGCTTCCTGAGACACTCTTCCAATTATGTCTGAGTTAATTGTAGGCAATCAAACCATTTTTTTATCATTTGCATTGGTAAATATTTGGCAGTGCTAAAAAGTGAAGGCTGAGTTATTGAGCTGTTTTATAGGTTGAGTACATAGTTATATGTGAATACAAATAACAGAAGGATAGATGTGTTTTTCTCTCAAACAACACTGAGCCAGTTTATCATATTTTAATAAACCTTCTAAACACTTTTTTCGACTGTAGCATTTCCGAAGCACTCAGAGTTCATGAACATTCATTCATTCAGAAATCAAATATGTAACATTCGTGGAGTAAATAAAATATCTTCAGTGTTTTTCTTTGGCAATGATAAAGGCTCATTTACATTCATAAATGTTAATAAGAGTTGTGATTCGTGGTGCTTTACACAGGGCCAGCACATTACTGTTTGGCTTTTATTTCTAATCATATTTAATGAGTGAGTCTGCAAAGCAGATAAGTCCATTTACCCTACACCCAAGAGTATGGAGTAAATATCATGAATTAAAATGCCGCAGAGTAAATTATTTGCTGACTAGATATAATTACAGCTTTTACTGCAGGCTGGACTACTATACTATAAAATAAATGTAAACAAGATATATTCATACTCATTCATACATGGTGACAAAGTTGCTGATTGTGAAGATAATTACAATATATTATGTGCTTTCAAAGTGTCCTCCAAGTAGAGTGTACACAGTACATGATATATACACATGCAGTAACTTTTTCTTTCTAAATACTTTGAAATGACAACTTACCGGCTGACCCGCCTCACCATCCTCTCCCTTCTCTCCTGGTTCTCCATCAGTGCCCTGTAAAAAAGAGATTAGCTGGTCAGATCATTTCTGCCTCTGAAATGATCTATCTATTCTCTTGTGAATCATGTTAAATACATAAATAAAACTGTATGACAGTTTTATTTATGGATTTAACATGATTCACAATATGAAGATCTAAATGTTTACTATATGGAGTAAATATTACTTCAAGACTTCATACTTACAGCAACACCTGGCTCTCCGGGAGGACCAGGGTCTCCAGGGAATCCAACAGGACCCTTGAAGAGAGCGAAATGAGATGCATCAGTGTAGCAAAAGAAACCTGAGGCGCTGCTGCTGAGACACAATTTCCCACGATACAGGTATTAACGACATGCTTAGTAATTTAGACAGTGATTTAGTCCTGGTGTACCTGGTAACAACCATTGAAGGCAATTTAATGGACTTAATGATGATGTTGCAAATCCACAAGAAAAAGCCTCACTGCATTCCATTACCATGCGGGGATAAAATATAATCTCCCTCAATAAAAAGGCTTTTTAGTTCTTGAATATGTTCTAGGATAAAATTGCCTGCCTCAAGGCCGGTGGGGGACATTTCCTTTAACGCAGTACATTTGAGCCTGTTAGACTGAGTGCCGGAAAACACTCTTTGCAGATTTTGAGAGTATTTGGCAGACTTACAGGGTTGCCCTTTGGACCGTCATCTCCAGGGGGTCCTTTGGCACCAGCAGGTCCAGCAGCTCCAGGGGGGCCGGCCTCTCCTTTCTCTCCTCTCTCGCCTTTAGGTCCCTATAGTGGTGAGGGGTGGGAGAGGGCATTCATTACATCAGAACAGTACCACAGGGGGCAGCATTTTTTCTCTAAACCGAACTGAACAGGAGATAAAAACTGACGTGTGGACACAGGCTGTTAAGAGATATTGGATCCAAAGCTGATCTCAGTGTGTCTAATGGAGAACAACTAGTCTGGATTGGTCAACACTGCTAATGTGAAATGAGACTGAAATGTCTACATGTGTTTTTCTGCACCAAGAGCTTTTAGACCTGATGTTACTGTGCCTCTACCATCCTGGTACAAAAAGACAACTTACAGTAATCTCAAAGGTGCAATGTGCAGCATTTCAAGCACTGAAACCTCCAGCTTCTGCCGCTCTATTGGTGCTGATATAATGGTGCACTCCTCCTGTTTTGTATGATAAAGCACTTTTGCTTTGTGGCATGAAGAATTCTCTGAATTGTGATTTGATGGCAAAGAGATTGTCCTGTATGTCCCCATGTGCTGCCCTGTATTTAGGCAGTCAGCTTTTTCTTTCCCACTTGATGGAACTCTTTTCCAGATGACAAAGAGTTGCAGATTCATCTAAAATCTGGCTAAAAGCAGCATTTTATTGAATGTAATTTACTACACACACCTTAGCTCTTTTTACAGTTTGATGACATTCTAATCTTAATAGTGTTTAATCATTTATTGTATGTTTATTGTGTATGTGGCTAAATGCGTATAAATGTGTATATTTCATGTCTGTTTATTGTATATAATAAAAATGTGCTATTTTCAAGTGGATGAGGATGAAAATGCAACAATTTTGTTGAATATGATACATGGTGTCTTAGAAAATGAGGTTAATTAAAAGTTCGATTAAATTAAAGGATATTAAACTCTTTTTTTTCTTAATGCCATTTCTTTTTGTTTGTAGTAACTAATACTTAATGATGTCTATACACTATATTGTAGTAGTTAGTTATTACTGAGTCATTGCTGTCCCGATGCCATCAGCACTAAATATAACATGTCTTTTTAAAAAGACTGAGAATAGGCCTTGGGTTGGACTGTGTTGGACTGTGCTTATAATAGGGACTTAAGCTGCACATTGACTTTGGAAATGTCAATGACACCAGCAGTTTGATAGGGAACTAGCAGGGGACATTATAAATGCTTGTAATCGCACTCCTCTGCCACTCCCACAGGAGAAAGACCATCTTTTCAATCTGCTGTTGTACCTCAATAATGATGAATGAAGCAGCAGAACTAATAGAGCCATCAATGATGGGTGTTTGGTAAAAGTTAAAAAAGCTCATTAAATTGTCATCAATCTCTTTCTCTTTCTGGCAATAACAAAATACACTTCTGGCAAGCATGCAGATATTGTAAATTAACATGTAATCCCTCAAAATCCTTTAAAATTAGAGTTGGCATTTACAATAGCAAATAGTATAATAGAATTAAAACAATCTCAATACATGCTATTGAAGAGGACTTACAAAACTTTTAAAGTCCTTCACTTCTGCACTGTTGTAGCTATCAAAACAGCTAAAAGCTGTACTCAGCAGTGTGTGCCTGATGTTTTGATGCCAACTCGCTTCATGGTGGCTGCAATCATTGTTCTTTAGGACAGAAGCACCAGGCGTATCCTCCTGGTAATTATGTCTTAAGAGTCTGGGAAGAGACTCAATTTGGCAGGCCATGTGGACATGGGGTGCAAAGCAGAAGAGCCATGCTGAGACGAACTACCAGCCTCAATGTGAGGAGCAATTACTTTCAGTGTGATGAATACACAGTGTCACTCCGAAGAAAAGAACCTTCTCGTTAGATTGGATTTTGCTCTATATTTGCCTAAAGCTATCTATTAAGCACCTGTTTTCCTGGCAATAACCTACAAATATATGTTGCAGATGCTGCTGATACTGTTTCCTAACTTGCTGTAGCAAAAGATATTTTACCAACCTTAGTGGTACACATTAAAATGTAAAGGTTATTTTCTTAATTATTTCAGTAGAGCTCTAGGGGTATTCATGCTAAGGCTAGGTGGTATGTTAAAGACTCAGAATCTAATAAATGTAATGTGTGTTGACAAGCAGAATGTACTGTTTCCACAAATACTCGATACACAGAGACATACAAACATAAGACATTCCTAAATACATATTTAGTTTGACAGACGAGCAAAACAAAAGCAGGGCTCACTCACCCCAGTGCCAGGCTCTCCAGGTGGTCCTGGGTTTCCGGCCTCACCTTGTTCACCCTGTGGTTAGACAAATGTCAGTGTCTTCACAGATAAACCTTCATCCTATCACGCTAAGAGCTAAAATTCAGATGCAGCGTTTGAAAAAATAAGTCACACCCGCTCTAACAGAATAGTTCTTACATACTTACACTTTATGATGTAATCAAAATCAACAAAAGCCAGACTTATAACTTAACTAAGTCTGTAACTTTAGTTGATACAAGGGTGTTAAAAGTTACTGTATTCCAAGTGCCCCCTTAAAGAGTTGGTAGCCCCTCATTCTTCATTTTCCAGAGCCATTTTAACTGCCGTAGTACAGCATTAAGCATTTATAGAGCAGCCGTCTGCCAAATGGCAGTAAAGTGGGCGAATCTAGTTGGAAGCGTTGTAAAATAGACATTAATAGTGTCATGGCTCTAACTCAGACAAAAAGCCTGAGCATATGAAATGAGTAGAGTGCAGGTGGTTACAAAGGGGGGCAGCTGGATGGTCTGGATAGGGCTTGAAGATCACGTTAGGCAGGCAGAACACCATGTGGTGCCAAGTTGTGATTCTTACCTTCTCACCCACAGATCCCATGGGGCCAACGCCACCTGGAGGGCCTTGTGGACCCTGCAGCAGGAAATAAAGAAAAAGATGAGTCATCATCCATCACCATGGGAGAGGATGCTTGATGACATTTAGGAATTGCAATGTAAGATTGGCGAGGTGAGACCAATTAAGACATAGTTTAATTTATGTCAAAGTCTTACATGAAACAGATTATTTTCAATATATTCAGGTTACATAATTTTGTGTAAACACATTGTAATCAATTAACTTCACGTACATCAGCTCCACTAGGACCCTGAGGACCTCTGGGACCAGGGGGACCAGGAGGGCCCTGCAGAACAGAAACACAGTGTTGTTAAAAGTATATTAAGTTATTTTAAGAGTGCTTACAAGAGCCAGATGTGTCTTACCATAGGGCCAACATCACCGTTCTCTCCCTTCTCACCAGGAGGACCAGGAAGCCCCTGAGGACAACAAAAATGAATAAACAATTATATTATGAGAAAAGAAAATAATCATGTTACAAGCACAAGGTCCCGTTGCATGAATAAGCAATGGTGTTCTTAATGATTTAAATTTGTTTGTGCTGTTAAATGCATTCACGACAGCTGTTCTTGTTTGATATTTAATTTTTAAATCTGATTTGACAGCTGTAATACATTGTAGTGATGCACTGAAGTATTAAATATATCTGTGGGCCAGAACATGCATAAATGAATCACTTGAATCCCCGTTTTAACTGCAGTCTAGTCTTATTATCTGTTCAATGAAATATTCAAAGAATATATGCTGAGCAAGGTCAAGAACAAGTCTCCTGCCAGATGAACCACATATCTTTAACAATCTTGTGTGGACAAAGTAAAAAGAGAACTAATAGAAACATCAATTCATAACAAACATACCATATATTCCTCAATTCTTTGAATAAGGTAGTAGGACGTAGTAGGACAAGTATGCCAAACATTAAAAAGGCTAACTTAGCTAGACTTCCTGAAATGGCTGAGTCTTATAGTGAAGTTTTAGTTTCCTTACAAATACTCAGGCAATGCAGAGATAATTTTATTCTATTCTGTTCCCGGCTGTGCTAACATGTAAGACATGACTCGTCTTCTGTTTGCTTTCCCCTTTGTAGTCAGTGACGGTTTCATCTTCACTCAAAGGTGCAGACATAGATCCAACCAACTCATGCATGTTAAATGAGCAGCGTGGTCAAGACCTCATATGTGCGTTTGATCCCTGACATTTCTACCAGTAATTGCCAGGATTAAATTGCTGTACCCTGCTTTGCCTCCTGTGTGTGTGCCTGTTCTTGATTCAGACACAGTTTATCATCAGTGTAAGGTATAACGTGGCATGGGAGAGGATCAAAGATTGTGTTCCTCAACATGTGCTTACACCATCAGTGGACTCTTTACTGATAATATGTGTGCATTGTGTGCTCACTCACGCCCCTGTTTGCAAGCATTTTGCGTGGGTGCTAAAAAAAAAATGTGTGCGGCCGCATGCTGATTCTTGCCGTGCTGAGAAATCTCATCTGTGTAAAGGTCTCCTCTAGTCTAAGATCATTAGCGGCACTTCTAATTACACAGAATGGCAAATGTGCTCGATGAGGAACTGACTATCGGAGCAGGTCAGTCCACGCAATTAATGGAATCGCAATGGGAAGTGAATTACTCCCAATTAAAAGTCCATTGAATACAATCCCGCAGAGATAGGATAGTACCTTGGAAGGATGTGCATTAGTCTATGTAATTTCATCAAGACAATGACCCCAATCTCTGCAGTAAACTCTTAACATGTTTAGCTTAAGGAGCTGATTACAAATAAAACAGATAATTAGAAACAAATTCAAAGGGGAGGGTCCTATCTCGTTAGTTTATTACCGCACTGATACAAAACATAATTAAGCCTAGTTGTGTCGTGGATTGGTTTATGAGTACATTTTTTGTGTCGAGCTAATCTGCCCTTTTTACCCTAATATCATCCTAATATTTTCAGTCTGGCTTAAACTATGTCCTTTATATCACAAAATGTTGCTTACCAAAAAACTAAATGTAGCACGGATGATAATGCCTAAAGAGGCGATGGAGGACGGATGTCAAAGCTCACCCACCATGCAAGAAACACCACAGATTTGATTAAAACGTGTGTGTGGTGAATAGGTGATTGTGTAGGTGTGCGAGTTTGAGTGTTTGCCTTTGTTTGCACTATAGCATGATGTTAGATGAATGTTGCACAGTGTTGTGGCCACACACAGTTTAGAAAGGTAACTGAGTCACCTTCATTCTAATCTATGCCATCACTTAAGTGAGTAAATGACTGCTTATTAAAATTATTGCTTCTTGTTCATAGTAGTGAAATATAAGAAATGTATAATATTTAAATTCATACAGTAGTTTCACTCAATACATGTCTAAAAATGAATAATAAAGATGAATTCCTAATTTTTTTTCTATAATGAGTTAGCTCTTGTCCTCTGTATTGTATTTTTCTTCTTTCTGTCCCTTAAGCATGCTGTATCAGCTCTCCTTCTCTAGCTGCAGGTGATGATTATAGAGCAGTGGTTCTCCAACTTTTTTAATAATATACTCCCTTTAAAATATCGTTTTCAGCCAAGTACCCCCTGACCAGTATAAAACGTTTTTGGTGGAAAAAATAAGGATATATAGGGCGGCACAATATAGCACTGCACCATAAGCAGTGCTGTATTGTGCTGTAAGCAGTTTGTGTCTGATTTACTAAACACCAACCTTTTAACTGAAAAGTACTTAGATGTTTAGAATCATCACTAAATTCACAGCAAACCAAGTTGCACTTACAATTTAGGAATTTAATTATGGTAGGTATTATGCATGACTGATATAGTTTTTTAAATTAACATTTGAAATATAATTTCACGCACCTCTGCAGTACTCCAGAGTATCCCTTGGGGTACGTGTACCCCCATTTGAGAAACACTGCTTTAGAGTATAGTTTTGAAAAGCAGTTGATTGAAATACCCTAAAAAATCTCTCATGGCTTCAGAAAAACAAGTTTAAGCAATATTACACGAGTCCACAACCCACTACCACAGCACTGCAGTATCATGTCCTACGTCACTTAACAGGACCAAGCTGAATATGACCCATGATATAAAGCATATAAAATGAATATGAAGTGATGCCCTGCATTCAGGATTCCACTGTGTGTTATTTCAGCCATTTCATCACCTGAGGAGCCAATCTCTGCAGCCATACATGGCTAAACAGCAAATCTCTTTTTTAATATTATCTTTATGGAGCTGGGCTATGGCTCATAAAGGACTTGATATTTTTATACCACAATGATGAATTTCTACTTATCCAATGTGACAGCCAGAAGACCACAGAAGAAGAAATGCTATCACTTACCAAATGAAACAGTCAAGGTACATTAGCAGTACAGTGGAAGCAGGTCTGAGTCAAAGTGGTAGGATGTCCACCTGGGCCAATGTGTACCTCACCACCATATTTTTTTGTGTTTTATGCATAAAATACACAGAGTGGCCATTTTGATGCATGTCATATGCCACTGATACGACCAAATGTATTTGGTTAAAGGCTAAGATTTTTTGAAGTGAGGTTTTACATGGTACTTATCCAGAGTCAATGTATTACATACAGTAGATGGCAGCCAGTGGTCAGTACACAGTTTGGTGTGGCTGACAAGAGTACCGCCACAGAGGCTAAGCCATGGACTGCTGTGGACGAGGGGAAGCAGTAAAAATGTATTTTAACCACCTAAAGCAAGGCCTACCTTAAAAAGTTCAATATCAGTTTAAGTGTACACTATAAGGTATTTAGAAAGTTTTAATCTATTTAATTTGCCATGCGACAGACATTTCCGACAGACAATTGATACTGGTCTACCCTAAAAAAAACAATAACACAAACAAACTAAGTGACTGACGTAGCGGTAAACAAGATACTCTGGTGTTGTGCGAGGTAATATTATTGGTATTGTCAGAGCAGTCTGGTGGCTTACATAAAGCACAGATAATAATTTCAGTTCCATATAGAAATGGGCTGTCTGACAGCAAGGTAAAGCAGTTAAAATAGTTTACAGATAGTGTGCACCTAAACTGTATAGATTTTTTTATTTGGCTAAAATATTTTTCACTGCTGCCCCTGTCCGCAGCAGTACTTGGCTTAGCTGCTGTGGCACTACTCCTGCCTGCCTCTCCAAACTGGATGCATCTACCATAGGTTATACACCTACTATGTATAAGTACCTCATACAACCCAATATAAAAAATGCAATTTTTTCTTTCAGACAAGAAAATGCTATATCCATTATCCAATGTCATTGTCTCATTTTTTTCATGTTTCACTGGTATTGACACTCATTCTGGAAAAACACAAAACACTAATGATTCTGCATCAGAGGCAAGTGGCATAACCAAACCTGATAGAAGCGCGTTACCTATGTTGTACAGTAAGTCTTCAGAACTGAATATGGCACCAAAAACTTTGTAAAGGAGACTGTCTTTTGCAGTGTGAAGCAGCACCGAGCTGAGCCTCATGGGACAAAGTCGTAAAGGCAGGATTGTCCCATTGTTACAGTGTTGCCTCACTGTAAGTATTATATATCTCCACATATTCTGCTTTTAATGTTTTTCCAGATTTTTTTTAATTGCTACAGTAAATCTATTATTAATTCAATGTTCACTCACTGAATGCATGCATGCATAACCAATGCATGTGTAAAAGTAATCAAAGCCTGCTATGTAAAATGCAAATTTGTATTTGCCAGAGAGTAATCCTAGACAGATGTTCACATGACACAAACTTGATTACTGTAAAATTATATGAGCCATGTGGCTCACTGCACAGGATTACTGTAAATGACTGTATGTATATGCAGAATGTGTTTGCACATGTGTAGGTGTGTGAATGGTACTCACCTGCAAACCGATGGGACCAGGTGGTCCAGGGAAACCTCTGGAGCCTTCATCTCCCTTCTGTCCAAACATACCCTGCTGACCCCGTGGACCAGGCTCTCCATCAGCTCCCTGAAAAAAAAACAAAAAAAAAAAAAACACACACACTCTTTCACCGTGGTCTTTTTCTTAACATTGTCTACATGTTGTTCAAGAATATGTTTATTCTTATAACAAGTTGTCACTCCATCTTGTTGACAAAGATGGTGTTGCATACAATGTTATACTAATTCAAATATTCATATAAATATGCTTGTGTTGTTTAATGATATGACAGAAGAGACTCTTATTAGAAACCTTTTCAGCTTGATGATTTTAAACACCTGGTTTCTGATACTGAGTCTGGAGAAATCCTTTGGCTCATTAAAAATTAAGCCTTTTAGGGGTCTTTCTGATCAATTTGTGATGCTTTAGACATAAATACATTCACACATGGTCATCAGTCTGATGCGTTTTTTAGGACAATTGTACTTACAGCAGGACCTGGGGCACCTATGGGACCTTGAAGACCAGCTGGGCCAGGAGGACCCTGAACACAAACAAGAAAAAGTTCACACATATGTAAAAGTACACATGTATTGTTTTGTGATTTGTAAATTAGAAAAAGCTCACTGTTATTGTGATAATGGTGGTAGTGCGCAGAAAACATGTAACATCATCCACTCTTATATAGCTTATCATTGTAAAAATGGATGTAAATGTGACTGCAAGTAAGGGATTCATGCAGTTTGCTTCCGGTAACGCACCTGTTCTCCCTTGTCGGCTTTGCTTCCTTTTTGACCAGGCTCTCCAACCTCTCCCTGGGAATGACAAACACAAACACATTAACAGTCAACCATCTCAGCTCAGCTTCAATTCTTCTCTAAATGTCAAGAGCTTATGAAACAATCATTGAAAACTCTCAGCCCAACACAAACAACCATTATCTGCAGCTATAACCGGGTGGATGCACAAATAAGGATATGTAAGGTTTTTACTGTCTCCTCTGTTGCATTGTAAACCTCTGCGGGGACATATGTTTGGCAGCTTAATAGAGTGCCTGATAGTAACCTTAAGGAGCATAATGATTGTGGGAGATGTAAGAAGCAACAGTATTTCACTTTTACATCCCCTCTAATTACGATTGCTGGCGCATTTGGTTATGAAGATGGATAGGCAACAGTGAGGGGAAGTGAGAGACATATTTTCTATGCAGATGGCCTGAGTATGAACATGGGGATGAAGATTGATTGGCAATCTGGTTCAGTCCCAAAACATATCTCAGTTTGGGAATTGGAAAGGAGCTTAAACTGGGCCAAAAGGGTGGGATGGGTGGGATGGGTGTTGGTGAGTGTGGTCGACTGACCTTGTCGCCATCCTCTCCAGGTGGACCCTGAGGTCCAGCAGGTCCAGGCAGACCAACAGGACCCTGGACACCGTCACGACCAGCAGGACCTTGAGGCCCTTTCTCACCCTAGAGGAACACATACATTTGTTTTCATTATATTTTGAAAGCTAAAAACAGCAGAACTGAAGGTCAAAGGGAGATGAACATAGAAATAAACTATATAGCAGAGATTTTGTGTCAGCCACTGCAGAAAAGAAAAAAATATATACTTACAGGTGCTCCCTTCTCTCCAGCAGGACCTGGGGGACCCTGAGGGCCAGGTCTACCAGACAGGCCAATTGGACCAGCTGAACCAGCAGGACCTCTTTCACCAGGAGAACCCTGTGAGAGTGAGAAAGGGAGATGATGAGTGAGAGATAAAAAGCAAAGGCCATATTTTGTTTGTTGTGGGCAGAAGAACACATATTTCAATGTTTTCTTTGCAAGCCCATGAATATTTTATATATATATATATATATATATATATATATATATATATTCATACAATCTGAGTATTTTGAACAATAACCATTGCCATTAAGACATCTGCGAAGCAAGACCCAACTGAGTCCCACTGCTAATGGATCAACGCACGCACACACCGACACATACAAACCCCTTTCAAGAGGAGCACTGAGAAAACATCAGGATCAACAAACAGTAACAGGTGGCTTTTAAGTTCTAATAAAGCAGCGCTGCTCCTTGAAAGCAGCCAGCATTATCTGCTGTCGGGGAGCTGACGTCTTGCTGGCTCTCTAAGCTCTGAGCAGCTCACTCCTGCTGCTGAAAATGCATATTTGAATGAAAGAGGCTGCTGCTGTGTATCAGTAGTATTTGGATACAGGAACTCAGTGTTCACCTAAATCCATAAAACATGATGTTGAAAGACACTCAGCATTGTTTACCTCTACTGCTGGTGAATTAACTCTGTGTATTTTTACAGTTACACATTTCTGCATTTATATATTTATATAAGAATTCTCAGTAATTTTCTTTGTAACATTCTAAATTATTTTAGGGTAATTCAATTAACTATCCCAATAATTGCCTTGTACTCATACAAAGGTTGTGATGTATTGTCTGTCATTTATAGCAGGGTGAATTGCACCGCTGAGTTTTAGTGTCCTCTGGTAAAATTGGAGGCCATCATCTTCTATTAAGACTAAAAATCCTGGAGGAACACAACATATGTTAATGTTCAACATGAAAACTACCCTTGAGACTCAATACTGGTGGAACCCAGTATTTCTGCTATTCAGTGTAATGTAAGGATGTGTGCAATTTGTTAATTAGTCGATTAAATGTTACCACCCTCACTAGTTGGAATCAAAAATAATAGTCTGTTAAACTAAATTATCATTACTTCATGTATTCCCATTTTCCCAATTAAAATGCCTAAAGAGTAGTTTTAAGATTATTGTTTTCAATAAATCCTGTTTGTTAACTCTTATTTATTTAGTTGTCTTGTTTTGTAGAATGATATGCAATAGTCATAATGCATGGTGCAAAGTGCCCTACAATTCAGCAACATTTAAAAAAGGATTTGATTCAATGTGATGAACAACTTCAAATGGCTCCCATAATATGGACAATATGTTTTCAGACAATGTCTTAGCTTATTGATTCAATTGTGCTAATTTTTGACTGTTTCTGAGTGTTGTCTTATGACTAGACTAATTTAATAGTCTAAGTTTCAACTTCTGTTTAAGCTTAAGGAAGATCAGATGTTTGGAACATCCTTAGTGTGAGGTAACACTTGTTTTTTATTTTAAACATTTTTTAAAATATGCATTATCATCTTTAAGAAAAACACTAAAAACTGTTACTTTTGACAAAAAATGTCTGTACTGCACTCATAAATGTCAATGAGTGGGAAAGGAACATGATGTCTCAATACATGATATAATATCAATGTTCAAATAGATAACTAAGTGTGCAGGTTACTCTAATGTGTTAAATTTGTGGGCTTGAGTAGGAAGAATGCATTTATTCCCCAGGGCTGTAATTACTGTGGCTGAGGCACAGAGCTGATAGATTATTGTGACTATTGTCTTTAGATCTCCTGCATATGCCCATCACACACTCTGTAAAAACATATTTATATACATTAGAACTAAGGGGGCTTACATTTCGTCTTTACCCACCAAGAAGGGTAAAGGAGGATAAAATGTTGATGGAGTCACACAAAGTCTGCTCAAAATGGGGCTATTAAATTGATCCATTTATTCTAAATTTGATAAGAGTTTGTTCTTTTGGATCCTTTAAGTCAATTTTTCCACTTTACAGTACATAATTCCAAGATTAATTCCATACCAATCTCCCAAACTAGGTAGCACTGGAACTGGTGTTTTAATGTATTAATATAAATACAGAAATGGGTGAATTGAAAAAAGACAACAGCAGCCCATCATATCCCTATAACCTTACCACTGAGTTTTGTGAACAAGAATGAACACAGCAGGCATAAAGTTCCAGGATGCAACGTTTGGGATTGGTGAGGCATGTGTAGTAGCAACACCCGGGATGACTAGACACTAGCTCACCATATGGATGCTATCCTGGCTGTGTGGTTTTGTGGTGTGTGGGTTTGTTTGTTTGGGTTGTTTGGGTCTGTATCTGTGTGCCAGGAGGCAATGGAGCAAACAGACTTGATACCCGGCCACTCTAGCGCATGATCGCTCCTACAACAAATCGCTGTGTGCAGTGGCACAAAATTAAAGTTGGTGATGCTTCCATTGGAAAATAAATAAATAAAACACTGATTACGTGTCCCTGATGGCTTAATAAGTTTATGTGTATTACACATGTACTTAGTTCTCTTGGTGAAACTGAATTAATTGACTATGTGTGATTTCCTCTCATGTCTGTCTTTTAAGTGACTGTTGCTGCAGTTCAACACTAACTTGTTTCCCTGCAGCATTTCTAGGTCCTGTATCTGAGAAAACCTGGGCTCTCCTTTATCTGTAACTACAGCTGAGATGTCCTTGAGCAAGGCACATCACCTAGCTGCTGCAGTGGATTAACACACAGGACATCACTAGAATATGTGAGTGTCTATAAATCCATGAATGTGCAGCACTGCCCGGCTGAAAACGACCACACTGCTCACCTAACCTTACCCGGGGCAATAAAAGTTAAAACAGATAAATAAATAAATGCAACTTCTCTCATAAATTTGCCTAAAATATCCTGCCCTTATGGTAGTGATACCAAAAGGAGAGCAAGTATAAAGATGGCTTTGCAGTTGGCCAAGGGAAACTGAAGCCACCCTTTAAGCTATTCCTGTCCAAATGATGTAAAGTGCCCTCCGGTGCTTGGCATATGCAGGCCTTACTAAAGCATGAAATATACTGTACAAGCCTTCCCACTAATCAATAACACAAATAAAATACAAAATGTCAGAGAGAAATCCAATACAGAGGGGAAACAGAGGTACTTTGATGTCAGGTAGCAGTATACTTACAACAGGACCAGGTGGACCTTGGGGCCCCTCTCCTCCCTTCAGACCTGCTGGGCCCTGAGGGAAAGAAGGAAAAAACACATGAGGACCCGCTTGACATGGTTGTTACACCTGGTGTAACTTTACATCAGCCCACGCTTTCCCTCTGCAGCCCTGAATTTCAACACCTCCATCATTGGATGCCAATACACCCTGGACTGTCTGCCTTCACTGACACTGTCACTTCAGCCAGACACCACGTGGAATGTGGTTTGAGACCATTTAACCTCAGAGCATGACTCCCACAAATATCATTGCTGCTATTAACATTTTCACCCTGGAAGACATCCAGCGTCGATCCAGGATAAAAAATGCAGTAGTGTTCAAAAAAAAAAAAAATCTACAATCCATACATGGCAACTTAGTACTTAATGGCACATCTAAAACGTTATATCATTCCCTTCATAAATGTGTTCTTGTGAATATTGCAGCATGGAAGATTGTGAGTTTTGTTTTGCACATGCAGTGGTGTGTCTAATATATTATATGTATGTATGCTCTCTTGCATGTTTGTCAAAGCTCAAAATATGTGTTTGTGTGTTGCTCCCTAGTGGGCCACAAAAGAGCACATGGCAGGAAGGGTAATGAGTCTCCATTGGCTGTGGCTGGGTGCTGGAGTAAATTACAGTGGCAGAAAACAATCAGCGGTGCTGCTGGCCTGCAGAGTCTGACTGACCTTGAGGATGCAGGCAGCACAACACTTTCTCTCCCCACAGTATATCCATTCCCAGCCATCACAGTCTAATTGCTAACATTTCCCACTAAATAATGTATTAAGTAAATAATGCATACAGAGACAAACAAAACTTTGCTGCCACCCTAAAATTGCTGGCACTGGAATATGAAAAACATTTCTAGTCTTTGAGTAAAACCAGGGACAGATTTTTGTATCCCTAACCAACAATTCCCTGCTACTATAATAGAGGCCCATGATGCATTGCGGCGGTTAAAACAGTGGTGTCAGTGGCGGTGGAGCGATGCAGAGGCACGCCTGTTCATTTGTAAGATGTCGCTTTGGATTTCCTCTGCAGTGGAATGATTGCTAGGAGTGAATTCCAGGGCTGGTGTCCCTAATAAAGTGAATGGCTCTAGATAGACGCTTGTTCATTTGTTATGTAGCAATGTTCTGTCACTTTCTACTAGCGAACACATGTAAAGCGAAGCTATGATGAATAGGTGCAGGTGGAGTGGAGCTCTTACTGTGGCGCCAGGTAGACCTCTTTCTCCAGGGAAGCCTCGAAGACCAGGAGGACCGTCTTTACCAGGGGATCCCTGTGGTCCAGGATCTCCCTACACAAACAATCACATAACATGTTGCATGATTACAACACAGTTATAATTATAATAAACATTTATAATAAAAATTTTAACAAAGTATTTATTGCTATGCTTTAATGCATCAGTGATTCTAATCTAGGTGAATGACGTTTGTTTCATTATTAACCAACAGAGAACATTTATTTTGTTCTGGAGGACCAAAATACCAACCCCACACAGCCAGGCTACATCTCACGAGCACAGTTTTCACTACATCACTCATGGGTGGAAACCATTTTTGAAGGATCAACTACACCTGACCAGACAGAAGCAAAGATAACAGCCCAACAAGTGGTGCATTTGTCCAGTTGGGCGTAAGAGGAGTGTCTGGATGAAGGAGAGAACTGTCATCTATTCTGCTGCCGACCTGAGATGACGCTTATCCAAGCAAAATGCCAACTGAGCCTTGTCAGAAAAAGAGGCAAACTGTAGACAGTGCCAGACTACCAAGGTAAAATTAGCATATGAAAATGTTAGCCTGGGTTATCAGGCAGGTTGATACCCAGTGTGAATGTCCACATGACAATAAGTTCTTTACCTTTTTTGAAACAGCAAACTAGTGTATGACAAATTTTACTGAACAAGCATTCAACCTTTGATTGCAACTTTGCCATACATGTCACTGTTAAAATTATAAAGGCTAACTTAACATAGAAAAGTGCAAAATAAAATCTAACTTTCGGTTTAGTTTCTCCTCATACTGTACAAGTCAGACAGGACCTTTAGTCTTCAGTCATTGCTGTCGCAGCAGTGAGGCCTTGTAGTGAAACAGAGTAAGAACAATCAGATTCAGTCTTTCTAAAAGTCAATTCAGAACTTGGAACTTTTACTACTTTTAGATATCTCTTGTAAACTTTTATTTAAAATTGAGTTATACGCATACACAACCTCTGATGTCACTTTATTGCTTCTAAAGTGTTGAATTGGTGTTGGCATGGTGTCAGTAGTGGTTTGGAGATGCAAAGCACATGACAGCTAAATCTTGTATTTGAAAACTGCTCTGCACTCAGAAAGAACCTTGTAAATCAGAAGTTAAGAAACAGCCATCCTACTTAAAGAAACATCCTCCTCCTCAGAGCCCTGCAGTGCAATGTGTATATATGCAGGTATGTTTCAGAATTTATGCATTCAAATAAAGTACTACACTTCACAGCTCACAGCTGAGCAGAAGAGAGCTCTAAAAAGTGAATATAGATTGAAAAGCACATGACTAGCAGATAAAGTACATACTAATGGCTTTGTACATCCCACCAGGGACAGAAGTACGCTCTGTTTTGTAGCTGACATCCATCTCAATGGAGCATTAGCCACAATTAGTTTGAAGTATGTATGTTTTCTGTGGATTCATTAACACAGTCAATTTGCGAGTCTTTACTTTGATCAGACCAGTGCAGTATTGCTTTCACACCATGAGCCAAAACATGCAACACAAAGATTTTAGTCTTCTAAGCTCAATGCAATTTGGAGGCAGATTTGTGTTGAACAGGTTACACAACTTCAAAAGTCATAAAAATCGCTGGTGAGATTTTTTTGACTGAAAGGAGCAGTGCTTGCTGTAGCAAGGACAGTAAAAATGTGCCCAAGCAAAAATCTGTTTAGCTTCTGCAACTGTTTGCATGCCCTCTCTCTTCCCTAACACGCACCTCAGATATTGAGCTAAATTTTACACTTGGTGCCAATAATTGCAGGGCAACTTCCTTTAGTTCCTGGTTGATTCTGTCCACCACATCTCTAAAACAAGGACATTTGACTCCAGAAAAAAGTTACTTCTGGCTCTGTTCGCTTTTCTTTTGTATTGGCAGTCTGACTTTATCTGCAAACAGGGAGGCACAGAACAGTGGGCTTGAGAGGTATAAGAGGATTTGGGCTCTGCTGCCAAGACCTCCACAAAGTGTCCCTGGCATACTGATGCACAGGCCTGAACAGAGTGGGGAAGAGGGAGGGGGGATCTGAGTGGGGGAGGGTTTGGAGTTAGCCGACGGACTTGATTAAACTGTCTGCTGGGTGAAAACAGGAAGAAAATAAAGGCAGACGACATGGGTGTTTGAGGGAGGGGATGGGGTGCAGGGGATGCTGAGTGGTCCTGGGAGTCAGAGGTTCAGTTTGGAGCAGCCCATACTTCTGCAAAATGGCTTCTTGTCTGCTCCTAATGGGCACTCAATTGCCGGCCAGGGAGGGAATGTAGCCTCAAATCTCAGCTACTGTATCTTCAGCAGTCAGTTGCCAGAGTCTTGTGTAGCACAGAGAGTATAGGTGAGACCTTGGTGTTTGCTGGGTGTGTTTCTGAGTGAATTTATTACTATAGATTGATTTCTACTTTCTGACAATTTTATTTAAGCAATCCAGTAGTCTACTGAGTTCTGCATGTCCTCTAGAAATATAACTGCTTGTGAATGCAGCTGGCTCTATCTGCAAAATCAAATCATGTACGATAATTGCAGCTGGATAAGTTCAATTTGCAACCCACTTCCATACTGTTGATCTTTCTGTCAACCTCTCTGGCTTTTCTCTTCAGTGTAACTAACACAAACCTAATACAGCTCATAAGAAAATCCACCTTTCCACACTTATGAGCAAATTTCTATGTTTATTTGTTACCTGTCCTTCAAGATGGGGCCATTTTAACATGTTATGCCACTAAAGAGAAACAAATGAGCATTCAATTGAGAAGAATAATAAAATAATACATTTAACTTATTAGGCGCCTTTCAGAACACCCAAGGTCACCTCACAGAGCATGAAAGTAAAAGTCAGGAATATGTCTCTTCCTTTTAGTTCAGTATACTGGACAAATACCTTTGCTCCCTCCTTGCCAGCAGCACCTGGAAGACCTTGCTCTCCAGGTGGGCCTGGGGGTCCAGGGTGTCCTCTCTCACCAACGGGCCCAGTCTCTCCAGTTGGTCCCTACAATGTCATCATACAGCTGAATATTATTTGCAATTCAAAATAGTAACAATACAACATGGCAATCTATTATTAAAATGAAAGTGGTTATGAACAGAAGGGCAAAAGATCTACCGCATTTTATTCAAGAGCTCAAATAAAATACAATAAGATAATTAAAAAGATACTAATCATTGAGAATCCACAATACCACTGGCACACTGCTTGCTTTATGTATACATACGCTGATAATTTTAGCATTGCCTTGAATAGTTGATCACAAAATCCTTTCACATAGCCACCTTATAGCTGTCAGATACTGCTGCACTGCCTGTTTCTAAACAATGAAGGGAAATTACGATGCCCTCAAGATTTCACAATCAACAATACATTCTTAAATTATAAATGTATTCTTCAAATAATAAATTTCTCTTACCTGGGGCCCGACAACACCTCCAGGACCTGGTGGACCAGTTTTACCTTGGAATCCCTGAAAAAAAAACACATCACAAATCCTTATTTATACACTTTATTATAATAATGAAACCACACAGATTATCTTTTAAAAACTAAGTCAAGAAACCATAGGGATTCAACATTGGTTTCAGAGATTCGGCTTTGGTATTACCTTGATGTAGGAACAAGGAGTTTTCAGGTAATATTCCCAATCAAAGTTAGATTTTATTACATTATAATACTGGTTGGTAAATAAAAGTAGTAAGGAACAATCAGGACAACGGAGAGAGAGAGAGAGATGACTTTCAACAAAGGTCTGTGGCTGGAATCAACCCATGCTATTAGGATGCCCATTCATGAAGTTCATGTGCACAACCAGAGACAATAGTTCAATATTTTACCCTCATGGACCATTTGCATTATGGATCCATTACTATAAACACATGCTTTGCAAAACTAATTGCTGAAATAACTTGTTTATATGTGAATGTGAATTGCAACGAGTTTTCCCTCTGGTAAGTTATTCATGATGTATTTGCTGTTCCTACATTGTCCCTGTAGGATATCTTGCTAAAGTGCTTCACCTTACACAAAAGTTCAGTCTTTCAAATAGACATCACATCGTGACCTCAGAGTTTGTCCGTTGTCACTGACAATAAGGGGAAGCAGAGTATACCAAGTAAAAGAGATACATGGATATTGAGATACTAACAGTAAGTCACCATTGTTAGGAGTAAATAGTTTCATATAAACACACAAGCAAACAAACAGTTTTGATATTATAATTTGAGGGATGTTTTCTGTCCTTTACTCACTGGTTTGAGGGGGTGGGGATCACTTGAATAAGACTGTCACTGAGCTACTTTCAGACTATTTCAAAAGTCATTAGTGAACTGGCTTGCAAATAAGGAATGTGTTGTTTGAGTTTCAAACAATTAACATTAAATTGCAGCTAGTTGTTTACATAAAACAAGGTCAAACCAGTGTAATGTACTTGTTCATCTCCAACCAATAAAGAGCCAAAGTAAAAACATAGCAAGTTAATAAAGTAGAGCATCCAACAACAAAAGACCCCTAAAGTTTTCTCTGAGAGTTGATGGGATAAACTAGAGCTAAAAAAAACCCTGAATATTGGGCTTGCTTTAGGCTGATGGCAATACATGTGACTCCAATGGGATGATAATGTTGAACTAAGTCTGCTGAAAGTGTAATTAGACATCTGCTAGCTATCACATCAGTAACAACTTCATAAACCGATGGTGTTATCATTCCACCAGTGTGTTTGGGAGTTTTCCTCTTCACAGTTGTCAAAAATTGCATGCTGCTTTATATTAACACATTTTTAATTTACATGTCAAAAAAAATCTGCTTTTCCCAATGAAGCTATTTAAATTTGCCATTGCTCAATTTTGCTGTTGCCTGCACAAAAAAAAAACCCAAACAACCAGGCCATGCATTTTGATTCACAGTACATGGCTGATTTGCATTGCAGCATCCCCTATGGATATGCTTAAGCAGATTCAAACAGCAGAACAGGCCAAGCCAAAAAAGATAGAGGTTCAACATCACAAGCATCGACTCCAACAGAGGAGCACCAATCGGATGAACTTGTCTTCCGGGAGAGGAACAATCCAATCTGCACTGGCTTAAATCTTCTTCCAAGCACTCAATATTCCCCAAATATTAACCCAGTGTGATGCTTAGAAGCCAGATATTTATTGAATTAATACAGTACGAGCGTGAAGAGAAAGAATGACTGCTCTGTTTAACATATATTTCATACTGTAATAGAGACATCTGCAAAATGCTGATTTATTTCCTTTAAACTTAATGCTTTAAGATAGAACAGTGTGAGTGTAGATAGTAAAACTGAAACCAGGGAATGATTAGCAAAAAGCAAACATATCAAACTCCAAGGGCAGAGTGTAGGGTGCACACTGACTTTTCCATTTTGAGTTTGACTTTCCGCTGATTTCCATTTGATCTAGGAGCCCCTAAGTCATCAAACTCTCTACATAACCGATCTTCACCGAGGTACTGCATTTATAACTCACTTCATTTGTAACTCATTATCCTACAACCAAACAAAGTTTTCAAATGCAAGCTCTTAGAAGGCCAATCCTGGCTGACTTATGACTCCAGGCCTATTGATCACTGTGTTGTGATTTATGGTGATGTATTATTCAAAGGAAACCCTCAGGCCATGCTGTTACAGCAGCGGCCCTGATTCAGAGACACCAACTCAAATCTTTATTTGCACTTCCTTAAATGCAACTTGTGTTGACGGAAATGAGCGCCTATGAGCATCTTTATTGCTGTGATCTATTCTCATATCGGATGCTTGTGGTGCATGTTCATCAGCGCATAAATCTACAGCCATAAACACCTTAATGAAGACTCTATCGTTGTCGCTTGAACAGCAGCAAAGGCAGGGAAGCACTCATGTGTGGTGTATTACGTTATCTATAGGAAAGAGGCAGGCGGAAAGGGAAGCTTTAATGATAGAGGCGATGATCTGTCAAGCTTTTAGTAGAATTTATTGCCCTCTGAGCCTCGTCAAACCAAAGTGCACACATGCATACCAAGTACGGAGGAATCGAAGTTGAGAGCAGAGGATTGCAGCTAGATGTGATCAAGTCAAACTTTGCTTTGTTTTCGTTCATTGTCAGATAAATCTTATGTCCCATCGGATACGGCATCTATGCATCAATTCGTCTTCAGTACAGATTGAGTACAGCCATTTCTCATTTGGCTCATGACTGAATTTGGAAAAAAAACTACATGAACCACTATTCCACGCTGCTGCAACAAATCGTATGTCTGCTGGTTTTGTTATACCTTACTTACAGTATGATTGCTTAATTATTTTAGAGCAGGCAATACCACACAAGGGCACCTTGCTGCATCTGGACAATCTAAGTTCAGCGTCCTTGTCTTGCATATTTGTAAACTTGCCAAAGTAACTACGAGATAGAAGCTGCATTAGAAAAGGATGGTCCTTCAGCTACCTGGTGTCCATCTCTACAAGACAGGAGTCTGAGCCATCTGGATTTACTCAGACAGAATGCAGTGTGCTTGTGTGCATTTGCCTGTGTGTGTACATAGAGACGAGACAAGCAGATAGACCCAGACGAAGTTCACTAGGGCTTTGTCTTTAGAGTTTTGCTTTAAGAGAGATGTCTGCCCCTTTGGCATCCCACTGAGATGTTGTATTGCTGATTGTAATCCCCTGCATACAAGAGCAATGGAGATAAAATGGAGGAGGAAGGAGGAAGAGTGGGGAGATTCAATTGAAGTGCAGCTCACTGATTGGGAGGATCAAATCTGTCCTGCAATCGAAAGGCAATTTGAAGAACGAGAGCTAAAAAGGTCTCGTTGGCAACTCTAACCTAAATGGCAGTGAGTAATGGAGAGCCAGCCGTTAACACAACAAAACTAATTTTGGGGGGATTAAAATAAAATTAGACTGAGCACTGAGAGGGGAGTCCTGATGAAACACTTGTGAAAAACTGAAGAAGTTATGAGGTGGCACACTCTTGTATTAGCTCTTGCAGTGGAAATATGCCAAATCTGTCCAAGTGTGAGAAATGATGTTATATTGAGTTTCCAGCTCAATGTGAGGTCTTCTATTTCTACACTCAGCAGGAAGTTAGAGGCTGGGCCAAACCAGAGCCACACAGATGACTGAAAGTTCAAACAGGATATTGCATCTTTGGGACTCACCGTCTCTCCACGCTGACCAGGGTGTCCGGGCAGCCCATCTTTTCCAGGTGGTCCCTGTAAGGTAGAAAACAAGACACATTTAATCGATATACAAGCACATTCATCATCATCATCATCACAGTTATACTAACGTGAATAATGGCACAACAAAATTGGGCCTATTGCTGAAATAAAAGTTTATTTTTCCAAGCAATCAGATTTCTATTACTGCAGTATTGTACCAATGCTCTGTAGGCACAATATGCTGAGCAAACATCATTTTCAAACTGGCATAGGTCTATTTAGACTACTGGAACAATAATGAAAAAATAACAGGTTTGGGTTTTTTTGTTGTTGAAGGGAACAACATCACTAGCTGAGGGCTGAGAGTCGGCTATGAATCTAACCTGAATCGATAGGTGGAAATTACCACTTGTCTCCTGCCTAGACTGGGGAGTGAGAAAATGGGTTCTGCTTCAGTAACAGTTAGACTAATGATCCCTGCAAAGAATTAGGGATATTGCTATGTATTACTGCACCCCATGAACTCCTCAAATTGAATCAATTCTGACTTATAATGTTTGCAAACTAGGCTAATTTGCCATTGAGACAGTAGGAAGAGAAGAGGAGGGAAAAGTGTAGACACGGAACATCAGAAACTAGCCGCAAACCACCGAGCCTTGCAAATATTTTGCATCAAAACTTCCTACAGACAGCGATGAAAATGTGTGACAGTTGCACACTGCACAGTTGAACACTTCAATGAGAGGTTGGGATAGATTGGTACCAGCTCATTCCCTGCAGAGGACCAACTACTGGCCCCTACCCAGAGCAGCATCTGTCAGTCTGTCCGAGTTAAATTGTTGTATACATGTATATGTATGTTATTTTAATGAGTTTCTTTTAAGCAAAACGCTCTGAATGAATTTACGTTTTCTCCGGTAAGCAATTATGAAGGCCTTTATTCACAATGCGAATGCTCAGAAAAATTGATATGTTTCAATAAAAAATAATGTTGCTTTTTTGCCACTTCATATCTGAATTTGTGAAAGTAGCCATGACAAAAACAATTTTTCGAAAAAAAATATATTGATGTGTAAATTAATCATAAGAAAAAATGGAAGGAATACTTACAGGGGGGCCCTTTGGTCCAGGGAAGCCGACTGGTCCCTGAGGTCCTTGAGGCCCCTGCAGTACACAAACAAACAGTCAGAATAATGAGATCTGCACACAGAATGAAGTCACGAGATGACTTATTGCATTATACAAAAAGTAAACAAAAAAAAACATAGCAGTGAAAAGTTTAAAATTTGTAAGAATATCATGCTGACATATACAAAGCAGCTTGAGAAGGCAAATTAAAGCTTTTCAATACAAAAAACAATCTGAAGTTATTGCTGTAAGGTGATTAATTGCTCATTATAGTGAATACACTGAAATGACGAAATGCTTCAAAAAGTTTTTGGACACACCCTGTTATCATTGATAATTTAGTGCCCAGAAAAGGCTCAATCTAGGAATGTATTATTTAAATGGAAATATAAGATAAAAGAAAGACCATTTCTGAGATGGAATATTTACAGAGATAGAGTTAATAAACTGTTATGTAAAATAAGGTCACTTCTTGTCAAATGGCAAACTGTGACACTAATAATCTTTTATGGGCCAAACAAAAGGGAGATTTTCTAAATGACTGTTTGTATTCCACTGAGGGCTTGAGTCGAAGCCATTAGATAATCCAGAAATATCATATTGTATCCTATATTATTTCCTTTACTGTATTAAGTTTGGTATGTTGATCAGCTAACCAAACTGGTTGTGACATACGTTTTGTAACAGCTAGTCAGATGTTAAAGTAACATTTAATCATTATTAATTATTTTATTCAGTGTATATTCCCACTAAAAATTAAGTGCATGTATATTTGATCGTTATATTTAGTGACGTAATGATAGTTGGGAGCAGTGATATAAAGGGCACAAGTGAAAACTGAGCACACATCAGCATAACAGTGAAACTTATTGTGCCACTTACACAACATAACTTGACAGGGTTTGTTACAGTGAAATACACTGATGAAGTGACATTTTTTGTAAAGCTACTTATACAGTAATTAATATACTCTGTAAGCCCTTACGTATGTTATTAAGTAGCATAAGAGTTTGGGATTTAGGGAGATTAAATATTATTCACATATAAAGTATCCAATGCAAGTGGATTTAATCCAATGCATTAAAATCATGACTCAAAGCTGACTGTATTATTCAAGTTTATCTCTTAAATATATTCATCCATCAGATTTGAGCCTACTTTACCTCCCTGCCCTATTTTGGGACCAATCAAGATATCTGATTTTTATGAGATTTTTTGAAACATTTTTGACAACTTTGAAACTCAGAATTGCGCCCCACCCACATACAATCATGTATTTCCAAAGTTAAAAGCTGCCAATCAACATCTGCCTCATTGGGGTTCAACTGCACTCTGTGGGAAGTCCTGAAGACTGAGGGCAGGAATGAATTTTAGACACATGCATACTCAAAATACAGGAAAGAACATTGTGTCATTTGACTTGTTCATTCAAGCTTAACCCCTGATAGTCAGATCCCATTTGAAGTTAATTCTAACCAACCCAAAAGCTAACCTACAGCTTCACAGTTGAGTTTTAGCAAAACTAACAGATGCTTAAACTTAAACTAAATGATGCTCATGATTCACACAGCAGTGTGGCATTGAACATTAGGTGTGTTTGAGTCTAGTTCCCCACTTGTCTTGTGTTATGCCATATGTTTTATTCTTCTATTTTCATGTTGCTCACTTGTGTAAATAAGCAAATAAATAATGCAAATTCAGTAATGCTGTACTGTCTTTCTTTTTGTCTTACCTTAATAAGTAAAATGTAATAATTTGGGAGAAAAAATGAAATGCAATTAAAAAAAACAAACACAAAACTACCTACTCAGAAATAATGAAACTGTATTACTTTAAGTCACTCACTCTCCCAGGAAGCTGTGAAAATATAGAAACGTGCCTCACTCAAAAAAAAAAAGAAACGTAATGAATGTGAGTATTTTAATGAGGTGTGTTACCGTAGTTCATGTGGAAAGCAGAAGCTCCCTTCAAAGAGTTTGCTTACACTCCTACATTCCTGTTTTTGCTTTCATCAAACAGAAGAGCAGCTCTGTATTTTGATGAACCTGCCCTCATCATGTTTTGTCACAGTTGTAATAAAGTCTCCCCTGTACTGTTGGGAAAATGTCATTGCAAAATGAGCAGTTTCTGGAGCTGCCTTTCTTGTTTCATGCCTTTTTTTTTAACTTCCCTTGAATCAAATCAATGTTTCACATTTTGTTTGTTACACCCCAAATCAAATCAGCAGTTAAACACCACTGGAAATCTAACAAAATCTAATAAGAGGAATTAAATAAGGTGGCGCTGCTGGAAGGCTTTTATCTTCAGCAACTGCAGAGATTGCCACCTACGAGTAGCCTGGTCAGACCATCCTGATAATGAGCTCAAAACTGTGTTTCTCTCTCTTGTTGAGCTCACATGATCAGGATGTTCTTACAAGGCCAACCTCCAACTACCTCAGTGCTCAATAAATGCAGGTTTGGAAAATTGTCTTTTCTTTATTGTTTAAACATGATGCATGAGAATGCATTATATTACAACCCTGACCAATAGCAAAGCAAGAACATGGCATCAAAGCAAAACTCAGAGTATGACAGCAGCAGTTTTTTTGTTGTCTTAGTTGTCTTGATCAGTAAAACTAAACTGCATAGTACAAAGAATAACTTTGTGTTGATGAAATAGAAAACATAAACAAATCAAGAGCATTACCAGCAAAGCTTTTTAAATTTTGAATGATTCTAAATCCATTATTTCCAGTTAACCATTGCTGATCATCTTGTCTTTCATGGAAATCTGTTTGAGTAAGTGCTGCATGAATCATTTCATTTAGTGACCAGTTAGAGCTCCTAGTGGGAAAACAAAAAGCTTGCAAGTTTGCCCTTCTAGATTCTTCTTTTTAAATCCTAATTTATCATTGAACATTGGAGAGTTTGAGTACTTTGGCAAGATGTGAAGGTTACTACACTAACATACTTTGAAATAATTTTAATCAACTCACATTAAGGTCTTAAAGTTTACAATAATTGAGTATAACTATCATCATTTTATTAGAGGTGGATGACAGAAGACAGTGGGATAGACTTACTCTCTCACCAGGCCCGCCCGGAGGCCCATCGTTGCCTGATGTGCCCTGCAACACACAACAACAAATCATCATCAGTTAATATTAAGGGATGTTTTGACACTATGAATATTTGGCATGGGGCTCAATGGGAGATGTAGAAGGCAGCAATGTTCAGAAATCTGTCATAATTTTACTGGTCAAGTTTCATTTCTGCTTGACTGAGAAATACCCAGCAGTGTTGTGGTACTCAAGATCATTCTTCATTTCAAGACAACTTTTCAAAGGTCCCGGCCTCGACTGCATTTTTACTGGGTCTTATCTAGGATTCAGCCAAAGAGGCCAAAGGGGATTTTATTTCATGACCCGTCAAGACCACAACTGCAGGGATATCACTAAATTGTCAGTGAAAAAAAAGGAATGTTGAATAAAAATGGTTAGGATAATTTCAGCTCTTTACTTTTTGTATTTGTTTGCTCATAGGTAACAAATGGAAAGTTCCCACACATAAAATTTACCTCTGCAATGCCTTTTATAGCCGTATGATTATTTTACCAAGACATTTCTCATGTTACACTTATACATACACACAGTATACAGTATGCCAATAAAAGAAGTGATTGAAGAGGAATCATGTTTTCTGTGGGTATTTTAATGTGAATTTGGATCTTTCACACCAATTTGAGAAGTGCTTATAAAGTGTGTCATGCAATGTTGAACTCGCGCTGGTCTGATGTTGTCTCGGTCTTGATACACTCTGGTCTTTGTTATGACTTGGTCTTGTTTTAGGTGGTCTTGACTGCAACACCCCTACCTAGTAAAAAGCATGGATTTATAGAGAGAACTGGATACAACATTGAAAGCAGGGCCTATGAGAGTTGCTCTGTGCACATGAAGCCAGTAAGTTTGATTTCTCGGGTATCAAAAAAGTACCTGGATCTTTCACATCATTGCACCCAGTGAGCAAGTAACAGAGTTTCACCAGCTGATTAACTAACTTTGAGTTTAGCCCTCTGCAAACCTGAATGGGGATAAAATGATTGAATCATGAATCTTTTCCAGACTTTCGGAGTGTTATCGGATCAAATAAGGGCCAAATTCTGATTAAAAAAGTTGAAAAAGTCATTTAGGCCCCAATGGCATCTTGTGACAGATCTGGAAGTTGCCTGGCGCTGTTCCCGATGGCTTGGTAAAGAGCCTAAAATCAGTGTGACAGTGTGTTTTGTTGCAACAAGTATAAGCTGGTAAGTTGGTGTACCTTGGGACCAGGTTTTCCTGTTGGACCTCTGGCTCCTCGAGCCCCACGAGGACCCTGCAGAGAGAGAGAGAGAGACAAAAACTCAAGTCAAACAAAAAGTCTGGTGAGATTATATTCAAGTTACAAATTATGTAAAAATCCTGTTAGATTTCATACAACTCAGGTGGATACAAGATGTTTTGACAAAATTTAATCAGTTTTTTTATGCTGTTATTAAATCATTCAAATCACGAAGGGAAAAATACATACCGTTGGACCTCTTTGCCCTCTTGGACCAGGTTTGCCTGCAATGCCCTGTTAAATAACCAAAGGCAAAATATTTTAGGCACTCACACCTACTTTCTGTGCATCATTATTCAACATTCATACACTTCTGAGAGCACTCTAACATGTGTCCTACAGAAAAAGGGCTAAAATCACATCCACAATGCCAGTTATAGACCAGTTTATTCCTGTTCTAAATTAGTAGTCTCACATTACAGCACTTTAATAGATACATTCAACAGTAGTTGTATTAAATAACATTCCCCTCTGTGCATTGAGACACATCTTACCTGCAAGAGTTTACCAATAAAAAATATGTGAGTTATGACCATTCATATCTATAATATGGAAACAATGAAACAACAAAAAATATGGAGTTGCGTGTTTATAGCTGCAATATGCACTTATTGAATGACACCAAAGAATTGCTTAAGTAAAAGCAGCAGAATCAGCCTGCCAACAAATGCAGTGAAAATATTTCTATAAGACCTGGAAATTGCTTCCTGGCTTTAAGTCGGCACTGGACATGATTAGATTTAATGAAAAAAAAGTATTGAGTGTTTAATATTGGCAGGTAGCCAAGGCAAAAGTGAGATAATGCACTTCAAAGTGTCCATTAAATGATTCTGATGTACTCAACAAAGAAAACAGATAATATCCTTCCTCCACTTTCTACATTTGAGATAAATGGAAATGGATACTTTTTCTGTCATTACCTCCATGATTCAACAGCTTTATTAAGATGAATTGAGATAAGCCAGAAAAATATTTGCTAACTGTTGGAAGCAAAACTTGTACCATCAACACTCAAAATTGTGTGAGCGCTTCTTTTTTTTTTTTTTTTTTTAAACCTAGAAATGAGGAGAAGGTCTCAATGAAAGCACAATTGTTTCCACATCTTTTGTTCTCTCCCCAACATTAATTTTGCTGCTGTTATTTTTCGTGCCAAGTCACTGTACACATGCTTTTATAATAGGAATCAATTTTCTTTTGTGTTGGAATATGATGGTATGGTGATTTTCATACACAAACAGGCACAGTGTGTGTGCTCGATGAGTGTGTGTGAGTTTTCTTACCCTGGCTCCTTTCTCGCCGTTGGCTCCAGGGAACCCTGGGAAACCGCTCGAGCCCTGTCAATAGGAGAGGGAGATGTCATGGAGGCGAAAATAGAGAGATGCTGGATGGGTCAGGGCATGCATGATAATAACAGTTCATGCTGTATTATCTGCAATATTGTTGCATATCATGTTCAGCTACATCCTGGAGTTTAACACCATGACCCTTATATGAAATTCCAACATTTCCGCATGAGTTCTGTTCTTTCACAATTGTTCAATGATATTGTTTTTTAAAGGTCTCTGTTTCAGTTCTGTTGAACAACTCTCATTAAAACTACGAATCTATTGAAAGTGTAAAACACATTCTCAATATTCCTGTGAAGTCAGAGTTTTACACAAAAGTAACCTAACATTTCCTGCCCTCCCAAGAGAATATATAAGTTCATAAACTTTCCCAACTCTGGTATCTCTACCATGTTTATCAAGCTGTGAGAGGAGAGGAAGTTTCTCAGGTGAATTCTCTAAACTTCTATGATTAAGACACACACACACACACACACACACACACACACACACACACACACACACAAAGAGAGGAGGACTTAAAACAAAAGGCTTAGACCTCTGTAAACACAAGACAAGGTGACATGATTTTTTCTTTAGTCAAACTCTGTGAACAGGGGATTAAAAAGCAGCTTACCCATCCTGCTGCACCTCACCACACGTTGCATAGGGAACATTCAATAAAAAGTAAATCAGTGACAAACCTTGACTTCTTCATGAGATTACTGCAAATCAAGACTGTTCGATTATGTGTAATGAACTATTATCTCTATAAAATGCCCAAAACTGTCGAACTTTGATTTACTTACAAATTTAGTTAATCTTGTGTTGGAGTCATTTCCACCCCTAAGCAGTCTGAACCACACAAAAACCTCAAAATTGTAAATCAAATGTTTTGCTTTTGCTCATTACTAAAATACTTATTCTTATACTTATTAGTCAAACTTCGGCATAAAAATACACAGGAGGTGTGAGGACTTCTGTTTTCAGTATTCTAATGAGGTACAACTCCTGCAATAATAAAACAGTGTGCTGCAGCTGTGGGTCCCATGGGCAGTCCTTAAGACTGCTTCATCAGAATCCACACTGGCTGCACCTCTCAGCATCAACTCATGTTCACTTCAACACACCCTTAGAGGAATGCTTCTATATGATCATTAGACGTATCGGTAACCTTTGAATCTACATGTTGAGTGGATAATGGCCAGCAGGTGTGATAATAAGGTACAAGGTATCAATGCTCAATTGCGTGTCTGATATGTCTGTTTAGTTTTTATCTTAGGAAGTTGATATTGTTTGTTTTATTGGATTGATAGTTGTTCTTAGAATATTTGTTACTGCCGTTTTTTAAATGCACTGAAAGGAACTGGTGAGAAATGGTATTTTGTTTCATTCTGTGTATGCAAATAAATGAAAAATGATGATAAAACAAATTTTGAATCTTAAATGTGTGAAGATTAAGCAGTGCAATATAAATTACGTTTTATAATAATCTTATATGATACTGCACCTGTAATATATGCAACTACATGTCACCATCTTTTAGAAAGATCTAAATTATTGGCTAGTCCATGTTTTGGTAAATTCTGATAACATAGGAGGACAGACTGTTTTACTTTCACACTTTACTTTATCATGTTTGAGTCCTACAGTTTGCAAAAGACACAAAAATGGGACTATACCATCGAAAATGTTCAACCAGTACCAGCCTCTAAACTACAACATGTCAGACAGAAGAGGGCGCTGTTCATCAGTACAATCAAGGCCCAAACTTGTTCATGGGAGGGCAGATTTTCAAGAAACACTAGAGCAAACTGCTTCATTATTTACAAGTGACAAAAATGGTGTACTGTCTTCTTACAATAATAAAAAAATAATTAATGGTTTACAAATAATTGATGCATAAGAATCAACAGGTCAATTAATAATTTACTAATGATTCATATATTAATTATAAGCAATTAAAAGGATGACGTTTCTGGGTTGCCAGGTTGAAAAATATTCCTTTAGGTGTTGTTCTTTCTTTCTAAATCATTATTCATGATAATAATAAACATTGGTAATGCTCAATGGTTTCTCACTTTCTGATAAGCCATTAAGTCTGCGGTAAAGATGTTAACTTGCTGGCAGCAGCAGCTCAGTTTGTGGGGACTTGGCTGGGGAACTGGAGGGTCACCGGTTCAAATCTTTGTACAAACCAAGTATGGAGTATGGAGTATGGACTGGCAGCTGGAGAGGTACCAGTTTGCCTCCTGGGCACTGCTGAGGTGCCCTCAAGCAAGGTACCGAGCCCTAGACAGCTCAGGGCAACTGTCTATGGGCAGCCCCCTCGTTCTGACATCTCTCCATGAATGCATGTGTATAAGTCCTGTTGTGCATGCGTGTGTATTTCAAGCCTCTGTGTGTGTGTGTGTGTAATGTAAAAAAAATAACACAGAGACAAGAAAAAACTAATTTCCCCTAGAGAGTAACAGAGGTATGATTTTCTTAATGACATTTTTATGATTAATTAAAAGGCTAAAAAGACAAAGCAAGTGTCACTTTGTTGGAAGATGAACATGAGCCAAAAGTTGTTTTTTTTTTACAACCTGGCAATATAAGAATTGTTCATAGTAATGGCCATCAAGTGATCTATAAAGCATTTAATGATGTATGACCCATTAATAAGGCCAATAATTACTACTTATAAGTGCTTTGTAAATACCTTATTATAAAATGGTATCAAGATTTGTTTTGGTACCATATTTAAAAGACTGAACTGTCAACTTTTAAAATGTTGCTTTATCAGCAGGGTGTAAAGCATGTATTGTACAAATGATCTGCACTAAAGCCCTCCTGCTCTCCGGGAATGCATCTTATACACTTACACTTATCTTCTTTGACTGTCACTCCGTACTGGTTATGCACTAAAATGGTTAATCTTTAAAAGCTAAATATTTCACTATGAACAACTATTAATAAAGCCTTTTATGGTAAATCCATAAGTAAAAATCATCCAATGAGGACGTTTTGCTCTGTTGTGTTATGCCGTTGTAATCATGATTTTGTAGTTCTGATAACAGAGCAGACTGGTGTGAATAAACTCAAAACATCCCTTGTTGTGGTGAGAGTGATGCTAAGTTACCTTAGGTCCTTGTCTTCCTGGATAACCTGGCAATCCTGGGACGCCCAGTTTACCCTGAGAGACATTAACAGCACAAGTTGTAAACCCAGCAACACCACACATCAAGAGCAACTGAGACGAAAACATTTGATTCTTGTATCAGCTTTCAAGCATCATTAGTCACTGAGCCCTGTTACCTTCTCTCCAGCAGGACCAATGGGACCTGACTCTCCGTTGGGGCCAGCTCGACCTTTGGGACCCTCAGGACCATCCTCTCCACGGGGCCCAAGCATACCAACCTCACCCTACAACACACACACAGAATATTAGAATGATTTATGGTAGCTGGCAAAAAAATAAAGTTCCAACTGGACATGAGTGAAATTATTTGTTTGACAGCTGCTGCTCCTCACCCGGTCTCCTTTGATTCCCATGTCTCCCTTGAAACCAGGGAAACCATCCTCACCCTGCAATGAAAAAAAAAAGAATTATTGCATTGCGGTTATTTCATTACAGTATATTGTTATCTACGGCATTTGTTTATTTCCCACCAAGAAACTATTTTCTTCATTTCACTGGGGAACTTATTAAGTCTTGTGAGATTTTGTATTTAATGAACATCTGTAAAAAAAAAAAAAAAATCAGCCTGCTCATGTTCACTTTGTGGATCACAGGATTGATGCTGCTATCTGCTGGCCAGATAGCGAAACAGCATATGTAAGGGATTCTGTGTTTAGCTGTTGATGTGCACCTGCACCAACTAATTTTAGGCATTTGGGATTTGGGATAAATTGATAAATTAAAAAAATATCTCATGCTCAGACACAACAATTTTTCAAAGATACAGCTATACATTAGATGTAGATTTCCTACAATTAAACCACAGATTAATGAAGTGAAATATTAATCATTATAGAAACATATTTAAATGGATGCTGAAGAACACTATTCTCCTCACCTCTGTCTCTGTTCACTGACACTTTCTCTTTCGAGTCTGTCACCTGTCCATGTTTTCAAACCTATCTGATGCATAATGCAGCACTGAGCATGTCTGTTGCTAGCAACTCGCATCACCAATACCACACACACACACACACACACACACGCACACACACAGGCACAAACACACACATGCACACACACACACACAAACACACACCTGAGGTAAAGCGCATCCTTTATTCATAACAAACCCTTTTTCCTCAAGGTTTGGCTTTTGAATCTTTGCTACAGTATAAATAATTCAATGACTCAAAAAATGATATGAATACCTGTCATTGTAGTGAGAACAACAGACCTCAGTCAGACAATGGATTTTATACAGCAGCATAACTATATTGATCTTAAATAAATGCTATGCATATTAAAAGGCAGCTTAGTTTAAATTCTATGTGGTGACACACACACATTCACACACTTCAAAAGTGCTTGAGATGGATTGCAGTGTTCTTTGAAAACGAAAGCCTCGAGCTGACAGCTTTACATTCAACAACTGATTGAGGGTCACTCGAAGAAAGTCTCTGTCTCCACTGAAGATGGCTATCGACTGACCTCGGCATGGTACTTTCAGGCTGCAGCAGCCATCTACTCAAAAGAGTCATAACAAAGTTGGGAGGACAGGTAGACAGCCACAGTTACAGACAGAATGTCTGTGACATGAATATATTTACAGGCTGCTCCCAAACTTTATTTTGTTGTCTTCACCTTTCTCACAAACTGAGTGAAGTCAAGACATACAGCATGTCAATTCAGACAGCAAACGTTGTCTTTGATAGAAATAAACCCATTGAATTGACTTTAGTCTGTTGATTCAACTTGTCAAAGTACTTTTTAAACAGCACTGCCAACAGAAGACAGAGATCTCAATGTGATCACCATGAATGTTGTCATGGGTCAGAATATTAACAGACAAACATTTTTTATTTTATAATCACATTAACATACGGCATATGATTTATCACCCTTTTTGGCTGCTCAGTGGCTTTGAACTTACAGGCAAATTGAGAAATGACTTGGAAACAATTTAGCATTTCAGAAGTTTATACCTTTTCTCCCTTTGACCCCTTAAGACCACGGACACCATCAGCACCCTATAGGACAGGAAAGAGAGGTTACCCACAAACATAACAGAATACAATTCAAAACAATTATGTACAATATAGCAGGGGAGAAATTCATTATCTGGTGAGGAATGAGTACGGTTGGTCACTCAAATGCCCACATGATCAAAGTGAAAACATACCTTGACACCACGAGGGCCGGGATAACCAATTGGACCCTGTGGACCTGAGGGACCCTGAAGAAGAGAAAACATTGCATGGTTATGGTGGAGGATACCTCAAAGTGTCCACACTGTTAACCACACTATTATCATCAATGTTGTCATTAATTTTATCTATAAAGGTAGACTTCAAATCATTATTTTCTTCTTTATTGATTGCATGCCTAAGATTTATCTTTCTAGTACATTTACATGTATTTCACCTGCACTCATGCATTTTAATAGTCTTTCCACTGCAGCACACACACACCAACACCAACACACACATGCAAATAAATATCTTAGCCAAATGATTCACTTTCTTCCTAAATCCACCTACCTGGGCTCCTTTCTCTCCAGCTGGACCCTCCTTACCAGGATGACCCTGTAAAATAAGCAGTCACGAAGTGGTTAAAGTGCTTTCTATAATGTTGTTTTCTAAACTGAACAGTCAACACAGTGAAAATGGTGTTAACAAACCAGCTATCAGCTGGAATGGAATAATTTATGATGGTGAAGCAACTTCACTAACGAGAAGTGTGGTATATGTGAATTTAAAGGGGGAAGAGGCCTTTGTGCTGTCCTATACGATGCATGGCAAAGCAAGGAGCTCACTGACTAAACTCACACAGAGTGACCTTTATATGCCTTTTCCAACCAAAGCTGAACACTGAGAATCCATATAAAACTTGCTCCAAAACTTCAGAATTTTGTCTAATTCACACCAACATGTACAGGTCCTCTGAGTGACAGACATGTCAGCATGCACTCCCCCTCTGCGGTGGCCACTGGTGGTGTCAGGGTGAAAGGGCAGGTAGACATGCCCATACAAACAGCCCAATACACACCTTCACACACACACATATGGAAACCTTTAGCTGCGAACACCTGGCACTTCCAGTTTGAGGTGTGAGGGTGAGGCAGAAGGCTGTAAATCACCAGACTCTGGGGCCTGAGGGCGACTAAGGGCTGCCTGCCTCTTGAACTTACACACCTCTCCTAGCGAGGGCAAGAAAGGGAGGAATGACATGAGCTACTACAGGTCTAGAATAATAAAACTCAAAGGCACATTTCTTGTATTTCTTTGCCTTGAGAGATTTCTGAGGCACAGTTCTGCAGTATTTTACAAGGAGGCTCTGTGCAGCAAAAGGGTAAACTCATCAAAACAATGCACCCCTAGTCTATACACAATTTATTGCCTGATATCACACAGAATTGTCAAGTCGTTGCACTCTGTTTCGATCTTCAGTCTGACATTGGGGCCACTCTAATGGATCTCTTTGGGGGGGACCTGACTTTTTCCTAACCATCACTAGAGACCAACCTATCCGCCTGAATCTAACGTCAAGACACTGGTGTGTAGCCATGCCAACATACAGGTTTTAAGAGTCAAGAGTCAAGCAGAGTCGAGCAAAATAAAAACAAACCACGATGTTGGGCGATATTGACAACACTAAATAACTGTTTGAAAATAGCTTAAAATCCTGCCTGTGGCACTGATTGAATCGATTGCTTTTTCAACCAAGAATCCACCGTTTCATTTCATGATGCCAGACGAATCAGTCAACTTGGTGGAGTGGGCAGATTCAAAGGTCTGAAACTAGGCAACACATTTTATTTGAAAAAAGTTGGCTTAACTTTTTTTAAGGACACACAAATGTTTAGAATCTAAAACCCAATATAAGACATCTGGTTAAGTTTTTAGATGCGGATTTCTGCCAGCTGTGACAGCGTCGTGACAGCTGGCATTGTTTTCACTCTGTGAGTCTTTCTGCGTGTCTATAAAAATGTGGTCCTGGTGACACCTATTGAAGCGTAAACTGCCACAGAAGCTATTTAATTTTTTTTTTTGCCAGAGTTTATATGTCTGTCTGTCTGTCTGTGGACCCTTTTTTTCAACGCATTTAGGTCACAACCTCGCAAGATAAAGTCACAGAACTTAAGAGGTGTGTAGCTGAATTTAACATGAATCCCAAGTTCAACAATGTGTGTGGTCTGAGCAAAGGTGCCTGAAGTGAGGGGGTAGGAGGTAGGGAATGCCCCTCCACTTCATGCTCCTTGCCCACATTTATTTCAAGTAGCAGGTCAATATATAGTGGCTGGAGTGATCACTCCACAAGATGGTTTTGAGTTGGCTATGTCAAGAGCTATGAACTAATCTGAAAACTATAAATTAATATTATTATTGTAATATTTGTTAATAAATGTGGAATTTTACATGCCATGCCCATGTATTGTGTTTGATGAGAATAATATAAGTCACCAGATCTGGTTGAAAAGGTCCTACACATGCCAGCTCTGTGTTGAAAATGGTGGGTTAAACACAGGTCCTTGGTGTTGTCAAAAAACAACAACTTGTGCTTACGATGTTACCACCTTTACATCCACCATTCACTCAAAACTGGTTTTATACCATATTCTGTAAAGCTGTAGGAACATACACGTGTATGTGGCATCCACATTGACAGAAAGAATTTAAAAACAATAGTATTAGGGTGAAGATTAGGTTTGGGTGAATGTGATATTAGTAAAAATGTGTCATATTAATGTTAGTATGTGCATGTGTGTAAAACTGATATACAATATGTACGTATATAGGTGATAAGAGCACGCACAGGAGGCCCATCAGCTCCAGGTAATCCAGGCAACCCCGACCTGCCCTGAGGTCCCTGTGTGAGGAAAAAAAGAAAAAAGAAAAGAAAAACATGGTCAAAGATCAGAGGTTACAAACTAGTTTCAGAATTTACTATTACTGCAGCTACAGCATAGAGTTCATTTAGAGGGCAGGCTCCAAACAGCCAGTCATAAAACTTTTCCTCATTTTTACTTTGTTACCTAGAGTTTGGTTTAAGTGACTATGAATACTTTACATTGAAACTGTGAATTAGGTTATAATTTCATATTGCCCTTATTGTGCTCTAATTCTTTACTTTTTCCACAGAAAAATAACAAAAGGTTACATACTTTTTCACCAGGTGGTCCGATAGGGCCTTGAGGACCCGGAAGACCCTGTGAGACAGAGACACATAGAAATGAGAGTCTGTTGCTATAGCAACAACAAGCATGCTTAAATACTCACACACAAACACACACACACACACAAGCCGGATAAACTGAAGAGTTTGTTGGAGTTGTAAATAGTTGACTAGTGGAGGATTGTTCAGCCTTTGCCTTTGTGTCATGTGTGTGTGTTTGTGTGTGTGTGAGGGAGGTCTGTAGGCATATTAGCATCTTGCATGTTTATAGTATGCATACACTTAAATATTTGTGCACGTGTTGCTATATATGTGTTTCTAGGTGGTTACCTGGTGTGTGCCAGTGTGTGTGTGTGTGTGTGTGTGTGTGTGTGTGTCACAGGGGTAATTTGAGGCACTGAAGCTTGCTCCAACAGGTGTGGCAGCTTTGCAGGAATTCCACCAACATGAATAAGGTGCTTTCAAATGGATCAGCCTCGAAACATTCCCCTTCCCAATATAAACCCCTGAAAAATATTTGAGAAGACTGTGTGTGGAGAGTGCATGTGTGCGTGAGTGCATGTGTGTGTACACTTATTATGTCTCCAGGGAGGGATGGGAGGAATAGAAGAGGGGCAGAAGAGAGGAGGGCAAAATTCAAAAAGTCAAAATGAAGATGATCATCTCTTTTGACAGGTCAACTTCTGACTTGATGCCTCAAATTTAACTTCAATAAAGTATAACATTGTCTTTTACACCTGAAGACACAAACAACATTATGCCATGCCGTAAAGATAAAGCTGTTCAACTCGTAATTAATCAAAATCATCTTGACGCTCACAAGCTGTCAACAGTGAATCCAAAGTAAATCTGTTTTTCACTACATGTGGAGTTTGTGGTGGAAGATATAAACAGCAATGAGGCCTAAAACAAGTGTGTCAGTGGTCATTCACTGTATTACCACATCGTGATGTATGAATCGATACTGCTCCTTGTCTGCTTTTGTCATAGGTGTCATGGATGTATGATTGATTCACTCACCTGTGTTCCTGGAATTCCCTGCTGTCCGGGTGGACCTGGTTCTCCTTGTGGTCCCTGAAAAAAGATGGAGGTTGTCAGAGCTAAACATGAGTCGCAGAGTAATCATCTGTCCCAATCCCGCCACCTAAATAATTCATGTTATCGTCCACCTTCTGCCAATCAACAACATAAATTACTATGGCACAAAACATGATTTATTTAAGATGTTTCCAGAGCCAAGTGGAGGCTGTAATTTTTAGATGATAAGTCACAGACTGCCCTGAATGACAAACTGAATTGTAACTCACTAACCAATGGCAACATTTACGTTAAAGATTTCATATGACCATGTATAAGTATGTTAAAAAGGGTGGGGAGTAAAGTAGACTTAGTAGTATTTTCTTTACCAGCCAGTACTACCTCCAGCATCATCAAACTGTTTGATGTCCAACTCATTCTGCAAGTTATTTGATTAAGTAATTACTTTTTGAAGAAGTGTTTTGGTGAACCTTCTCCCATTGTCCTGTCTCATTTACTCAAAAAGAAACTATCTGAGGCTGTGAACCCGGCGTAGGTTTCGTTTTAACATTTGGGGGGACACATATAAAACAGGGGATTTGGAATCCATATCCAGGAAATTTTAAGCATCGAACACTGAATTTACTGCATTCTGGTGGTTTTACGCATCCAATTCTGCCTTTTCTGCATCAGTTTATGGGGTAAATGTCTTTAATTTTATCAAAGTAAATGTCTGCTAATTTCACGTTTTATCTGGAAGGACAAATGCACACAATATTCATGATGAAGTTCCCTGCATCCCCCCTGAAGTCTACACCAATTTATGACCCTAATGTATTCTATTGTTAAGAAAAAGCAACCCTGACTAACACAACATGTCATGTAGTGGCTTTGGAATATCTATGTGGGGAGCTACCAGAGTCAAAACGTAGGGATCTGTCTCTTAAATTATGGGTTTCTATTAGTTAAAGATCCCATTGTTAAATGTTCCTTTCTGGTAATAGAGTGCACTCCAGCTGTGACTGAATGTCATTATGCAATGATAAAATATACACTACATACATAAAACAAAGCTTGAGGTTACCTGTTTGACCCTAACGCAGCATTTCATTCATTAGCTATTGTAAATCTGAAGCCTTGCCTATTATTAAACAGAACTTATGCCACAGTTTATCATTTGATCCCGTGCTGCCTGTTTAAGAGAATACCCTCCTACTTAGGTCCTCTGAGGCATAGGAATGACCTTTGTGCAGTCTCAGGGGCTGATAAAGCGATATTTTAGTCATTTTAGCAAGTTGTGTTCATACCATGTTTCCTTTGGCACCAGGAGGCCCGTCAATTCCAGCAACACCCTACAAAGGACAAGTCAGAAAATGCTCTAATACCTTAAATGAATTACAGGAAGTGATATCAGAGGAAAGGATGGTGAAGGTGGTGGTACGTACGGGAGATCCAGGGGGCCCTGGAGGACCACGAGGTCCCAGCAAACCTCGAGGACCCTGTGAACAATGAGAAGCAGTGACTTATTTTATGTGCTTTAAACAAAGATAAATAGGGCAATCATGTCCTCTGGTGGATAACTTTGTCAAAGAGAGATCAGATAACTGAGAAGCTTTGCAAAACAATCTTTAAGAGGATCCTGTTGCAACATGTTGGAATCCCATATGTTTGGTATAGCCCGATGAAACAAAAGCATCAGCAGTCAAGCCTTACACTCTCGCCGGCTAATCCTCGGGGCCCAATCTCTCCATCCTCGCCCTACGAGAAGGACAAGACAAAAGTCAGGGTAAATATATTGAATTGGTCTTCATCTGGGAGGTTCAGTGTTTCATGCTTTATAATGTTAACAGATGCAATCTGAGGTAAATATCTGCATCTTGTATTGAAACATTAAATATCTATCGCCAACTTAGCCAGGGCTTAATCTCAACCTAACCAAACATTGTTGAATGCAGTAGCTTCCTGGGGGTGGAGGTGGGGGGTAGAGTGGGGGAGTTAGTTTTATGGGGAGGTTAAGGTTAAACACAAACTCTCCTCCTCCCCACTTCATAGTCTCCGCCCAGCTGCTGCTGCCTCGAGGCTGAGCTGGTGGACCACAGCGGATGTAACTGAAGTGGTTAGTGGAGTGGTAAAAGTCGTTAAGGATTTTAGTAAAAAGAAGAGGTACTTACTCTCTGTCCATCCTCTCCAGGGGCACCTGGGGGTCCCATTGGCCCTAGCTCCCCCTGAGAGAAGAAGAAAATAAGAAAGAGAGACAAATTCAGGTTAATTCATTTTATAAACTGACCACACCTAAATGTTTTAATCTTGGTCCAAGCAGAGTTCATCATGTTTACGCAGTCACCAATAAGATGACACACTTTGTTTTATATTCAACTGCCCTCCACAATAAAGCAATCTCTTTTTCGAAATCTACTTCAAAAACTGCGGCTCATTCTACAAACTTGAAACACATCAAACATGGCTACCTGTCTTAAGTGCAATGCTGTCAATACATTTTTCCATGTCAGTCTTAATAATGCAGGTGCATTAGAGGACTGAAACACATTATTATTTCTTACTCAATTATTACCCTCATGACTTTGCAGTTATTCACTCATCACACTGAAATTTACACAAATTACTGAACATGATCTTTGACCGCTGACCGGTGACTGCGGCCAAATGTTTTTGATTACATCCAAAACGTTTGCCATGTAAAAGATACCCCACCCTTCAGGAAATCATAGTAATCTAAGAAGACAAATCCCCAATAACTAAGGGATTTTATTTTAATGCCAGTTTTGAGACTTATCAAATGAAAAGTATGAGAAGCATTGTGTTTTGCGCATAAGTATCAGGCATTGTTTCTCAGGCAAAACACAGGGATTCCTTCAAAATCTGCTTGATTATTATTTTCAGTGGACAAATCTCACAGGTCCAGGACAAGTAAAGGAGTAAAACATGTTTTGGAGAACATCAAAAATTGTTCATATTGAAATACGATTTTAGCAAACTGAAGTGATGACAATGATCATAATGTACTCACCCTGTGTCCCTTCTCACCAGGTAGTCCAGGCAGTCCATCAAAGCCTCTGTCACCCTGTGCAGAAATACAGCAGAGGATGTCACCAGATCACACAACAACTCCACACATCTATCATCATGGGCTGTAGTATAGTCAATGTGATGCTTTATAAAAAAAACCCTCTATTTCCAAGTTGAAGTTAGTCACATGAACATTACAATGATGTGATGGCATACAGTACCTTGGAGCCTGGCTCTCCGGGCATTCCACGGGCCCCGTCAGCTCCAGCACGGCCCTTAGAAACAGCAGCAGAAAAATTACACAGACATAAAGATGGATACAGATATTGTAATCAGATAGTGAACTGAGAGAAAGGACAGAAACACCCTTGAAATTCTAGAAAAGCCATGTTTGTTTAAGATAATTAGAAGTTTTTTTGTTTTCTCTTTTCGTCTTGTTAAGGTGGTTTGTTGGATTCTGAAAGTCCTGTCGGTAATAAAATATTTAAAAACAAATATTTGATAACTAAATTAGATTAAATATTTAAATATTTCTTGAATCAGAACTGAGTACTTCTGATGTTGCAGACAGTGTTGGCACCAAAGAGCAATAAAATAAAAACATGATTAACAGAAGTCTCTGGTTAACAAAGTATTAACCTGTAACATAGACGAAAATCAAGGTGGAATAAAGGAAGAGAAAAGAGCATCCTTAAGCCTTATGCCAGTATTCAACATTGGAGAAGTTTTAAAACAAGGACTGCTGATGAGAATATCATATAAATATAAAAATCTGAAATATATTTCTTATTCTCATTTTTCTCAGCTTTTCTGTTCCATAGATGTTATACGGCCCCTTGAAACCACTACCTCTTTCCCTTGGTTTCCATATTAGTATATTTTAGGATCGTACGAAAAATGAGTCCAATAGCGTATTAGACAAATAGGTTAACACTCCCAGAAGCAATCTTTTTATCATATTTTAGGACATTAAAATCAGCTGATGGCCAACAGATGACCCATGACTCAAGCTTGTATTACTTATTTGCCTATGACTGGTTTATGTTTATTAGTAACCAATTAGGTCAAGACGTTTGGCCCTGCAGAGTGACTGCACTGTGACACTAATTGCGTCCCACATCCATGGCCACTTTTTCCATTTTGGCATTTTCAGACAGATTTACTGCCTGGCCATTGATCCGAGGATTAAGCACATATCAAGCAATTGTTTGTTGGAGTGGAAATAAGCCTCTCAGCGTTTGAGCGGTGACCACAAGTACAAACAAGCGCACAACAACAAACACAGAGACATGTGAGCGCGCACACAGCACAGTGAGAGTGGACTGGGTCACTGGGTTCGCTCACCCTCTTGCCAGGTTTGCCAGATTGTCCTGAAGGCCCTTGGATGCCACGGGGACCCTGCACAGGCACATGAAGAACACTTAGTGATGGAGGACTAATAACCTGGGAAGTGGCTGTTGATCACAGGTGAGGAAGGTTTATAAAGATATTTGTTTCATACTCACTTGTGGACCATGGTCTCCACTTTCACCTTTCAGTCCAGGAGCACCAGGTAAACCCTAAAAGAGAGCACAGAAACCACACGTCAAAATACTTTTCACTCAAACTGTGACACATGCAGTTTGCCACAGAAAAGAGGAAACAATTGTGTAAAGTAAACAGCAGATGGCGATGTTTAGCTCATTGTGTGCATTGTTGTTGCATGTTCACATGAAGAAAAATGAATCCACACATTCCTGTTACTACAGGCGCATGAACTACCTGAGAACTCAAGTGAATAAAATCAAATAATCAAATACAACATGATCCTAAAATTGCTTTCACTCTACTAAGACTCTCTATGACAATTTGTCTCAGAAAGATTAATTGTGTGGAGCTGGCACAAACACCGCTGTTCATTTGGACAGTCAAGGCTTGTTTATAGTATTTAAAGTATTACAATCTGATTTAAAATGTACAAGAAATGATCCTGATAGCTCAAAGTTAACACGAAGCCTAACTTTAAGATATGCAGGTACATTTACACAACGGGGTGTCTTTTGGCATCTACTGTACTTAAGTCTAAAAATGCAAAGCTAAATTGTTGGTCTAGGCAGAGATTTGGGATATATACTGCAATATGTCTGCAGACAAGTATGGATTCAAAACCTGTGATTTGGCAATTACACACATTTTAGAATCATAATATAGCTTGAATGTCTGAAAAACTGGGTTTTAAACATATGATGTCAATCAAGAGGGGACACATTTTAGAGAGGCACTGTACATTTGCAAAAGATAAAATCTACACTATCCTTATCTCAGCCACTGCTATTTGTATCAACTTACTGCCATATCATTTCAGATTATTCTGCCTGGCCTTTACCCTGAGAAGAGCAGATCTAACAGAGGGTGATTCTTTGTCTCTTTTGTAGGTCCTTCTCCTGCAGATAAATAGTGGATCGTGTATCAACAAGCCCAAGAGAAAGGTGGAGGAGGGGGATCAACAACAGAATGAAATTTTCTTGGCAGCTGATAGAACCTAACATACTGGCTGTGTGGCCACTGAGCCACCAACCACTGATCCAAAAACAGCTCTAAACAAGCAACCTGGTTCTGCTTTCTTCCCAAGATTATTTTTCTTTGACAAAAAAATATTAATGAAAAGCATATACCATACAGTTTTGAGTGACTACAACTTTAATTTTCATATACTATAAGATGAATGATAAACAGGTGCTGGAAATCAAAAAAGCCAAAGTCCTACAAACAGAAGCAGGGACTCACCACTGGTCCTGATCTTCCTGTCAAACCCATTGGCCCTGCAGGTCCCCTCATGGCCAGCTGCAGAACAGAAACACAGACAAGAACAAGGTCAAATTCCATTTGGTAAAATAATCCATTCACAAAAGTACTGTGTTTACATCTCTGAGGAAAAATACTCTATATATAGGGGCATATACTAAGTCTTTTTTATGTTCCATACTGAAGTAAATCTGCAATTTTTCTATTTTTACTTTCTTTCTTTCTTTCTTTCTTTTTGTCTTGCATTTCTAAGTATTATGTTGTTATTGTTATTGTTATGTGTGTGTTGTTTTATGACTGAATCAAATCAATATGAATACTATTAGTTGTGTCAGTGTTTTTATGTTGTGGTTTCCATCAGTTTTATTTATTTATGAAGTGGTTAGTAAATTGTCCCATAATATTACACATATGGTTGGTTACATATTTCGATTGGTCATTTACAGAAACAAAGCTTTTTATATTTAATTTTGCCACTTTACATTGAGTACACTAAAAATGCAGCCATTGTATATCTGTAATCATTATACTGCATAATGCATTCTTAATTCTAAATTTCCATGCATACCCTTCTCATTCAGCTCACATGCTGCACAATTAATCTGTCACATTAATCTTATAAATTGATCCTTTGTGGTCCACTCTCATGTTGTATACATTCTGGATCATTGTCTACTTTTTTTTTGTCATGTTGTCTTATGGAACAGCAAACTTTTATATTCACACATAATGTCTTTGTTCACTGTGGTCTCTGACTGTAATTAATGTGAGATATCGTGCAAAATGCAACAAAACTCCTAAATACCTGGTCCAGATTATCTCTTTTCCTCTAACCACCCACCTCCTCTCCCACATATACACAAAGACATTTTTACACCTGTTGGTTGGGCCCACCCGCAGGTCGAGATCCCTTAAAGTATTTTTAACAGTCTCTCCTGTCTGTCCATCTGTTTAAAGTGGCCTTTTTATGTTGTTGCTCTTCAGCCTGCTCGGCATGTCTCCTTTTAGCCTTGCAAGGCCAACGAAATGCAGCCCCCCCTCCTCCCCTCCCCTCCCCACCAAAATACTGTCTCCTTCATCCTTCCTCTCCTTTCCCCCTACAGCTGTGTGTGCAGAGCAGGGCGGGGGTGGGGGTTTGTCCACAGCCTTTTGGCTTCCCGTTGGCTTTTTTAAATGTCCTTTTCTACTCACTCTGGCCTGAGACAGGATGGCCTGGGCTTGGGCTTCTTGGGCCGACACCACTGGACCCTTCTCACCATCCCCACCAAAACGGAACTGTTGAACACAAACACACAGGCATTAAAACAGTTACTCATTCTGTTTGTCTGCACTGTTCAATACCCTGTGTTTGTCTAGTTATGGAATTACATGATAAAAGGTGGCTGGTATGCAATTCTATTGCCTTGTTCTGAGCACTTACTGGCAGCATCAGCATGGTACCAGGGGGACCTGGCACACCATCAGCACCAGGCAGACCAGCACGACCAGGAGGACCCTATTATACAGAAGAGACACCATAAGGTTTATGAAATGATCAGCTTTATCAAATTAATTGTAACATGTGTAAGAGCTCTTCCTCCTCCTCCTCCACTGTTTCCTCAGTGATTATTTAAAAATACAAATCACATAGCTGCTTGTATGTGTGTAATGTATATGTTATCATATTTAAAAAGCTAACTTAACTCATGTTGTTTAAATAAAAGCTATCTAACTGCTTACCCTACTCTGTTAGCATTGTGACACGGCCCGCATGTGCACTTCTTTAGGGTTTTAGATAATAACATTTACAGCTGGGTTAAATTTGGTAAGAATTTATGATGGTGTATATCACTGAAAATCTTTCCTGAAATCTGTAAGAAGGTACAACAAAGTGTAGACAAACAAAGAAATGACCTTTTGATTTTGACTTTGATTTTAAAATGTGCTGTTACTTATGTTGTTAACAGTGGCAGTAATATAAAAGGAGCACAAACACACACTTTCACATGTGCACACACACACACACACACACACACACACACACACACACACACATCACACACACACATCACACACATGGGGACACACAGATGGAGCTGCAAATGCGGGAGGTGTGCTGTTTGTTAGTTTGATTAACATGTGCTCCTCCTCCTCCAGCACACATAGACCAGGCCTGTCCATCTGTAAACCATGCTACTGTCTATGGTCCAAAACCAACATCCTTTTCCATTAAATCTGGTGTGCATGTTTGTGTGTGAGTGTGTGCTGCATATCTCGGGAACAGAGAGAGTCTAGAGAGCAAAGTGTTAAATATGGATACCTCTTACTGAGAGAAACCCTTGCAGAATATCATTCCTCATCTTATACTCTTCAAGTTACAAAAATAATAACTATGAAAAACCCACTGAAATCTTTTAGGTCTTACTGTAGTTGGGAATTATTTGCACATGATGCTAAAAATATTTCATAATGCATGAACAGTATAAATAGTTAAATATAATGACTGAGGTGTAGCTCAAGCAAATCAAATGAAGGTTTTCTCCACTAACTCTACTCTGCTTTATGATAAGACACCTTGGAGGGCATTATTGTGCTTGAGGTTGGTTGTCACAAACTATTTTAAATATTTTTATTGGCACCAATAAAGAACATACCTCATGTGGCTGTTGTAACATAGCTTTCAAAAATGGTTCTATGCAGCTGTATAATGTGATTTCATGGAGTTTGGTGATGAAAATTGTATTGTTTTTTTCTCAGAATGTCTCACAGGTCAGTGTCCCAATTACATGATAAATACATATACACTCAACAATTGACTGTTGCCTATTTGAACAGTGGCTGCAGTGTTGCATGCTAACACTTGATTGTAAGCTGATCTCAATGGACAGAAAATACTGACATCAGCAGCATTAGAACATCAATTTAAAAAAAAACAACTATTCAGCTTGGTAAGGGAGTTTTGTTTAAAGACTGGTCAACTTTTATTTTAACAACTAAGACAAATATAATTAAACTTAAGAGGCTTTTCATGATGAAAGTTAGTCAGTGATCGATCAGTCAGTAGTATGAACGCACTATATTGACAGTCAGTAAAACTAAGAAAATGTGGCTGTTTTGAGGACATATATGATAACTTACCCTGTCACCAGGATCTCCAGCAGGGCCTGGGGGTCCTTGTAGGCCTGAGGGACCTGGAAGACCCTAAAAAGACAAAGCTCGGTCAGCAGACCACCAGCAGGCATGCTCATTAAAATCTGACAACAATGTATAATTATGCTCAGGTGCAAAACACAGATTTATTTCTTCTTAACAATGTACTCACAGCTGGGCCGGGGGGTCCTGGTGGTCCCTCAATCAGCATACCCTTTAAAAAGAAACACATTGTTTCACACCACAAGTTCTGAACCTGTGCAGCAGTAGTACTACAGAAAGGCTCAGAATGAGTCAACTTTGGGGGGGGGGGTTCTGCTTCAAGTTTGGGGTGTTTGACCGGCGCTGTATACAAGGTAAAACTCCAGTTCAGCAGTTTACTTCATTCACTTGGTTTTTTCATTATTTGCAGTTTATAATAAAAATGACAGAAAGAACTGGCAGCTCTCTCAGTAAACAGAACACTTTGAACTAAAATGACATGATCACATTTCTTACAGGTTCAATGACAGCTGGCTCGCCCTTTTCTCCCTTCTGGCCAAAGGCTCCTGCAGCACCAGCAACCTGCAGTTACAGAGCAAGCACAGAGGTGACATTCCTCACACAGCAGCTACAGTCCACAGGTGAATGAATAGCAATGATGAGCGAGGAGGAGGCCATTCAACCAGTGAAAAGAATGTGTGTTAGTGCTTGAACAAATTTTACTTAATCAATATCATATACCCAGTTGCAACTACTGTAACTACGTCAGAGATAGAGAGTGAATCAAGAACAACACAAAGTGGGATGACATTATGGAACCAAACAGGCAAAATGTTAGTCGTCATGAGCAAGAATGGACCTCTATGTGCTTGAAATGAAGCAATGCTGTCACTGCATTGCCACTGTGCAGTGTGGCCAATGGTGACCAAATAAACATTGCAAACAGGCTATTGTGGTCAAGCAAACCTCACAAACTAACATATACAGACACAATAAGAGACACTGCCCAACACTGTACTATTTCACATTTAAGTGAAGTTAATGGTCTTCTTTTCTGTTGTATTTGTGGAAGTAAATAAGTTCAGCTGCATTTTGTGTATGTGTGTTTTGGAAGTGAAGGTGGGGTGAGATAGGAAGAATTAGGAGGTGCTTGTCTAAAAGTAGAAGGGTGGGCAGTAAGTGTGTAGATTAGTATTAAAAAGGCATACAAGACTATTAAGTCTTTGCCCTCCCATGGTTACAATACCTACAGGCACACAGACACAAACTTGTTTGATGATGTGCTGATATTGGGCACATTTAAACAGAACTAAGGCCAAATAGTTAAACATAAAACAAAGTCGAGAAAAGGATAGGATGTCTGTTTAATATTCATACAAACTAGGTGACAAGCTGTGACTGTTGGTTGGTGAGGACAGAGTTCAAGAGTTTGGGAGGAAAGTGAAAGGAATCCATAACAGCTTGATTACAACTGTGTGAGTTTGTGTGCACTGTGCAGACAGCTGCCTATGAGTTATGGGCTAATTGCCGTGCATACAGGGAGGGATATGTCACAGAGAGGCCGCTTGTTAAAATGGCAGAGGAGGAGAGGGAGGGATGACATTTGACTGCTGGGATGAGTGGGTGGGGGTGGCTTGTTGGGTATGTATGGGTGGTGTACGGGCTGGGCCGACACACACTGACTGAAGTCTGAAGAAAGATGAGGTTGGAAGAAAGACAAGAGAATGTGTAGGTGTGATAAATTTCTCTGCTTGTGCACACAGTGTGTCAGAATGAGATACTCTCAATTAAAAAATAATCAGTTACATCCTTACTAAGCAAACACAGATGCATGCAGTGCCCCCATCATGGCTGTCAATCATTAAATCCCCAATCACACACCAATGAGACAGCAGCAAGACTCCAAACTCAACATGTCAATGAAACACTGCCAAGCAACCAACTAGGAAGGCGTGCACTGGAAGACAGAGTGAGTCCATAACACAAACAGAGTCCCTAATACGTGCTGTTCATGCTCACACCCGTCAGTCACCAGGCCAGGGTGTGGTACTTACGGAAGAAACATCAGTTTCAGCAGCAACCCCGGGCCCCACTTCATCATCGTAGGTTGCCGTGGGTCTGGGCGGGGCCGTGCCATACTCATCATATGCCCCGTAATCATACAACCTGTTGTCAACTGCGCCCAAGTCATACTCCTTTAGGTCATATTCCTTAAAGTCATATGCTTCTGCACCAGTGTTATCCACTGTTTCTGGGACAATGGGCTCCGGGGCAATGGGAGCATCGGTGACATATGCACCAGCATCCTCCTCCACAGCCTTCCAGGTGTTACCCAAGCGAAGAGAGGGGAAAGTAATGGTAAGCAACCAAGGAAAAAAAAGATGTTAGTTAAGCAATTTAGGCAAATGGTTTACTTTTAGATGTTATTAAAGCCAACTAAAAATAATTAAGCATGATATGCAGAAAACTAAATTTAAAATATCAAAGGTAACACCTTATTTATTCCCACTACAGTAAAACCCTGATGTAACTGGCCTGGTAGTGCTGTGTGATTTTAATTTGATCATGTCCAAAACCAAAGGGCTAAAGTATACACTGAATTATGTTACTACATATATACTGACTGAATGACCATTTGTTTATCAGTTACTCAATGTGAGTTATCTTGAATCGTGAAGAAAACTTTTTTCCAGCATGACTCTATAATGAATTGAGAATCCAAAAAAGGAAAGCATTCTTTGTGAATTGAGGTTAACAGAGACTACAACAGCAAAATTATATCAAAACATCTGTTTGCAAATTTAAAAAACTATACTGCAGTATAATTTAGTCTTATTATCCAGCCATGTGCTCAGCACTTTCCAAACACCTGCATTTTAGCTGAAACATAATGATTGTGCATGAACTCTACTCAAATGGAGCTTATTCACATGCATGTGCTAAAGCATGCTCAGGGAGTGCTAGTCATAAGCAAAAGTTTTATTTTGTATGATTTTAGTAAAAATGCATGTGTGGGAAGTACTGATCGCACGACTGGATAAAGGAAACTGGGATTGTACTGCCTGTAAATGTATATTGACATTGACTGATTGATTGCTGTTGTGAAACGTAGTCGTCAATGATATCCATTCAGGATGAATGTTAGAATGTTCCCCTTTTTTGGATTCTTTGTTTACCGTGGAGTCATGCAAGAAAAAAAAGTATTCTTTTAAAGGCTTTCAGGATGGATGTGTATCTAATAGTGTCTGCTCTGTTAAAATCACACATTCATGAAGTACAGCAGTTCCTTACAGCACACCTCAGTTCAGTAACCAGATGTTATAATACAAAGGAATAAATAGAGTGTTACCTTAATGACTAGATAAAAATATTATTAAAAAATGTTATTAACAATCAACGTTAAAAAAGTCGATTAACTACAGATGTCAAGACAGACGTTATGTTATCTCAGCCTTCTTTTCTGTCTCATCATACAACCGCACAAGATATCCTGATTCAGATAGTAAAGAAAGGCTGAAATGTCTGAAATGACAGTAGCAGTAGTTTGCATGGGCATCTAATCAGTCATCAGATTGTAGTAGCTGTGCAGATATACAGAGTGCATCAAGAACATTGTAATTAATACGTCAACAAATATGTTTTGATAGAATACGTTACTAGCAGCTTGTGATATTACCCTGATACACTCTGCATTTGGCACAAGTACTATAACCACAATCACCTGGCACAATTTTCTTCTTTTATTTCAAACTGATCCGTGTGGATTTAGCTTTGAACAGTGACAAAGTGGATGTAATTACACAGTTATTTATTATATATTGGCAGTATTTCATCTGACTGAATTACATTTTCAACATTTCCCATATAATCACATCCACTTTGTCAAACACTGCAGTAGACAATGCACATTCATAGCTGGCTGTGAGGAGGTTGTAGCCTCATTGATCATAGTTCTTACAGAAGTAAGTAGCAGAACTAGTGATCAAAACCAAGCTAAAGATGTGATGGACAGGTCATATATTGTTAAACAGATAATCTTTACTATCATTTACTGTAAATCAAATTGGCTGAGAGAGGCTCTGCCACTATCAACTTCCTGGATAAGGCTGCAAATCTTGTCAACTCTCTGCTCTTTGTGTCGGTAATTAAAGCAGACAAGCCAAAGGGATAGAGGCAGCAATTCTGAACAAACAGAAACTATCTCTAAATATCTGAAAAAATATTGTTGGCTCTTTGTAAAGGCGCACATGTTGCTTCACTAACAGTCTGAGTGGTTTCTATTAGAAGGAGGGACACGTTTCCACAACAAATACCCTTGTGATCACAAAAGTAAGATGCAATACAGTAAGTTCGGCATTTGCTTGTTTATTTCTACTATCCAGACAGCCTCAGACTTTAATGTCACAATTACTTCCATATGCCCTTTTGCAATGTCTGAATGGGTCTGATGTGTTCACTTACTCAGAACTAACAAAATCTGCAGCCTTGGCCAGAAATGCATGACATGACATTAAACTATAAATAACCTCCACAATGTCCACTGCATTATTTTTTGCATGCTATGCATCCCAAGAATCCATGTTGTATGCAGGGAGGGGCAAGTGGGTCATATAAATCAAAAATTAAAAAGTCTCCCCCTGTCCATCAGTTCTGCCACACACACATAAATCTAAGTGAGTCAAAAGACACATCGATTCATTCGAATGGTTGTGTCTTTGTCATTTCATACCAGATACTTCCTTGGGTAAAATCATCCTGGTTCACATTTCCCAAAACACCCAACACTGGTTGTAAGAACAACATGAGAATGAAGATGAAGATTACCTCTTTGGGTCCGCTCGTGGCAAAGGGGGACTGAGTTTGAGTACCATCTACAGTTCCGTAGTCATAGTCTGTATTGTAATCTCCTACATTGTTTGGCTGAGTCATGTTGAAAAAAGGAAAGAAATATAAAGCGAGGGTTAACACAAAGGCTTAAACCAGAGGTTATTTGCTAGGGGTCCTACTTTGCTACTTCTACACAAAAGAGGTTAGGGAGCTCTGAGTCTGCCATCATAGATTTTCCCTTCAAGGCAGGAAGATCTTGATGGGATGTGGTCTTGTCTTTACATGAACGTTTACCCTAAAATTGCCTCTGGGTCGAGCTGGCGCTGTGGCCTGGTAGCCAGGCATCTGTCGCTTCTTCTTAGCGGCAAACTTTTTAGCTGATGATTTTTTGGCAGCAAAGAAGTTTACGGGCTTTGTCTTAGTTTTACTGAGGGACTTTGTGGTCCTCTTCTTTTTCATGGAGACACTACGTTTCGTTCTCTGGAAGAGGGGGCGGCGACAAACAACACCAAGACAAACATGGAACATTTAAAAGTGGAAATGATTTAAAGGCACAATCCGCGATTGTTGTACAGAATCTTTTTCAACCAAGCTGTCGAGCCCCATGTGTTCCAGCAGCAGCCCATTTACAGTAGTTGGCATGCATGGTGTTTTTTAACATGATGACCATGTACATCAACTACAAGGGCTGCAACTGAAATGCTGACCATGTTAACATTAACTTAAGATCATGTAACAGTTGGGCAGAAAGAATGCTGCACAAGAACTGAGGACTGGGCCTTTTATGTGACATACAAAAGACTTTTCGGGCACATTTAAGTATCTTTCTGGGACATATGCACAAACAAAACACAGAAGATTTGCCTTTCAGCAACTCTTTAGAGTTATTTAAGTCATAAAATAGCCAAAGTGGTGAGTAGCTTTTGCTGCAGCTTCCAAAATGTAAAGTAAAATGTTGCAGAAATCCATATAAAGTATATATGTATGTATATATGTAATAGTTTTAAAGAAGTGCTGGAATGCAAAATAACACTCAAAGCAGATGGCATTTTTCCAGTGAGAGAAGGCAGCAGCCTCATAAAACAGACACAAGGAGGACTGACAAACTGAGTATGTTTACATGCACACTCAAAATTCTACCTCGGCTGACTTACTGTAAAGTCATAATCAGAGTAGGCATAACCAGGTCAGCACACCTAGATTATTTCTCAGTCCTTCAATGCAGCAAATAGACACATTTGGCCCAAACATTCTAATTAAAATATCATCACAAAGCTGATTACTTCCAGTTACTGGAGTATCGGTGTGCACGTAAACATACAGACATTCACAGACAACACAAGACGAAGTGAGGGAAGGGATGGGTGACTGACAAGAGGAGGCATTAAAGGAAACACATCTTTTTTTCTTTTCCTTTTTTCATTTACCTGTGGTTCAGAATACTCATCGGTTGGAATGATGTCTGTGGCTCCCTCAGAGTAATCATAGAACTGAGAGTAATCTAAATCATCAGTAGTGTACTAGAGAGGTTGGGAGAGAGAGAGAGAGACAGAGGAGAGAGAGTGGAATGAAGAGAGGCCTTAGTGTTAGCATTAGCGCTCTTTCAGCAACAAGATGATACATGGTACATATCATCCTGGGCATGCCACATGTTCACACACTTAACACCAAAGTGTAATGCAATAATGTATTATTATGTATTATTTATAACATATTAACATATTATAATTCGATCTGCCAATAACAATTTTAGAAAATAATTATTACTTTTAAATAATCAAAGCCAAGTGTTACTAAATTAGATAATGGTCTTAATATGGTGAACAAACGAGTAAACAAATGTTCAGCGTTAGCACTAGCCATGTGGGTCTTAGCCTGCAAACATGTACGCAGATGGGATGTTAAAAAGCTCATAAAACACAGGAAAACAACAAGGAAACCTCAAAGACAGAAATACCAGCTGCATTTCAGGATTATATTGTAATGGAACGTTCTCACTGAAGCATGTAAATTGTACACCTCAGGACTTTTAAGTTCAACTAGATTAAAGGGGTCTGACTTAAAAAAGTGCACCCTCTTGTAGTTATGTAGTTTTCTTGCAGTTTCTTTTCTAGAACAGAAAAATTTAATTACACAATATAATAATACTCAGTTGAAGTGTAGGAGAAAACCCTGACTTCTAGTCATTAAAGTTTATCACTTCATGCTGCAACATGATGCCATGCTCAACTGATTAAAAATGATGGGTTATGGTATAAGCCAGCATGTGCATTTCAGATTATTACATTAATGAAAGATACATGGATCTCTGAGGTTAAGCTAGCACTGAATTAGGTTGAGGTTCCACTTTGCTATATTAGAGCTGGTCAGTGTCGATGATTGTTTCACTTTGCCCCTTATAATCATCACAATGATTAATGGGCAAATATATATGAGGGATTAACTTGTTGCACTTAAGACTGATGCAGTTTTAAGTGTGTGGATAGTTAAAATTACTGATAAATCAATGAAATAACAAGGAGATACACACATTCTACTGTGTCACTAGCTGCTGCTTGGCCTTGTTATCAACTCTTACTCACAGGAATAAGAATTATAAGTTGTAACATTTGGGGTTAATAGGCTTTTATAAATTGCAGAAAAAGAGCAAAGAAATAGAATAGTTTGCCCTATCAGCTGTTTTGATTATTACTTTCAAAATAAACATTTTACACTGTATATTAATCAATGCTGATATAACTCCTCAGCATTACTATAATCCTGCTTTCATGATAAACATACACCAAATCTAACAGGTCAGACAACTGCTGCAATGCTTATCACTGTGCACATCATGCCACACCTCCAATCAGGGACACTGCTGCAGGCATCTTACCTCTGACAGCTGATGGCAGACACCTGCTATGACATCACTGAATGGGGTGTGTCTAGATGTACACCATGCATGGTTTCAACGTTTGATTGAGTGTGCATTTAGCCTTTAAATGAATACTATGTGGGATTTTTGTACAAAACAGTGTAAAGACTCATACAAAAGTTATTCCTCTCAATAAGCACTTATGACTGTCCTAGAAGTGAAGTGTGAGGCCATGTATTTATATGCAGAGACTCTACCCTCTGCCTGTATTTTCATACTTAGTTCTTATTTTGCTGTTTTGAGAACATTCCTAAGCAAAGTGCGTGTGTAGATAAAGTTATTTGTGCAGGCTGAATACATTTCTATGACACTGACGGTGAAAAGTTTGTAATTGGCTCATAAATAAAATTAACGTATCAAAATACTGCGACCATATTAACATTAATCAGTTATATCAACTTATAACTAACAAAGAACCCCTTTTGAATGATCATCCTGAATAGGTAAATAATTAGGTCACTAAGGCTGCAAAATGTCTGCCTCCAAATTGAAACTAAATATGAGGTCACACAGATTTATCAGTTGCAAATAAAACCTGACAGCTGCTGCAGGCCATGGACATAAGCAGTAAACAATATACAGTTCAGAGAGCATCTCATCAACATCTCCTGTTAGGAAAAAAAGAAATTAATAAGGGCCCTCAGCTGGTTCCTAGTTGAACCTCCCCCACCCTCCCTCGTTGGCTGACCTCTTCCTCTGGCTCCTGGGCCTGCAGGGAATCGCTGTGGGGGGTGTCACAGTCCGGGCTGTAATGTTCACAGTAGTCATAAGCTGCTTTAGGATCAGCCACGATCAGAAATTGCTGGATGTCACCCTGCAGAAAACAGAATAAGAAACTTGTATTAGGAACAAATTTTACCCACATGTAGTCTTCTAAGACAGTTTAAAGACACACTGTACGAAATTCAAAGAGTTGTATGGACATGGTTCTCAGCATGGAGGTGGCTGAGCTGGCGGCTAGAAGCTAATGGGGTTAACTCCATACACAGCACTGACAATGGCAACAGTGGTGACAGAGCTAACACTGTTAACCAGAGGGAACCAGAGGGAACCAGAGGCTGGGTGCTAAACCAAGGTGAAAACGGCATCCTGATATCAGCCGCATGAGTGCAGTGCAGACTGACAGCGATGAGCTAGCCAGTGTGATACATACATGCACTCACATTCACATAAAGTCAGACCAGCTTACACCAACCACAACAAAGCATAGAGAAGCCAGATATCACACAGAGGTAGTGTGACTTAATTCTCTGTTTAGGACGCCATTACTCCACTATATCTTTACATAACAAGTGGTTAGCTGCTATATTAATGCTCTGATTGTCACATATAGAGCCTTTAAAAATGTATATAGTTGTTATTTTCAATCACTTTTTCAAATTAGATCTATTTACAAATGTTGATGAAACCAGATCACTGGCACCATACAAAAAAAGACTGCCCACACACAGACACACACAAGGAGGTCATGTCTCATCTTGCTCACACACTCACACATACTGGGTAAAGTGGCATAAATGTAAATCTTAAACTGCAGATGTGATCTCGAAGGTCCCACACACTGACAGCGTCTAGCAGAGTAAATCCAACCCTTGTGTGATTAAACAGCTTGACACACACCCCACAGAGTCCACACTCACATGGTGCATGGAGGAAACGAAGTTCAGACACTGGGGGAGTTATTATTATCAGCGCCAGGGTTTACCTCAGGACATCAAATAAACATGTATCATCAAGACACAAGCAACACCTGGCATGGCTTTGAGTGCTACAGTAAAAACTCTCTCAGTGAGGTTTCCTCTTGAGCATTTACACTTTACTGTTGCAGTACTGTTTTATGTTTATTTCAACTATAAAAAGTCCTGCCATTATACAAATCTTTTTCCTAACTTTTTAACAAACAAACGTTTTCAGATCCTTGCCAAAATGGTATCTTTTTTTTTTTTTTTTTTTTTTACACATAAATAACATTGTTACGGATCACAAAATCAGTCAAGCTCTGACTCAAACGCAGCTGTCAACAGCTTTTAATTTAAAGTCTTAGCTCACAAGACCACATGGTTACTGATGGTGTCTGGTGCAATGAGTGTCAAAGGGGATTGGGCTAAAATTAAGCCATTTCTAAAAATGTCACTTGGAAAAAAAGAAAGCGTACTGTGCAAAAACAATATACAATGGCTTTGTCTGAAAACTATTAAAATAGCCAACACAGGAAAGAGTAAAACCTTAAAAATCTCAGACAGGGTTTGAGAAAGTTACTCAGACCACAATGTTCTCTCTATCGTTGGGACGGGATACCACAATGCTTGACACCATTCCAGCGCTGTCTCGCCTTGTTATCAGTCCTACTGCCAAAGCCCACAGCTCACTGCAAGACAGTGAACATATTGGCGAAAGCATCTGGATTTTTCTTTGCAGTCTGTAATTGCTCGAACCCAGTTCCTGGAGGCTGGTTTTTGAGCCTTTATACACATTGCAAAGACGGCTGAGGGGGGTTCTTGGGTGGTGGAAGAAGGGGAATGTCTTTAGTTAGGATGTTTGGCAGGCGAGCACAGAGGGATGCCTGAGCCCAGAGGTAAAATCCCAATGCACTTGTGTGAGCAGGGACACTATACGTTGGAGAACAGAACAGTCGATTGGCAGAGAAATGAAGCAGGCTGTGACTTGTCAAGAGAATGTGTGTGTGTGTGTGTGTGTGTGTGTGTGTGTGTGTGTGTGTGTGTGTGTGTGTGGAAGAGAGAGAGAAAGTGTATCCTCCCTGTGTTAAAACTACATCAATGGATCCTTAACATGTACCTTAGTATAAACATCCATATGCTAAGGCTTGTCCCATGGAAAAACAAATAGCGTTTCTTGAAGCTTTTTCAGTGTAACCATCCATCAACATCCCTTTGCGCAACGTCAGTCTGACAGTGCAGAGATTCCTCCATGTGTGCCGCTGAGTGGGTGGGTGGAATGCTACTTTGATTTTGCTCCCTGGCTGATACATCTCTATCAATTAAAGCATGCGTTTTAAGTAAAGCACAGTGCATCTACACACCAAATTTGAAACCCTAACAAAAGACACATTCTACCTTTCTCAGTCAGCCACGACATTTACAGGTTTTTAGCCCATTCTGCAGATTTCCAAATGTCTGATTTTATCTTACTGTTGTGTCTCATTTCAACATTCATATTTAATGGCCCAATCCCTGTTCTTCTGCACATAGCAAGGTATTATACTGCAGGTATGACAGTTGTAATGGCTACAATAACATGATAACACAGTGCAACAATGGCAGTATCTTACTTTTATGAGTGTTAAACATAAGCTGAGATATGATGACTGTTAAAATGCATATAATATTTATGAACTTTGCAAAAGCCAACAAAGTACTTTTCGTGACTAATCTAATAAAAAATACCTGGTAAAAAGAAAATCCTGTGTCCCTATGTTGATTGACCATTTATGTATTGTGAAATGCCAAAAATGTCATGAAAAAATAACATCAGACTATTTCTCTCTGTTCCTGTAGAAAAGTTTGAGTTGTTTAATGACTCATTAACAAAAGATTATCCATTTATATGAGACTCTGGGTGACTAGCAAGCCAAACCAGTCATATAAAACCACATTTCAGCACTTGTGGGTTTCAGTAGCAAACAGGGCAATATCAAGAGAGACAGGAAGGGATGTGTCTTTGGATACCAGTGGACCAAACCTTTGTTTTCGTTTCCAAGACAATGTGGCGGAGGTCTAATTAATTCACCTCTCCCTCGTCCCTCTCCCACTTTAACAAAGAAGGTGTGTGTGTGTGGAGCCAACAGTCCACTTTGCTGTGGCTCCACATTGTGCTAAACTCTCAACCTGCTTTTATTTTAGCAGTCCAATCAAATGCAAAGGATATTTAAATCCCTCTTATAACTGTGTTCCACTAAAATAATGTGTTTACTAGAAAATATGTCAAAATACAAATACTAAAAATGCTCCAACTTCTGTTTCACTTGGACTTTAAAGCACTTGTTTGACATTTTGGGAAATGTTCCTATTTGATTTCTTGCTGGGAGTTTGATGAGAAAGTCAAATACCACTTAATGTATGGTAAATATGAACCAGCAGCTAGCTGTGTCCAAAGGTAACAAAATGCACCTAAATAGTTCACTAATGTTATATAATCCCTGCAACTAATGGCTCCAGGAATATATACAACAGAGAGATGTAAGAATAGTTACTCATTAATAAGACCTTTTATGTGGTATCTAGTCCTTCAACATTTGTGGACAAAAACAAAAACAACATTTCAGGCTATGAAGATATGAGCAAACAGGTCATTTTAATCCTTGGTGTCCTAGTTGTAAGAAGAAATGTGCACCATTCCTGAAAGACATAACATCATCATTGAAAACATTTACTACACTGACCATGAAAAGACAAAACTGAACTGCCAAGTGGGCATGGGACAGCAGTATACCTAGGTGCCAGGTCTGGAAAGGCTTCAGCTGAGTGTGTGTCTGACTGAATGTGTGTTTGGGAAGGCTTGACAGAGAAAGAGAGATCAAGCCTTGTCCTGAGTCAAGTTGACATGTATTACCTCATGTGTCACCCTAAGACCAACAGTGAATGCTTGAACCCTGCCTAGAGTCAGCTCTAATTAGTCCATGTCTGAGAGCCACCCGTCTGCACACAAATAGGCTGTGGAGACTTGGTGTTCAACCTGCAGTCCATATCAGCACACCTAGGAGACATCTGACTGTGTCATGGGAGGACATGAGCATCATGACAGACACATTTAACAATACATGTCCATGGAAACAAGGAAAGATAAAATGATCATATACTGTAGGCGTTAGTAAAGCATAAAAACAAGTCTAGGTTTAAAAGATGCGCTGATGATCACCCAAAGGAATCAAATAATCATCTTTTCACTTGCCAAAGTATTTATTTATTGACAAGTTTCTTCTTTTAATGATGCATTAACCTGTCTTTCCAAAAGTAAGAGCCGAGTCACCAAACAAACAAGAGCCAAGTCACAAAGCCAAGGCAAGCCAAGTAAGAAACTGATGTCAACTCAGGAAGGGAACACCAAGAGGGATCCAGAGACAGACAGGCAGGGATTTAGAGAGAGCAGCTGGGATGGTAAAAGATGTTTTGTGCTGGGAAACACCTGGGGAGAATTATGCTGAGGCTCTGGGCCTGTCTTCCATTGTGGACTGCTGAGATAAAAGCCCTTGGCAACTTGGAGCAAAGCCAGAGTCTCCAAAATATGCCCCTCCTGGCTACAGCAGAGCACAGTATAGCACAGAAACAGGCCCACGAGGCTGTGTGTTAATGACTGCCGTGTCAGAGGTCAACGAGAAAACAGAGAGGCTGAAAGAGAGAAGCAGGGTCAAGATCAACAGCTGAGACTTGTGAATCCTTGCGGAAATCCATTTACAACTCTGTACCTGTTGTACCCTCTGCTTTGTTATGCATTCTTGGCAGTATTCACCTCAAGTGGTGCTTATGAAGCATTATAATGCATCATTAACACTTGAAAAACCTTGAAGAGCATGATAACTGTACTATCAAAGAATAATAAACAGTATTATAGTAAACTGAAACAAAAACAGGACTTAGAACAAAAAATAAAAAAGACAATATAGCAGTAGTAGTATAGTGCATGTAATGGCATTATACTTAACTATTTGATTTGTATTGAGATTTCTTCTTTGATAGAGAGGAAATAGTTCCTACATGAAACTGCTCACAAGTTCCGTGGATTATTTTGAGTAGCCAATTCATAATTTTTGGAAAGAGACACTGTTGAGTTTATCAAATGTATTTGAGCGCCACGAGCCAAGTGCAGATTTCTGACTTACACTGGATTAATCACAACCAAAAGACACCTACTAGTAGAGCCATTGAATCATTTTAAGTTGATACTTTCAGTTTTTCATACTAGGATCGGATAACATCTGATATCTTTTCACCTTGACCTCACACTGGGCACAAGGCACCATGCAATGTAAATACACATGGAAGTGGTCAAAGGTTACATCAGTACACAGTAACAGCGTTCTCATAGAGGAGCTGCATGAACATAACCTCTATGTTTTAAATGGTCAATATGCAGCACTAATTAGTTTTGTAATTATGGCTCTTTTGTCTTTTTTCTACAAAAATACAGCTGCATGTTGTAATTACAGGGCAAATGCTTAGCATCACTGAACAAATCAAAACACAAGTAGTCATCACCATCAGTCCTTTGATATACCTTTGCCCAGGGCAACACACCTTTAGTCCAACCATAACTAACTGTAATTAGACAGCCCAATGCAACAATTAGTCACTCCCCAAAAACCTATACAGTACAGTTTCTCTGAGAAGAGAGGGAAACTAAGAGACCATGAAAAGGCACAAGGAGTTTCCACACCAGAAAGCTGGAAGATCACCTCTCCAAAACACAACATTAAAAGATTGAGACAGAAAAAAGTCAGTTCATAATAGAAATGCTCTTAGAGATATGAAGTAGCTGGATTGTTTTGTGTAATTTGCATGTTATTTTAAACAATTGGCAATTATAAAAACAAATTTTGAAACTCTAATTGAGTTTCAAATGAGCAAAACAGTCAGAAGTCCCTCCTCAGTGATGCGTCTTTGACTATTGACAATCCAGGCAAAAAAAAAAAAAATCAGATCAAGCCAATGTTATTTTTAGACAAAATGCCTCTCCTGGAAATACTGCTTGTGGTGGTGTGGCATCAAGACATAGACCACCTCAACCCCATATGGTAAGACACACTGCACACTGATGAGGGTTTGCTACCCAAAAATAGAGTAGTGTAGGCAAGTACATATATAAGTGTGCTCAGTTCAAACAGGTAATGTCAGCAAGGCATGAATAGATGGTCTCATGGCTTTGGCACAGTACGGAGGCCTCAAGGTGGGGAGGGTGGAGAGAGAGAAGGAGGTGGTGAGCAGGGGAGAATATGCAGTGGTAGGAGGGGGGATATGAGGAAGGCCTGACGGGGCAATGAAAGCCTCCCATTCATCTAAACCAGATCCCTTTGAGATGGTGGTCGCCTTCAACCTGGAGCAGGTATGGCATGAATAGACGTTTATGAAAAATGTGGGTCAGGGTTTGAACAAGGGAGCAAATGTTTAATTATTACTAAATTTATTCAAATCATCCAGCCCACGAAGTCAACACTAACACTGTGGTATAAAGGGGAGTAATAAATTAACTATGTTTAAATAGTCAGTGCAATAAGCTTGTCTACATATTTCTTACATTTCTCAAGTTTGTTTGTTACATTGCAATCAAATCAGAGGTCTGACAGAGAATCTGCTACGGTGCAAAATTTTGCAAGCATACCTTTCAGCAAAACTTCTATGACAACGCACAACTTTTACAATTTATTTTGTTAAACAACAACAACAACAACTGGTTTTAATGCAGAAGGCCAAGGTATTTCCTGCCCTTGTATATCCCAGCATGCATCAGGCCCTGTGAGGATCTCTGAGGAGAGCAGGGACAGAGAACAGACAGGAGACCTGTTCCAAAAACCACACAGAGAAGACCCTGTTAACTGACTTATGGCTCCTATTTTGAGCCCTTCACTGGCCAACCTCTGACTGGATACTCTGTTTCATACAAATGCTGATTTGAGTGCCCTCTCATAAATCTAATCAAAGCTGACAAGAGATATGAAAGCATTTCTGCTTATAAAACTTTGCACCTAAAAAAACTGGCCCTAGCCCTTCTTGGTGGAGTAATATGACATGGTTATTCCCAGTCAACCTACAATTAGATATAAGCAACATCATACTGCAAATTGATTTAATATCTTTCCCAATGATGGTCAATTAAAAATAAAAAAAAAAGTGATGTCATGTGATGTCTTCTACCGATGGGCTAAAATATTATTTAGTACCTTGATAAATATTTAAACATCATTCTATGTATCACCAAACTCATTTAAGTTAAATACACAGTGTGATGGCAGCATTTTTTTTTTCAAAAGAACAAAATTCTTTTCTATTAAGCACAACTGATATTTCTTTCATTAAGTCATCTAAAAAATGGTGATCATATCTATTTTTTTAATTTAACTGTTCATCAGGGAACAACTTCATGATCCTAATGGCCTTGGTATAGCACTATTTCAAACATAGCAAATAATGCACCCAAAAAATCCAAACTACGATATAATGAGCAACACAGAAAATTAAAAAAATATATTCTGGATACACAAAATGGCTTTGCAGGACATTGTCTCTGTTACAAGGTATACCAAAATATAGCTTTAAAACAACAGGAGTAGAAACGATCATTTAAACTTAGCTTCAGAATAATGACAAGTCATTCGTGCTCCATAAACAAACCAGCATCCTCTCTTAAGCAAACACAGCCCCCATACAGCCTGTCAGTGACGTTTACTTCCCACCAGAGTAGACTGTGAGTGTCATGACAGTTCAGCCATTGTCTGTCATTATTTACATCCGCCTGACCCCATGTCAGTGTCCAGCTCTAAATGAACTGTGCCTCAAAGCATAACATTCAAATCACTGACTGTGGAGATAAAATCATATTCTAAATTCCAAAAGGTTGAATTGAAATGTTTAAGTTGAATTGAAATGTTTAAGTTGAAAGATGTCTCACTAGTTGGTATTGAGAAACAGTCTAAGCAAAAAGTGTCTTATATTGCAAAAGAATGTGTCCAGTACTGTGCCATCATTTTGCTTCGCTTTTCTGTAGATGACGCTTTGCCTCTGTATGTTGTCTTATGTCTGTCCAAGGCTACTGATCCTTATGCTGGCAATCCAATTCTATGTATTCTACAACAATCTGTCAATATGCATCACTTTCTGTGCATCAGAAGGTTTTTTTCCAGACATGGGGTGTGTTGGATAGCAACTGAAAAAGCCTTCACAAACTGGCAGCTCCAAATCAACACTATGTTATCATATTTGGTGAAACAGATAACACATCAAGAGGTTCAATTAACTTCCACTGACACTGAATTCAAACATATTATTTCCAGATGTTTGACTTTCCTAGCAGCACTAACTACACATAGGAGTAAAGGCTAAAGGTCAATTGCCAAGTGCCTAATGATAAAATCTGTTACTTTTTAACGTATTATTTTACAAACAGGGAGTGATAACCTAGAACACATTATATTTATCTTTTGGAGCGTCACCAGCGACATGTAATATGTACTTAAGTAACAAGCACAAGTCTAAAAATGTTTCAAAAAGGCGCTAAATACAAATGTCAAACATGCAAAAATGGACAACAGTGGCACGATTTAAAAAAAATACTTCACCCACAAATGACCATTTGAAAACTGGCGACTAAGTAAACACGGTCTTCATAACAACAGCAAAACAATATTAAAACATCCTTTTACAAAGTCTCACAATATTTAAAACATTTATAGCGCACCCTGAGCATGCCTGGACACACACATGAGTTTGAGCTCAGACTCACAGGCTTGCCCAGGTGCATAGAAAAGTTTTAGTGAAAATGCATGTTTGGAAAGTGCTGAACATACGAAATGAGACTTGGATTATACTGCACGAGTCGTTTGAGATGCTGACCTTCTTTACTTTAATTTGTGAGGAATATTGGTCTTTCTTGGATTCTCCATCCATTCTCCAAAAATCTTCACAAATTAAAGGTAACAGAGAAACTGAGGTACAAATGGTCATTTTGCTGGTGAAGAATAACTGGTTCCAGATTTATCTGTTCCAAACAAGGTCTCTTCTACCAGGGTTGCTAGCTCTCCTTGAGTCACAGTGTATAGCCATGAGGGAAAATGGATTTTATATTGAAGCAGACACATCCTTGGCACCTCACACTTACAACTGACTTATTGTAAAAGCAGCAGTCTTTCATCTCTAGAGCCAACTAACACGTGCTTACATGACAGAGTCATAATACAATCATGTCTGCCATCAATCTAATCATGTTAGAAATCCATTCATTGGTGGGTCACTTCACCACTTCGCTTTAAGTCAAAACAAATCATCCGATTAAAAGTCAACAACAATTCAACAAGGCCAGTTATTTTTTGGTAAACCTATTACACGTGAAACTCCCATGGCACTAAGTGTCTCTAATTACAAGGTAAAGAGAAGCTTTAACAAAGGATCTGAGAAGTCTGAGAATTTGACAGAGAGCCCATGTGTGCTTTGCAGAAAAACAAACAAACAAGCAATAATGATGTACAAAGGTGGCCAAGCTCAACTGCTTAGACATGGCTGAGGTTCAAACCTCCCCAAATATCACAAAATGTAGTCACCAGGTAAGGGGGATTCTGAATTACATCTCAGGAGAAGTCATTTTATCATCATCTATCATCAAAATCAAAAATATATATTTTTTCCTCTTACCTGTAGTTCTGTATATTAATTGTTTCGATGTAAGTAGCAGGGTGATGGAAATATCAACCATAGAGTTGTCTGCCTTCTCTCAAACAGAACTAGATGGCACTCTGCTTGAGGTGCTCAGAGCGACAGCAGTGTCTCTTTCCAGAAATTATGACCATGTTACTCAAGATCCACAGACCTTGTTGCAAACAGTTTCAAATTGAAACTTTTTTATTTTTTTACCAAACTACACCCACCAACCGTATTACGCACAGAAGCAAGAGTGCATCTACTGCTGGCTCACCTGAGTTAACTAGTATTACAGCTCAGCTGAGGAGGATGCAATCAACGTTTACATGTTGCACTGTCAAAAGCATGAAAATCTTAACCAGGAGTAGATGCATGCTTCCCCCTGCGCAGTTACATGGTTAGTGAGTGTAGTTTGGTAAAAACAAAATCATTCCTACATTTAACTGCTTACAACAAGGTCCATGGATCTTCTTAAGTAAGTGTGTCATTATTTCTGGAATGAGACATTACTATCAAATTTTTCAAACATATTTTTTGGTACTTCGACCACCACAAGATGAGTGTCATCTAGTGTCACTATATGCAAATGAGGGAGACATCTTAGACAGCACTCAGCAACTCACACCTATACAGTCTAGTTTTATAATTAGCACTACAGGTAAATGGAAAAATCTGTGTTCTTTGATTTTAGTGAACTGTCCCTTCAAGAATAAAAAAATACAGCACAATCAAATTATAGAAAGACAGTCACAGCCTGTCTAGTTCTTGAAACATTCAACTGTACCATTAAACAGGCAGCTGTAGAGTGGTTTAATCCATTGTTTGAGTCAGTGATAATCTCCACAGTCCCCTTATTGATTCTTTTAATTGTAGAATGTCTGTATATAAGATACTTAAGTAGTGCTGGTTTGTAGTCTATGTTTATTGTAACTTTGAAAGGCTGCAAGCAGCAAGATAATACTGTATAATGTGCCTGTTTGACCACTGCATGTAACCTGGGCTTGTCACACTCCAAAATTTTTCAAACAACACACTGACCAAGTGACCCATGTGGTCAAGCAGCAGATTAAAAACAACAAAAGCCAAAAAAACGTCTGCTAGAACTCTATCATAAAACTATACTATAGCACAAAGTCAAGCACAATCAGCTAAGATTAAAGGCCTCAGATATTTCAGATATATATATGATGCAAGTCCACCATGGTTTCTATCATCTCCACATTTCTTCTTGGCAGCATCAAAGTTGTTCAGGGTTGCCTCGATGGGACATAAACTAAAACCTCCATGGGAAATCTAAACACACTGTAAGTAATACTTTGTGGGGATTTTTTTTAGTTGCAGATGGTTGCTACATTATTTCTATTCAATATGCCAATAAGTAACTTAGCAGTAGTGACAACAGCTTAAGTAACTCAGTCACAATAGACAAGTTCACCCAGTCCACCACCACAGTGAAAACTTTACCTGGAAAACCTCCTCATCCAGGATCCTGGTGCCGAACACAGTGATGCCATTGGTGCTGATGGTACCATGGTCACTCCTCAGGAGAGGCTTGGTGATCTTCTTCTTACAGTCTACGATGATGGTGACCGTCTGCTTCTCCACACTGATAGCTACACGATGCCACCTGGTAAAGGACACAACAAGGAGAGGTGAAAAATAAAGGAAGCCAAAGTCTATCAGTACAGGAGTTTATTGTTAAGTCATTGTGAGAGACTGAAGTGACTGTATCACATGTAGGGCATCTTAAGGGATTGTAAGTGCATATTGTGAGTGCATGATAACTACTGAAATCAGAGGATGATATAAAATAAAAACTGCCAGTATTAGGACAATGAATACTTTGTGGGGCCTAAAGTTATGTGCTGTGTTTAGTTATGAAATTAATTTGAAAATTTAACATTTTGTGGCATTCTCAGGAAATCTTATCAGCACTTCCGATGTGAGAGAAATTGAATGCTCTGTTGTACAATGTTATATAAGAACCAAATGCTTTAAGAAACATGTACCTCAGAGTTATGTTTGATATGTTTTGATCAATAACACCTATAGATGCAAGGGTTTAACCGGGGTCACACGTGAGTCTGACACCTCCCTCGCCTCTGGACCGTTTGCCACTGCACTTAAGGGCTATTGCATACCAGGCAGCAGTGGACCACATTCTTGCCCCCACACTCTGGCCCTGTTTAACACGGGATTACACTCATTAAACTCCAAACTTAATCCTCCTTCTGGGTTACTCGGCATGACAGACATGGTGAACATTGTGGAAAGTGTGTGTCAGGATCCAGGAAGGCCTGCCTTGCCAGAGCAGGAGACACACAGTCAAAACATTGTTCTGAGGTGGAAGATGAGACCTGGCACCACTGTAGCTCAAGATGGCAATATCAGAAGCGTTTATCACAGGTCCATATATATCGGATATCATATTAATACATCTGTATGGTAAATCTTGTTATCTAAATGTCAAATTCCTTTGAACACAGCTAGCTATACAGACACATTCCAAGCCAAGCAATAGAGCTCTGAGGAAAATAAATGTGCAATACTTTCTGGGCTTAGCAGTACAGCAGGAAGGATTACTCGTCACCTTATATGGCAGAAAAGCAAATGTTGACTTGCATAGTTTTAAACAGTTTCTCTGAATTCTGAAGTACATTACAATCAAGAGAAGAGTAACATTGTCTTTAAAAAAGCAAGAATTAGTTCAATCTTTTGAGAAGCATGTTTAAAGAGCTTAAATGAGATCAAGCTGAGGGTGCACAGTGCAACAACTCACTTGAAATCCTCCCATTCTCCTCCCCTTCTCTTTAAAGAAAGGATAATGCTCTTTTTCGCCTCATCAGTATCATCATTGTGCCTCTCTTTTCAAGCTTTGCATATGCCTCTTAGTAACAATGAATACATCTGTAGGGATTGCAGACCGTAAGCAGCCTGAGCTGTAGTCGGTGAAGATTTAGACAAGGCCTGGAGCTGGAACACATCCAGACCAAGAAGTGTTAGAAATCCTCCACAGAGAACACTGCCTCTTAGACAGTGGGTCACAAAAACTAAACACTGGACCAAATAGCCCTGTAAGACTAACACAAAGAGGGCTGGGAGAGTTAACGCCTTCTCTTTGGTGCAACCTTCACATGGAGCTTGCACATAAGATATTGCTGACATGAGATTTTTGAAGAATTTATACTAAGCTTCCTTTTATCATGATAACTGTGTACACACTAGATCTCATTTAAAGCCAATTTGGGTCACAACAATATTGTGACCGGGTTATGACTTCCTTCAAAAGCTCAAAAAACAAACCATCCTCACATGTTCAGCAAGTGAAAAAAAACTTTAATAACACTGGAAAGCACTATAAAACACAATCTCAAATGATGCATTTTTCCCAGCAGCCTATCTGTTTATTTATTCCCCCTTGCCCCGGCACACGGGCTCATGTCAGCTAAGCCGAAGCTCTGAGTGAGAGTTCTAGGATTTCTGAACCTGGGAGCAGATAATCAGTTTTATGCTAAAAGGTTAGGAGAACTGATTCTGGTTGGGTGAGGTAATCCAAGGGGGTACAAAAGGAAGTTTAGGACTGCCCCTTTCCCCTCCTTCCTCACCCCCCTCTCTAAAATAACAGAGGCAGTGAGTTCATGGATGAGGTCAGGTTGTCCATAGCAGTCCCTGCTGTGCCCCAATAATCCAGTGTCTCCCTGTCTCTGACCTGTCTCTGTGCCCATGGACCCCCGATGAGATGGATAATCCGGTCATGAGCACCTGTGGTGCAAAAATGGGAAGATCTGGGTTGTTTTCTTGCTTTTGTCAAGAAGAACAAGTCAGAGGAAATCAGAAAATGTTTGAGTGTTTGAATTATGTAGTTGATTTGGTATTTTTAAGTTTTAAGATGCTAAAAATGCCCGTGAAATCACTCCACCTATAATTAGGATGCATATTTGTGTATACTCATGAGGAAGTTAATCAAAATACAGAATAATCCATCTGCTTTTCCATAGATAACCAATGTATTGATTAATCACAAAATATATGGTACAATGAGAGGACTGTTGAGAAGGAGTTTTTAGGAACATCTGTCATGCAGTTATTTGGTCAAGAAGTGGCAATAGAAATGCTGAAAAGAGAAAACTGGCATGGCCTGGATGGTATGAACATTTTTAAAAAAACATGAATTGCACATGTTTTATGGGGTTTTTTTTGCGCCTTCTAGCATTTTCAACCCTGACCCTTGGTCACCCACAACAACTTTGCTCCCCTCACTGCATGCTAAAACACACATAATCAGCTTCAACTGAAAGTCTGTGGTTGTGTTTGAGTGTGTTATTATGTGAGTGGACGTTTGAGATTTGACATACTTTCCGTCAGCAAGGTTCAGAGTACGGAACAGAGGGTAGTCCTCCGGCGCTGGCTTGCCAGTCTGATCCTCATACAGGAAGACGGGTGAACGTCCCACTTCCACACCCAGCTGCTGGACTCCCTGCTGGTTGTAAATAGACAGCAAGAAGGACTGGAGGCCTGATTTGGGGCGCACTGTGGTCAAGATGGAGAAGTCCTCAGGGAAAACACCTCCTGCACCGCAAAAAGAAATAGGAGGGATAGAAAAGACAGGTGAATAGGACAGTGAGTGACATAGGACACTTGCAATATGACTGACAAGTTAAAAAATATGGTACAAAACAGATGCAACCAGACTTCAATGCAACCAGGCCTAAGTTTTATGAGTTTTCTCTACTTCTTAACTTGTTTGATCACACTGCATCACTGATGAATGTAACATAAAGATTGTAAATAAAGATAGATCATGCGTTTCCACTTCCTCCAACTATACAAAAATGAAGCCAAAATATCCCACATATGATCACTACCATCTTGCTCTGGTGACATCATTTGAAGGCACAGTTTGCATAGTGTGATCAAAGGGCAGAGCCAAGATATAGTTCCCACCTATACAGCTTTTTGGCCCAATCACAAGTCAATCACAGCTGTCAATCATGACATCACACCCCCTTTTTAAAGTACCAAATAACTAATTAAAACCAAACGTATCAAAATAACAAACACTTCAGCATAAATCAGCATAAATGCCACATAAAATGTTTGAAATAATCTATGGGAAAAAAATGATTTGACATGTATCCAGTGTCTTTAGTTTGGTTCATGTACACGTCTGGAGATGTTTTGGCTTCACTTTTTGGAAGCTGACATGTCATCCATCTTCATATACACTCTATGATATAATACTGTAATGATGTGACCTGGAGCCACTTCATTAAAGCTTTTACATGTCTTCATTTTAACCTTGATAGTTATAAAATATAAAATACTTAATATTGTCCTCTGTTTGAGGCGCATCTATAACAGTGTTTTGGGCCTCCAAGAATACAACAGCATCATACACATCCTCTAAATTATGACTTTTAATCCAGAACTCCTGTAAATGTTTTGTTCTTTGCATGTTAGTCTAGATTTTTATCTGAAAGGTTTTAGAGAGACTGAAAAACAAAAGCCTATTTCAAAATATCACTATATAACATAATAAAGAGAAGAATCCATTTTCAAAAGACACCTTTGAAACACACTAACAAGTTTACACATGGTAGTTAAAAGAGGTTAAAGGTTGTGAAGTGTATCTTACCGGGAAATAACTGCGTGGTGGGGGCACTGATCTGGACCTGCTTGGCAACTCTGTAAGCTGAGTCCGGCTTTGATGCTCTTCGGTTTGTGCAAAGTCCTGAAGTTTTCGTCACTCCTTCGGGGTAATTTTGAAATTCTAATACTTTTAGCACATCCACTGGCTCTGCTGATCAGGGGAGCAGATAAAACATCAGTTAGATTCAGCACATGGATGATGGATGATAGCATGAAGAAGGATACTATATCAAAGTTATATAGCAGGGTTTCACAGTTTAATACATTTATATATCCCTGTGTGGTTCTGGTTGATAAAAACAGGTTGGTAATCAAGCCAAGCATGATTCAGGTAGACAAGGAGGATTAACCCAATTTATACTGTAGACTGTTCACGGATTCCCTCATCATTGAACAGCCCATACCAGTACCAGTATCTGTTAACCCTCTCTCATTAGAATGACACCATGATACATTTTTCACAGAATGATTGATGCAATGTTCTCAATATATGATCAAGCTTTTCATAAAATTTACACAACGACATACCTCCCAGTAAAAAAACATGTCGAAATAGGAAATGTTGCTTTCCTGTGGCTCTACAGGCTCATCTGACAAGAAATGTCTTTGTCAAGGCCATCCAAAGAGCATATTGAACAACGTGCCAACAGAGATCTAGTTCTACAACACCTGGATAAGTTTACCTTGATAAGGGTCACCAGAAGCTTTCTGGGTTTCCATTCTCTTCAATCTGATGCACTTTATATAAAGGGACCTGTGTGGTGATGGTGACCATAGAGACCCATGGGAACACTTTATAATTATGCCACTTCATCAGAACACCCTTTCGGTATAAAACAGTAGCTTGGTGTACATGTTACAGGAGACACCAAAGTGCTGCAGTATACTGACCCTCTGTTACATGAGCCATTTGTGTCTGGGAGATATTCTATGATTCAAGTCTAATAAAAATAAAATTTGTCCAGAATGAGACCATAAACAACAAACTTACATGCTTCACTTTCTAACAATATAGTCCATACTCTGCAGTGCAAATGTTATTCTATTGCTATAGACAACATTTTCAGAGAGAGTAAAATAAACAGTAAGCGGGCACTATGAATAAAGCCAATAGAAAAGCTTCAAATCCATATATTAAAATAAAAACAGGTGCTCACTTCACTCTACAGAGCATGGCATTATCTGACTAAGCCAGGCAATACAATGGCAGACTGTTACATGGCATAACACTAATCTGTTTTTGTGGGGTAAATAAGCATACCAAGGTGTCTGAAGGCACCAGCAAGCCTTTTCTGACAGCCCTAAAGCCACTGTTTTGGTTGGCATGTAGAGGTCAAATCTCTCAAAGTTTCTTTAACTTCTTGATACAAAGGCAATCTTTAAAAAATGTCTGATGTCGCTCTCAACACTCCCTGGTCAAAAATCCATCTGTGGCAAGGAAAAGCAAATTAAAAGCCTGTTTTATTCTTTTCAGATCGGCATGCAGTTTGGGTATAGGTCCCTGTTTCAAGGTAACTATATTTCTTGTGAATGTGGAGATGCTATAACCACTGCTGCTAATACACACGATTGGTACAAGATCACCAGATAGTCAGTGCTGATTACAGCGAAATTTGAGAACACTTTTCAGACATATTAGACAAAAACCTTTCCCAAGGATTCCATCCTCATGAAAAGCAAGCATCAGAACCCACTGCATAAATATGTTAAATTTACTATGTCACTTTATCATGTTGAAAGTATTTTCACATAAATGCCCTGGTCTACATCTGGTCTCTGTATCTTCTAGAACCATCTACAACACCTGCAATGAACCAGATGCACATGACGATGAAGGCAGAGAGAGCTAGTCTGCTTCAATCTATAACACAAAACTAAACTGTAAGTCATGCACAAAAGCAAACACTTATAATGACAAAAGAAATCTGCAAAAGCATCATCCACTTTTTTAAAGATTTTTTTTGGCTTTTTGCCTTAATTTAGATAGGACAGCAAGCGTGAAAGGGGGAGAGAGAGAATGGATGACATGCAGCAAAGGGCCAGGGTGGGCTCGAACCCACGGCCACTGCGGCGAGGACAAAGCTTTTGTAAGCCTCTGTGAGCTACTGGGCGCCCTGCATCATCCACTTTTATTCTCTCAAAGCATCTAAACCTATAGGCACAAATTTTATCTTCCTCTAAGGGACATTTGTATGGGATGACTAAGCTCAGTATAAATGCGCGCCCTCAATCAACTCCAAATCCAACTTGCTCCCATTTCAAAAGAGGACACAGAGGAGACAAAAATAAGCAAAATTATACAAAAACATCAGAGAAAATGTGAGAGTTGAGAGCAGAATCAGCAAACTGTTACTCCCTCGGAATGCCATCACAGAGGACAACTTGGCTTTTTTTGTGTAGCTTGTGAAGATGAACCAGCTACTTACTTTGGAGAGTGAACTGAGGACCCCATTGTGAGTTCCTGCAGTGTTGCTTTCAGTTCAAACTCCAGGACTCATATGTTCCAGATGTGGCAATTTGGCCAGGCTACGACCCTCACACAGAGGTGCTGAGAAAACGTCAATACTGGCCAATCCATTAAGGTGGCCAAATGAGTGTGCACAGGTTTTAAAGGAGTGCATCTGATGAGCTGGTGTGAGTTTGCCCTCGGGGCTGAGCAAACAGGCCATATAGCTACCAGCAGAACATGAAGGGACGGATCTTCTTTAGTCTGGAGAAGAGAGAAAATTCTAGCCAACCCTAAGTTGAGGCAAGGCAGCCTCTATTGCTCTGTTATTGGATCATCTTAACATCATTATGCAAATTTTGGAGGCATGCAGGGAAGGGAGGAGCAGTATGACACATTACCATAAGACATAGATGGACTAATTTGATATGATCTCCATCATGTTCACAGGTGTACAACGATGTGAACACTGTGTTTCAACAGATGACATATCACCTGTATTAGGACAGCGGCCAAAAAAGCTTTCCTTTATCACACAGTATTGTATGTGAGACTTGAGCATGCCGGTATTATAAATCCTTCTCCTGCTGTGTCTTTTTCAGTATTTACATCTTTACAGAAAGATGAAATTGGCTGATAAACAGAGGAGGACCCTTTCACCTGCAGCTCCCTGAGACTCTAATAATATCTTCAGCCAGAATGTCTCTCTCTATATGTCCTCCCCCCTCTCTCCCACTCTCCCTCTCTCCTTCCTCTAACTTCCACCATGCTGCCGGCTAAAACAAGACAGCTTTATGCTGGTGTCATACCAAAGAAACTTCACTGAGACCTACCCAGTTTTTCAAAGCACCCCCCCACACACACACACACACACACTTCCCCCTTGCTTTTCCTCTCGACTCCTTTTACCGTATACCGCCACATAAATAGCAGAGCATGTTATCACATAGTTTTATAAATCCAAATTGGTCACCTTATAGAAAAAGTGATATTTCAGAGGCCACTGTGATCATCCCCAATGCAGAATCTGAGTCTAAATTTGCAGCTATATTTTAATGCCAAGCTGTTGGTTTTGTGGAGGGAGAAAAACTCTTCTCCAAATGATTCAGGAACTACCATAAAAGTGTGACAGCTACACAGGACAACGGTCCAGCAAGGAGCTGATTAGCTGATGTTCCCGGTTGAGCACATTAGGGAGAGGACTCTAAAAATGCTAGCTTTGTCTGCTGGAATGCACATGCCTGCGCCCCGGGGGCTGAGAAAACGTGTCTGTACACTGCTAGATGAAGAGGGCACCCTGCAGAAACAGCTTTGACTGACTGAGACCCCGGAACAGAGAGCCTGCAGCACAATGCTTAGAGTCACAAAAAAAGGAGTTGATGTGTTTGGAAAGGTGAGATTTTCAATCTACAGTAAAATTCCAGTCCAATATCTTCCCAGCTGCAGTTTGTAATACTAGCAGGAAACAAATTACTGTAAAATAAGGGAAGTGGGTAAATTAAAAAGTAAAAAATAAAAGAAAAAATTAAATTGATTTGTGCATTAGAAATTAAAATAACAATGACAATGCATTAACTCATGATACTGTGATTTCCTCCTTTAACTCTACTATTGCTGGGTTAAATGTTTGTGAGTTGTGACCACCCATGTGCTGTTTTCAGACCCATGAAGTTCATTTTTTGCATTCCGTTTCTACAAGAAAAGTCATTATGAAGATAAAAAAAAATGTATCCTAAATCTCTACCTGTATCTATATGCAACAATAAATCCTTACAGGGCTGTCTTTAGGCCAAGGTGTGAGGCCTATGTAATCCTGAACCCTGTGACTTGTGGCCATTATTGCTGCAGGCTAGGCCCATATGTAGGCCTGCTCTTTGAAGGCTCTAAAATCATAGGGAAGTGCAACAAGGACCATCATCAAATAACTGCTCAGTACTTAGAGGGGAAGCATTCCCACCGCTCACACAGCACAGCCTTGTCCTGCAGCCGACTAAACATCTAAGTGCAAAGTTGAGGAGAAGAGCTGGGCACTGGGGGGTTACACAATCCAGCATTTGGGCTTCAGTGTGGACCAGGGCAGTGTGGAGATAGGGTGAACCAGCCTGACCAGTCAGCCCCCTGCAGACCCAGAGGGGCTTTACACTCTGCACTGACAGCTCTGAGATCCACCTCACTACTGCATATGTATCAATGCTGTATGCGGACAGAGCATCCTTACCCATACAATTAATATCCACCTCCTCAGATAGCAGAATTGCAATCAAATCAACATAAAAATATAATCGCAGAACTATCTGTGATTATACAACTTTTTATCCCATCAGCCTGACATGAAATATATAAGATTACATGTCATTATGAGGCACTGACTGTTTCAGTTAAATTCAGCATGTGTAAATTGCAGATTATCAAAGTCCAGGATCTCTCCAGTGTCATCTGTGTGAGGAAATCCACCCTGCTAACCGTGCCCACATCCACCCAGCGGACCACAATTCAGACAAAGAGCTTACTTTCAGCCTAAGTGAATCTTGAAAGCAGGGAAGGCTGCTCTGTTTTCCTGATCTCCGTAAGCACATACCAGCGGCTTAGGATGAATTTAATTGGGCGAGGTGTTTCATCTTCTGAGCGGACGCTTTCCATTCATGCGTAAAAGTAGCCCGCGGTAAACGGTGTGATAATGAATATGGTGTTTTGGCCAACAAAATATGCGCACCTCAAGCAATGACCTCCTGAGAGCATGCAGCGTATAACGTTGCCTCTCAGGATTTGCTGTCCACTTCACTTCAGTAGTGAGCAGAGTGCAGTTTTACTGTACCTTTTTGTTTGGTGGCTTCCACACAGAGCTAAATTATACAGGTATATGTTGTAATCTTAGTGTAACTTAACTATACTGGTTGTGGGACGGTGAAAAACACAAACGCACAACTGACTGTGAGGCAAACTTGTCGCCGTTGTGTCCAGGTAAATTGGTTAATCCCCCAAACTCCATCATCAGTTACTGAGTTTTCCCAGCCGGTCGCCGCTCCGTCCCCTTTCGGCCAGATAAAGTTCATTAGAGACGTTTGATCCCGATAATCTTACCTGCTCTCACATTAGTAGCCTGTAGAACCAATGTTAAAGTGATGAATGCGGTTACAGTGGAATCCATAAGCCACCTTTTCGTTTTCCACCTTGTGGACCACCTTTGCATCTCCATGGTCGGGCGCCCGCAATTTGATAAAACTTTTGAGCGACTTCAGGTGATTTTTAAAGACGTCCCTTCCACAATCCCAAATGATGATGGAAACTGTCCTACAAAAAAGCCATATGTGACAAGTTTTCGCCTCTTCTCTCAGCCACACCGAGGCCCCCGATCCTCCTTTCCAGTGCCCAGCCTTCACAGTGAAGGTAGTCGGGCTTTAACCAAAACGCACAGAGTGCAGTCGGTACACTTGGTGCGTCCGCGGACAGGAGGGCTGGGCAAGCTCCACAAACCGGAGCCACGATTACTGGGGAATGACAAGGGAGCCAGCCCCCGATTAGCAAATCACGGGGCTGGAAATTCTCCTTCGGGTCCACCCATTAGCTTTGTAAAGCGCCCTCAAGTCTCTCCCAAGTGGTCTGAGGAGAGAGAATTACAATTAAACCGTGACAAAGTTGGTAACGACCTGGAAATGATGAAATGGCAGAATTGCGCATGCAGGTTGTTTCTATAATACTAATATCCTGGGTCGACTATTCTTACAACTCCTGAGCTGGCGCAAAAAAGTTCCGGTATTTGCAGCATAAATGCAGTTTCAGTGAATATAATGAAGAACAGTTTTAGAATTTCCCACTTTTTACAGGAAAATATACATATAAATCAATTCATAAAAACGTTTTAACCTTGACAACTCAGTATATAGATACTATACATACTATATAAAGAAAATAAACATGAAATATAGAGTGAAGGACTTAACTTTTTTTAGTAGAACTAGGTTTATTTAGGTTGCTTACCAATTTCAGTGATACTACTATAGCTGGCTACACAGTGTTCTGTACAATGCCGATCAAAGGCACATTTATAGGCTTATATTAAAAGATCTATGAAAGATCACTTGTCTAATTTACATTCAAGACATTCTTTATTTGTCAATATTTTATATGAAGCCTGAATTGTGGCGCACTTTGTAGAATCTTTTTCAATGTGAGCTCTACAAATGAATAAATTACCATCTTTCTGACATTTAATATTGATGACTGAGATATTGCCTGATAATGTTATCATGGTGTGCAGGTGGGTACATGTAGTCTCATGTAGCCAGCCCTGTGTCAGCATTTAAGATAGTTCTGGAAGCTCCCATTATTATTCTAGTATAGGTGAAAAAACACTGATTTGTTTGTATTTCCCTTAACCAATCACAATCATCTTAGGCAGCGCTAGTTAAGCCCACAATACAGCAAGAGTGCACTTTGCAAAACAGGAGCACACAGATATTGAAAGGGGAGGAGAATAATGCTGGGAATAGCTGGCCAGTAGCAGGCTTCACAGTCAGACTAGCTACATGTGATAAATAGAGACTGTTTACATCTGGTATTAACATGCATCTTGTGTGATCTGATCACAAGCAGACAGAGCTTTAATGCAAGTTTAAATGGACACCACATCGTATTGTAATCCAACCTCTCGAGCCATTTGCTGAGGTGGTCTGGGACACATGTGACCACATATCTTTTGTGGTGTAATGTATCTCTGACAGGGACTACATCATCAATGCAGGATGTGGTGGGTTTTTTTTAATGACAGTTTTTGATGCTATAATTTGGCCACTTTACGACCAGTTGCACACAATGTTACATGACCATCCATCATTTTGTCCTGTGGAAGGAGACGTGCTAAAATATGATGACATCAATTTTTCCAACTGTACCAACACAACTGCTAACATGATCAATGAGCACGCTAGTGAGCAGCTTGCACTATATGGACATAATAACTGTGCACTAGGCCCTTTGACCTTGTAGCATAAGTGATGCAGACATGAACACATGTGGTCATCTGGATAAGCATGATAGACACACGTGTGAACAGTGATTTGCCTCAACAGGCCACCTGCTTTCTGACCACCCAACCAAGTGATATGCGCACTATTAATAGCCATTATAGTTGTGCATAATGAATAAAAATGTGAAAAATTGCAGATCCTTCCTGAATGCTGTTTTTACAAAACATGCAATATTCTGATTCGTTATTGGTAACACTTCACGGCAAGTGTACATGAATTCATGCATAACTTTGCACGTGAAAAAGCTTTTTTTTTTTTTTTAAGGAATATGGATAACCTGAAACAAGTCACAATAAGGTATGTTGACCAAAATGCACTTTTGGTCAACCCTAAAGAGTGATTGTAGGGGGATGAAGGATTTCAGGGTTCCTCATCTAATGGCCTTTTTGAAACAGGGGTCAGTGTAGAGGACAGTCAGCTCCTTGTATCTCTTGGCTCTCTTCAGTGAAAGCATGGATCCTGACCAGGCTCTGTCTGTCAGCCAGCTCGTCCTTCCCGGTCAGCCAGACTCAGCCTGTTTCCTGCCAAACAGTATCAGATGCTCCTCCTGGATGGCCAGTGGCAAAAAGAAGCAGAGCCATTTCTCTGGGACGAATTGGTGTCTGGGCTGAGAGGGTTTCATGCAACATCTCATCTTCTAATGGTTCAGGGAGCAAGGGCAATCATTCCCAAAGTGGGCTCCAGTGTGTTTCATGCACTTTTGTCGAGGTCCAAGTAGTTTTAAATAAAATCTCATTCCATTTTGGTTAATAGGAAAATTATTCCAATTAAAGAATGAAGAAGTGTTTGGCATTGCTACAGCCTTACTAGTTACACATCTTTACTGTCATCTCTGACACTCATATATTAATTGACAGTCATTGCTAGACAGTCAGGTGTTCACTTCAAAGGAAATATGAATAATTGCGAGGCAGTCAGCAATGGGTGATGCAACTGAAAGATGCTGCAGTGACAGCAGCAGATGGTGGACTCGGGGATAGCGAGGCATGCATATGATTTGAAGTCTGCTTATTTGATTTCCTGTCAGATGGGGGAAATCGGAACAAGGAGCAGTCACATTTCCCCTTCATTCAATAACCTCAGTGCACTTCGCACCAAATAAAACACAATTCCTCTGTTGGAGATGCAATGTGACCAGCAGTATATGTTAGGAAAATTTCATGTATGTAATCTGCTGGGGGAAAGACTAATTGTTATTCTTAGTTTGCCGAGTAAAGCAACTGCAGCACTTTTTGTAGCAGCAGAAGTTGTAGCTTTACTATTTGTAGCTGTAGCAACAGTTGCTGCCTCAATAGTAGTAAAATGATAGGGTGAGATAAGGATATACAATATTGACAACCCTGATATGAGATTGCTGTATGAATTTGAGGAAACTTTAAGGTGCCACAGTAATGTTCTGAACAGTGGACATTTTGACTCATTAAATGAAATTATTTTCATTTCATTTGAAGTTAGATTTTTACAGTTTCAGTACTTCAGATTTATGGTAATCAGTCAAGGATTTGTAGCCATTAATATTTTGTAATTTAAAAAAATGTTTAACATGTGTATAAAAGATATAGTCTGTCTCAAATATTCTCCCACGATTACTGCCAGCATGTGCATGTAATTGTTATCAGCTGTGACTATAATGACAATCAGCCTTTGTCCAAAATTGTTACCGTCTCCACTAATGAGACGGCCCTAAAACCAACAGATAACCAAGCCAACTAACTGCTACCAGACAAATGATGAATAATCTCTCTGGCAATGCAGTCTTCTCACTCACTATTGTAGCAGTTACAATTAGTGATTCTGCAAAGTAGCTTGTGCTGTTTAAATCCTACAGTAAGAAGGGAGTTGTTGGGTATCAAGTTTTGAACTGCACCAGCATTTTGGTATTGTACGGCTGCCATATTTTGGGAAAGGGGTGCTTATCCTTACTGCTGTACTTTGTTTTAAACCAGTGTTACACGTGCGTAAAAATTGTTGCAGTGGAAACTGTCTTTTGTTCAAGGAAGCATTGTGCTATTTGGAGCTGGTTGAGATTAGCTGAGACACTCACGTGACAGCTAATGCCCAATGGTCACCTCCCTTAAATGTATTCTAAGCTCTGACTGATGGGAAAACAAATTTAAGGCATATGGATTAAGCGACCACCTGAAACGAGATGGCACAAAGAAGAGCGCTGCTCTGTTTGCTCTTTTGCAACCAATGAAAAAAATCCTCTTACAACAGTTCATATGATATCACATGGAAAATCATTCATATACACCTGTTTTTATGATATTTTACAAATTACCACCCCTACAGGTGAGGTTACCTACATAACTTAAAATAACTCAGCGTTGACTTTTGGTTTCACACAGTACACAAACACCAATCTCCTTTGACCCATCCACTAGCTATGCCTCCCCGAGAATTTCTTCTTTGTTCCATACAGCCTGCTGCACATAGGTCACATGATCACAGCATCCTGGCTCACGATTATATAGGTTATATACAAGTTATAGTACATTACTACTTGTAGGTATAAGTATGAACAGTGAATGAGAATAGCCTGCACCAATGACAAAAACCAGGAAATCATGCAGATGGGTGGAATTTGTCATTATCATTGGCACACCTTGTTGTACATCCATATGAGAAAACATTATCAGGAGCAAACACAATCTCTGTAAAAATTTAGACACAATGTCTCACAAAAGTCCTCCATATTAAACAGAAAAATCTGTGTTGGTACATGCCTTCCGAAAGAATTTGTGCAATGTGTCAGCGTTTTCTGTCTGATGCTACAATCAAACAAATATACACCTCAATGGTTAAGGTTTAGTTACGTATGGGCACAAATCCAACTTGGTCAGGGTCAGGAGAGGAACATGTTATAGCTTAAAATAAGTAGCTGGTTAAGGTTAGAAAAACATTGCGGTTTGGGTTAAAGTAACTACTTTGTTACCGTAAGAGGTAGTTCATCATGATTACAATAATCATGTTGTTTAGTTGACCCATGAATCCACTCCAATTTCTTTCCTCTGTGGACATTTTGACTTCACAGTAGTGTAACCCGACTTCCTCCCTATGCTCCAGATGGACAAAGGTCATAAGTACTACAGCCGCTTACCCATGTTGTTGCAACAATGATTTTCTGAATACAACCGACACCTCACAAAAAAAGTATTGGGTTTAGACTGCATGTAGCTTTCTTTCCGAATGAAAACTGAAAGGATACAGCTTTTAAAGAAATATGAAAACCTTCACAGTCACTTACCAGTGCACACATATAGCCAGGTCAAGAATGAACCAGGAAAGTAAAAATCAACTACTAATAAGCAGCCATACAGGCTGCTCTATTATTCAATATACTAAATACTGCGTTCACAGAACTAATCAAAAGAGATTGACCTAATAAGCAGTTGAATAAATGAATTGGTCAGATGAGATAATACTTATCTGACAACCGGACTAGTACATTGTGCAATTGAGATATCAGAAACATGTTATGTTGTTGGTGTAAAAGAGGTGGAATCAATATCATTAGTATCTTGCAATACATACTTAAAACCAGTACAATGACAAGTTAGCAAGCCACCAGTGCTGTTTGGAAATTCACTGGTGTAGCGGCAAAAATGCAAATCATGGGTTGGGATTCTAGAGCAATTAGATGTTGACGAGTCTCACTCATGAGATACAGCTAGAATGTGCTTAGAGGCTTGCGATTGGCCACCTATTTCAGACAGAATTTTCTTCTTCTGCTATCTATGTGTTAACCGTAATTCAGACCTAAGACTCGTGGCCAGACAAAACCTTTTTGGAGCAGTACAAAGAAAAGTTGCTTTGGTGTGAACTGACCCATTTCAGCTCAGCTCAAGCTGGCTGATGGTGTTGTTTGTGACTCAGCTTGTCAAGTTCCAGGGGCTAGTTTTAGTATGAAAGGCGTGTCACCTGTTTCAGCAGCCAATCAGCTTGTAGCAAAGTCAGAGGGTCAAGTTAGTAACACACTGAACGAAAACAGCTGGTTGAAAAAACAGCCATGTCTGTATGACATAAGCCTTCAAATAAGAAGTGAGTTGTACATTATCAGCACTGGTTATGTCAATTAGTGTGGCATATTTATTATGAATAAGGTCAATTATGAATACAGTCAATCTGAAGCTCAGATTTTTTTTGCCATCACCACTAGAAATTCAAGTGAAGCGAGTATCCCACCATCACCATCCTCAGTCATATTTTAGGACCCTTCAAGTTATATCCAATGACAAAAATGCCTAAAAAGTTAGAGTGAAAGTACAGAGAGTTGTTAATACGGAGGGGGTACACCATATTGTCCATTTACATTAGTGTAAACTTGCAGGGTTCCAGAACGTAGCAGTCTGGAGCATTGCAAGTGGTTCCAAGTTTCAACTCGTTTTGTCGCGAATCTTTGGCCCACACTGGGTTATGCAGCTTTGTAAGAGCAACATCACTGATTCCTGAGTTTAGCACTGCCAAAGAAAATTTTGACTGGTTTAAAGAAATACAAACAACCCAGAGCATTTAATCCCTTTATGAGGAATTGTGATGGGTTTAGCCAGAGCTGACAAAGCTTAAACAAAGTCTGAGGATAGATCCAGCTGTGCGAGTCTAGTTATTGACGGAGCATTTTGGGTTGCTATTTGGCAAAGCCTTAGTACAACACATGATCTAGAAATGCCAGTGACAATTTTAGTGAAAAAAACATAGGACAGAAAAAGAGACCTGAATTCAAAATCTTGTTTTTATTTTAAATATATTCTGTAAGGCATGTTTTGAGTACTGCAAAGATTTTAAATAAGAATAGTTATTTTATTTGCCATAAGTTTAAACTGACATGGTATCGAAACACAAGCACTTTTCACAGGCACGCTCAAGCCAGCCACCCGCCACTGTCTGTCACTGTTTACACACTGCACAGAGGAGAGTATAAAGAGCTCTTTCTCCACACTCACTCCAGTCCTCTGTCTAACACAAACAAGCAAAAGTTCCCTCACTCCACTAACATTATTTTTGGCTACCACAGTAATTCATAGGAATAAATACACTTTTTAATCATGTATCAATTAATCAGTTTAGTCATCATATATGGACTGTATTGCTTTTATTAGAAAGCTCACCAGGTTTGGAATAATTTGAGGTTATCTGAGAAGAGCCAGAGCTTTATTTGTTTGATAGTATGCCATGGTTTTGGTGTTTTGGGGATGTATTTTTGCCATGAAAATGATTTGCTGTCATACACAGTGCCCTGACAGTGACAACCATGTATTTTCAATGTGGTCTACCATGTAGCACACCAAAATTAGCATCTGGCTAAATGCTGCCTCCATTTCCAGAGGGCACATGCAAGCCCAAGATGTACAGTTATATGGAGATGTTTTCAGAGGCACTTGTTGCTTTTTTATTTTGGTAAACATACAGAAATATGACATGAACAGATCTATGCATCAACTACAGACCTGATGCAGGGCAGCAAGATATAACTCACTTGTACAGTCAGACTGTCATTCCTAATATACAGAGCCATTTTCCATTTGCTTGTTAAGCATCATACAACATAATTTAGTGTACTGCAATTTGTAAAAAAAACCAAAAAAAAAACCTAAATAAATAAAAAATAGGGTATTTACTGGTTTTGTTTCAGCTGTTTCAGCTATTTTCTTTGATTTCATGAATCTGTTCCAAACATTTAGAAATGTTTTTAGTATTTCACAGAAATATTTAATAATTGTCAATGTATATTTATGGTTGCACGTTTTTCTAATCACTACAAAAAGGCACATATAGGACAGAATCATCCCTCCAATGTAAATGTATGTATAATTTATTGTATTTTTGTGATTTATGTTGATAATTATGATGGCTGTGCTCTAAATTCTGATTTAGAGCTACTCCACGCACATCTCTGTTGCTCACACTAATTAAAACCCAAATGTCTGACTCAACCACACGGGGGAGAAAAAAAAACTATACTGTGAACTGAAGTCAGCCTGGCCTGGGCTACAGGTGTTCGTAATGGGAAGCAGCCTGATTCTACAGCGCATCAGAGGAAGGAAGCAGCAATCTTGCAGCCAGACATGCAACAAGCCCTTTATATGTCTCAGAAAGTCAGGAATGCCATTTTGTCTGAGCACACTGTAGCTGAGAGGCATCTAAAGTGATGGCTTCAGCTGATAAAAGTATAATTTCAGGGCTGCTGTGCTGTTCCTATGTGAGAGGACTTGATAATTGCTGTTTTATTTATGCTGTATGAGGCACCGAATACCACATGTTGAAATAATAACAGTTGGCATCCAGATCTTACATAAGCATGTCCTAGAAAGCTGGAGGAAAATATATAAACATTTTTTGGTTGTGCCATTTGTATTAATACTTTTTTGGCTCTTCAACCTTGTTCAAAGAGGTAGTCACCACGTCAAGCTCATAAAACTAAGACCGGCACAAGATTTTTTACATGGTAATTATCAGCCATAACATAAGAATTTAGTGAAGTTTATGGGGCTTTTGAAAGTTCCCAAAGTCTATTTGGGAGCACAGCACAATAACTCTACATGATGGCTTCATAGACAGTTTGAGTGCTGCACCAATTTCCCTCCCTTAATAGAGCAATTTATAACCCACAACGCAACTCTGCTTTCAGCCAGTCAGAGAAAGCTGAAGGTAGAGCTGTATGTTCACACCACCTGGTCAGGGCGGATCTCTAGTGAGCCCTCAGGATGAAAACGTGGAGCTAGGAGAGTTGCATGACCTTGGTATGTGAAGCTGGTGTGAGGCTGCGGCCGTAAAAAAAGAAAAAAAAAGAAAAAAAAAAAGACAGACACGTTTTGCAGCAAATATATTGTACACCCTGTCTTGCACCATCCTCATTACAGGTGGTAAAGTGAAAGTCTGTCTTCACTGTGAAAATAGTCTGTTGTGAAACTGATTTGGTATAGTTGGGCACAGAAGAGAAGTTCAGTAAAGGTCGTGGCAAAATGAGCTTAGGTGGCCAGATGGTGGGTTGTTGACTGCTACAGAGGTGAAGAAAGCAGGGAATCACCCAGGCTGAATGGGAAGATAGAGAAGCTACTGTGAAGTGAGGGTGGGTGGCCTCAACTAGTGCTAAGTCTTTGTGTGCATGTGCATGTATTGCATGTGTATTAGTGGTCTAGCACATTTGTACAGCAACAAAATTCTGATATGTCAGTGGGGAAGCCAGCTATCACGAGTCCTGCACAGGCAGATTTATGATTCAGCCAGAAACTGGGCTTAAGCGTTCACATCAGCAGCAAAGAAAAGCTGCGGAAGTCAGTACATTCACATTTGACAAGAAACAGCAGTTAACTCTGACCATAAACTGTAACTCAGTAATGGCTGCAACACGAACACTGAGGCTTGGATTAAAACTAAATTCCAGACACGCACTGCAATCACAAAGCGTTACACAGCCCTGTTAATTAATTGACTTAAATTGAATCTGTGCAGAATAAAATCCTTAACAAAATAATGTATCAACAAATGTGACAGTTCACATGAAGACAGATTTATATTACAGCTAGTATGGACTAGCCATACAAACAGTTAACAGTTTATGAGAAACACCTACCTAAAAAAGAATTGTGTAACACAGTCATGCAACAAATCCTACCCTCACAGAGGTTATAATGTTCAGTTTTTGTTGAAACTGCCTCAGAGATGTAGGTAGGTGTTGATTTAACCTACATATATCTACATATGTATGCACAATCTTTGGGAAACAGGACAAGATTTTAGTATTGGAAGCATTCTGTTTTGTGTTTGTAGTCTGTTTGTAATTTGAGCAGTATTGACCAATAAAATTTGAAAAGCAGGTAAACAGTCTGTGTGGATAGATGGAACTAACTGGCCAAAATGCAGTCTTGGAACCTATCCGCTATTATCTGTCATTGAGGTTTGTTTTTACTTATCTGAATTCATATACAAGTATGTGTTTATGGAGATTAGCTGAAATGAGCAGCACAAAGAAAAAGGAAGTCTTGGCCTAGCTACACTGGATCTCCCTAAATATTGGCCCCACAGGTTTATCGTTGTCAGACCAATAGCTGAAGGGTTCCAAGATTGCTGATTCAACTATTTTATCATGTTTTGGAGGCTGCAGTTTGTGGTGTTGCTGAACTGTGTTTGGTTATACTGAAAAGTATTTCTTTTATTTTGTCTAACCCAACAGTTCCCAATAGAAACACATCTATGTATGATGCAATACAGTTAACAAACTACACCCTCTAATCTGACAATACAGTTGAATGTAGTTATGCATTTATCACATATAACTGCTTCTCTCACTTGAACCCTTAAACTCCACTCATGTAGACACCCTATCACATTAAAAGCAAGCCAACGTGACAAATTCAGCATGTAACCTATAATGTTTAATATTTTCATACAATGAAACCTGTTATAGTGCAGTCATAAGACACCCATAATGTGCCTTAGCTGCACACGTGTTACCAATATAGAGCAGAGGTTTGCTCTTTTTAGCCGGCACTGACTCAAATCTTCTTTCTCACATTTCCTGGTTTGCTCTGTGGGCAGTGGAAGTCAAGCCTCATTCACAGAGCTCCTTTTCATATGTGTCCGTGTCTCCCTCCCACCCTGTAACTGGGTTGTTGAGAACTGCCCTGTAACAGCATGCAGTGTGTGCCCACAGGGGCGGCACTGAAATACTGTGGCCTCTAAATGGAAGCCCATAGGGCAGGGTTCACAGACTGGCTGAGTGATGCATTGTAGGAGGTAAACTGTATGTCACTATTCATATTACAAAATGACAGGGTGTGTGTGCTACTGTAGGCATTTGATGTGGTGGAGTTTGGATGCATGTTTGATGCAAATCTGTCTGTCACTACCATACAACGTTTGACTGTAAAGGAGCATACAAGTACCAAATTTTTTTCCTCAGAAGTTCATTAAGTTCCTTGTTCCTGTACCCTTACACGACCCCTCTATACATTTTTGCTGTTGCAGTCCATATACATTATTGTATCCTACATGCTGATCCATATTACTGAGTCATTTTCACCACACAGCTCTCTGTGGCTCTAAAGCTGCTCTAAAGAGTAAAAGATTCTGTCCAAACTAAAAAAGGCACAAAAGCACTAGTTTACAAAACTGTATTTATACAAATAGCCACATATATAATACTGGGTTGTATATAACACTGAGATGCTTCCATTTGCAAATATGTTTACAGGCAAAGCAGAGTCATTGTGTTTTTCTAAAACAGCATACTTGCCCAGTACATACTCTTTGCATTCTCTGATATTGCAAAAAGTAAAAAATGCACACTGCTAGAAAACTGAGAAGAATGGGTTTTCTTAACTCGAAGAACAAAGCTAGACAGCGGCCACTGTGCTGACAGAGCAAACAGTGTTAATCAGGGGATGAACAGAGGGTGACACTTCTGCAAGAACACCTTCCCAGTAGCAGCGGTAACCACTGTATGCACACAGAGCAAAGAAGCATTGATGGATGGGCCAGTGGGATACACACAGACACTAACATGCACATGCTGCGGGACCAGCTTACCACAACAAACCAGTGTATAGCTCAAATTACAACACACACGCACGCTTATTCTCTGCTCAGGACGCCATTACTCCATTATTTCTTACCAAAGCAGATAGTGGCTTGCTCCTATATTAATGCTAATGCTACTTATAAAGTCCTTTAACCTTCAACTTTCTTGGCCCAATGATTTTTTAGGACTAAGATTTGGCACAAAACATGCTCAAATACAGAACCTAAAATAAAAAAATGTAAAATGACTTTGACTTACTCTACTTGTTTTTAAATAAAAATAAAAAAAAAACTTTAAATGTTCAACTAAAAAGGTTGTTTCAAAGCTAGCAAAAATATCCCAGAAGCACCTGAATACACCAAACATTTCCATGTAGTGATGAGAGTTTTTTGACAAAAATGGAAAGTGACAGATTATTTAGTGTGATGCATCACCTACTGTATGTCAGACAGGTTACATGTTTCTGCAAGTTGGTGCTCATACCACTCACTCATGACTTGTAACCAGTGGCTGCATGGAAGACA